>NC_045800.1:49797472-50397472 GCF_009873245.2 Balaenoptera musculus
CCCAAACTCGTTCTATGAGGCCACCATCACCCTGATACCAAAACCAGACAAAGATACTACAAAAAAAGAAAATTACAGACCAATATCACTGATGAATATAGATGCAAAAATCCTCAACAAAATACTAGCAAACAGAATCCAACAACACATTAAAAGGATCATACACCATGATCAAGTGGGATTTATCCCAGGGATGCAAGGATTCTTCAATATACGCAAATCAATCAATGTGATACACCATATTAACAAATTGAAGAATAAAAACCATATGATCATCTCAATAGATGCAGAAAAAGCTTTTGACAAAATTCAACACCCATTTCTGATAAAAACTCTCCAGAAAGTGGGCATAGAGGGAACCTACCTCAACATAATAAAGGCCATATATGACAAACCCACAGCAAACATCATTCTCAATGGTGAAAAACTGAAAGCATTTCCTCTAAGATCAGGAATGAGATAAGGATGTCCACTCTCACCACTATTATTCAACATAGTTCTGGAAGTCCTAGCCACGGCAATCAGAGAAGAAAAAGAAATAAAAGGAATGCAAATTGGAAAAGAAGAAGTAAAACTGTCACTGTTTGCAGATGACATGATACTATACATAGAGAATCCTAAAACTGCCACCAGAAAACTGCTAGAGCTAATTAATGAATATGGTAAAGTTGCAGGATACAAAATTAATGCACAGAAATCTCTTGCATTTCTATACACTAATGATGAAAAATCTGAAAGAGAAATTATGGAAACACTCCCATTTACCATTGCAACAAAAAGAATAAAATACCTAGGAATAAACCTACCTAGGGAGACAAAAGACCTGTATGCAGAAAACTATAAGACACTGATGAAAGAAATTAAAGATGATACCAACAGATGGAGAGATATACCATGTTCTTGGATTGGAAAAATCAACATTGTGAAAATGACTATACTACCCAAAGCAATCTACAGATTCAATGCAATCCCTATCAAATTACCAATGGCACTTTTTACGGAGCTAGAACAAATCATCTTAAAATTTGTATGGAGACACAAAAGACCCCGAATAGCCAAAGCAGTCTTGAGGGAAAAAAACGGAGCTGGAGGAATCAGACTCCCTGACTTCAGACTATACTACAAAGCTACAGTAATCAAGACAATATGGTACTGGCACAAAAACAGAAACATAGATCAATGGAACAAGATAGAAAGCCCAGAGATTAACCCACGCACCTATGGTCAACTAATCTATGACAAAGGAGGCAAAGATATACAATGGAGAAAAGACAGTCTCTTCAATAAGTGGTGCTGGGAAAACTGGACAGCTACATGTAAAAGAATGAAATTAGAATACTCCCTAACACCATACACAAAAATAAACTCAAAATGGATTAGAGACCTAAATATAAGACTGGACACTATAAAACTCTTAGAGGAAAACATAGGAAGAACACTCTTTGACATAAATCACAGCAAGATCTTTTTTGATCCACCTCCTAGAGTAATGGAAATAAAAACAAAAATAAACAAATGGGACCTAATGAAACTTAAAAGCTTTTGCAAAGCAAAGGAAACCATAAACAAGACGAAAAGACAACCCTCAGAATGGGAGAAAATATTTGCAAACGAATCAACGGACAAAGGATTAATCTCCAAAATATATAAACAGCTCATTCAGCTCAATATTAAAGAAACAAACACCCCAATCCAAAAATGGGCAGAAGACCTAAATAGACATTTCTCCAAAGAAGACATACAGACGGCCACGAAGCACATGAAAAGATGCTCAACATCACTAATTATTAGAGAAATGCAAATCAAAACTACAATGAGGTATCACCTCACTCCTGTTAGAATGGGCGTCATCAGAAAATCTACAAACAACAAATGCTGGAGAGGGTGTGGAGATAAGGGAACCCTCTTGCACTGTTGGTGGCAATGTAAATTGATACAGCCACTATGGAGAACAATATGGAGGTTCCTTAAAAAACTAAAAATAGAATTACCATATGACCCAGCAATCCCACTACTGGGCATATACCCAGGGAAAACCATAATTCAAAAAGACACATGCACCCGAATGTTCACTGCAGCACTATTTACAATAGCCAGGTCATGGAAGCAACCTAAATGCCCATCGACAGACGAATGGATAAAGAAGATGTGGTACATATATACAATGGAATATTACTCAGCCATAAAAAGGAATGAAATTGAGTCATTTGTTGAGACGTGGATGGATCTAGAGACTGTCATACAGAGTGAAGTCAGAAAGAGAAAAACAAATATCGTATATTAATGCATGTATGTGGAACCTAGAAAAATGGTACAGATGAGTCGGTTTGCAGGGCAAAAGTTGAGACACAGATGTAGAGAATGGACATATGGACACCAAGGGGGGAAAACTGCGGTGGGGTGGGGATGGTGGTGTGCTGAATTGGGGGATTGGGATTGACATGTATACACTGATGTGTATAAAAGTGATGCCTAATAAGAATCTGCAGTATAAAAAAAAAAAAAAGAAAAGATTATGTGAGAGAACTTTAACAGGTGGTCTTTTCTTAGGCTTGAAGGTTAATCTGGGAGAAGCCACATTCAACTTATTATTAAATTATAGCCAGTAAAATCAGAGACAAAAGAAAGCAATACCATCTTTAATTTTAAATACAAATAATAAAAAGGGTCATTTGAATATAATAAGAAAAAAATGATGACTCAGGATGCTACTAGCCTGGTAAGTTGTATGCATATATATAAACAGAATATTTTTAAAATGTATACATAAAATATAGTTATATATAATAAATATTTAACATAGTTGTAATCATAGGGTAACTCTGCTTTATATTCTTTTTTCTCCACTTAACACTATGTCATAAACACATCCTCATGTTATTACCAATCATTATAATTATCACTTCAAATGGCTTTATCATAGTCCACTTAAATGAGTGCACTGCAATTCACGTAGCCATTACCTTACTGTTGGACATTTAGGTTGCTTACAACGTGTCTCTGTGAAAATCCATTTTACAGTGAACATTTTTTTGCATCTGGAAAGAAACATTTAATTCTGCTACCATTTTCTTTCCAAATACCTTATGGAGTCTGTCTGGTCTATGCTGTCTATACTTGTGTATTTTGTATGTGAAATTCTAGTATCTGGCTTTCTTTTTAGCTGCTGTGCCATGTGCCAAACACATGGAACCCCATCTCTCTCCCTGAAGTCTCTGCTTCACCTCTGCCCAGCTCCTCCAAGACCACAACGTGATGTTGCCCCAGAGTGCTTACGATTCAAGGATTCACACGAGGAACAAAGGTTGTCCTCGGGGCACCTTGGACCTCCCGAAATTGTGTGCGCAATTGGGTGTATGCACTTTCCAGTGAGGGATATAGATCTTGTATCAGATTTCAAGTGGTCCATGTGACCAAAAAAGAGGAAGAATCATTGACAGGGGTCCTTTTAGCATCCTTTATCTCCTTCCCTCCTCAGGGCCTTCGCTGCTTATTTGATAGCCTAAAACCCCCCTCTTCTCATCCTCAGGTTGCCACCTACTTTCCACCTCTTGCCTTTCCTTCACTGTTGGCCTTCTTGAACGAGTAGTTATGCCCACTGTGTTCACCTCCTCGCCGTCTGTTACACCCCAACTCCTAGGTCTCCCATCTCATTCTGCTGAAGTTGCTCTTCTGCAGATGATTTATGCCTACTCATCACACGGCCCAGTCACTGGTTTTCATTCTTCATCTTGTGTCTTCTCTTTAGCATATGGGATATTGTCCTTGACCTTGTAACATTTCCTCCTGATCATCTGAGTTACTGCCTCCTCCAGGACCTTTTCCTCTGGCATCTCTTCTCTTATTGTTTGCCCCTCTTTCCTCGGCTGCCAATGGAGGTCTTCTACAATTTTCTGTCACCAGGTCCCCTTTCTGTATTTTTCTCTTTGGCCATCTCATCCAGATCCATGTATGTGCAGCTTCCACCTCTCTCCTGAAACTGAGATCCGTATTTATAAATGCCATCTCCACCGGGATACCTGAAAGTACCTCTGCTACGTCCAGGAGGAAGTTCATCCTGTTGTCTGGCAGCTCCTCTTGATTTCCGTATTTCTGTGAACAGGACTGCCATGCTTTGTCTTTAGGCACCAGAGATTTGAATTATCCTGGGCTCATTATTCTCCCGTGCTTTCTGTCTCCTCATGTATCATAAGTCAAGGCTAATTGACTCTTTCCACAGTGCCCCTTCCTACTGCTGCCCCTACATGTTACCTCTTATTACCTGTCACCAGAATGGTTGCAGTGGGCTTTAATCTCTTCTTTCAGAGTCTTTTCACCACCACCGATGCCTTTCACCAAATGCCCCCAGATTTACTTCCCTAAAGCATGTGCCTGATTGCTCCAGGGTCTTGCCCAAGACTCCCCTGAATGTTCCCTTATCCACCAAATTACCTCAAAATTCAAAGCCCTTCAAGTTCTCAATCCCAATCATTTCCCCAACAATCCCCTAAATATATCCTGTATAGTCACATTAACCCAAGTAAGGAAACGTATTTTTCATTAGAATATATGGATGCATAAATATTTAAGTTCATAGGGGTGCTTTTTAAAGCAAAAATCTAGTATCACATTTATCAGTCCAAGTTCTTCTTTTCCCTAAACCTTATCTCTTTTTGAAGATTTAGGCTTCGGTCCATCATCATTCAACAGAAGTATTTTGAACACCTTATATACATCAGCCTGGGACCCGAAGGGAAAGATGCTCTACTCTTGATATTCTTAAGAATATCAAGGAGCCCCGGGCACCTGTGGAAGGTGCAAAAGCTTTTTCCTCACTCTTTTGTAGTGTGTACTAGTCAGTCTTGACAGGAAGCAAATGGTCCACTCAAAAGGGTTGACTGAGGAGAAGTTAATAAAAGGACAATTCAAAAAAGGTTAAAGGAGGCTGACTAGAAAGGGTTGAGAGGGGCAGTTAGCAGAACCGAGTGAGAGTAGTGTCTGCGGAGCAGGACACCCGATGGGAACTGTATCCTTCTGTAGAGGAACATGGTCACTGCCAAACAGCAGCCTGGCAAGCAGAGAGTTGGGAAGAAGTGCCCCAACTTCATTCTCCTCCAATTGTTTGACCTCTGGCTGCTGACCCCACAGAGGAAGGCCTCCTGGGGCACAGGGGAGGGGCTGAGAAGGGTGAGGAAACGTGCAGAACTATATTCCACTGCTGGCTCCTGAAGGTCTGTCTCCAGGGAGACGGAGGCTCATCCTGGCTGAAGCTCCTGGGCCTGCTCAGAAATCTCAGGTCATCCTGTGCCAGCGGGAGATTTCGACTCTGGAGCGCTCAGCGGTTGGGTGACTGCAACGCATCCTCGTTCCTCCCTCCCTCTGCTCTGCCCGTCTGCACGCCAGGAAGCCCTCCTCTCATTTCTCATCCCTCTGCCACTTTCCCTTCATTTTGCCAGATGGGTTCAATAAAATTATTGGGCAGATAATAAATACTTAGAGGCCAAGTTAAATAAGACATGTTAATTGTGATTAATAGCTTGCATTACAGCTTATCATTTACAGTAGATGGTACTGCTTGAGTAATAAGAAATTAATAATGAGAAAGTTGACTTTATTTTAGAGGGAAATGACAATGAAGTGGCTGGTATGTTTTCTTTAGTAGAAAGCTCAAAACAGAACACCTAGCAACCGTCTCTTGCGACCCGGGCCTGAAGCCCTCCAGGAGGAAGGGCTTTGTTGCAGGCACTGCTGATGGTCTGGCGGCTCCTCCTCGGCATTTATCTGTATGTGCTCCCCCTCTTCTCATGCCTTGCTCCAGACTCACTCCAGACCTCCTACAGGTCCATCATTGGACCCTGGAGGTCTGAGAAGCTGGGGCTGGGAAGGTGGTGGAGAGAACAAAGCCAGGAGGGCAATCCTCCTGTTTCAGGCAGGCCAGACGACCTCCCCTCCCCTCCATGAGTCAGGGTGTGGAGCTGGGAACCCTGTGGGGTCAAACTTCCAGTTTTTACTTGGACTGATTCTTTGCAGCCCAACTCCAAGGGTAGAGTAAGCCCTTGGAGTCTCTCTGTCCAAACCTAGGAGGATTTGAACATGAAGGTTGAATAAAGAGTTGTTCAAAAGCCTGGGATCTCTAGACTATAACACAGACCCAAATCAATAGAGCTTTCCTTTGAAAACCTATAATAGTTGCCTAAGATTGTAGGACACTATCTCCTCTGTGACACTGTTGGCTCCTCCACCTCCATTTGCCCAGGACAGCTGGAGTTAGGTGTGTGTGTGCCCACAATGCACATGTTTGCTACCTTCTAAACGTGCCAGTGTATATATGGGAGGGCTGGGTGGGTGTGTCTTTAAAGAACCTTAGACTTTAAAGAGATGACCGAAATCTATAATTAACTCCTGTAAGTATTCAGGGGCAAATGAACAATGCCCTGAGCTTAGGCAGGACATAGGTAGACCCCTCTGAGGTTACAGTAGAGGACCTGCCTCTATCTCGGGAGATGCCTTATCCCATCCCCCTCTAGTCCTTTGGGTACCACTATCCCTAGTCCCAGTAATACAATGGTCCTGTCTATTCTCTTGGGCTCAAACCGAGACAAAAATGTTAAACCCATTTTCCTTGCCTTCCTCACATGACTGAGCCAGTCCAGGAGGCTGATAAGCAAGGCTGAGTTTCACAAGTACACTTCTGTAAGATGAGGAACAAATGCTGCACAAATTGCATTCCTCTTGTTTACATCCATGTTGCTTTCCCATAGGTTTTAGCAGATCCCTTTCTTGCCATCTGGGTATTCTCTTTCTGGAGGTCATGTCTGTCAAAACCTAGGAGGATTCTGAACATGAAGCCACTGAAAGCAAACGGTTCCAGTGCAGATGGACTCACAAGCTTGACCTACCCAGGCACTTTAGAAAGATCCAGTCCACCCACCCAAATATGTATTAGGAGTGCGTAAATCCCATGGGCTCAGATTCCATATAGGAGATGATACTCAATCCACCATCTCATTCTATTTCTCCATCTTGAAAGACTGGTTATCCAATCTTTTGGAATTTACCTTTTCATTGCCTGATGAACCATTTGGATGGCTTACTCTTTTTTCACCCCCCCTTTCCACTCAAACACTCAATAACTTTATTTGCCTATGGCTGGTTTCTTGGGAAGTGAAGGACGGGGCTGGCAGCAACCTGGGCTTCATGCGCCCTCTGGTGGGCTTCAGAGGCAAGGAGCAGAATTGTGACCAACCCGAAAGGACCTGCCAGTCTGGAGGGCACAGTCAGTACAGTCTAGGGGAGGGTTGCAGTGTTCCTCATGACTGCTGGACGACCACATGTTCTGCCGAGACTTTATCTGCTTCAAACAGTCCTTGTCCACGTCCCACTTAGTGAGGATAAAGAGGAGGATACCACAGGGGAAGCTGATGGCCCAGGCTAGTCCCACAGCTTTCATGGGGTTCTTGCCGCTCTTTCTGGGAACGTATTCCAGCGCAGGGGATGGGGCCTAGGCTCCTCCTTGCACTCCGTGGAGCTGTGGCTTTGCAGTGCCTGGGTCCTGTTCTGGGAAGCCTTGTTAGCTGTGGCTCCTGACAGAATCCCTTTGAAAGCCACTTCCACATCACTGAGGGCTCATCACCCTGGTGCCAGGAGAGTGAGCTTCACTGTTATCTCCTCAGACACACGACGTGAAGGACTGCAGTAGGGCTCACGTGAGGCACGTGAAGGAAATCTGAGAAAAGGTTTTCAAACCTGGAGGACACAGGCATTTCTTGCCCCCTGGCCCTTCAGTGCCATAGCAGCTACCACTGCCGCCATGTTCAGATCCCACCCCCCTTCCTGGATGGCTTACTCTTGGCACTGACCATTGGGCATGACATGGATGCTTGTGTTCTGGCCACATGAACACAACCAAGATGTCTGCAGTGGTGCAGTGGGACATCCTAGCACGGTTCACTTCCTTCCCATCCTTCTCACCAGGTGATGGGATCTGGCAACCCTCCCACTGCTCATGTCTCATGCAGTTACTGAAAGAACGGAAAGCACTAGGCTGGTTCCCCAAACCACCTGAGGTTGAATGGCATGAATTTCCTGATATGATGTGGAAAACCATATTCACTGGGGAAAACAGAAGTATGAATTCATTTTAAAAATACATGTTACTGTACGATATTTCAGCAGTGAGACTGGAGCAAAGCTGACCCAGGGTCTTTAAAGACTTTTGCCTCCTCATGCCCCACTCCCCGACCTCGCTCCCTGAATAAGAACAAACATGAAAACAATTCACTGTAAGCTGGATTTGGCAGCCACCCATGGTGTGGTCCAAGAAAGAATGCATCTTGTGGATCTGTACAGGAGGAAGAGAGGAAACTGTATTAGAAACAGTATGATCTGTGCTGTTATAGATCAGAGGCCTAGACTTTGGGTGCTGACCTAGAGGGAAGAGCAGAGAAAGATCTGTGGGAAAAAGAGGGGTCAGCTGATTTTGTTCCATGAAAGGAGAGAAAGAAAGCAATGCTGAATTCAGATGGGCCTGTGAGGGCTGCAACCATCCATCCCCTGCTACCCTCTCTTTTGGTTTATGCATGATTTTAATCAGCCTCTGCCTCTGGGGTGGGACTATCACTATGTTTTCAAGGGTCACCACTGGTTTGAAAAGAATAAAGTCTCACACTTGGCTTTGGTCTTTCTGCCCATGTCTAAGTCCCAGTTCTGGTAACGTTCCTAACACCATAGTAATTTAGATGGGCAGCTTCAAGATCACAATGACCTGAGAGGGTCTTTACTGCCAGCTAGTCAGATTCCTCCCCTGCCATGAACAACAGGGATTAACATTTATTGAGCACAAACTGTACGCCAGGCACTTAACATCCATTACCTAATTTAATTCTTAGAACAAGCCTGTGAAGGTGATGCTATTATTATCATGCCCATTTTATAGATAAGGAAATTGAGGCTAAGATCACCTACCTAGTGGGGGTGGGGCTCAAGTGATGGTAGCCTGACTGCACAGTCCATCCTTTTGACCTCTAGGCTGGAAGTCAGCACATTCCCTGCTTTCTGACCAACTCCCAGCACCTGTGTTCTCACACAACTTACTGATTTCTAGTCTCAATTTCTGCTTCATTATGATTCTGCTGCTTGAGTCTTGGTGACATTCATCTATTCATTTATTCAACAAAGATTTATTGAGCCCTTACCATGCACTGGATGCTATGGATACAGGGATGAGAAAAACAGGCATGGTACTTGCAGTCACGGAGCTCACAATCTGGATCCTTTTACCAGGACAGCCACTAGCTGATTTTTGACCCTCACTTCTCAGACTCCATCTGACACTCAGGGCAGCGTCTCAGAGACTGACCCACAAAACCCTGTGGTTGTGTTTCCAGGTACCACTTCCAGGAGGCACACATCTATCAGCAGATTTGTCTCAGGGCTGATGCTTACTGGGCCCTCTGAATAGTTCCTGCTCCTGGCTTCCTTATGGTGATGCTTTGCCTGATAGTTGGGATACCTTACTACTATCTGTATACCAAGAAGATGAGTTCAATAACCAAGGCCTCTGAGTGCCGAACTCTTAGATCAAAACAGATTTATGCACAGTCACCTTATAGAGATGGAAAGTTGAACTGGTTCATCTATATCTTCCTTTCTCTTGCTTCTATGGTCACAGGACTATTCTGAATGTACTAGGATTTGGTCTGTGCAGGTAGGTAAGATGATGAGAAACAACTGCCTTTGAAAGAAGAGTTTATCACTCACAGCTCCCCAAGGGACAGGAGGTATGTCCTGCCACACAAGGGGGTCACATGGAGAAGCACTAGGGTCAGTCAGGAGACAGGAGGAGTGAGGGGAAAGCACGGGCAAAAGTCTTTATTGTGGTTTTTGTGGGAAGGAATGCGTGAAGCAAGGTAAGCAGTTAAGCACGTTTAAGGTTGAATAGTCTGGGAGTTCCCTGGTGGTGCGGTCATTAAGAATCCACCTACCAATGCAGGGGACACGGGTTTGATCCCTGGTCCGGGAAGATCCCACATGCCGCGGAGCAACTAAGCCCGTGCACCACAACTACTGAGCCTGCACTCAAGAGCCCGTGAGCCGCAACTACTGAGCCCATATGCTGCAACTACTGAAGCCCGCGTGCCTAGAGCCCATGCTTCGCAACAAGAGAAGCCACCACAATGAGAAGCCCATGCACCGCAATAAGGAGTAGCCCCCGCTTGCTGTGCGTAGCAACAAAGACCGAATGCAGCCAAAAATAAATAATAAATTAAAAAAAAAAGATTGAATAGTCTGAGTAACTTAGGAGGCTCTGGGAGATAGGGATGGTCTCTAATTGTCTGAAACCTGGCTCTGGGGTGATACAGGGCAGGGGGAATATTGGCTTGGTATGTGTGAGTACAGGAAAGGAGGTGGCTAGGGGTATAGGCTCTGGATGGGTTGGTCTGCATGTCAAAGGCAGGCTCACAGGCAAGTTGGTTGCTATCTCTAGGAATTAGCTAGCCCTGGGAGGAGCAGTTCCTCCTCAGTATGCAGGGCCCCAAGATGTCAAAGCATCATAAAATACAGAAAAAAGAGACACTATTAAAACAATGACCCCAGATGGCCAATCATAAGCATTATCTCATAGTTCCAGTGGTTGGTTCAAGGGGTGGGCATGTGACCTAAGCCAGACCCATCAGTCTTTTCCTTTACTCTCTTGTCATGTAAGCATGTGCTTCTGCAGCTCCTGGGATCCAGGAAAGGCCAACTCTGAGCGAAGGAACCTGACATATGTAGAGAGAAACTGGAGGGCACTTAAGTCTTATATGGTGGAGTCAGACAGACCTAAACTAAAATCTCAGCTCTTAAACTTCCCACTCATGAGCTAGGTACAAAAGCTCATATGAAAGTAGAAATCTCAGAGCTGTGATAAGAAAAAACACAATGGACTCCCACTTGCAAGAACACCGGAATCACAACAAACTGCTGAACAAGCATCGACTGGAAGACACTGGAACTCACCAAAAAAGATACCCCACATCCAAAGACAAAGGAGAAGCCACAATGAGACGGTAGGAGGGGCGCAATCACAATCAAATCAAATCCCGTAACTGCTGGGTGGGTGAATCACAAACTGGAGAACACTTATACCACAGAAGTCCACCCACTGGAGTGAAGGTTCTGAGCCCCACATCAGGCTTCCCAACCTGGGTCTGGCAACGGGAGGAGGAATTCCTAGAGAATCAGACTTTGAAGGCTAGTGGGATTTGATTGCAGGACTGCAACAGGACTGGGGGAAACAGAGAGGCCACTCTTGGAGAGCACACACAAAGTAGTGTGTGCATTGGGACCCAGGGGAAGGAGCAGTGACCTCATAAGAGACTAAACAAGACCTACCTGCTAGTGTTGGAGGGTCTCCTGCAGATGCGGGGGGTGGCTGTGGCTCACCGCGGGGACAAGGACACTGGCAGCAGAAGTTCTGGGAAGTACTCCTTGGCATGAGCCCTCCCAGAGTCCGCCAATAGCCTCAACAAAGAGCCTGTAGGCTCCAGTGCTGGGTCACCTCAGGCCAAACAAGCAACAGGGAAGGAACCCAGCCCCACCCATCAGCAGACAAGTGGATTAAAGTTTTACTGAGCTCTGCCCACCAGAGCAACAGCCAGCTCTGCCCACCACCAGTCCCTCCCATCAGGAAACTTGCACAAGCCTCTTAGATAGCCTCATCCACCAGAGGGCAGACAGCAGAAGCAAGAGGAGCTAGAATCCTGCAGGCTGTGGAACAAAAACCACATTCACAGAAAGACAGACAAGATGAAAAGGCAGAGGGCTATGCACCAGATGAAGGAACAAGATAAAACGCCAGAAAAACAACTAAATGAAGTGGGGATAGGCAACCTCCCAGAAAAAGAATTCAGAATAATGATAGTGAAGATGATCCAGGACCTCGGAAAAAGAATGGAGGCAAAGATCAAGAAGATCTTAAACAAATGTTAAAGATCTTCAAGGGCTTCCCTGGTGGCGCAGTGGTTGAGAATCTGCCTGCCAATGCAGGGGACACGGGTTCAAGCCCTGGTCTGGGAGGATCCCACATGCCGCGGAGCAACTGGGCCCGTGAGCCACAATTACTGAGCCTGCGCGTCTGGAGCCTGTGCTCCGCAACAAGAGAGGCTGCAATAGTGAGAGGCCCGCGCACTGCGATGAAGAGTGGCCCCTGCTGGCCGCAACTGGAGAAAGCCCTCGCGCAGAAACGAAGACCCAACACAGCCATAAATAAATAAATAAATAAATAAATAAATAAATAAATAAATAAATAAATAAATAAAAGATCTTCAAGAAATGTTTAACAAAGACCTAGAAGAATTAAAGAACAAACAAACAGAGATGAACAATACAATAATTGAAATGAAAAATACACTAGAAAGAATCAATAGTAGAATAACTGAGGCAGAAGAACAAATAAGTGACCTGGGAGACAGAATGGTGGAATTCACTGCCACAGAACAGAATAAAGAAAAAAGAATTAAAAGAAATGAAGACAGCCTAAGAGACCTCTGGGACAACATTAAATGCAACAACATTCGCATTATAGGGGTTCAGGAAGGAGAAGAGAGAGAGAAAGGACCAGAGAAAATATTTCAAGAGATTATAGTTGAAAACTTCCCTAACATGGGAAAGGAAATAGCCACCCAAGTCCAGGAAGCGCAGAAAGTCCCATACAGGATAAACCCAAGGAGAAACACGCCAAGACACAGAGTAATCAAACTGGCAAAAATTGAAGACAAAGAAAAATTAATGAAAGCAACAGGGAAAAGCAACAAATAACATACAAGGGAACTCCCATAAGGTTAACAGCTGATTTCTCAGCAGAAACTCTGCAAGCCAAAAGGGAGTGGCATGACATATTTAAAGTGATGAAAGGGAAGAACCTACAACCAAGATTACTCTACCCGGCAAGGATCTCATTCAGGTTCAATGTAGAAATCAAAAGCTTTACAGACAAGCAAAAGCTAAGAGAATTCACCACCACCAAACCAGCTCTACAACAAATGCTAGAGGAACTTCTCTAAGTGGGAAGCACAAGAGAAGAAAAGGACCTACAAAAACAAACACAAAACAATTAAGAAAATGGTAATAGGAACATATATATCAATAATTACCTTAAACATGAATGGATTAAATGCCCCAACCAAAAGACACAGGCTTGCTGAATGGATACAAAAACAAGACCCATATATATGCTGTCCATAAGAGACCCAATTCAGACCTAGGGACACATTCAGACTGAAACTGAGGTGATGGAAAAAGATATCCCATGCAAATGGAAATCAAAAGAAAGCTGGAGTAGCAATACTCATATCAGATAAAATAGACTTGAAAATAAAGAACGTTACAACAGACAAGGAAGGACACTACACATAATGATCAAGGGATCAATCCAAGAAGAAGATATAACAATTATAAATATATATGCACCCAACATAGGAGCACCTCAATACATAAGGCAACTGCTAACAGCTATAAAAGAGAAAATCTACAGTAACACAATAAAAGTGGGGGACTTTAACACCTCACTTACACCAATGGACAGATCATCCAAACAGAAAAGTAATAAGGAAACACAAGCTTTAAATGACACAATAGACCAGATAGATTTAATTGATATTTACAGGACATTCCATCCAAAGACAGCTGATTACACTTTTTTCTCAAGTATGCACGGAACATTCTCCAGGATAGGTCACATCTTGGGTCACAAATCAAACCTCAGTAAATTTAAGAAAACTGAAATCATATCAAGCATCTTTTCTGACCACAACTCTATGAGATTAGAAATCAATTACAGGGGGAAAAAACGTAAAATACACAAGCACGTGGAGGCTAAACAATACGTTACTAAATAACCAAGAGATCATTGAAGAAATCAGAGGAAATAAAAAGATACCTAGAGACAAATGACAATGAAAACACGACAATCCAACACCTATGGGATGCAGCAAAAGCAGTTCTAAGAGGGAAGTTTATAGCTATACAAGCCTACCTCAAGAAACAAGAAAAATCTCAAATAAACAATCTAACCTTGCACCTAAAGGAACTAGAGAAAGAAGAACAAACAAAACCCAAAGTTAGCAGAAGGAAAGAAATCATAAAGATCAGAGCAGAAATAAATGAAATAGAAACAAAGAAAACAATAGCAAAGATGAATAAAACTAAAAGCTGGTTCTTTGAGAAGATAAACAAAATTGATAAACCAGTAGCCAGACTCATCAAGAAAAATAGGGAGAGGATTCAAATCAATAATATTAGAAATGAAAAAGGAGACGTTATAACAGACACTGCAGAAATACAAAGCATCCTAAGAGACTACTACAAACAACTCTATGCCAATAAAATGGACAACCTGGAAGAAATGGACAAATTCTTAGAAAGGTATAACCTTCCAAGACTGAACCAGGAAGAAATAGAAAATATGAACAGACCAATCACAAGTAATGAAATTGAAACTGTGATTTAAAATCTTCCAACAAACAAAAGTCCAGGACCAGATGGCTTCACAGGTGAATTCTATCAAACATTTAGAGAAGAGCTAACACCCATCCTTCTCAAACTCTTCCAAAAAACTGCAGAGGACGGAACACTCCCAAACTCATTCTATGAGGCCACCAGCACCCTGATACCAAAACCAGACAAAGATGCTACAAAAAAAGAAAATTACAGACCAATATCACTCGTGAATACAGATGCAAAAACCCTCAACAAAATACTAGCAAACAGAATCCAACAACACATTAAAAGGATCATACACCATGATCACGTGGGATTTATCCCAGTGATGCAAGGATTCTTCAATATACGCAAATCAATCAATGTGATACACCATATTAACAAATTGAAGAATAAAAACCATATGATCCTCTCAATAGATGCAGAAAAAGCTTTTGACAAAATTCAACACCCATTTATGATAAAAACTCTCCAGAAAGTGGGCAGAGAGGGAACCTACCTCAACATAATAAAGGCCATATACGAGAAACCCACAGCCAACATCATTCTCAATGGTGAAAAACTGAAAGCATTTCCTCTAAGATCAGGAAGAAGACAAGGAGGTCCACTCTCACCACTATTATTCAACATAGTTTTGAAAAGTCCTAGCCACGGCAATCAGAGAAGAAAAAGAAATAAAAGGAATACAAACTGGAAAAGAAGAAGTAAAACTGTCACTGTTTGCAGATGACATGATACTATACATACAGAATCCTAAAGATGCCACCAGAAAACTACTAGAGCTAATCAATGAATTTGGTAAAGTTGCAGGATATAAAATTAATGCACAGAAATCTCTTGTATTCCTATACACTAATGATGATAAATCTGAAAGAGAAATTAAGGAAACACTCCCATTTACCATTGCAACAAAAAGAATAAAATACCTAGGAATAAACCTACCAAGGGAGACAAAACACCTGTATGCAGAAAACTATAAGACACTGATGAAAGAAGTTAAAAATGATACCAACAGATGGAGAGATATACCATGTTCTTGGATTGGAAGAATCAATACTGTGAAAATGACTATACTACCCAAAGCAATCTACAGATTCAATGCAATCCCTATCAAATTACCAATGGCATTTTTTACTGAACTAGAACAAAAAATCTTAAAATTTGTATAGAGACACAAAAGACCCCGAATAGCCAAAGCAGTCTTGAGGGAAAAAAACGGAGCTGGAGGAATCAGACTCCCTGACTTCACACTATACTACAAAGCTACAGTAATCAAGACAACATGGTACTGGCACAAAAACAGAAATATAGATCAATGGAACAGGATAGAAAGCCCAGAGATAAACCCACACACCTATGGTCAATTAATCTATGACAAAGGAGGCAAGGATATACAGTGGAGGAAAGACAGTCTCTTCAAGAAGTGGTGCTGGGAAAACTGGACAGCTACATGTAAAAGAATGAAATTAGAATACTCCCTAACACCATACACAAAAATAAACTCAAAATGGAGTAGAGACCTAAATGTAAGACCGGACACTATAAAACTCTTAGAGGAAAACATAAGAAGAACACTCTTTGACATAAGTCACAGCAAGATCTTTTGTGATCCACCTCCTAGAGGAATAGAAATAAAAACAAAAATAAACAAATGGGACCTAATGAAAAGCTTAAAAGCTTTTGCAAAGCAAAGGAAACTACAAACAAGAGGAAAAGACAACCCTCAGAATGGGAAAAAATATTTGCGAATGAATCAACAGGCAAAGGATTAATCTCCAAAATATATAAACAGCTCATGCAGTTCAGTATTAAAAAAAACAAACAACCCTGTCTAAAAATGGGCAGAAGACCTAAATAGACATTTCTCCAAAGAGGACACACAGATAGCCAAGAAGCACATGAAAAGCTGCTCAACGTCACTAATTATTAGAGAAATGCAAATCAAAACTACAATGAGGTATCACCTCACACCAGTTAGAATGGGTATCATCAGCAAATGTACAAACAACAAATGCTGGAGAGGGTGTGGAGAAAAGGGAACCCTCTTGCACTGTTGGTGGGAATGTAAACTGATACAGCCACTATGGAGAACAGTATGGAGGTTCCTTAAAAAACTAAAAATAGTATTACCATATGACCCAGCAATCCCACTACTGGGCATATACCCAGAGAAAACCGTAATTCAAAAAGACACATGCGGGCTTCCCTGGTGGCACAGTGGTTGAGAGTCTGCCTGCCAATGCAGGGGACACGGGTTTGGGCCCTGGTCTGGGAGGATCCCACATGCTGCCAGGCGGCTAGGCCCGTGAGCCACAATTGCTGAGCCTGTGCGTCTGGAGCCTGTGCTCCGCAACAAGAGAGGCCGTGATAGTGAGAGGCCCGCGCACTGCGATGAAGAGTGGTCCCCACTTGCCGCAGTTAGAGAGGGCCCTCGCACAGAAACGAAGACCCAACACAGCCATAAATAAATAAATAAATAAATAAATAAATAAATAAACCCAAAAAGTTAAAAAAAAAAAAGACACATGCACCCTAATGTTCATTGCAGCACTATTTACAATAGCCAGGTCATGGAAGCAACCTAAATGTCCATTGACAGATGAATGGATAAAGAAGATGTGGTACATATATACAATGGAATATTACTCAGCCATAAAAAGGAACGAAATTGGGTCATTTGTAGAGACGTGAATGAATCTAGAGACTGTCATACAGAGTGAAGTAAGTCAGAAAGACAAAAACAAATATCGCATATTAACGCATATACGTGGAACCTAGAAAAATGGTACGGATGGACTGGTTTGCAGGGCAGAAATTGAGACACAGATATAGAGAACAAACATATGGACACCAAGGGGGGAAAGCAGCAGTGGGTGGTAGTGGTGGTGGTGTGACTGGGAGATTGGGATTGACATGTATACACTGATGTGTATAAAATGGATGACTAATAAGAATCTGCTGTATAAAAAAATAAAATTTAAAAATTCAAAAAAAGAATAAACACAATGTACTATAGTTATTTTCACATAAGTACTCCATTAGTGGCAAAAGTATTCTCAGTTGTGATTTAAGAGGTTTAATTATTAGCACATGGGATTTTCTGTGAAGTTAGAGCCCCTCTGGGTGGAATTTTTAGCCCCTTTAATCTTCCCCCATTGTCTTGTTTTCGTGGTACCCTTTCAGCAGGGGGGAGGTGACACATATAAAGCACCGAACCCTGTGATAGGGTTAGTAAAGCATAGTAGGTGCTTTAGAAATGTTGGTTGACCAGGACTTTCCTATCTTTGGGGAGAGGACTGTCCTTGTGGAGGAGATGGAGGCTTTGGCTTACCACAGCTCCAAGACCACCCATGCTTCCATTTCTCGTGTACATCCATTAATACACTGACTTTCTGATTTTTATTTCAAAAAATATCACTTCTCCTTGACACTCTCTCCTTCTGACCACACAACCTGAAGTCTTCCTCCCAGGCAGTCCTAGCTTCATACTCCTGGAAGACAGGGGCCATGTATATTAATACTACTCAACTCTGCCTTCGTAACACAAAAGCAGCTGTAGGCAATATATCAGTTCATGGGTGTGGCTGTGTCCCAATAAACCTTTATTTATAAAGACCGGTGGCAGGCCAGATTGGGTTTCCTGGCCACAGTTTGCCAACCTCTGCTCGAGGTGGTGTTAGGCATGAAGTGGGCAGAACCTGAGCCCCAGCTCACTGACATGAGCTGTGAAAGCTACCAAGAGGTGATGCTCCTGGATAAACAGAAGTTCGTAGCCAAGATGGCAATGGTGCGAAATCCTTCCTCCCGTCCTACCCTTGAGTGTCACTGAGTTTGGAAGAGGACTAAACTGAAAAGACTGGCACCACACAGTAAGAGGAGGGACTTACACAGAGCACGGAAGCTTCATTCTAAGAGATGCATGTGTCTGGGCATTATGAGCTTGATAAACTCATATAAAATTCCGCAAATCAGACTGGTCTCTCCTCTGCATTTTGCCAGACTGCATTTCCAAAGGCACACACCAAAAAGGTGGCCTCGAGAACAGCAGCATATTTAAGAATGCATGTCTATTCTATTGATATTTCTTCAGGCAATTACATGTAGTTATGCCTGTGTAACCAGGAGCTTGCCTTTTTTTTTTTTTTTTTTTTGAAGAAGAAGAGTGAATGAAACTCAGGACTTCTCAGAAGTCTGAGATATGGAAGAAACTAACATGACTGGAGGGCTTAGCTCTTGTTGGGAAACAAGAAGCCTCTGTCCCATCCATGCTAGACGGTGCGGGGAGGGATGGCGATCCATCCTCAGACATAACAACTGATCCTTTGCTGGATGCACAAGACACAAGACCAACTTCCTTCTTCATGACTGAAGAATGTTCAGCTTCCCAGATTACAGCATAATCCCTCCAGGGCAGGGACGGTATGACACCCTTTCCCTGTGTCCCTAGAGGTTAAAGTAATAATCATTGCTAACATTTAAGGAGCAATTATTCTGTGCCAGGCACTACAAAAGTGCTTTAAGGCCCTTCTCATTTAACAACCTCACAACTCATGCCTTGGGACCCTTTATCATTATTATTCCATATCGATAGATAATAGAACTGGGGATAAAGAGATTGAGTAACTTGGCCCAAATCATGCAGCTACAAGTGTGGAGTCCAGATTTGGACCCAGGGATCCCAGCTCCAGAGACAGTGCTCTTAACTTCTATCTATACTGCTTCTCATAATGCAACCAATACAGGTGATCAGTAAACTTTTGGGGTGGATGACAGTAGTGACTTGGAGAGATGGGGAACAAAGGAGGAGGTCTGGGTTGAAGCTAAGCCAAACTGTGCATGATTGCCAGTGAGCTCACTCTGCGCATTCTCCTGGGTGGGGAACACAGGACTGTCTTGAGGGCTCTGCACCGGAGCCCGGCTCTAAGAGGGAGGCTGCTACTGGAGGAGCTGCAAGAAGGCGCGCCTGCAGCTCGTAAAGGCCTTTCTTCAACCGCCTGAGCTGGGAGGCGCTGGAGATGTGCCTACAGCTGGGATCAGTGCTCTCCCTGACCTTCCCAGAGCCTTCCCTAAGGGGCCAGGGTAGAGAAGATAGCCCCAGGGCAGCCCCCATCCCCCCACCCCCCAATCTCCTCAAGATCCTGACTCTGGGAATGCAGGGGCCAGGCCTTCCTAATTGCTCAGTGATTGAGGTGAAGACGAGGGGCAGCTGACAAGGAGGAGAGGGAAGAGGCACTATCAAGCTGGGGCTAGACATGATAGCTTTGTTCATTAGACCACTTGGTTTTTCCTTTCTCAATACCCAGATTATTTTGATTTCTCTTTCCTTTTTCTTTCTTTTTTTCTTAAAATGTTTTTGATTCAGAAGCTATTTTAATCTCTACTTTTCTTCTCTAACACTGGCGTTTGGGAGTAGGAAATGTAGTCCAATTACAGTTTTGATTGCATCCCATGGTATACGGGGAAGACTGCACTTCTACTGTCTTTTGATATACTGTGTACTTGGCTTCTTCTTTCACAAAACAGCTATTTAATAGTTTTTGAGCAATTGGATAGCTTTTAATTAGCTCAGCATTCTACACCTCCAAAGTCCTTATATCATGTTATGAGAATGTCGTGGGCAATTAGGTCTGATTGCTTTTTTTTATGAGAATATTTTTCAAACAGACCCTATATATCTTTGTAAAAGACCTCTGTACTCTTGAAATATATTTTATCCTCCACTTTTAAAATTTTTCTTAAAAATTCTGTTAAATCACTCCCAATGAAGTGTGGAACAAAGCTGTTTCATTTATTCTGCTGATCAAACATTTAATTTACTTATCATTGCTTTCTTTGTCTAACATACTTTGATAACAGGGTGCAAAGATTCTGTACATGTAATTATTTCCAAGAGTCAGAGAACCTGTACTCAGATCCTGGTTTATCTTTAAGCTGCTGCATCACTTTGGCCCAAATCACTTGACATCTCTGGACCTAGGTTTCCCTTTTTTATAACATGTAGAGTTGAATTAAAACTTTCAAAACTGTCTTTTGACAATATCGTTCTAGGACAGCTTTCAGTGAGGCTTTACCACCAGGACCATCTTTCCCCTTCCTTTCTGCTCCAAGGTAACCCTTTTAACCAGATTTCACCTGATGAAGGAAGGGAAGGAAAGATCAAATAGACCCTGAGAATCACTACACTGTCCTTGGAAGGAAAAGGAATTCCTTGTTCTGCCTACACACACACACACATACACACAAGAAAATTTTTATTCTGAGCAACCCGCAAGTATTTGGTAAAGGGATTTTTTCTTTTACTTAAGAGCAAATATCAAGAGGCCACAAGCCTAGGGGGACCCTGGCCACCTTATATCTCCCTAGCCTTGGAACGGATACAATGGAACAATCGCAGAGAAATGCCAGCCTCAGAGGGAATAAACTTAGAATCTTCAACTTCCACAGCCTGGCTGTCACCACAGTATATCGGTCAGATTTCACTCAAGTCACTGTCAGGAAAGACCCAGACACCTGGCTAGGATCAAGGTTCTGCAGGCATCTGAAAATCAACTATTCCTTCATGGATTGAGGATGTCAGAACCAAATAATATGGATTGGCTTCAGCATATAACACACATCTACTATGAAAACATCCAAGAACAACTGTTAAGTGTACATACAGTGTGCAAGAAAAATGAGCATTCCCTGGATTGGACTCAATCACACTGGGCCAGCCACGCCAGGAATTCCAACTGAAATCCTTGACTTCAGGCCCTCTGAGATCTCCAGCATGTCAGACCATGCTCTGGCTCACCCAGAGCTGATAAAAATTACAGTTGGAATTTCAACCACCAAGCTGGGAATAACATTTCAACACCCTCTCTTCAGTTTAGATGGCCCCTCCAAGAAGCTCTTTATGTGCAGCAAAAAGTGACCAGTCTGCTGATCAAGGCAGGGACTGAGAGAAACGGGGTGCTTCCCCTGAGCCCATCAACAGGTGAATTTAAAATGTGGGGAAAGACACAGAACTGAAGAGGAAGTGGTGGCAAAGGAGCCCTGGGAAAGAAAGAGGTTCCCTGGACTGGAACTTGCCCTTGGAAAATGTAGGCGACAAACAAAAACAACAACAACAACAAAAAAGACCAAAACTGCTGAGCTTTTACCCACGTCATTCCCCTTTCCTGGACTGAAATTTTCCCTCTTTTCCAAATATGAAAATCCTATTTGGAACCCCAGTTTACGCTCCTTCTCTATAAGGCTTTCCCAAACCCATCCACCCCACAATAACTGCTCCATTCTCTAAACTCAGCTGGTGTCTCATTTCACTCTAACAATAATGCTCATGCTGTCTTCTGGCATCTCACATCCTTGTTTTGTGACATCATGTAATTATTCCACTATTATTCAGCTTTTCACATACTCATACCTCGATTTCTAAACTTGATTTTAACCTTCCTTCCTGAAAGTGAACTCCATGATCATTTTAGCTTTTTTCTCTAAGGCAGCTGTTCCATATATGCTAATTGATAAAGGAAAGAAAGAGGAGGGGAAGGTAACACAGTACTAAAGTGTTCCCTGGTAGCACAAGGGTGGACCTGTCCTGACAGAAAGGGCAACAAAATTCCGTGCAAACTAAGTACCAACAGCACCCAGAAGACACCTAAACATGTCTGTTGAATGGAAGGAAGGGAGGGACGGAGGAAAAATTAGAGGAAATGATAAAGGGAAGAAAGTGAGGAGGGGAAAGAAAAAGAGGGAAGGATGGAGGGAGAAAGGAAGGAGGAGAGAAAAATAGAAGAATGGAAGAAAGGATGGAAAGAAAGATGGATGGAAAGACGGACAAAGGGGTAGAAGGAAGAAGGAGGGAGAGTGGAAAAAAGGGGAAAGAAAAGGATGGAGGACGTCTTATCCTTGACCTTCTGGGTCCTCCATGTTTATACTTGTTCCCTTTCTATTTCCAAAATCTCTCTGGGACCTTATGATACCGAGCAGGACCCTCTGGGGCTCCTGGGCACAAAAGCCTTTCTGTGTCCACTGATAAATGGAATATTTATAAATGTAATGGAATATTTATAAATGGAATATTTCCTGCCATATTAGTAAACAAAGGATGATGTCATAGACATCGATGACTGCAGCCCTCCAACGTGAGCCAGTGAGCCCTAAGGGAACTCAGGGCTGAAAAGAATACTAGCCAACTAGCAGCCAACAGACTGCAGCCATTCCCTACGGTGAGCCCTGAGGAAACTCAGGATGTGAAAACACAGGATACTGGCCTCAGATGGCTGAGGTGCATATCAAAGGAATGATTTCAGTGAGCCCAGACTCTTGCATCTTCCCATATATAGAAAAGCGCTAAGGGCTTCCCTGGTGGCGCAGTGGTTGAGAATCTGCCTGCCGATGCAGGGGACACGGGTTCGTGCCCTGGTCTGGGAAGATCCCACATGCCGCGGAGCAACTGGGCCCGTGAGCCGCAATTACTGAGCCTGCGCGTCTGGAGCCTGTGCTCCGCAACAAGAGAGGCCGCGATAGTGAGAGGCCCGCGCATCGCAATGAAGAGTGGCCCCCGCTTGCCACAACTAGAGAAAGACCTCGCACAGAAACGAAGACCCAACACAGCCATAAATAAAAAAAAAAATTAAAAATAAAAATTAAAAAAAAAAAAAAAGAAAAGAAAAGCGCTAAATTCCTTGAGATACCTGGTTTTCTTTAGTTAACAATAACCTTTTGACATTCTGACTACCTGCCCTTTGTTATAAAACTTCTATATAACCTGGCTCCCCTCCTCGCCTCCTCGGAGCAGTTTCTCAGAGTTCACTGAAACGCTGTCTGTCTGCTGGGCTGCAGTCCTCATTTTGCCCCAAATAAAACTTAACTCCCAACTCTCATGTTGTGCATTTTTTTTAAGTCGAGAGTTATGGCGACCACGAATAAGGGACCCAGAGTGGACTTCTCTCCTTCGCCTGAACTCTAAGAGGAAACGGAGCCTTGGTACCAGTAGCGGCCCCTTGTGCCCATCTGCCTCCTCGGAGAGTCCAGACAAATTTGGGTAAGTCTCTCCTGGTTCTTGGATCTCCCGTGTTGGTTGATGAATCTGAGTTTTATTTGGTGGTGTATAGCAGGTACCTGCCCCCGCCCAGTTGAAAGATACTGGGGCGGGGGTTGGGGGGGGACCTGGTTGAAAGATACCAGGGTTTGCTCAGTTGTAGGAGACTGAGTGGTCTTGGCTGAGTGGTTAGGTAAGAGGCTGATCTGATGCTTTTCCTCAATGGCTGCCTTAATAGAATTTGTCAGGGTGAAAGTAAAGATATTACATGAGAGCGCTGCTCTGAAAAAAAGGGACAAGACTCCTCCCGGCTGGTTACGACTTTCTCAGTCGACTGAGAAACTTATGGGAGTGGTGGATGCAGAGTCCTGGTACCATGCAGTGGTCCCATAGGAGAAACCTATTACAGGGAGGGGTGAACCATCCTGGGTGCTTACGTATACACCCTGGACCTTGGCAGAACTTAGAGCCTTGGCTAAGGAATTTTCCAATCTGAGTCGGGATCCATTGGGATTTGCTAAGAAATTTGAGTTAACCATCCAGACCTATGAGCCTCTATATCAATCAAAATTTACTTAATTGGAAGTTAAAGGAAATCACACCCTAAAAATGAGGAGGCTCTTTTATTGCATACGCAGTTAAGTTAAATTAAGGTTAAAAAGCTGGTTGGTTAAAAATATCTTTTCAGAATTCTGACTTTAAACAAAGGCCTTCTAGGGGGAAACCAGCATTTCTCTTCCTGTGTCTTTGAGATGTAAATGTTCTACCTGATCTTCCTAGGACTTTCCCTGTATGTCTGTGTTTTGAAAACTTGACCTCTGCCATAATACTGTTTTTGAGAGTAAACTTTCTGGATTTTACTTAGGTTACATCCTCCCCTACTCTCTTATGGGAAGCCTCTTGCGTCTTAATCGTTTGAATCACTATAAATACATATACTATATTAATGGCCAAATGATGGATCCTTTTAAAATTGGAGAAACAAATTGGTCAATCTAGAGTGCTCTCATTATAAACAGCTGTTTTATTGGTACCTATAAAAACAAAAATCACATTAAAGGTGGAAAAAAGAAATATATCTAATGATTACCTAAGAACTTCTTTAGTTTAAAACAAGTAAGAAAAACTGGTGTGGGAAGCTTCATTTGTGGTCTTTGCCTTCCCTCAATGGGTCTCACAGATGCTAATAGAATCATTAGAATAATTAATGTTAACAGTAAAAATCCTATAAGGAAAGTCTAGATACTATTTCCAACAAGGTAGAAATTTTAAAGGAATTATCTCAAATGAATAAAGAAATCTTTAGATGGTTATTTAAAATGGGATAAATAAAATGGACACTGATGTGATTTAAACACAAGGTTAAATGGGCCAAAAGGGACCCCCTACTGGTCCCCAACATTAAAAGCCAAACATGTCTGTTCTCTTTACCCCAGCTTTAAAATATATTTAACGGGCTAAAAAAAATTTTTTTACACTGAGATACCTGACCAGCAATTACTTGGGACAACAGTTAGGCCAAAGGGTCTAAGTTCCTTGCCTCAACCTCACTCTGGGGATCCCAGAAGCCTTTTATATAAAAAAAGATAAAATGGACAGGGAACAAAAATAAAAACTTCTAGAACTTCTCCTGTAAGCTTGTTGATTGGCTCTTAATGAAAAGTAAAGTTAAAGGTATAAAGTTGATGGAATTGAGATGAAAGTATATAAAATTGGTATATTTAAATGGGCTTTATATAAGATGGCTACATCTCTTTTGTTTAATTATATTGTGGAATAGTCATGTTTCACTGGGAAATACTTCCCCTACACGGTATTATAAGACAACACATATAAATCTGCCCCTCAGGAAATATTAATTGAACATACTAAAAGACACCAACAGGGGTACCTGAACCATACAAGTAGGTAAAACTGGGAACTAACATTCAAGAGCTAAGAAAAATAAAAATAGTGATTTTGCTCTGGGTTTAACCTGTAAACTCAGAAAGAAGGTCTTTGCTGAATGCCTTATACAAACCTTTGAAGGCATGATAAATTAAAGTTGTAGAACATAGAACTCGTAAAATAATTTTCAGTTTAATTAGAAATCTTGTCACTGATAAAATCTTTTAGTATCATTTAGGTGACAGACCTGTTCTTCGGGAAACTAAAAGCAACTGTCTTTCTCTTGCAAATCTCTACAAACCAGAAATGTAAATACAGGCCACAAGGACCTGAGACTGAGCCTAATTAGCCAATCAGACAAGACCTGAAATAAAGGAAAAAAAAAAATGACAAAGTGGCAGTTATAAAACTCAAACCGCTGCGAATGCTCCCTCAGCCAAACTTTACAAATAGTAAAGCCTTAGTCATATAAGCAAGCAACTTTAATGTATTCCAACTGTCCTTTGTAAACTAGTAAGTTTATATTGTAATACCTAATTCATAACTAAGTTTTTTTTCTTTTAAATGAAGCCATGAGACCTCTAGTTTTGCCTGTTTATGTCTGTGTACACATTATACATATGAGATTATCTCTACCTCTGGAAAGTATTATCAAAATTGAACTTATAAATAAAGAGTTCTATTTAATTTTTTAAAAAGCGCTTACAAATAAAGAAACCGGCCAAAATGACTTTCAGGTTCACGTGAACCGGGAAATATTCAATATTAACTTGATATCTGGTATTAAAGTTTGTTTGTGGATCTAATTAATATAGACATGCCGTTAGAGTCATCAACATTAAGCGTAATACTTTATTGTACCTAGGTTTAATAGAAGTCAAATAAGACCTTATCATATCTGTTACAAGAAAAATAGTTTGATAACACTTTAAATGTAAATAAAAGCTTTGGGGTAAACTCTTTAAAAATATATTTTAGATATGTCTACTTAAAATTATACCTTCAGATATTTGATAACTTAAAGTTATAGAGTTGTGCTAATTTAAGTTATGGAAGTTTACTGAATAGCTAATTTCCAAAAAAAAAAAAAAAAGATACTGAGACATCAATTACTAAGTAGAGAAACTAAAGTATTTAGGACTATTAATGAAAATGTTTGCTGTCACCCTGAGATGTCCTCTATAAGAAAACAAATGTTTTTAGAAATTATCACTGGTATTTATGCTCACCAATCTACAGAATGCTAATGTAAAAGACAGTTCATAACTGCTTACTTCTTAACTTTCACTAGAAATTAAGGTTTTTAAGAGTTGAGGATTCTAATTTAAACATGTAATTAAAACTGATAGGAGGGTTTCCCTGGTGGCACAGTGGTTAAGAATCCGCCTGCCAGTGCATGGGACACGGGTTCGTGCCCTGGTCCAGGAAGATCCCACATGCCGCGGAGCAGCTAAGCCCGTGCTCCACAACTACTGAGCCTGTGCTCTAGAGCCCGCAAGCCACAACTACTGAGCCCACGTGCCACAACTACTGAGCCCACGTGCCACAACTACTGAAGCCCGCGCGCCTAGAGCCCGTGCTCCACAACAAGAGAAGCCACCGCAATGAGAAGCCTGCGCACTGCAACGAAGAGTAGCCCCCGCTCGCCATTAGAGAAAGCTCGCGTGCAGCAACAAAGATCCAATGCAGCCAAAAATAAAATAAAATAATTAAATAAATACAATTTTTTAAAAAACTGATAGGAATAATACAGAAATATTTCAGTGTACAGTAGGAAAATAGAATGTGTGTTTCCAGTAAAGAAGATATGAGGAATGGAATTAAATTTTATTGAGGGTAAAGGAAGAAAGTATATCTTAGGGCTGGTTGGTTTATTTGGACAGAAAAAATAAGGGACAGGCTGATATGAATACAGATAATGAAAGGCTGTGGAAAAGAAACCCTGAGGAAAAAAAGTTTTATGCATGGTCAGGATTAACTAAATTTAGATTGAAGTTAACTAAGTAAATAGATTTTGTTAAGTAAACTGGTACAAGACTGGAATTTGAACAAAGTTTCTTAGAGTGCCCCTTTTTGTTAACAGATTGTGTGAGTTTCTGTGCCCTTAACTAATCTTTTTGTGACTTTGGTTAAATGAATAAGTATTGTTTCACAATGACCTGTTGTGTTTTAAAACCTTTTTCATATTTTTAACAAACTTCCCAAATATTAAAATCCAACTAAAGCTCTTTTTTAGCCTCCAGCTGACTCTGGGATGCTTTGAAGGAACATCTCTGAGACATCTTAGAGAGGAATTTTTTTTTTTTTAATCTTTATTGGAGTATAATTGCTTTACAATGGTGTGTTAGTTTCTGCTTTATAACGAAGTGAATCAGCTATATATATACATATATCCCCATATCTCCTCTCTCTTGCGTCTCCCTCCCACCCTCCCTATCCCACCCCTCTAGGTGGTCACAAAGCACAAAGCACCGCTGATCTCCCTGTGCTATGCGGCTGCTTCCCATTAGCTATCTATTTTACATTTGGTAGTATACATAAGTCCATGCCAGTCTCTCACTTCGTCCCAGCTTACCCTTCCCCCTCCACGTGTCCTCAAGTCCATTCTCTACGTCTGCATCTTTATTCCTGTCCTGCCCCTAAGGTTCTTCAGAACCTTTAGAGAGCAATGTTAAACTAAGTTTATTTGGTATGTTTAATTACTTCAGAAACATTGTCAAGTGATTGGAGACGAACCTTAGGTTATAGTGTATGGATAAATGTCATTAATATAGATACTCCAAAATTTATATGGAATTCCTAACATCTGATATGCCCTGATACAATGTTATCAGTCATAATTCTAATTATTCTAAAATGTTATATGTCACGGAAATATCCAAGTTTCCTACTAATTGCATTGCACTCAAATCTTTAACCATGTTATTTTAAGTTTTGTCCTGATGCTTTTACAGAATGAAGATTTTCAAGAAGACTCATAAAAAGACCTTTTTTTTTTTTTTTAACAAACATAAGTTTCTGATGGCCTTTAGATAATACCACTGAACTATGTAACAGATGATGGGAAACCTGATTACTTCATCCAGATCAACAGGAATCAATTACATGGGACTGAATGAACTGATGAATATGATTTATAACTTTATGACATTGGGAAATATACTAGCTTTAATCTTGGTGTTTCAGAAAAACCTTTTCTCTTATGCTATGACCTACGAGTTGATAAAGTATACCCTTGTAAACAAAGATAAAACAGTTATCTTTTTCGCTCTACCTGATCCTGCCAGAATTTGGCTTTTCCAGCTGGCTCTCCTATGGACCTGATGGTTTATTGCAACTGGATTACAACTAGTTATACTAAGCATTGTTTTAATTTGTTCTTTGTTTCCAAATTGTTCATAATTGTGTCTCCCTGCTGCACTATGACTTTGTCAATATTACTAGCTGCATTACTTATATCCTATTTTATATGATCCTTGTCTCTTACAGTACTCAATGATAGTAACCAGGCTATTAGCCTACTGAATTCTGAGGTCTCTATGATGAGAAAAGCAGTGTTACAAAACTGCACGGCTCTTGACATCCTTACAGCGTCTCAGGGAGGCACCTGTGCCATCATTCAAACTGAATGCTGTGTTTTCATACCTGATGAATCCTCTAATACAACATGTTTAATGAACCATATGAAAAATCAGATTTCTGCCTTAAGTGACCCATTCCCAAACCCTGACGACCTCTTAGAAAACTGGTTTGGCGTGGGACGTTCTTGGCTTAAATATTTACTCATAACTCTATTAACATTATTAGCTATATTATTTGTATTTTGCCTGTTTTACAAGATTATTGTTTTCTGTATTACCAAATGTGTGACTGAGCCTCCAACAATAATAATGATGACTAGGCGGCTTGAAAGAGTTGATCAAATATATACTTCTGTATGCGATCAGTGACTGTAATAGCGCAACTCTAGATATGGGAAGATTCAACATGGGAAAACATTTCCTGGATCATAATAGATTAGTAAGATAAAGGATCCAGAAAATCTTTAATCTGATGATTAAACAGGGCCTAATCTGAAAATTAACACCTGGAGTGGCATATCAACAAGAATTTTCACCTGATCTGGGATGAACCTCCCAGCGCTGTGGGACAAAATTTGGTCATGAAATGTCTCCCAAACATCGGTCTAATTTCCGACCAAGAGGAGGGACTGATAAATGGAATATTTATAAATGTAATGGAATATTTATAAATGGAATATTTCCTGCCATATCAGTAAACAAAGGCTGTCATAGTCATCAACGATTGCAGCCCTCCAACGTGAGCCAGTGAGCCCTGAGGGAACTCAGGGCTGAAAAGAATACCTGCCATCTAGCAGCCAACAGACTGCAGCCACTCCCTATGGTGAACCCTGAGGAAACTCAGGATCTGAAAACACAGGATACTAGCGCCAGATGGCTGAGGTGCATATCAAAGGAATGACTTCTGTGAGCCCAGACTCTTGCATCTTCCCATACATAGAAAAGCACTAAATTCCTTAACTTGTGATACCTGGTTTTCTTTAATTAACAATAATCTTTTGGGGCTTCCCTGGTGGCGCAGTGGTTGAGAATCTGCCTGCCAATGCAGGGGACACGGGTTCGAGCCCTGGTCTGGGAAGATCCCACATGCCGCGGAGCAACTGGACCCATGAGCCACAACTACTGAGCCTGCGCGTCTGGAGCCTGTTCTCCGCAACAACAGAGGCCGCGATGGTGAGAGGCCCGCGCACCGCGATGAAGAGTGGCCCCCGCTCGCCGCAACTAGAGAAAGCCCTCACACAGAAACGAAGACCCAACACAGCAAAAATAAATAAATTTATAAAGTTCCTACCAAAATTCTTAAAAACAAAACAAAACAAAACAATAATCTTTTGACGTTCTGACTCCCTGCCCTTTGTTATAAAACTTCTACATAACCTGGCTCCGCTCCTCGCCTCCTCGGAGCAGTTTCTCAGAGTTCACTGAAACGATGTCTACTGGGCTGCAGTCCTCATTTTGCCCCAAATAAAACTTAACTCGCAACTCTTATGTTGTGCTTTGTTGTTTTTTTTTAAGTCAACACCGCCATTTCTTGATTACAGATAATAGGCTTCATTCAGCCTCCATTACTTTCCCTGAGTTCCAACCAGCAGGTTCAAACAGTTGCTAATTAGGGAAGGGAGGGGGATGCGGAGACTAGGGAGGAACTGCCAAAAGAAACAATAGTGCAGCCTTGGGGGAGGGTCCTGGTTCCCCCTCAAGGGACACGCAAAACAATACCTTTGAGCTGTTTTGCAGATACTGAAACCCCAACCAGGTGGGAGAAGTTAACTGTAAGCTGCCCACAAGCACGTAGACCTCAGGCCACCAGGTGGAACCAGGTTGATGATGCTGACTCCCACTTACCTCACCACCAACCCAATCAGAAAAATGTCCACAAGCTGATCACGTCCTCTTCGAACCATTACTATAAAACTCTTCACTACCCCCTCCCTGTTGGGACGCACAGTCTTTGAGGGCATTAGGCGGCTCTGGCCCCCTTTGCCTGGCAAAGCAATAAAGCTATTCTTTTGTACTTCACCCAAAACTTTGTCTCCAACATTTAATTCGGTGTCGGGGTACAGAGGCCGGATTCAGCTTCACTTACACGGCACCCAGCACCTAGTTCCAGGCTGCCTGATTCACCTGCATAAAGATGTGCGTGAACCACCTCCAAGACCAGTTTGCTTCACTGGTCAGCACCCACCATCTCCTTCGAGTGCCCCTGGTCCAGGGACGCCGGCTCCCACAAAGCTACGCCTCATGACCCAGGGCTTGGAGCTCTAGGGGACGTCTGGGCAAAAGCCTGGGCACTCCTGGTGCAGCGGGAGGCCATCACCTCTTAACTTGTGACAAGGCAGCACATGACGCAGCCCACTGGCTTCCTGGGCAGCCCATTAGGGAATCAGGGATCCTGGGCTCCAAGGGGTCGGGGCGGGACACGCACTGGTGCGCATGCAATGCCTCCCTCACTGCCAAACACCAACCCCCCTGCAGCCCTCGCCCCTCCTGCACCCCCTCCTCCATGCCCCCCCAAGGACCTGGAAGGCGGGAGCAAGGGGTGGGGGGAACCTTAGCAAGGGGTGGGTGGGCCTTAAAGCCCACCTGCGTCCTTCAAGGGGAGGGAGGAACACATCTTCCTAACAGTACTTCTCTCAGGGATCAGCCTGAAAGCAAGGACCCTGTGGGGCCCTCCTGGACACAAAAGCCTTTCTGTGTCCCCCGGTTCTGGTTTGTAGGAAATAGGCGTCATTCAGCCTCCAAGACCTTCCCTGAGTTCCAAACAACAGGTTCAAACCTTTGCAAATCAGGGAAGGGAGGGGGGGATGCGCAAACAAGGGAGAGGCAATCCAGAAACAATGTGCAGCCTTGGGGCAGGGTCCAGGTTCCTCCTCAAGGAAAATACAAACCAAGATCTTTGAGCTCTTCAAGGGACCTACGAGCCAATGGATGAGTTTCGAGCCCGTGGATGAGTTGTAAACCCGAGAGCCCAAGACTCAATTAAATACTGGAACCTACTGTAAGAGTGGGGGGATGGTTAGGAGGCTGAGTCCCACTGCAGCGGCTCCAGCCCTGGGACACCGCACATCCCCTCGCTCAGGAGGTGGGGCGCTGAGACTGCAGCTGGGACGCTGAGACTCTGCGCCTCCCCCTCCCCATTCCCCTCAGGAGGCGCAGCTTGGACCTCTCCCCGCTCCCGCCGGCCCCGGTGAACCGGGTGGAAGGCAGGAGCTAGACGGCGCACCAAAGTTCCCCCGGACCAAGACGCTGCCCGCAGCTAGCTCTTCCTAAACAGCAGGGGCGGCTCCGAGCGAACGCGAACACGTGGGACTCAAAAGTTGGTCTCCCGCAGCAGCCCGGGGACGCGGTACTGTGTCCGCCCCTACTTACCAGGCGCGGGGCCCCGAGGGCGGACTGGGCTTCGGCTGGCGGGGTCCACCCCGAGTGCGGCGGCGGTGCGGCCGTGAGCGAGGTCGAGGGTCGCGCCGCCCTCCCCTCGGGCTCCGGGGCAGCGCAGCGGCGGCAGAGAGAAGAGACGCCAAGCCGGGAGTTCGGGCTCCGCGGGGACCCGGGCTCCACTCCAGGCGTCGGGGGTGGGTCCGCTCGGCCCTAAGTCTCTAGGGGAGGGGGGCGGGGGCGGCGGAGAGTATGGGGAGCTGGAGGGAGGAAGCGGGGCCCGAGCGGACGACGAGGCACCAAGCCTCCGCAAAGACTTTCCACCTTCTGAAGATCCGCTGGCCACGCAGCCCACGCGTCGCCCACGCGCTGCCTGCTCCTATGCCTTGGCGCGAGCGCCCCCTGGGGGCCGGGAGGAGGGCGGGCCGGGAGCGGAGTGCACCGCCCGGCCCCTCCGTGCCCCGCCCCGCCGGGTGTCCCGAAGGGGGCGGTCCGGACTGGGGAAGGCTCGCCTTGGCAGCAGCCCTGGCTCCTGGCTAGGCCCCATCGCTCACCTCCAGCTCTTGGGGACACGTCTCCTCTCCACATCGGGGTAAAGCGGGGATATCTGGAAGCGGGTAGGAGTGATGCTTCTTTTCGCACGCATTCCAGGAAACTTCTTGGATGGATGTTCAACTGCCACAAAAGACGGTGAGGATATCGCTCACCTCTGCATCCTCAAGGTCTACAAGAGCGCCTGGCCTATGGTAGGAGCCTGGTAATTATTTTTTAGTAAATAAGTGCATGAATAAATGAATGGACCATGAGGCTTTTTTTCATCCCATAATGTCTTCTGGAATACATCCACTTCACAAATAAGTAGAAGATAAAGAAATGCTTGGGGAGCACCAATGTTTAAAAATAAATATAAACAGGCTGTCTTATGTAAGGGGTAACCACTGCCACATGTTCTGAAGCACTTTAGAAAGGAAATGTGGCTTTCCTGTTCCAAATATTAAAAGTTGAATTCAGACAAATGAGCGCTGGAGGTGTATACTGTGCCTTACGTCTGATCCTTTCTGCAACAACAGATAAACTAGACAGCTACAGTAATCAAAGAGGATTATTCCACATCCAGAAACGGAGCCAGCTGTCAGGTGGAGGAACACACAAGCCAAAGGAGGCCTGTTGGCGTTTTTGAGAGTGTCTGCTTCCAGCATAAGGTTTACTTTATTTATTTACATTTTGTTTTATTTTTTTTAATTTTATTTTAAAAAATCCATTATTTATGAAACCGTTCTCTTTGGTCAGATATATACTGGTGTTGAAAACAGTTAAAACATGTAATGGTTATCTACAAAAAGATCATTTCTGATTGTTGTATTCCCTCAATAGCATATGCATCTACACAGGTGCAAGGATATTATATTCCCCAAATATTTTACATTCAGAATTAAATTTTAAAGGACCATGTTTTCCATAGTTTTGGTCTGGTGAACAGGTTATTAAAAAAAACCCATTAAAAGGGGCACAAGTCATCAGAATAGGCACCCAATATCACAATAGGCACCAACCATCAGAATAGGTGCCAACTGTCAGAACAAGGCATCAGCCATCAGAACAAGCACCAATGACCAGAAGAGGCATCAACCATCAGAATGCGTGACATACTGTGTATTCCCCGTTGAACTTTCACTTCACTTATTCATTTATTTATATTGGAAAGGACTCATAGCTTTCTGTTTGATTCAGTGGGTTATTATCCATTACTCTCATTGTTTATTTTAATCCTCACATTGTCCCAGATTTGACCAGTGAGGACCTCTTCAAACTGGATTCTGGGTCTTTTTAACATGCTCCATCATTCTTAGAGCACTTTGTTACTTTGTAGGCCCCAAAGATCTTACAGGCTCATCTTGTATTTTCCCTGCCCCTTGGATTCTTTTAATGGAGAATGGCTTTGAGAAGTCACATATGGATGCTAGGTGTGCTCATTGCTATTGGGGTGCTCATTGCTCCTAGGCTGTCTCAGTGGACAGAACAAAAAGTGTGTGTGTGTGTGTGTGTGTGTGTGTCTCACAATTCCATTAATATTTATCTCTATATATTGAAAACCATTAATTTACATAATACCTCTAACTCTAATTCAAAGCCACAGGGCTCATTCTGGTTTTCTCCCCTTCTGTATTTGTAACTACCTTCTTAATCAGTGAGAAAACTGGCTCCCATCATTCTTAATATATTTGCTTTGCTTGGTTGATCCCCCTGCATGGAGCCAACTTCCCATAGTAGGATACCCTCCCACCAGCACATCATTCTGCTTGGGCTTTGGCATTCCACCTTGGCTGTTCCCTTTTCTTGTGTGGACACCCTCTTCATTGTATTTGGGCTCTGACACTGTGCATTGGGCTGCTAAATCCCTGCTCCCCTGTATGGATACTCTCTTTGTTCTGTTCTGGCTCTGACATCCCATGCCAGGCCCTCCCCACCACGGGGTGCTCTGCTCTCACAGTGCTGGGCTGCTCCAGTAGCTGCCCTACCCTGTGCAGATGTACTCCTCCCTACTCAGCTCCAACACCCACCTGGTCTGCCCCTTATGGGGACATCCTCTCATTCCACTTGGGCTCCAACTCCCTGCTCTTAGCCTCTGAGACTCCATAACCCTGGCCCATCCTCATGAATGCTGAGTCTCTGGTGATGGTGCCATGCCTCTAGACTATAGCAGTTAATCAGGTAGCCCTTCCTCCACAGTCCCCTGGTTCTGTGACTCGATTGTCTCCCCTGATTCCATGAGCTGTAGGGTGGTAACTTCTTTTGCTAGTCTTTGACTGCCTCACCATATCCTGTATTTTCCCTTAACTCTGCCCACACCTCTCTGTTACCTTCCCATTAAGATCTCTTCATGTGACTATCTGGGGGTGAACTCTCCTGCTTAGAGTACGACTGATATGCTACCTTTCATTTTCTTGGTTCTCCCTTCCTGGAAATTTTATTAATTGGATAATGGATCATATGCATTAATCATCTATGCCTCTTATTTTTTTTTATTTTATTTTATTTATTTATTTATTTTTTTAAAAATTTTATTTATGTGCCTCTTATTTTTGCATAGGGTTTCCTAGAACAAATCATCTTAAAATTTGTATGGAGACACAAAAGATCCTGAATAGCCAAAGCAGTCTTGAGGGAAAAAAATTGAGCTGGAGAAATCAGACTCCCTGACTTCAGACTATACTACAGAGCTACAGTAATCCTGACAATATGGTACTGGCACAAAAACAGAAACATAGATCAATGGAACAAGATAGAAAGCCCAAAGATAAACCCACGCACCTATGGTCAACTAATCTATGACAAAGGAGGCAAAGATATACAATGGAGAAAAGACAGTCACTTCAAGAAGTGGTGCTGGGAAAACTGGACAGCTACATGTAAAAGAATAAAATTAGAATACTCCCTAACACCATACACAAAAATAAACTCAAAATGGATTAGAGACCTAAATGTAAGACCAGACACTATAAAACTCTTAGAGGAAAACATAGGAAGAACACTCTTTGACATAAATCACAGCAAGATCTTTTGTGATCCACCTCCTAGAGTAATGGAAATAAAAACAAAAATAAACAAATGGGACCTAATGAAACTTCAAAGCATTTGCACAGCAAAGGTAACCATAAACAAGACAAAAAGACAACCCTCAGAATGGGAGAAAATATTTGCAAATGAATCAACGGACAAAGGATTAATCTCCAAAATATATAAACAGCTCATGCAGCTCAATATTAAAAAAACAAACAACCCAATCCAAAGATGGGCAGAAGACCTAAATAGACATTTCTTCAAAGAAGACATACAGACAGCCACCAAGCACATGAAAAGATGCTCAACATCACTAATTATTAGAGAAATGCAAATCAAAACTACAATGAGGTATCACCTCACACCAGTTAGAATGGGCATCATCAGCAAATGTACAAACAACAAATGCTGGAGAGGGTGTGGAGATAAGGGAACCCTCTTGCACTGTTGGTGGGAATGTAAACTGATACAGCCACTATGGAGAACAATATGGAGGTTCCTTAAAAAACTAAAAATAGAATTACCATATGACCCAGCAATCCCACTACTGGGCATATATCCAGAGAAAACCGTAATTCAAAAAGACACATGCACCCCAATGTTCATTGCAGCACTATTTACAATAGCCAGGTCATGGAAGCAACCTAAATGCCCATCGACAGACGAATGGATAAAGAAGTTGTGGTACATATATACAATGGAATATTACTCAGCCATAAAAAGGAACGAAATTGAGTCATTTGTTGAGACGTGGATGGATCTAGGAACTGTCATACAGAGTGAAGTAAGTCAGAAAGAGAAAAACAAATATTGTATATTAACGCATGTATGTGGAACCTAGAAAAATGGTACAGATGAACCGGGTTGCAGGGCAGAAGCTGAGACACAGATGTAGAGAACAAACGTATGGACACCAAGGGGGGAAAACTGCGGTGGGGTGGGGATGGTGGTGTGCTGAATTGGGCGATTGGGATTGACATGTATACAGTGATGTGTATAAAATTGATGACTGATTAAAAAAAAAAAATAAGAAAACACTCCCATTTACCATTGCAACAAAAAGAATAAAATATCTAAGAATAACCTACCTAAGGAGACAAAAGACCTGTATGCAGAAAATTATAAGACACTGATGAAAGAAATTAAAGATGATACAAATAGATGGAGAGATATACCATGTTCTTGGATAGGAAGACTCAACATTGTGAAAATGACTCTACAACCCAAAGCAATCTACAGATTCAATGCAATCCCTATCAAACTACCACTGGCATTTTTAACAGAACTGGAACAAAAAATTTCACAATTTGTATGGAAATAGAAAAGACCCCGAATAGCCAAAGCAATCTTGAGAAAGAAAAACGGAGCTGGAGGAATCAGGCTCCCTGACTTCAGACTATACTACAAATCTACAGTAATCAAGACAGTATGGTACGGGCACAAAAACAGAAACATAGATCAATGGAACAGGATAGAAAGCCCAGAGGTAAACCCATGCACATATGGTCACCTTATCTTTGAAAAAGGAGGCAAGCATATACAGTGGAGAAAAGACAGCCTCTTCAATAAGTGGTGCTGGGAAAACTGGACAGGTACATGTAAAAGTATGAAATTAGAACACTCCCTAACACCATACACAAAAATAAACTCAAAATGGATTGAAGACCTAAATGTAAGGCCAGACACTATCAAACTCTTAGAGGAAAACATAGGCAGAACACTCTATGACATAAATCACAGCAAGATCCTTTTTGACCCAGCTCCTAGACAAATGGAAATAAAAACAAAAATAAACAAATGGGACCTAATGAAACTTGAAAGCTTTTGCACAGCAAAGGAAACCGTAAACAAGACCAAAAGACAACCCTCAGAATGGGAGAAAATATTTGCAAATGAAGCAACTGACAAAGCATTAATCTCCAAAATTTACAAGCAGCTCATGCAGCTCAATAACAAAAAAACAAACAACCCAGTGCAAAAATGGGCAGAAAACCTAAATAGACATTTCTCCAAAGAATATATACAGATTGCCAACAAACACATGAAAGAATGCTCAACATCATTAATCATTAGAGAAATGCAAATCAAAACTACAATGAGATATCATCTCACACCGGTCAGAATGGCCATCATCAAAAAATCTAGAAACAATAAATGCTGGAGAGGGTGTGGAGAAAAGGCAACACTCTTGCACTGTTGGTGGGAATGTAAATTGATACAGCCACTATGGAGAACAGTATGGAGGTTCCTTAAAAAACTAAAACTAGAACTACCATACGACCCAGCAATCCCACTACTGGGCATATACCCTGAGAAAACCATAATTCAAAAAGAGTCATGTACCAAAATGTTCATTGCAGCTCTATTTACAATAGCCAGGACATGGAAGCAACCTAAGTGTCCATCATCGGATGAATGGATAAAGAAGATGTGGCACATATATACAATGGAATATTACTCAGCCATAAAAAGAAACGAAATTGAGTTATTTGTAATGAGGTGGATGGAGTTACAGTCTGTCATACAGAGTGAAGTAAGTCAGAAAGAGAAAAACAAATACAGTATGCTAACATATATATATGGAATCTAAGAAAAAAAAAAAAGTCATGAAGAACCTACTGGCAAGACAGGAATAAAGACTAGACCTACTAGAGAATGGACTTGAGGATACGGGGAGGGGGAAGGGTAAGCTGGGACAAAGTGAGAGAGGGGCATGGACATATATACACTACCAAACGTAAAATAGATAGCTAGTGGGAAGCAACCACATAGCACAGGGAGATCAGCTCGGTTCTTTGTGACCACCTGGAGGGGTGGGATGGGGAGGGTGGGCGGGAGGGAGATGCAAGAGGGAAGAGATATGGGGACATATGTATATGTATAACTGATTCACTTTGTTATAAAACAGAAACTAACACACCATTGTAAAGCAATTATACTCCAATAAAGATGTTTAAAAAAATCATAACTTTTACTGTAATTTTAAATATTATTTTGCAACACGACAGCTTTTCAGATACAGGATACAACCTTCTCTTGAGAATAAGCATAAACAATACCATAGTTGGCTTAAAAGCAGCCACCAATTAAGAAAGTGTGCAAGGTCAACACCACACAGACTTTCATCTTAATACCAACAGTAGATTAAGCAACTCCTAATTTAATACTGGGCTAATCTATTCATTATTAGAAGCAATACTGTTTATATGAGTAACAAGAAATATTTCCCCTTGCATAAGCTTATATCAGAATAGATACTACTGAGCCTGCGCGTCTGGAGCCTCTGCTCCGCAACAAGAGAGGCCGCGATAGTGAGAGGCCCGCGCATCGCGATGAAGAGTGGCCCCCGCTTGCCGCAACTAGAGAAAGCCCTCGCACAGAAACGAAGACCCAACACAGCCAAAAATAAATAATAAATAAATAATAAATTTCAAAAAAAAAAAAGAATAGATAACCCATGACAGTTAACAATAAAAGAAACCTAAACTAATACTTAACCTATTCAAACATGGTTAACCCAACACAAGTATGCATTTAAGAAGAGATTTTAGTGCTTCCCTGGTGGCACAGTGGTTAAGAATCCGCCTGCCAATGCAGGGGACACGGGTTCGAGCCCTGGTCCAGGAAGATCACACATGCCACAGAGCAACTAAGCCCGTGTGCCACAACTACTGAGCCCACGTGCCACAACTACTGCAGCCTGCACGCCTACAGCCCGTGCTCCGCAACAAGAGAAGCCACCACAATGAGAAGCGCGCACACCACAACGAAGAGTAGCCCCCGCTCAAAGCAACTAGAGAAAGCCCACGCACAGCAACAAAGACCCAACGCAGCCAAAAAAAAGGAAAGAAATTTTTTTAAAAAGGAAAGAAAAGATTCTTAAAAGTAAAAGGAACTCAGCAATACAAACCTACCTGTTTATGAAAAACATTACCTCTAGCACTTCTGGTTAGAGGCACCGCCTGCCCAGTGAGATCTGTTTAAGGGCTGTGGTATCCTGAGTGTGGAAAGGTAGTCATTTGTTCTCTAAATAAGGACTTCCTTGACTGGTTACACAAGGCTTTTACTGTCTCTTTTAAGCAGTGAAATTGACCTTCCCTTGAAGAGGTGGGAATAATATAAGGTGAGAAGACCCTATCGAGCTTAAATTAATTAAACCAAAAAAATAAACAACTGAACTTTTAAGGGATAACATAGCTTTTAATGTATTAACAATTTTCATTGGGGTGACCCTGGAGGTTAAAACAACCATCTAGTGATTAAAATTTAGACCAACTAGTCAGAATGCTTTATTGCCTATTGTTATGAAACACTGATCAAGCATATTGTTTATCCTTATGGTACAAGTTATCCTAGGGATAAACAACGCAATCCTTTTCCAGAGTTCGTATCAGCCATAGCGTTTACGATCTTGATGCTGGATCAGGATATCCTAATGGTATAACTGCTATTCATGGTCTGTTTGTTCAGTGATTAACGTCCTAGAGATCTGAGTTCAGACTGGAGTAATCCCAGTCGGTTTCTATCTATACTGTAGATTTCTCCCAGTATGAAAGTTCAAGACAAGTAAGGCAGACTTTACAAAATGTCTTCAAAGTAAATGATGATACAATCTACATTCAACTAGTTTATGCATACCTTACTGTAGACAGGGTTTGTTAGGGATGGCAGAGCCCAGCAACTGCATTAAACAAACTTTTATCCGCAGAGGTTCAAGTCCTCTTCCTAAGAATATGTTCATAATCAACGTTCTTTCACTAATCACCCAATTTTACTCACTATAGCATTCCTTACATTAACTGAATGGAAAATCCTAGGCTGTATACAAATCCAGAAAGGGCCAAGTAGAGACAATTTGAAACATTTACCAACCATCATGCTAATCGGAGTTGCCCTATCATCATTGCGAATCCTTTACGTGATACAAGAAATCAATAACTCTTCCCTAACAGTGAAAACTACGGGTCAGCAATGATACCGAAGCTACTAATACACAGAGTATGAAGATTTAAATTCTGACTCCCCTATAATCCCCACATCAGATCAGGGTTCCTGATCACTCAGCAGAACATGGACCAGCACCCCTTCCAGGTTGTCCGTCCTCACATGAACACAACAAGATACAGAGAAGAAAAGGGACCACAGGTAAATCAGGGAAAAACCCTCAATTCAGACGTTGGAAATCTCACAGGGGACAAGACACACGGCAGGCAAAAAGCAGATATGGGGTCTCCCCCTACATGTGATCCTGACCCATGCAGATGGGTTGAGACCACACAATCCCCAGACCCTGCACCTGGGGTCACACGTCCACACTCACCAGGGGGACCCCACCTCCCCAGATCCTGTACCTGGGGTCACACATCCACCTTGGTCAGGACACCGTGGCTGTGCTGCGTGGGCTCCCAACGTGTGGACAAGCCGGGTCCCTGGGACCTCCTAGGACTGTAGAAAGCAGTGTAGGTTCCATCTCCACTCCTGGCACTTGTCCCAGAAGAGACAGTTCCTTCCTGTTTCACTTTGGTTCTGTGCTATTTTAATTGCTCTTAAAGCTTTCAGGCTAAAGTTGAACACAGTACCTTGCTTCTGGCAGGCTCGGCCCTTTCCTTGCTCACCGAGGTGTGGAGAAAACTCACGCAACAGCAGGGCTGAAAGAGGAGCAGCACAACCGGACTCTGCTGAGTGGGGATGGCCGACTGGAAGGCGAACACAGTAGCAACCTCACCTGCTGCCCATCAGCCTTAAGCCCAGATCCATGTGCCCAGCAATCAATTCACCAGGTACACCTGCCTCCCTCCTCGCCCTCTGCCTGCTGGTGAATTGGAATAATTACCAGGTAGCCCACCTGAGGAGTCTCCACCAGCCCCAGGGAAGGTGAACCTCAGAGGGGTAAGGACTAAGGCCCCCACGACACCACTGACCCTGGGAGGGCCACGTAACCACGTTCAGAGCGGAGCGCTGTTACCCAGACAAGCCCACCTCAGCTCCAGACCCCAGACATCTGAGCACTGGCATTCAGACAGAAGCACAGAGCTTCCCAGTACTGAGGCCAGGCTGGGTCTCTACCCTGGTCTCCACATCTACCCTGAAGCTCCAGGAGTGAGGCCAGGTCTCTACCCATGTCTCCACTTCCATCTTGAAGCTCCCAGGATTGAAGCCAGGCCGCATCTCTACCCAGGTCTCCACGTTCTAGTGTACGCAGAACACAGTCTGGTCTAAATGTTCTCATTTGTAGACAGCACACGGTCAGGTCTAAACATATTCCGTCTAGACAGGGCATGGAAAGATCTAAATCTATGGTGTAGACAGAACTTGGCCAGGTTTAAACTACTTTAGGTTTGATCTCCTACGAGGCACAGGTCACACACGTGGGTTCTCATCTCTGAACAGGGGCTCACTGTTGTGTGGGAACTAGGATGTACATTTCTTGGAAAATAAATTAACATCAGGCTCCACAGTCACTCACATCAGGAAACTGAACAAAATCTTTCTGTCATTAGACATTTCAACATGCAAAACAGAAACGTTACAGATTTCTCTGGTCACATCGTGGTCAGGATCCCGGGGTAAGCCAGGAGCTTCTTGTAGTGCAGCCTAGTCTTCTGCAAGGACAGACCAGAAGTGGCCTGGTTCCAGCATCTCGAGCTCCCAGCAGGAGGTGGCCGCACTGGAACCCTGGGCAAGACCGTCCATCCCACAAGCCGATTCCGAGTGGAGGGCTGATGGCTGCGAGGGCTCCCAGTCAAGTTACTCTGATGCCCAGAGCGTGCACTGCACTGTGTTCAAGGGGAGAACACGTGGAGAGGTTGGGGCACAGAAGCCATCCGAGCGGAGAACTCACAGGCCGAGCTCCTAGGGCACCAGTCCATCTCCACATGGCGGCCCGCCTGCCCACCATGGGCCTCACGCCACCCGCCCATCACCCCCATGCCACAGTGCCTGCTCTTTCAAAAGCACAGGGTCTCATGAAGGAGACCCAGTGGTCCACCCTCGAGTCCTGATGCTGAGTTTGGGGAGAATGAACTCCCCTAATTGGGCGACGGGACCCTCTGAGGAAAAAGCTGGTGGCCCCATCTGAGTCAGGGCCTTACTGAGCAATGGGAACACAGGAGCTAAGTTCAGGGCCTGGAGGCCAGGCCAATGGGAGGGGCGCCTCCCAGCCCTGGCTGGGCTCTCCAACCGTGACGTTGTAGCTTAAAGGGGACCCAGGGCAGAGCACTGAATGTAATGGGGGCCTAAGCTGGACCCTGAATGGAGCTTAAAGAAGGTGTGAATGACGTGACTGAGATAGTTACAGCGACTGGAAGACAGACTCTGCGTTAGGACATCCTGCTCCATCCATTTAAATGCCCGAGATCCGTGACCTTTACATGGCTACACAGGATTGTTTGAGCAGGTGTGTGCTGAGGTATCTGGGGCCTAATTAAGTCTGCAACCAACTTGCAAGTGGTTCTGGCAAACACACAGGTGTGCGCACAGGCATGCACAGCACACACACTAACATATGCACCTGCGCAACATAAGTATATGCACACACTAGCATATGAATACACATGCACACACATGCATAGCACACATATGCCCATGCACACACTAACACGTTCATGTGCAAATGCACACATGTACCTACACATACCCAAGCACATGCACAGCAAATGTATGCACACAGGCACATGTACACACACAGGGAATAAAGTGAATATCGTAAAGCGTTAATTCCTGAACACAAGTGAAGCTCATGTGTATTCTTCCCTTTTTCTTAACTTTGACTTTTTTCAAAATAAAAAGTTTAAGAAAAAAGTTAATGGTAAGTGACTTTTGATTCATAGGACTTTCTGAAGTTATTCCACAAATATTGTAAGACGTGAGAGATTAATGTAGATATTACATGTGTCCATCAATGGATGAATGGAGAAGGAAAACATGGTCCATCCATACAATGGAATGTTATTTAGCCTAAAATGGAAGGAAATTCTGACACAGGCTATAGCATGGATGAAACTTCAGGGCATTATGCTCAGTGACATAAAGCAGACACAAAAGAACAAATAATGTTTGATCCATTCATATAAGGTCCCTAGAGCAGTCAGATCTATAGAGGCAGAAAGTAGGATGGTGGGTGTCAGGGGCTTCAGGAGGGGGAATAGGGAGTTAATGTTTAATGGGGACAGTTTCAGTTTTGCAAGATGAAAAAGTTCTGGAGATGGATGGTGGTTGTGGTTGCACAACAGTGTGAATTACTTCCTGATCCCGAAATGTGCACTTAAAAATGGTTAAGAAGGGGACTTCCCTGGTGGCGCAGTGGTTGAGAATCCACCTGCCAATGCAGGGGACACGGGTTCGAGCCCTGGTCTGGGAAGATCCCACATGCTGTGGAGCAACTAAGCCCGTGTGCCGCAACTACTGAGCCTGCGAGCCGCAACTATTGAGCCCACGTGCCACAACTACTGAAGCCCACGCACCTAGAGCCCGTGCTCCACAACAAGAGAAGCCACCGCAACGAGAAGCCCGCGCACCGCAAGAAGAGTAGCCCACACTCACCACAACTAGAGAAAGCCCACGCGCAGCAATGAAGACACAACGCAGCTAAAAATAAAATAATTTTTTAAAAAATGGTTAAGATGGTAACTTTTATATGTATTTGACCACAATTTTTTTAACTTTTAAAAGAACCACAGGAAATAGTCCATGAATGCAATAAGGTGCACAACTTCACTAATAACCCAGGAAATAAAACCATAAGAAAAAACTATGCATACACCTACCAGACTGGCAGATATTAAAGACACAGTGTCAAATATCAGCAGGATGTGGAGCAATGGAAAGCCTGGTACCTGGTGGGGGTGCAACCACTTCTGAAACAATCTGGCCTCAGCGAAGTCTGTGCACACATGGACCCACAGTGCTGCTCCCAGTTAAACACAGACCCACGAGCACTGGACCAGGACACACAATGACTCTGAAGCTGCAGGAGCCAAACCCGAAACCTGAAGGCCATCACAAGCAGATGCAGAAATGAACTATGCATGCTCACTCGAAGGAATATTGCACAGCAATTGAGTAGGTTTTTATTCAAAGTAGGTAAAACTATAAAAATTATTTTTAAAAAGCTATATCCACGAGATGAAAGAATCTCATGGACACAGTGCTAAGCCACCAAGGGCAACAAAGCAGCCCGTGCAGTACACCCACGTACAGAGTTCAGAACTAGGCAAGCTGGGCTGTGTTATTTACGGATGCGTGCCTGGGGGTAAACCATGAGGACAAGATTACTGTCACAAAATCAGGAGAACAGCTATCTCACGGTAGGGAGGAGGCCGTCACAAGGGAAGGGCACCCCTGGGTGCCCACTCATCGTGTTCTGTTTCTTGAGCTTTATGATTATTCTTTATGTGTATATAACATAATTCTTAATATGTAATTAAAGCTTATCATTTTTGTTTATTAAAAGAGGAGTCTCCCCAACAAAATAGAAGGATGCCTACTTCTCCCAGGGAAGCAAAGGAGTACAGTTTCTACCAGTGAAATCTTGACATCGTGGCTGCTTCAACCATCAGGCCTGACAACAACGCCCATGAGTGGGGCACCGGGGCCATGACACTCAGAAGGAGGCCCTGGGACCTCAGTCCTGGGTCACTGCCTCTGAGCAGCCCACCCCACCTGGTCAAACTTCTCGGTCATTCTGGGCATGATGCTCTTGCCTTGGTTGCTCTGGCACAGCTCGGCCATCACCATTGCTGGGAGAGAAAGAGGAAACGGGCAGAAGAAAGAAGTAGGGTTCAAGCTGACCCACCGCCTTCTACGGAGACTATGCCACCGTCCCTAAGAGAGGACAGCAAGGCCATAGGATCCAGCCTCATGGCCTGAGGCCTAACCACACTAGGGCCCCAGGTGTCTGGTGTCATGGGGAGAATTTCATGAGGTGCCCTCAGACCTCCTGGTTGTACACATGGGGCTTTCAGACACACAGGTCCTGCCCGACCCTGCACCTCTGGGGTCAGATTCTGGAGGTGGGCCTGGAAGCCTCCAGTTTTTCACTTTTTTTTTTTTTTTTTATTATTATTTATTTATTTATTTATTTATGGCTGTGTTGGGGCTTCGTTTCTGTGCGAGGGCTTTCTCTAGTTGCGGCAAGTGGAGGCCACTCTTCATCGCGGTGCGCGGGCCTCTCAGTATCGCGGCCTCTCTTGTTGTGGAGCACAGGCTCCAGACGCGCAGGCTCAGTAATTGTGGCTCACAGGCCTAGTTGCTCCATGGCATGTGGGATCTTCCCAGACCAGGGCTCAAACCCGTGTCCCCTGCATTGGCAGGCAGATTCTCAACCACTGCGCCACCAGGGAAGCCCGCAGTTTTTCACTTTTGATAACAACTTTTGAGACAATTCACATACCATAGAATTCACCTATTTTAAGCATAAAGCTCAGTGGTGTTTTGCATATTCACAGAGTTGTGCAATCATCAGCACGATCCATTTTAGAATATTTCCATCATCTCCTCAAAACCCCTGCCCTTTAGAGGTCACCCCTCACTTCCCACAGCCCCAGCACCACTAACCACTTTCTGTCTCTACGGATTTGCCTGTTCTGGACGTCTCATGTAAGTGGAATTAACTAACTTTCCTTTTGGGTCTGGCTTCTTTCTCTGAGCATTATGTTTTCAAGGTTCATCCATGTTGCAGCCTGTATCACTGCTTCACTCCTTTTCATGGCTGAGTAGTATTCCCCCCTCTACTTTTAACTCTATAATTTATTGTGACTCCTTGCCCACACTGCATAGGGCTGATGAGAAATTCACCTTCCATCATTCTTGGGGTGTAACCTGCTCTTTTAACCAACACCCAGGGGTCCTGTGCAGGGGCTGAGAGCCCAGCCCCACATGGTGCACAGTCACCCTGTATGACCAAGCCCAGAGGAAGGGTGAGATGGGCCTGAATGTTTAGAGGACCAGCAGTCTCATGTGAAACCAACTTGCTGGTCAGTGTCCTGTGAAAGCTGTCCCCAGGGCACCATGCAGGGAACACAGAACAGTCAGGGTCCACAGCACTGCCTTCAGTTCAGGCCCACCCACGGCAACTGTCTACTTGGAAAGTGCTGAGGCTCCAGGGGAGGATCCTTCCTGCCTCTTCCAGCTTCTGGTGGCTCCAAGCATCCCTGGACATGTGGCTGCATCCCTCCCATCTCTGCCTTTGTCTTCACGTGGCTTCTCCTCTGTGTCTGTGTCTCCCCTCATCTTAAAAGGACTAGGGCCACACAGGATTAGGGCCACCCCAATGCCCTTGTCCTAACTACTTACAGGACCAGTCCCTACTTCCAAATGAGGTCATATCCTGAGGCCCTGGGGTCAGGATGAGGATGTCTTTTTCCATGGTGGGGGATGGAACACACAATCCCCCTTCACTCTGAGGTAACAGACCCCATAGGACAGGTGTCCTTATAAGAAGAGGAGATCAGGACACAGAGACACCAGGCACATGCCTAGGACCATTCTAGATGACCAAAACTCTCCTCAACCATATCTCACCCAGACCCTGTCCTTGGCCTCCACCTTGGCCCCATCCTTGCGGGGCCTGCACAGCCCGGTCTCAGCAAGAATCCTGCCGAGTCAGTGCAGAAATGAGGGCACCAGAACACCCCAGAATCTGACTCTTTGGCGTGTGGATTAGTGTGAGCTAAAGGCCACCAAGAACCAGCAGAGGCAGGCAAAGCTCTAGAACAGGGCACAAGCATTCCTCCTGCAAAGGAAATTCACATTTATAAAGGAAATGCCCACTTGTAGGGACCTCTCCTTCCCTCATACCTGGAAGAGGAGGCCGCTCAACAACTCTCATCAATAAAAAAGTCACCAACTTGAATCTGCATCACAAACTCCACTAAACACCCTTGTTCACCGTGCTTTCTTGACCTCCTTCCCATAACTTAATCCTCCCAAACCGCTTTCCTTTGTCCAGACCATGATGGTATTTACGTCCCCAGTTCTCACTGCCTCCTGAAGTAGCATTTCTTTATTCCCACATATACATACATCATTCAGACTTTTTCTTTTCTCTTGTTAGTCTTTCTTTTCTCAGTTTAATTTCTGGGTTCCAAGCACGGAACCTGGAAGGGGAGAGGGCACTGGAGCTGGCTGCCGTCCATTGTGAAAGCCGTATTGGAATCTTCAGGAATGGCGTGAGCCATTGTTAAACACAGCTTGTGTTAGAAATTAACTTAAAACCTTACACTGAATAAACTATATTAAGAATAAAGGCAGTGGACTTCCCTGGTGGCACAGTGGTTAAGAATCCGCCTGCCCATGCAGGGGACACGGGTTCGAGCCCTGGTCCAGGAAGATCCCACGTACCATGGAGCAACTAAGCCCGTGCACCACAACTACTGAGCCTGTGCTCTAGAGCCCGCGAGACACAACTACTGAAGCCCATGCACCTAGAGCCCATGCACCGCAACGAAGAGTAGCCCCCGCTCGCTGCAACTAGAGAAAGCCCACGCGCAGCAACGAAGACCCAATGCAGCCAAAAATAAATAAATAAATAAATTTATTTAAAAAAAAAAAAAAAAAGAATAAAGGCAGCAAATTCTCAAAACTCACCAGTATCACTGTAGACCTCACTGGCTGTGGTACTGCATTTACTACCATCTCTGCTTGCTCTAACCCCCTCCCGCCCACAGCGTGTGTGGTGGAAATGCTCTCTGGGCTTCTTCCCGACTCCGTGTTCAGGAACATCACATTGGAAACTTGAAACTGGCCACCGTGGGAATATCTACACCACAAATGCCACAATCCAGCCTTGGTTGACTGTTTTGTTGATGGTCTAGACTTAGAAAGTGATGGGGAAAGTGTGACTCGTGCAGACCAGATGCACAGGTGCTAGTCTGCGGTGCTGCATTGTAATGACTGAGACAACACTCTTCCGCGTCCAAAACCCAGGACGTGATTCAGCAGAGGCTGCTGACGTCATGGAGGAAGGAGTGAGGTTTTACACACATGGAGTCCATAGTCTTACTACTTAATTACAAAAAAATACCAAGCAAGGTCAGAACAACTCTCGTGTGTCGACTAGGGGACCATGGGTGGTGGGGGAACGGGAGCCGGGCAAACATCCACAAAAGCATCCTGTGAGGCCCTGGGCTTTCTGGAGTTTACACCAGAGTCTTGTCCGTTAGTATGTTTTGTTAATTATGTACTACACATCCTGTATATCAGTTTACCTAATAAACATATGTGCCCATATATGCACCATTTTGGGGGGAGCCCACTGACAATAGAGGCTTGTGTGTTATCTGTTTTCCCATGATAGCATATTTTCATCTTTGTTATCTGTGTACCACTGTCCTTCACGTCATCTTACATCATAAACTGTGCACGTGTGCTGGCTCTTCTTTCCCTGGAGAGTGGGGTCCTGACCATTGGCCAGCACACTCCTGCCCCTGACCCCATTACCATCCCTGGCAGAACTCAGGCCCTGAAACATTGGCTGGACTCACACCCAAAACCTAGGTGTCCAGAGGTATGGATTTTCCAGACCTTCACCTCAGTTCCACAACTTGCCGAATTGGAAAAACCCGGCCACTTTGCACACTCAGGTGTCAGCAAGAGCAGTGGGCAGAGATCCTACGAGACGGAGGAGGACAAACACGATGTGTCCTATCAGCAGGTCCACCGATTATGGCTGTGGTGAAGCTGGGCACCCTCACGTGAGAACCAGACAAAGATGCTGTTGCTCCAGGATGTCTGCATCCAGGCACTGTGACCACAGGAGGAAGGGTCACCCCAGTAGACCTCAGCCTCACTCATGCTTGAGTGAAGGAAGGAAGGAAGGAAGGAAGGAAGGAAGGAAGGAAGGAAGGAAGGAAGGAACGGGCAGTGACCCAGCAGGGCATCCACAGGGACCCAACCCCTCCCCCAGAGAAATTCCACAGTTGCTCCCAACAGGGAGATCATCGGACACCTGCATTGTGGGCCCTCAACACACTCTCCTTGACCCCAAACACAAGTTTGTTGAGTGAATGAACAAACGTCACCCCCAGGTAGAGTCACTAGAGCCCCTACCTTTTATTGCCCCTGTACCTTAGAAGCACACAGACATTTCTATCTACAGGATCCAGTGTTCCTCCAGGAAAATCCAGCTAAAATGTAAACTTGAAGGTGGAAAGATCACCCCTTCCCTGTACCTACCTCGTCCCTCCCCTAGGCCCGCCCACCAGCTTGGCATCCTCAGGTGCACACACCTGATCAATTTGCTGTGACTAATATTAGTGGTGGGTGTTCCAAAAGTGGTGGTGGTAATTGTTCCATTACTAGTATGTTGCTTTGCCATTTTAATCCTCGACTGAATGAAATAATTCCTGGGGCCTCATCTACCTTGAGACAGAACAGAAAACATCCATCCACAGCACAGACAAATTTGCAAAGCGGGTAGGAGAACTCGGTTTCTACAGAGCCCACCTGGGACTCACACTGGGCAGTGTAAGAGCAAATCCAAATTCAAACCTCCGGGTTTAATTCTCCGAGAATAAAGACTTCCCCCTTCCCTTTTCTTAGGACATTTACTTTAGAACACGTGGGAATTCCTTCTCTGTCTCTTTGAAGTCCATCTTTTAAAAGTGGACACGTGTCTGACACTAGCACATCTCAGAATGTTTCCGGCAGCACTGGGCATGTCTCTGAAATGTGATGGAGAAAAAAAGAAACCCGACTTCCAGCTCCTGAGAGGAGAACCTGACTCCAGCGGGGCCTGGCTCCAAACACAAACTCACCTCCACCATGAAGAAATCAGTGATTGTTTGTCTGGGAACATGGATGGAGCAGGTGGTCTCCGCTCAGCTGCACAAAGGGTGAGACGCTTTGTCTCTCAGTGGGTTCGCCCCTGATGCCACCTGTGACGCATCACCCACTGTGGTTTCATGCTGGTTCCAGAATAAACGGTGTTTTCTCTCCTATGTTTGTGGAATGTCCCCTCCTTTCTATCACAGGTCAGGGTCTGAGTGTCCTCTCCTCCTGTCACAGCCCAGGATCTGAGTGTCCCCTCCCTCCTGCCACAGGTCAGGGCCTGAATGTCCCCTCCCTCCTGTCAGAGCCCAGTGTATGAGTGTCCCCTACCTCCTATCACAGCCCATTGCCTTTTGACAATGTTAAAGGTGACCTGAAGGTCCAGAAATCCCCTCACCCTCTGTGTCCAGGAAACGACTTTCCACAAAGACCCTTCTCCACAAAGAGCCAGCTGAGACTCAGGATCCCCCATTTCCTGACCAGGCCACACAGACCCAGTCCCTCCCCCGGCTCATCAGCCAGGAATTGACCCGCTCATTCCCAGAATCTGTCAGAACAAGGGCTGGTCACCCATGCGTTCCCCTCCTCCCCGGCCTGAGCTGCAGCCACTGCCCTCTGACAGGGCAGAAGCCCTGCGCAGAGCACCTCCTGATTTGGGGCCTCTGATCCACGTGCCATCAGGCCACCTTTCATGCCAACCCCACGCCCAGGCCTTTATACTTGTGTTTACTCTTCTCCATGGAAAAACCTCCTTTGCCCCAACTATCCAGATGCTTGCAGACCTTGTTAGGAGTTATCCCTACTGTCATGGTCCCCCTTGTATAGCAACAGTCCTCCTCTATTTTTAGATCCCCCTCTACAGTAACAGTCCCCCCTTTACAGTAATAGTCCTCCTCTACTGTCATATAACACCTCTACAGTAGCAGCCTCCCCTATAGAGTAATAATCCTCCCCTTTGTCATAGTCCACCCTCTAAAGTAAGTCCACCCTCTAGAGTAATAGTCCCCCTATATTGTCATAGTTCTCCTCTACTGTCATAGTCCTCCTCTATTGCCATAGTCCCCTCTCTACACTAACATCTCCACTCGTGTCACAGTCCTCCCTCCACAGTAACAGTCCCCTCTCTGCTGTCATAGTTCCCCCTCTACAGTAACAGTGATCCTCCACTGTTAGAGTCCCTACTCTATAGTAATAGTCCCCCCTCTACAGTTATAATGTTCCTCTATTAACACAGTCCCCCCTCTGCAGTAACGGACCTCCATCCATTATAACAGTACCCCTCTACAGTAATAGTCCTCCATTGTAATAGTCCCCCTTCTTTCATAAAAGTCCCTTTTCTACTGTAATAGTCCCCTCTGTACGGTAATCGTCCCCCCTCTACAGCGATAAACCTCCATCTACTGTAATGGTCTCACCTCTACTCTAATAGTCCCCTCTCAACAGTAATAGTCCTCCTCTACTGTAATAGTCCCTGTCTACAGAATGGTCCCCCTCTATTGTAAGAGTCCCTTTTACGATAATAGTCCCCCTCTAGGGTCATAGCCCCTCCTCTATTGTAACAGCTCCCGCATTATCATAGTGCCCCCCATTGTAACATGCCCCCCTCTACAGTAATAGTCCCCCCGCTACAGTTGTAGTCCTCCTTTATTGTAAGAGTCCCCTCTCCACAGTAATATCTCCCCACATTGTCACACCCCCATTTATTGTCACATTCCCCCTCTATCATATGAGTCACATCTCTATGGTAATATTGCCCCTTGTACAGATATAGTCTTTCCTCTACAGTAATGGTCCCCCCTCTACTGTAACAGTCCCTCTCCCTATGAGTATACTCTCATGCCCTCGTAACAGTCCCCCTCTCTCCTCGCAATACTTCTTTTGAAATAAAAGTCTCCTTTCTAACCCAGATTTGATTTTATTTCATAGGCCTCATAGAGTGACATACAGCAAAACACTTATTGCAGGGCCCAGGCATGGGCACCTGTGGATGTGTGGTGTCCCCCATCATGTAGGGCGCCTGTTGGTGTGCCTGTGTCACCATCATGGGGACACCTGTGTGTGTGTCTGCGTCCCCATCACAGAGGAAACCTCTCCCCAAACACAAGTCACATGACACTAACAGTATCCTGTCCACACCCATCCCTGTCCCCAGGCCTCTCCCCATAACTCAGGTCACCTGAGCAACGGGTGTCCCGTCCCCTCCGGTCCCACATCCCCCAGACCTCTGTTTCATCAGACTCTGGGTCACTCTGTAACAAGTCCCTCATCCTCCCATTTGCCCCCGCCTGAGAAGGTCACGGGTTTGTCCATGGGGGGAGGAAAATCGTCCCATCCCCGTGGACACCAACTGTGCACCTGCCAGGCTCTCACCTCCTCCCAGGTGCACAGGTGTGGGTCACCCGTCCTCTCCATTGACTGCAGACCCCAGCTCTCTGGTTTCCAAGTACAGGTTCAGTTGTGCTCTGCACTAGTGCAAACCCAGAACTAGCCAGGTGAGCCCCATTCCCAGGTGCAGTCCCAACCTCGAGCCCTCGGACAGCAAGCCTGGGAGTAAGCCGGGTGCACCTGGGTGCCCTGATGCCTTCCCCACCGAGCCCTTCCGCAGCTGGATCCACTCCACCCTTTGCCTTCTCCGTCCACATGGGGCTCAGGTGAGCACCAGGAGAGGCCTTCCCAAAACGCAGCGGGGCGCAAGATGAGTTAAGGTCTCAGTCCCGCTGTCCTGCCTAGATGGCCAGGTGAGACATCTGAGCCGCCCACCTGTGACAACACAGGGAGGCTCCTTCCGTCCCCCCGCGCACCTGCAGGTGGTGACTGGCACAGAGTAGACACTCAAAGTAATTCTCAGGTGAAGGAACGGACGGACGTGCACACAGCCGGCAAACCCAACCGACGTTCCAGTCCTCCTCCTCACCCAGACCCCTGAATGCTCACCAGGACCCCCAAATGCTCAGCGGGCTGCTCAAATGCACATCAGGCCCCCCGAACACGCACTTCGGCCCCACAACTGCTCAGCCACACCAACCCGCCCGATGGGCCCTCAGCCCACAGGAGACCTCAGCCCACAAGCCCTTCCCCGCCCCCGACCTGATCCACGGCCTCAGTTGGCAGCACAGGAGACGGCGGGCTCGTCACACACACACACACCCCGCCCCGTGAGCTGCAGTCCAGGGGCCCCTGCAGGCTCAGTGGCTCCCCCTCCTCACGCTGGGAACACCGGAGCCTGCGCGTGGATGCTGCCCCCGGGGGGGGGGGGGGGCCGGCCCTCCAGCCCCTCCTGCTGCCCCTCTTACCCCTGGGCCCCAAGAAGGAAGGAGGAGCCAGGGTCTGAGGGGCGTGTGGACCACCCTTGACCCCCACCCCACCTGGAGACCCTGAATTCAGACAGGCAGGTGGTGCTTACCGCGACCCTGAGTCCAGCCAACTCCCCTGCTGCAGGCCCAGCGTCCTCTCTCAGGCCCCCGGAGGGAGCCTCACGCACTGCCTCACACGCTCTGGGCCGTGATTGGATGTAAAATACCCACTCCTGTGAGGGTGTGGGCGGAGCTACCTCCCAGAGCTGACCCGCCCCACCCCAGACGGGACCCCACTGTCCCCACTGTGGGGACCGCACTGCCCAGCTGGGGGTCCTCAGGTCCTCACAGCAGACAGCCTGCAGGGACCAGACCTTCACAGGGGACACGAGGACTTTCTGAGTGTGACCGTGGCATCCAGTTGTCAGAGGACAGGACTGAGGATGTCCTGGGTGTGACCACTTGGATAAAGTGTCAGGCCCCAGGCCCCGGTGGGCCAGTGCTAGGGGTGGTGCTCCAGGAGACTCCTCCCACCCAACGTCCCCACTCCTTCCTGCGGTCTGCACTCTCCCCTTCAAGGAACTGTCCCCCCACTGATCCCCCCCATTTGCCTCCCACATTGAAGCCCCCCGGTGGGGCACAGCGGTGGACAGATGGGGCTGAGGAATGGCCTGGGGTCTCCAGGCATCGACAGGCTGCCCCCAGGCTGCAGCACACCTAGCCCACGGGCCTTGAGTCCACAGGAGACGGAAGGCCCCCACTTCCTCCCCAGGGTTGCTGTGCTTCCACCCCAGCCAGGAGGCCTTGGTAGAGAACAATCCAGGACAGAGGGAGGCTGGACCCAGGGAACTCCACAGTGATGTGCCCTCTGTAGTGTGTACAGTCAACTCCCAGGGACCCCCGGATGGGAAAGACCCTGCCCACACCATCCTCCCCCCATAACTCTAGGTCCTGCCCCTGGCCTGCTATTGTGCTGCTCTGAAACAGGAGCCCTAGGCCAGCATCTGTGGTAGACACTGTAGGAATGTGTCTGAGCATGGGACAGAGAGGAAGGGCTGGGGAGGGGAGGAGGGGAAAAGGAAGAGAAGGGAAAGGCCCGGGAGGGAAGGGGGGCGACTTCACTGGTGCGTTAAAAGGCAGCGGCCACTGAATACAATGGGAGCGCCTGGAAGGGATGTGGAACAGAAGGGGCATCAAACGGAAACCCGAGGACCACTGAGTAAAGTCTGTAGTTTAGTTAGTACTGTACCAAGGTTAATTTCTGAGTTTTTGATAAATGGTTATACGCTGGGTGAGAGGTATACAAGAACTCTCTAGATTATCTTTGGTTATATGCTGGGTGAGAGAGGTATACAGGAACTCTTTAGATTATCTTTGCAATGCTTCTGTAAATCTAACAGTATCTCAAAAACTGAACTTTAACAAAAAAAAGGCAGTGGCCACAGCAGAAAGGGCGCCTTAGGGAGTCAGAAACCTCTAGCACTCTTCGTGTCATGGCTCATGTCATCCTCAGCTGGGCTCTCTGAGGCCGGGAAGTGGAGCAGGAGCCCCAGAGAAGCCTGGCTTTGGAGGCAGAGAGCTCCGGGCTGTCGGCTGTGGTGGTGCAGCGCACCATCTCTGCACGCTCACCCAGCTACCCACCTATCCTACTGTGCTTCCTCTTTTGTGCAGGGCTGGACTGAGGATGCACAAGGGGTCCAGGACGGGGAGGATGTTCCACAGAGCTCTCAGCTCTGCGTCTGTGGCTCCCACTCCCTCGCACACAGTGCGTTCTCCACGAGTGCTCGGCAACGAAAGCAGAGAAAGGGGGTAGCCTTCACCCTTCTTACGGCACCCACTAAAACGGAATGTGGGGGAGGCCCACCTGAGCCCAGCAACCTCTGACTGTGGGTGCAGAAGTCAAGGACCCCTACAGGCTCGGCCGTCCGGACCGCCTGCGCCTCACCCCCAACCCCACCCAGGGAACAAGTGGAGCATGGACAAGGCCAGAAGACCTCAGCTGGGTCAACGATGGAAGCCAGCATAGAGATGTCACAGGAGGCTGCAGTGCCAACAAGGAGCTGAAAGAAAATGCTTTCCTTCCCCCAGCCTTGGTCCCGGAGGTCGGGTCAGGGCAGGCTGGCCAGCCCAGCACACGCACTGTCTACCTGGGACACATTCTCAGGTACGGCAACTGCCGTAGGGCCCGGGAAGGGAGCCACTGGGGTGGTGGCCCCTCTAAGGGTTGAGAGGGTCGGGTTGCCCATGGCTGCCAAGAACGGACACTCATGTACACTATGGTCTTTTGGTGATAATGATATGTCAATGTAGGTTTATCAATTGTCACAAATGTACACTCTGGTGGGGGACATTGGTAACGGGGGAGGCTGTGCATGTGTGGGGACAGGAGGCATAGAGGAAATCTCTGTACCTTCCTCTCAATTTTGCTGTGAACCTAAAACTGCTCTAAAAAAAATTGTCTAGTAAAATGTAAACAAAAAATACTTCTAACATATATGTACAGGACCACATGTTATTAATATACAAGGAGCTCTAACAAATCAATAAGAAAAAGAAGAATCCGGGCCTCCCCTGGTGGCACAGTGGTTAAGAATCGCCTGCCACTGCAGGGGACACGGGTTCGATCCCTGGTCTGGGAAGATCCCACATGCCGCGGAGCAACTAAGCCCGTGCGCCACAGCTACTGAGCCTGTGCTCTAGAGCCCGCGCGCCACAACTACTGAAGCCCGCGCACCTAGAGCACGTGCTCCGCAACAAGAGAAGCCACCGCAATGAGAAGCCCACGCACCACAACAAAGAGGAGCCCCCGCTCGCCGCAACTAGAGAAAGCCCACGCACAGCAACGAAGACCCAACGCAGCCAAAGATAAAAAATAAATAAATTTATTAAAAAAAAAAAGAAAAAGGGCTTCCCTGGTGGCGCAGTAGTTAAGAATCTGCCTGCCAATGCAGGGGACACGGGTTCGAGCCCTGCTCCGGGATGATCCCACATGCCGCGGAGCAACTAAGCCCGTGCGCCACACCTACTGAGCCTGCACTCTAGAGCCCGCGCGCCACAACTACTGAAGCCCACGCGCCTAGAGCCCGTGCTCCGCAACAAGAGAAGCCACCGCAATGAGAAGCCCCTGCACCACAACAAAGAGTAGCCCCTGCTTGCCGCAATTAGAGAAAAGCCTGCGCGCAGCAACGAAGACCCAACGCAGCCAAAAATAAAATTAAATAAATAAATTTATAAAAAAAAAAGAATCCAATGCAAATGGAAAATAGACATAAACAGGCAGATCATAAACAGATTCAAGTGGTCTGTAAATATATTAGATAATAATAATAGCTATAACATTTACTTAGCCCTTATTTTGAGCTAGGAACTGTGCTAGCACTTTATATGTGTGATGCTGTTAAATCCTGAAATCCAATTAATAAGGCCATTTTCATATCCCCATTTAATAGATGAAGAAACTGAGATTCAGGGCGTTCAGCAACTTGCCCAACATCACACAGCTTGAGAGGACCAAACAGGAATTCTCATCCAGGCAGTCTGACTAAACAGAATCTTACTCATAGTAAAGGAATTGCAAATCAAAATAAGCATTAAGGTATCATTTTTTCACTTATCAAATTAGCCAAAATATTAAAGTTTGATAAGACTCAAATGTTGGCATGGGTGTGAGAAAATAAACATTTTCATGTATAATTAGTACAATCTTTTTGGAGACCAATTTGCCGGTATCCATGGACACTTTATACGTACCACCAGTTGAAAACTTTATCCCCAGATATTCTCACAGATGTACACAAAATTATACATATACGAGGATATTTATTTTTACATTTTTTAATAGCAAAAAATATAGGCAATAACATAAAGTCCAGCAGAAGAGAACTGGTTTAATTTTTTTTTTTAATGCACCTGTATTCTATGCAATACAATATACCCACAAAAAAGGAGGTGGAATCTATATATGGCAACATTATCTGCAAGATACATTAATTTTTAAAAATAAATGCAGAATAGTGTCTAAGTCGACCTAATTTATACAAAATATTTAGAAATCTGAGCTTGTGATTACAGAGAAAATTTCCTGGTGGACCCATGGAAAGTACAGTGGGAACCGTGGGAACTGCCCAGCGGGGAGTGAAGCAAACTTCAGTCTACACTTTACACTATTTGAAATTCTTATCACGAACCCGTACAATGTTGAAAAACAGAAAGCCAAGGTCTGTACTGTTTGAGATTCTTATCATAAATATCTATTGCTTTCATTTTAAAAAAGCAAAAAGCCAGGCCTAGAGTCACACAGACTGGAGTTTGAATTCCAGCTCCTTCATTTCCTGGTCATAAAACAGGGCAAGTTACTTGACCTCTCTGAATTTCAACTGTCATTGGGAAGTGGGCAAATTGTGAGAAGTAAAGAAGATAATGTATGCAAAATATCATCACTGCTTCTACCATTTGTTTAGTGTCAGAGTGTGGTAGCCACTATTATCATTGCCTTCATTCACTGACAGACTATGAAATGCTGATGTTTTTCAACTGGTTAACTGTGCGTACCAATAAGTTCTTGTGGCAGATTGTAGGTCTCTTGCTTTCTAGGAGAATGTGATGTCTGGAGGTGCTGCAGCCATCTTGTGACCATGAGGCTAGCCCTTACTAACACCCTGAAGATGGCAGAGCAGAATTATGGAAAGAATCTGAATCCTTGATGTCTTCACTGAGCCACTGAGCCTACTCTAGAACAGTGACCTCCTAAATTCTTAACTGAAATTAAGAATTAAGTGGTGAATTAAACATTCTCATTGTTTAGATAACTTTTGATTCATAATTCAGTTACTTGCAATCAAAAATGTCCTCAAGGGGGCTTCCCTGGTGGTGCAGTGGTTAAGAATCGGACCACAATGGAGGGGACACGGGTTCGAGCCCTGGTCTGGGAAGATCCCACATGCCGCGGAGCAACTAATCCCGTGCGCCACAACTACTGAAGCCCGCGTGCCTAGAGCTTGTGCTCCACAACAAGAGAAGCGACCGCAATGAGAAGCCCGCGCACCGCAATGAGTAGCCCCCGCTTGCCGCAGCTAGACAAGGCCCCCCCCCCCGCCCCGCACAGCAAGACCCAATGCAGCCAAAAAAAAAAATATATGTCCTCGAGAGACCACCTCAGGGAGGCTTTGTGGGCATGTAAAGAGAGAGGAGTGCTTGTACTGGGCCCAGCCACTCCCTCTCACCCCACTGAAGAAGAGAAGCCCACCCCTGCTCAAGTTCTACTCTCTCTTTCCATCCCAGACACAGCCCTCATCCACACTTAAGTTGAGAGGCTCTATCCAATCCTCCTGCCTGACATGCTGCAAAGAAGAGGCTCTCCCTCCAACCTCTCTCTTGGCTGCCATCACCCCTGGCACACCCAGCTGGCCCTGGGCACCAGACAGAGCAGGTGGAAATCATGCCAGGCAAGGAGCGACAGGGGGAAAGACCCTCAGAATCAGCCGCCACCGCAGTGACCTTTAGGCCCCAGTCCCTCTCTGACAGCCAGCTGTAGCTCAGAACCCCCTCCTCAAGCCCACTGCCCCCGGTACTCCCTCTGCCAGACAGGGTCAGTCCCCCGTGACGGGAGGCACACTCCCGGCTGTCCACACCTGCTCTCTCCATGGCCCAGGAAGAGGACCTTCGTGGGGTGGGACCACGGGGCACATTTCGAGGCTCTAGGTAAACTTAAAGACAAAGGCAAGCCGAAGAAGAAGGGTTATAAAACAAGGCTCCTACACTCAGCCCCCTCGGCGTGTATAACTCACATTTGGAGTCAATGGTGTAAGTAAAGTGAGGCTGTCTTCCCTTTCAAAGGCCGAAATCGCCCCCGCCCCCTTCCCCATCCCGGCGCCCGCACCCCTCACTCCACTCCGCTCCGCCCCGCCTCGCCCCGCCTGGACTCCACCCCCTCCACCTTCTCCAGCTCTTTGCTCTTCTCTGGAAGCTTCCTTTCAGCTGTCCTGGTTGGCAGTGGAGCGTCAGGAGTGGCGGAGGGGGAGGAGAAGGCACAGGGACCGAACTTAGCAGTGTCCGCCATCCCCCCACCCCGCCCGCGTCTTCAACCCAGGGCGGGACAGGAGGAAGGTCGCTCGAGGCCGCCGCGGGCGGGTCAGGGTTGGTGGCTCCCAACCTGCGCCCCCAGGTGCCTCTGGAAGGCGATTCCGCGGCCACAAGGGGGCGCCCGTGCTCCTCCGGCGGGCTGCGCTGCCCGGATCCCAGCTCCGCACCGAAGCCCTTGGCTGACCCCGCCAGCCGCCTGGGACCGACGCCCAGCTGTGTCCCAGCCCCTCTGGGACCACAGTTCTGCTGGTTCCTGCCTCTCCTTTCCCCAGCCCAGTGGTGTGACCACGGAGGAGGCCGTGGGCCATGCCCAGGGGATTGCATCAGGGGAGAGGGGAGTTGGGTTGAAATCTTCTCAAGAAGCCCCTTCCCCTCTCTCTGAATTCCCCCAAGTCTGAAGCGAAAGAAAATCAAACCAGAGAGTCTTCCTTAAAAGACGCAAGCGGGGCTGACAAAAGCTACAAAGCTTGCAAACAAAATGGCGTCCTTGGCCACTTCCTTCCCAGACCCTTGACAGCTAGAAATGAGATGTGAAGAGAGGAAGGGTAAAGCAGAAGCCTAAAAGGGACGAGCCAAGTGGGCCTGGGATGAGAGGCAATTCCACTCCTCCCCAGCTGGACTTCAGCACCCCAAGTGTAGTTCTTTGGTGAGCCATAGAAAATTCCAGCCCCAACAAAGGCTCCCTACTTGGGCCCACCTCAGGCCTTCTCAGTGTCTCAGAAGTCTTCTCAGAAGTCTCCTCCCCCTGCCCCCAGCCCTGGCTCCTAGACACAAGTCCAGTCCCACACAGGAAGGGAGCAGAGACCAGACAGCGCGGTGTGTCCCTACCGAGGCCCAGGCCATGCCCCAACCTAATTACAAGGCAAGCAAGAAGATTCTGAAAACATGAGAGAGAGATGACCTACCTAAAGCCAGCAGATGGGTACCACCCACCCATCGTGCCCCTTGGGTGACCTAGCCAGCCAGGGCCCAATAAAGGTCACCCAAACTGAGGATTGATAGGTGCCCTTCTAGCCTGATCAAAGCCTCTTCACTCACAGGGCAGGACCACTGACAACTGATTTCTCTCTTAGGGCAAAAGCGATGGAAACAACCTGACAAAGCAACCCCAAGCTGTCCCAGGGAGGCCTCCTTCTCCAGGAAGAAGCTCAGAAGCTATTTGGCAAGCTCAAACAGTTTGGGTTTTGTCCGAAGAGAAAAAGGACAGGTGGGAAGGAAGGGCCTAGACTAGTGAAAATCAGGAATGCCAAGACCCTGACCACGAGAAGAGAGACTGCTGTTTGGAGCAGAAGGGATAAGGCAAGGCAGAGCCTTGGCATAAAGGGAAGGAAGCAGTGGGGAGGACAGTGGGATGGATGGCGGGGAGACAGAAGGTTTCTGGGGGCAAAGAGGACATGAGACAGAAAAGGAGAAACGGGGGGAACTGAAATTAAAGATAAATAGGGGATGGGGGAGAAAGAGCACCAAGGGCAGTGGGTGCAGGACCTGCAGAGCCTCCCCACTGCCCCTGGGCTGGATGCCGATGGAGGCGCTCTGCTCCCTCAGCCGTGTTAATAGGATGCTGAGAAAGCACTCTGTGTCTTTTCTCAGGAAAGACGTTGGGAAATGAAAAGCTTCTGGGGAGCCCACTGCAGACTAGCAGTGAGAGATGGGATGCTTCTCCTTAACATGGCTCTGGGAGCCAGGGTTTCAGAGGACCAGGGCCAGAATACATGTGTCCCAAGCATGGTTCAAGGCAGAGGGTGAAGGACCTGGAAAGAGGCTCTGAATGAGGGAGTGTTAAGGAAACAATGTGGGCCTAGATTAAGGCCAAGCTGACAGGGCAAGAGCTGATCCCACTGGTGGCTGTGGAAGTAGTACCTAGCAATAGCAGACGTGTGCTAAGCGCTAACTCAGTGCCAGGTAACTTATGTGGGCTACTTCGTTTACTCCTCACAGCAAGCCAAAAAAGGGAGGCACCATTATCGCCCCCCATTTTACAGATGAGGAAGTTGAGGATCAGCGAGGTTAGTAACTTGACCAAGGTCTCATAGCTATAGGTGAGATCCAGGATTCAAACTCAAGTTTTAGACGACTAAGCTATAGTGCCCCCCTCAGTATCCTAAGTATCAGGACCTGCATTGGGAAGACCCCATTGGCCTCCTGTGAAATAAAAATCCAGTACCTCTGGGGGACAGAGACCCAATTCAGCAGACTCGAGAGGTGATGTCACAGTGGGTCAGGGCCATTCTCTGCTTTTCCACCCTCCCCCACACTGTACCCTCAGCCCAGCAGTAGCCTACACTCTGGCAGGAACAGCTTCTCCCCCAGGTAGACTGGTGATCCCTGTGACGGTGATGGCAGCCTTGGACTTGGAGAGGAGATGCATGCCCTGTGTCCTGGCCAGGCCCACAGGTGACAAGTTCCAGGGAGCTAGGCTTCAGCTACTGGGGCCCCAGGTTGCCAGGAAGGAGAGCTGGTGGACGGAAGGGAGATCCCTGGAGAAGAGGTGATTCCTGCCTGAGCATGGAGCTCTAGGAATCTGGGGAAGGCTCCAAAGGACAGAATCTACCAGAACAAAACAAAACAAACAAGACCAGCCAGGACCAACTGGACCCTTCCCTGACAAAGCTGTGATCTCCGTTACTTTATTTCAAATTCAAAACAAAACAGACATACACATAATGAAATCCACCACCTTCCAGAACCAGGTCTAAAGGGGTCCCAGAAAGTCTGGTCAGAAATCTGGAGTCTGAGAGGAAGATATCTGTAAACGAAGCTGGTGGCCATGTTCTGGGACCCTAAACCACTGCCAGTCAGGCCGAGCCAGGGAAAGGCCACAGCAAGAAGGGGGTGGGAGGGTTGGGTCTCCAGGTTGAATTCGGAAATTAAGCTGCAGCTGCTCCAAGTAGACTCGTCCGCAGAGGCTGTGCAGCCTGGGCTAGTGAGGCCAAGGACACCATTTCCGCTGTTCCGGGGTGGCAAGCTTACCTAGGAGGGTGTTGCGGGGGCCCCAGCCGTGCACAGCCCCCAGCTCGGACACAGGCCAGGCTGGATTCCAGCACCACCCTGCAAACCTTTATCTCGGTCACGAAGAGGTGGGAGGGTGGCTGGCTAGCCCTCCGCATTCAGGGCACAGCCCAGCCTGCCATCTTGACATACCAGGTGCAGCCTAGAGGTGGCAAACGGAGAATGAACTCATGACAGCCTGCACAGGACAGAGGAGAAAGTCTCTTCATGAAGGGTGTCCCTGGTCCCAGCCAAGCCCTGTGGCGTGCAGCCCTTCACCTGTCCCTCCCCAACCTCCACCTGCCTCTCCTTGTCCCAGGTGGTAGCCTCACCTCCTTTTACTCAGACTGGAAGCCTCAGCTTCCTGGAACTCCTCCTCCTTCCCAAATCCATCACACGCTGTGTGTGTGCGTGTGTGTGTGTGTGTGTGTGTGTGTGTGTGTGTGTGTGTACACACGCCCAGCCCTAGCTGCCCTCTCCATCTCCCCCTAACAGGCCGCTCCTTGATTCCCATACCCCAGTCCCGCCTGGGCTCCTCCCTCCCACCTCTTCCACACGAATCTCCCGTCATAGCAGCCAAAGGGACATTGCTGGAATGAAATCTGTGTCCACCCCTGCTTCCACAGCTCCTGTAGAGTCTCTTTCCTCAGTCACACCAGGAGACTCACAACTAGGACCCCCTGGCCAGCCTCCCAACACAACAAACACCCCAACTCAGCCTGTACTGCCGTGATTCACCGCAGCCTGGGCAAGACAGCCACCTGCAAGCCTCTGGCCAGGCCGTTCTCTCTGCCTGGTATGCCCCTCCCTGCTCACCCACCAGTCCAGCCCCACTATGTCCTCAAGACCCTGCTCAGCTCTGGCCCTGTGTGAAGATGCCTTCCTACCCCAGTTCATCACCCCTCCCCCCGTGTCCTCACAGCTGGGGCTCCTGGTGCCCCCACGCAGGGCCAGAGATGAGGGCACCCTGGTACCCACGTGTCACTCCCCGGAGCGTGACATGCCTGCCCTGAACCACAGGCGTCGGGATGGACAGGCCAAGGCCCCCGGGCTGCATGGTGCCAAGAGCCTTATGACTGCACGAGAACCTGCTTGATCACATTTTAAAAGGGGGGTAAGGTCAAGTCCCCTCCTGCACACCACACCCACCCCTCTGGCCCAGCCCTACCCTCAGAAGCAGCTCTGATTCACTGTCATTTTCAAGCAGGGGTGACATTTTATCTGGCCTCCGCTGGGAGTGGGAAAGGCACATTTTGGGGTAAGAGAGCCCCATGTTGGGGCCTTGGGATGCATTCTGACCTGAAGCATGCCTTTCTCACCTGGTTCCTGTTAGAATGTCACTCCTGCATTAAATGTTAACCCATTGTTGCATGAGTCATTTCCACCTCGAGTACTGGGCCTTTGGGGGTGGGGAAAGGTAAGCCAGCTGTCAGGTCCTGGGTTCCTGGGTGCAGAAGAGGGCACAGGAACAGGGCCAGGCCGTGGGCAGGGCTGCATGTGGGCCCTGACTCCACCTTCCCATTCCAGGTGACTCTAGGCAGGGCACTAACCTTTGGCTCCCTCACAAGGCGGCGCTGGTGGATTCTGTCCCAGGAGCTTGGAATCCCCAACACTAAGCCCCAGGGCAAGGACACAAACTCACCCTTATCCTCCGCAGGTCTTGAGAGCTCCTTTGTCAATGAAGTCAGGCTGTGCTAAGCGCCAGTGTCCTGAGCTCCCCACCCCCATGGTCCCCTGACCCCCATGGCCTCACAGCTCCCACCATTTCCCACTAGGTGGGAGACCCCACCCCAGGCTCCTTCCCTTTTCCCACCCATTCCTGCCCTCCCTCCTTTGAAGAACTGCACCAGCTGAGAATAAGTCCTTAAGCCAAAGGAGCAAGGTGATAATGGTACAATTTCAGGCACTGCAACATATTTGGGGACAGGTGGCCACCTGCTCTCTCCTTCCTGAGGCCAGCGCCTGACACCATGACCTACTGGAAGGCTGGCTCTTAGAAGTACCCTGCAGTCCTCTGTAGTGCTCAGAGCCCCCCATACTACACACTGTGAGCTCAGCAAGGGCACAGGCAGCTTCTTTCCCAAGGAATTCACAGAACCTGGCACGGAACATGGGCTCAATAAATTCTTCTTGTTCACAACTGCCCTGCGCTGCCAGCCACGTGCTGCAGGAAAACACTACAGGCTTCAGCCAGTCTCAGCTCTGCTTTCATCCCACCACCTCGAGCTGTCCAACCCAGGGCATAGCAGCTACAGCCACGCCAACGTCTGTGGTTGCATCTATAAAACAGAGTGAAGAGGTAAAGACTCCACGAAGTAAGGGGATGAGTACAGGCTGTGGCACATGGGAGGCCTCCACCATGTCAGTTCCCGCCCCTAAAGACTCAGACAGTCCTTGCCACTTGGGGCCCCACGTCTCATGGCAGGAATTCGTTGTATCTCAGCACTGCTGTGAAAATAAAGCCACCAAGAGGCCTGGGGGAAATCATGGCAGAGTTCTGAGGAGAGACTGAACAGAAGGTCAAGGGTTTTGACAGAAAAATCAGGATCCCCCTTATGCACAGTGTTGAAACCATCCCAGAGTTCAGAGCCGGATGTGCAGATGTGGCTCTTGGAAATCAAGCCCTTAAAAACTAGCCCAGCTGCAGGGGGAAGGAAGCCCCCAGGCTGCAGTCCTGTGGTCTGCAGGCAGCCGAGAACAGAGACACGTCCATGGGTGCCAGTGGGTCCAAAGGGCACAGGGCCCCTACTGTCCCTGGGGCTGAGTCCATGGGCCCAGGGCAGCTCCTGGGACTGCAGCTCCTTACTCAGGGGCTGCACTGGAGCAGCCGCAGCAGCTGGGGCACTGCAGGGACTGCATAACAGCTTGAAGAGGCCCCCTCCGGCCCTCCGCAGACAGGCTGTTCTCGCTGGCAGGGGCCCGCTGCAGCTGCTCAAACTGCATCTCCAGGTGCTTCTGGATGGCCAGGCCGAGTACCTCAGGGTCCACTGCAGCTCCATACACCTCCCATGTCATGCCCTCAGCATCCCATCGCACCTCCCGCACAGGGGATGGCACCTCCTCCAGGCTGGACCCCAGAGTTACCTCCGGGAATGTGTGCAGGGCCACAGGGGCCTCCAGAGGCGGGCTGGTGGCCACAGCTTTGCAGACTGCCTTGGGGGCCGCTTGCACACCAGCATCCTGGGCTGACAGAGGTGATGCCAAGATGGGGGCCAAGTCACTTGCTGAGGTCATGGTCCACATATCCTTGGTCCTGGCGCCAGCCTCCATAGCTAACCCGGTGGGACCCCAAGGGTACGCACAGCAGTGGGAATGCCCAGGAAGCCCCACAGGCAACCTACACTGGAATTTCACCCCATGCTGAGCCTGCAGCCCAGATTCACTCACTGATGCCACTAGTTTAGGAAAGGCCAGGATCCCTGGGGTAGGAAAGCCATGGCAGCAGCTGCTGGCCCCCACCTCCCTCATGCCACAGAGTAGGGCTGCTGGGGGCAGAGCATGGCAGGAGGTGGTGGCCGACTGCCCAGTGGCTTTGAGGCTGCTGCTGTGGGTCATTGTGCCCCCCAGGCCAGGTGGCGGCACCCACACCTGACTCTCCTCCAGTGTCCAGGCTGAGTTTGAAGTCCCATCCTCCAGAGCCAGGTCCCTTTCCAGACCTGCAGGGGCTTGGCCACCCTGGCCAGAAGTGCTGCTGGGCTGCAGCTGAGCCCTATGGACAGGTGAGCTGCCCAGGGCCGAGCAGCTGAGGCTGGCCTTTCGGGCACTGCTGTGGCCCCAGGCCTGGGTGCTGTAGACCAGGTCCGAGTGGCTTCTCTGCACAGCGGCGGTGCTGGGGTCCCGCAGGCAACACAGGTCACCACCGCCCACGGTAGACACATTGCCCACAGTGCCGCTCCGCCAGTGACCCATGGCCCCGGGCTGTGGCCGGGGGCTGGAGGCCCGTGCCTGCTCCTCACGCTCAGCCTGGCGCCCTTCCTCCTCCGGGACCTGGGCACCCGTGCTGGCCTCGCCCGGCAGGCTGGAGGAGCTCCAGGACAGGGGCTGAGGGCAGGGACTGAGGGGTTCCTGGGCACCTGGTTCAGGGCGGCTGGATCTCATGGCTGCCTGCAGGAGAGAGAGAGGGAGGGAGCGGTGTTGAGTTGGGTGCAGCACTTCCGCTGGACTCTGCTGGGGGCCCACAGGGTGCAAGGCGCACTGCGGGGACAGCTTCAGTCGCAGCCTGCCTGACCAGTCAAAGCCACAAGCAAAATGATGACAGGAGACCAGACACTTCAAATCAAGGTCACCACACATTATACACAGGGATGACACTTCAAATACCTAAAAACCAGAACCGAGCGATCAGAACGAGCCCTAGGGTAAGGTCCTAGAGACCACCCAGAAGGCCAGCTGTTGACTCTTTACTGCTGGGTTATGGGGAAGGGGGGAGCCAGGGGAGAGGCCAAGCCTGCTGGGGACAATAGGTCTTAGCACAGAAGTATTGCAGTATTTTAATAACCAGTAAAGCTCAACTGGTGAGTACTAGCCGGGCTCCTCCCACGACTGTCAGTATCTCTTTCACCTGGACTAGAGCATCCTTGGTACACGGTGCGGGGAGGGGGCTCAGAGAAGTTTCGTGGGACAAGCAAGAAATGAATACAGGGCACACTGAGAACCACCCTGGGTTCTCCCATGGCCCTCCCCATCTTCCCTGGCATAGCCTGGCTGAGCTGTCACGTCTCTGGGGATCAGTCTTGGCTGCCGTGAAGGGGAAGGGCTTTCCTGGCTTCCATCACAGGCTCCAAGGGTAGGAAGAGGCCCCCATATCAGCCCTCTACGCACAGGACTCACTCGGCATTTGCTCATTCCTCCCACAGCCATCTCCTGAGCACCTACTGCATGCCAGGCTCTTGGAATTGGGCAACATGGAACTAGTTTAGATCAGCTGTGCCCCACCCCCCAGAATGGGGTCCAGTACAGGCCTCCCCCACTATCCGAAAGTACAGCATTCCTATGGAACCGTTCGTAAACCAAAATGGCGTAAAGCAAAGAGGCAACTACCTTTTCTTGTAAAATCCTCTTTGGATTTCTTTCCTTTATTGAAAACCTGTAGTAATTAATGTAGGTCTCTCATAAAAGTGAAGTGACATAAAGTGAACTTTTGAAAAGCAGGGGATACCTGTACCACCAATCAGACACCGCACACTTCCTGCCCCATTCCCTCCCTGCCATTCCTGTCCCTTCCTCTAGCCATAGACTCCTCCAGACCTGCCCAGTGGCCTGTCTGCAGCCCAGAGTCAGCACCGGCCCCTTCAACCTTAGTGTCTCCTCCCGGGGAAGCTTTCCCCAACGGGACTGGCTCCATCTCTGGCTGAGCCCTGTCTGGCCTGGATGGAAAAGTCTGGCCAACTGTGGGCCTCCCACCAGCGTGAAGCTGTCAAAGCCCGTGGCCTGTTCCACACTGTCTGTCCTAACACGTGGCTGGCACTCAGAGAGTGTCTGCCGTGTGTCTGACGGAGAGAACAAGCGAATACAAGAGTAAACCCATAGGGGAAAGGGCTGAGTGCCAAGAACGGGGTCTGAGGGAGGGCATTTCCAAGGCAGGAGAGCTCACTTTGCATGATGGATCAGAACTTCCTGGAGGACCAGCCATGTAGGTCGGGCCTGGAGCGAGAGGAGGGAGATGGTGCCCAGGGGGAAGGAACAAGGAACAGGGTGAGCAGAAAGCAGGAGGCATGTGTTCAGAGCACAACAAGGGGGCAGCAGGCTAGGGGCTGGGCAGGGCCCCAAAGGGAGGGAGTGGGGTCAGGGCATCTGGGCCAGCCCGGCCCTGGCCAAAGCTGTGAATTAGAAACTTTACTCTGAGACTCCCAGCCAGGCAGGACCAGCTGCAGAAACAGGGCAGGGATAGCAGGCAACAGCTGCAGTTTGGGCAACCCCAGTCCTGCCTTCCCAGCCTGGGCTGATAAGAACTGTCAAGAAACCAACCACCCTGGCCAGGTGAGCAAGGCCACCTGAAAGGGAATGTGGAAAGGGCTCTCGGGAACTCAGTTTCTGTATATTACAAACTTCTTGCTGTCCCAGAGCTCAGGAGATGGCTGGTGGCTGTTCGAGCCAACGGTGAGGATGTTTCTAGGGCAGCTGTCCCCTGAGAGCTCCAGGCTTGCTATGAAGCCCATTTCAGCACAACTTCCGGCAATGATGGAAAGATGCTGCTCTGTGCCATCCAATGCAGTAGGCACTGGTCACATGTGGCTACTGAGCACTTGACATGTGGCTAGTGCGACTGAGAAACTGAAATCTGATTTTATTTAAATTTAAGTAATTGAAATTTAAAGGGCCACATATGGTTAATGACGACCATACTGGACTGTGCAGCTATAGACATGGTCCCAGCCTGGGCAGGAGTATCCTGTCCTGGCTGCTCCTTGGGGCTGAAGCCAGACTGGTCCCTGGAAGAGTCAGGAAAAGGATGAGTAGGCAAGAGAGGACTATGGCCCAGGCCCAGCCCTCAAGGAGTTCTAAGATGGACATATAAACAGAGAAGGGCAACAAAGCCAATAATCACAGTGATGATAATAAGAAAAACAGCTCCCAGTGCCCAATCACCCACTGTTTGCCAGGCATGTGCCATCTTCTTTCCAGCACTGTCTCATTTAATAGTCCAAGCAACCTCATGACATATGTCATCTGAGACGTATGAGAGAGGTTTAGTGACCTGCTCAAGGGCACACAGCTGGTAAGTGGTTAAGCCAGGAATTAAACCCAACAGTGTCTGAGTTTCTCTGTGCTCCCTCTGAGCACTGTGCAGACCTCCATCCTAGACACCATCACTCTCCACTGTCATTCCTTTTTATTTACTGTTGCCGTGGCTCAACTGGAGTCCCAGAACCTGGCGCAGCATCTGGCACTCCCAGGGGTGCCCACAACATGCCAGTGGAACAAGTGAATGAGTAGGAACAAAGCCTGGATGTCCATCCCACCCGACCTGCTTCTTAGCAGCTTCACAGGCTGCCCAGAGTCAAGAGGGCAGGAGGAGCACCTGCTGTGTGGGAAGGCTGTGGTCACACATAGCCCCTGGCAGGCAGACAACCACCGAGCCCCAAGACCAAGTATGCCAAGGAAGCCCTATCTGGACAGCCTACACAGCTTCTGGCTGAGCCTCACCTACCCTGGACCCTCCTCCCAAATAGGTCCTTAAGGAGCCAGGCCAGGCCCTGGCCCCCCTAAGGAAAGGGTGGGACAAGGCTGGGGATACCCTCAGACTCCACCAGAGCTGGTGAGAAGCCGTCAGTGACAAGGGTCCCGCTGTGCCTGCCTCACCAGATGGCTGTCTAGTGTCCAGGGTTGGTCATCACCCAGTGAGAGAACAGTGACCACAAAGACACCGGGGGTGGGGGGAGGAGGTTATATTTCTGTTGGTTCCCTTCCTCAGCCCATCTCCACAAATGGCAGGTGACAAAACTGAGACCTGGAGCAGCTCAGAAATGTCAAAGAACCCACAGCTGAACCCTAGCTGGCCTTCCCAGCCCGAACGAGGAAAGGGCTTCGAGGGAAGTTACTCGAGTTATGACAGGGAAAGGAGGTTTCCCACACACCCTACCACCAAGAAGAGGGGCCTCTCAGGAAGCAATGGAGCTGACCAAATGAACCTTGGAGCCAGGGGCAAGCAGGTGGGGCAAGGGGTCTGCTTCCAATCCAGGCTCTTCCCCTTCCTACATATGTGCACTCAGGTGGACCCCTAACCACTTTGAGCCTCAGTTTCCCCAATCTGCAAATCGGAAATAAATCCCCACCCTGCAGGGCTGTTGTGAAGACTGAACGTGATGGCATATGGACTGCCTGGAACAGTGATTGTTAGTAATCTTATCTTTCTTCCTCCCATCAGGAGTGACTTGTGCTCAAGGTATCATAGGACTAGTACTGGGGGGTGGGGGGGAGCAGAAAGATGGCTTTTAGGAAGCCATCGAGACACCCTATAGGTTAGCCTGGTCTCGCTTCTTAATCTTTCCTACCCATCCTTTCCTTTCATCCCGTCCTAGGACCTAGTTACCAACAGTGTTCCCAATGTCTCCATCATCACTATGTTTCCAAGTCTATTTTAAACCTCAACTTTGAAGGATACCCATGCACACACTCATACCTGCATGCATACGGACACACACAAGTTTGCAGTCTGCATTCTAAGTGCCCCAAATGGCATGTCCATCTGCCTTAAAAATCATGGAAAAGGCTCTGGTTTCATGCAAAAAAAAGACCCTGGGATGATGTTTTAGCACAAGTTAAAGCACAAGCACAGAGGTATCCAAGACCCCTAGTGTTCTTTAGATGACACTTTAATGTTCTCTCTCCTGTCCCACTTGATGCCAGTCAAATTTGCAATGTGGTCAATTCCCTGTGGCCAAGGCAGCACTCTCCTGCTGCCTCAGTTCTGCTTGTCAGCAAGTGGAGGAGCAACCAGACTCACATGCAGCATTCAACCAATGTCATTTTGAGTAAAAAACTCCAGTTCTGCAAAAACTTCCAGAGAGGCCCAACCAAAGAGAATGCTAGGTTGACCTGGTCAGAGGTTCCAACTCCTGCTGTGTCGCCCTAGCGGAGGAGTCCAAGGCCCCTGGGGATGAGCCCAGGGGGATTACCAAGGCCAGTGCAAGCAGGCCCCATTGCAGACCACACCTGTGGCATCCATTTAGGTCCTCTCTTTTAAGGGACAGGCATTTGGATGATGACTTCTGCTTCCAGTAAAACCAAGACAGGAAAAAGCAAAGCTATGTGGTCAGGAGGGGAAACTGCTCATATGTTGAGATGTGGATCTTTCCCCTCAGGGACCATACAGGGAGGGATACACACCACCCAAATCCTTCATTGTATAGTGAGGGTGTGGCAACCTCCAGCAGGTGGTCTGATCCATCCCAGCAGCAAAAGAGGGACTGACAGGACCAGACTGTTTAGGGCCAAAGTGGGGGAATGCAGCAGGGAGCATTCCTGAGCTACTGAGAAGTGTTTAGAGGGACAAAACTTACCCATCATAGAGCCTTAAGAACAAGATGCCCAGCTCACAAGCTAAGTAGGAAAGGGTCCTGGGGTAACAGTGGGGCAGAGGCCCCAGGACCCAGCTCTGCTCACCACAGAGAAGCCTAGGCCCCACCAGCCCCAGAGCTTCCTCCCCTGAGGAGGATTTGCCCATACTTTCCAGTAGGAACCTGGGATGGAGAAGGTCAGCCTCCAGGCCCAGCTGCCCCAAACCCGAAGCAGCCCAGGTGGCTGGTGTGTCGCTACCTGTGTGGCCACGGGCACCCATGAACCAGCATAGGCCCACGCCCCAGCCGTGGACACACCAGAGGCTGACATACAGGCCCGTTTGCGTGTGAGCCTGCAGGAAACAGCATCCACACAGCTGCACACTGCACAACAAACATACAGGCTGTGGAGCCAAAGGCCCAAACACACCACACCACACACTCTATCCCAGGGGCAAGGGTCCCTGCCCTGACCCTCCCGCACAAAGCCCACTGGGACTCAGGGAGAAGGTCCTCAACGCGATCCCCCAAACTAGGCTACAGACCTTCCCAGCAGCAAAGACAGTGACTGAAGGAAGACAGGGCTGTGGGCCAAGGGGGTAGGGATGGAGGGCAGGAGGAATGAGAGGGAAGGGAGGTCTGGGGCTGGGGGCTGTGGGAGGAGGGTGGGATGGGCGGTGGGGATGGAAAAGGGAGGAGGAAGGGGAGGAGAAGAAACCACAGGAACAGGGGTGGAGGCAGAATGAGACGGGGTCCTGGGCAGAGTATTGAGAAATGGGAGGATGGGCAGAGGAGACGTGAAAGAGGGGATAGGAAAGGCAATGAGACCAGAGATAGGAGGAGGGATGCGGCCATGGGGGGCGCTGAGCACTGGGCGGGGGCCGGGATGCGGAGGGTCCGAGTGCAGGGAGAGGTGAGGAGTGGGGCTCCGGGGCGCAGGAAGGGGAGGCGCCGCCCATCCCACCCTCCTTCGCCCTAACACGGGCGAGAACGGAGCTGGCCTCTCACCCTCTCGCCCGCCCAGGGCCGCGCAGGCCGGCGGAAGCGCTGCTCCTGTGGCCGCCACAGGTGCCCGGCGCAGCGGCCCAAGATGGAGCCGAGCCGGACCTGGCCTGGGCCGAAGACGCCGCCAGCCGCGGTCCGCCCGGCCCGCGGAGCCAGCGCCGGGGAGGCGCCGAGGGGTGACTAGGGGCTGGGGTGGGGAGCCGGGGGAGACGGGACGAAGGAGACGGCAGCCCTGCTCACCTGGGCCCGCCCCCGCGCTCCACCGCCCACGTCGGCGTCCCGGCCCCGCCCCCTGCCCCGGCCCCGCCCCCACGGTCCCTCTGCTCCCGGCACTATCCCCACAGCCTACAGCCCCACGAACCCTCCCCTACTCTGCCCCGCGAGCCCCCAGTCCTCCTTCCTGACCCCCTCCTCGCGGCACGTCCCACTGTCCCGTCTTTTCGGCCCCGCCCCCACCATGATCTCCAGTTTTACAGGCCTGTCCAACGACCCCCCACCCAAGACACCCATCTCATCGACCCGACCCCGCCGTCCCCAGTGTCATAGGCTCGGCTCCCCACAATCCTCCAGCCCCCGACCCAGCTCCCCAGCCCAAGTCTTCATAGCTCCGCCGCCTCGGTCCTTGTTCCTCTCCGTCACCACGCCCCGCACAGAGGTCTACAGCCGCTCTGGAGACCCCCTTTCTCACGGCCCGCACCTTGTTCTTGGTCACCCTGGCCCCGCCCTTCACAAGTCACAGACTTCCCACCCTGCCCTCGAGAACCCCAGCGCTAGGACCTGTCCCCTGGGATACCCGGTCGGGTCCCTCTTAGTCCCCGCCCTGTGGACGCTCATTCTCCAAGCCCTGGACCCCAGAGTCCGATCCTCTCCGATTCACTCTCGCAGACCCCAAGACCGACCCTGGTCCTTTGCACTCCACCTCCACGGCCCCTCCAAGACCCAGGTCTTGTCCCCTGAGCCCTCCACCCAGCCTCCACAACCTAAACCTCCTAGATTCCATGCCCAGAGTTGCTTCCCCAGTTCTGGCCCCAAAGCCCGTATTCTCCCACACCTTTCCTCGCCCATGTCCCTAGTCTCCATCTTTGCCCCCAAGCCAACCCAACTCCTGGCATTCAATCTCCAGCCCACTCCCAGGGACCCCAACAGCTGGCTTGTGCATTGACCATGTGGGAATGAGCCAACTCCGCCCAAGCTCGCACCCCTTCCTGCCACTCTCTGCAGCCCCAAAACGCCCTGCCTCACTCTCTCCCCGCCCTATGATGCCAGGAGCTGGTCCAGGCCCTGGGAAATCCCGATCCTGCCCTACTAGGATGGGGGCCTGTGAGCTCAGTTCACTCAATATCCCCCAATCTCTGACAACCACGGGCTCCTTACACACAGACTCCCAACAGGCGTCCACCAGCCCAGACTGATCCTGACCCCTTCCACCCTCGAGAGATTCCTACCACCCTCCACCCCCACCCCAGGGCCCCTTGTAAGAGAATCTTGTCCTATCTCTGGGCTCCGAGAATTGAGCCCCAGTGTCGACCCTCCACTGTTGATCCCAGCTGCAGGGACCACTGATTTGCTTGCCCAGCCCTTTGCTGAGGGGTCTTCAGTGGCAGAAGAGGCAATACCATCTCTGCTGCTCTTCCAGTTTGGGAAGACCTCAGGCCCCAGCCGCACTTCTCTGGTCTCCACCAGCCCTGTGCCTCCACCTAGCATCAAGAGGGGACCTGCAGAAAGTTCCCCAGCCATTGGAGAGTGGAAAGCCCAGGCAGGAGCCTGCACCATTCACTTTCCGTAGCCCCTAGCCTGGCACCTAGTCCAGAGGAGGGGGCGTGCGGCACTATGCAGCAGATGCAGCTTGGCCCTCACACCCAGCTGCCCCCACCCAATGTCTTGGTGTGTTCTCTGCATGTGAGACCCCTCCCAGCCTTAGTACCCCTGTCCGTAGCTCTGAGCTGCCCCTCATCAGTTTGTCTCATAGACCAAAGTACGCAACAGATAAACAGTCATTCCCTCAGTATCCGCGGGGTATTTGTTCCAGGCCCCAGCACAGATATCAAAATCCTCAGATGGTCAAGTGCTGTAGTCGGCCCTCTATATCTGCAGGTTCCACATCCTTGGATTCAACCGACTGCTGATCGTGTATTAAGTTTGCCATCTGTGGTTGATTGACTCCACACGTGTGGAACCCACGGATACAGAGAGCCGACTACACCACCATGTCACACACAGCATTTGACCCTGTGGGTCATGCCCTCACGCTTCTCCGCCCAGATTTTAATGACAGGCATCACTGTCTACTCCCCCCAGCCTGAGATCCTGCTGCTTAGGGCCTGGAAGCCTTGGTTTTACCTTCTCTGCCCACCCGCCCCCCCCCCCCACTCCAGTTACAGCTTCAATTTGGGATCTCACTCACTGGTGAAGAGGGTGGGGTTCTGCTTAGGAAGACTCAGACTCTCCTAAGCACCCCTTTCCAGTGGGGTCTCTTTCCCAGGGTCTAGCAGATGGCTGGCCTCCTCACCATACACAGCCTGGCAGGGGGATATGGCCAAAAGGGGGCATGTTGGGGATTTGTTTGCTGAGACCACCACCCACTCCTGCCCCTGCCCAGGAATTAGGGCCCGTCCTCCAACATCTCATGAATCTTACTCTTATTTCCTTTTTAGGGAAGTCAACAGAGTTCCAGGAAGGGATGAGCTATGTGGGGATATACTGAGAGCTGGTGCCAGATCCAGGACTCAGACCTGGGGCTCCCAGCCCCATGAGCATCAGAGAGCCCCCCTAGAACCTCACTGCAAGTGTTTCAAGGATCCCTGCTTGGAGGTGTCAGCAGATGTCTGCCATGCTGGATGCCTGCAGATGCAGCCTGACTGGACCTGCCATTAGAGTCTCTGAACATCACCTTGGCCTTGGCCCCTTGTCCAACTGGTCGTCTTCTTCCATTTGTGGCTGGTCATGGCAGCTCTCCTGGCTGCAGTGGCTGCCGGGGGAGAGCCCAGGATGGAGAGTTAGACAGGAATGACAATCCCACACCCCCGCATATTCACTGGTTCTGTGATCTCACACCCAAGCTAAACCATCCCTCTCTCTGGGCATCAATTTCCTCAACTGCAGAATAATTATTCTTACCTCACAGGACTATAGGAAAGAGAGAGTTTGTTTAACTGTTCTGTAGAGTCTTCTTGCTGCTATCAGTCATTTGATCAAATATTTATCGAGCTCCTCCTTTGTTCTGGAGATACAAGATAGGACTGCATGGGGTGGGGATGGGAGTGGAGTTTGTTGATTGCTTTGGTAGAGAGAGGAGGCGCTTGACTTAGGACCTCATGGGCCAAGTGTCATTTCCTGAGACTCAGACCCTGACAGAAGAGAAGCAGGTATGGTGGGCTCAGGAGTTCAGTGGGGTCATGCTGGGATGGGTGAGACAGCAGGTGGAGAGGCAAGTGGAACATACAGGACTGAGGTTTGGGCTTCCCCAGGAGGTCTGGGCATCATGGGCACAGGGGTCCCTGAAGTCACAGGAGTGGATAAGGTCTTTAGGGAGAATGTGGAGAAGAGGACCTAGGACCCACCTGTGAGTAACCAGGTGGCAAAGGACTGAGAAGGAGCAGCCAGAAAGGAAAGAGGGAAACTGGGACATTGCTGTGACCCCGGGCATTTAGAACAAGGAGCTTCAACGAGGTAATGGAGCAAGAGCCACTGGAGTCAAGGGGGAAAATGGAAGACAGTGCTAGTGCAGGCAACTCTTTTAAGGATGGCCGTAAAGGGGAAAGGAAAAAAAGGTGTCACTTGGAAAGGGGTGTGGGATCAAGAAAGAGATTTTTTGGTGTTGGTGCTGTTTTTTGGTTCGCTTTTTTTTTTTTTTTTTTTTTTGGCTGTGTTGGGTCTTCATTGAGCCTGGCCTTTCTCTAGTTGCAGCAAGCAGTGGTTACTCTTCGTGGCAGCGTGCGGGCTTCTCAGTGTGGTGGCTTCTCTTGTTGCAGAGCACGGGCTCTAGGCACGTGGGCTTCAGTAGTTGCGGCACGTGGGCTCAGTAGTTGTGGCTCGCGGGCTCTACAGCACCGTCTCAGTAGTTGTGCCGCACAGGCTTAGTTGCTCTGCAGCATGTGGGATCTTCCTGAACCAGGGCTCGAATCCGTGTCCCCTGCATTGGCAGGCGGATTCTTAACCACTGTGCCACCAGGGAAGTCCTGGTTTGCTTTTTAATATGATGCATCATGTAGCGGGTTTCCTTGATTTCAAGAAACAGAAAACAACACTGGTTAAGTTAAGCAAAAAAGGAACTTGTTGGAAGATTGCAGAGAGCCCAGATGGAAGCTAATGCAAGAGAGCTGGCCTTGGTTCCTCAAGACAGGAGCCAGGTGAGTGCAGACCCCAGCAGCAGGGGCCACCCCACCATCTGGAAGGAAGGATTTCAGTTGTTTGTCTTTCGTGTGCCTCTCAACTTGAGATTTAAAGAACCAGGGGAGCAGGAGCTCTTTTGACTGAGCTAAGGCCACATGCCCTCTGTCCTTGGACAGTGAGAGGAATACCTGGCCAAATGCATCTCTAGGAGCATCACACAGGACCCACCAGGACCGCACACACAAGGCATTTTCCCCAGAAGGAGGAATGGAGACTGGGTGGCCAGACACAGACAGATCACTGCACACTGTAACAAACTGAGTATATTTGACAGTGGGGAAAAGGGCCCATAGAGAGGGAGTGGATGAAGAACAGGAAAGAGTGGGAATCACTGCTGGCGTAAGGTCCCCAGTGGGATCCTGAACGTGGTAAACAGGAGTCAGGCGATTTCTCTGTGTAACCAGAGGGCAAGAAAAAATGATGGGGTAATACCTAGGTAGGGCACTAGGTTTGGAAATGGAAGTTTGTTGATTTCTGTTTTCTTGTCTGATGGTTCTGTTTTCTCTGTGTAATAAAATGCAAGATCATGTGCTGAGACAGACAGGGGAAGATGGAAAGGTTGGAGGGGCAAGGAGGGCGGAGGAGGTTTGACATAGTTATTGCAGAAAGTGGAAGAGACTACTGGCCAAAGAAATGCCATAGAAGATCACCAAGAAATATTGGGGGCCACGCAAGTTTGGAACCAGAAATCATAAAGAAAGAATCTTCATCAAAGAAAAACAAGTTTTAGCTAAGACTCACAGTTATGAGAGAATTAGAGAGTGAAACTTTAAAAGGTGCTTTTGCAATAAATATACCAAACAAAAATAAAACTAGTTTTCTTAGTCTTTTCTTACTATCCCTTAACTGCAGCTTCCAGAATAATATTAAGTAATATTGGAATAATCACACTTCTTGACAGATTCCTAAATGTGATGGGAACTCCTTTGCTTTTATGCCTTCAATTATGAGATGAACTGTTGGTTCAAGACAGACATTCTTTATTATGTGAACAGCATATTCTTATGACACCTGTTTTCAGCTTTTACCAGAAATAGTTGTTGCACCTTTTTAAGGGCCTGCTTATTCTCTAAATTATGACATACATTTTTTTCCTTCTACTTAATGAACTAATTATAGAAACAGATTTCCTAGTATGAAGTTAACCTGAAACTCTGTTTTGGCAAAGTAAATTATACGTTTAACATACTATTGGATTATATGTATGGCAATTTATGTAAGATTATTACATCTATACATGTGTGTGCTCATTCTGTGGTTTTTCTCTTTTGGAAAAATAATTAATATTGTAAAATTAAATAAAAAACTTCCCCCCCCCCCAAAAAAAAAGGTGCTTTGGGGACTTCCTTGGAGGTCCAGTGGTTAACACTCTGCACTTCCAATGCAGGGGGTGTGGGTTCAATCCATGGTCGGGGAGCTAGATCCCACATGCCGGGTGGTGTGGCCAAAAGATAAGAATGAATGAATGAATGAATGAATAAATAAATAAATAAATAAATAAAAGGTGCTTTTGACCCATCTCCACTTAACCAACTTGTGGAATGAGTCAAGGTCCCCATTTCTTCAGTAAAGATGGTGAACAAAGCCTTCTGGATGCTGATAGCCAGGAGGACACACTTTAGCTGGCTGGGCACCTCTGCTCCCCCAGCTGAGTTGCTGGCTTACCAAGAGTCAGTTGAGTTTGTATACAAACTTACTTATTCCAACCATATGTGTTATCATTATGCAAGGTAATTAAACAGCACATGAACCAATGGAATATGAATATGAAAAGAAAGTTTTGTTCCTGTGAAAACTGGGTTAAATGCTCTGGAAAGCGAGTCATCAAAACTGCTGCCAGTTAAGTGTGGGAAAGGCAACTTGAAAAAGCATAAGAAGAAAGTCATAACAATCTAGACAAATTCTGAATCAGATTGCTCCCCATCTGTCTCTGAGTTAATTAACTCGCCTATTAACCAATCATTGATCAGAACTGAACCCTGAGTAAAAGGGCTAATGTTTAGGCAAAGAAGAGAACTTACTGAATCTAGCTTCGAGCATTGCAAAATTCAAAGGCTCTGTCTCTCGCACTCCTTCCCTCTGATCCCCTCTGGGTTAGAGTCATTCTTACCTGGGCTCTCTCCCCTTGGGAAACAAGGGTTGCTGGCAGCCCCAAATCTATATCCTCATGTCTCTGGATCCACAAATCAAATCTTACCCTGCTTGACAATCCTGGGCCAGGGGGAGGGAGCTCTTCGATTGGCCAGCCTGTGTCGTGTGCTACTCCCGGGAGGGTGGGGACATTGTGCTATGACTGACAGTCCCTCCAGGGTCACAGAGGGCGGTGAAGATGCAAGATGCTGTTGCCAGACTAAAGGGAAAGTGACATTGAGCTAGCTCAAAGCACAGTGACCACTGGGGCAGCAACTCTGGGAGTCTCAGAAAAGGAGACGCTGAAAGTTTGAAGGTGTCAGTGTGTCATTGCCTAAGGAAGAGAGAGCTTTGACTATGTTGAAAGGTATGTGCTTGTTTTTCAGACAAAAATATCCCTAGAGTGTGAGAGACTCCTCTAGCCATAAGATCCATGAGTGAAAAGAACCTCCTGGAGAGAGAAGACTCCCTGGGACCTGGCATCTAATAGATGCTCGCTGAAGGAACAAAGGAAGGAAGGAAAAGAGGGAGGGAGGAAGGGCTGAAAGGTAGTTTACCCAGGAATACCTATTACCACCTCAGTTTAGCCCACAAACATTTTACTGAGTCCCTAATAAGTGCCAGTCCTCAAGGCCTCTGTGATGGGAGATTCAGGGACAGCAATGACAGACACACAGACAGACAATTAGATCATGGTGATTAAAGGAGGCGGAAGGGGCTGGGGCACAAGAGTAGAGAGCCTATAAATAGACCTCTGTTACTTTTTGCTCCCCACAATCCATCCCCCCATTTCATTTGGAGGATCGCCCCAAGACCGATATTGCTGGTCATCCCCCAATATTTATTCTCCCTTTCTATAGTAATAGAACTCCTCTAGCCAAGAACATGACTACTCAGAATAAAAGCCACATTTCCCAGACACGGTGCTGCGAGGCCTGCCAAGGGCCTAGGTTGTGTCCAGTGAGATGTTAGCAGAAGTGATGAGTGCCATTTCTAGGTCATGCCCTTCAGAAAGAATGTGCCTCGGGACTTCCCTGGTGGCGCAGTGGTTAAGACTCTGCGCTCCCAATGCAGGGGACCCAGGTTCGATCCCTGGTCAGGGAACTACATCCCACATGCATGCCACAACTAAGAGTTCGCGTGCTACAACTAAGGAGCCTGCCTGCCGCAACTAAGCCGGTGCAACCAAATAAATAAATATTAAAAAAAAAAAAGAATGTGCCTTGCCCTTTCCCTCCTCACTTGATGGGATGAAGTCATGGCATTAAGCCAGTCTGTACCATTCAGATGAGGGCAGGGTCCTAGGGATGTCAGAGCAGCAAGCTAGAAGGGGCCTAAATCCCAACACTGTGCATGGCCTATCAGCCCTGGACTATTTATGACCGAGTATCACATGAAAGAAAAATTAACCTCTAGCCTATTTGAGCCACTCCTTGGGGTGGGGGCTGTCTTGCAGAAGGAAAGCCTATCTATTAATTAACAACAGTCTTGACCTGGAAGGGAAGTGCTGCAGGTAACGACACTTAAAATATGTTCTAAATACATATCATTGCAGGCTGGAAAGCTGGAAACCCATGTTATGCACACTAAAGCAGTTGATAAACTGATTCCTACAGTGCCTTGGAAAGTCATCTGTAGCTCTAGGGAAATGGTTGAAAATTTCAGGATGTTGAGGTTTGCTGACTGCTTCTTGCCACTCTCAACAAGTCCTACAAGAGCCAGAAGAATCTGGATAGAGGTGGCAGCATGCAGGCAGAGATGGGGGTTGGTGTGCTAGGAGAAGCTCTCTTTGCCTATTGGCTACAACCTAAACTGAAAAGTTTTTCAGGTTGAAAAATCCTACTGCTTCTATAGCACAAACTGAGGCAGATATAGGAGATGTTTCTGAAGAAGTGGTATTGGCAAGAGGCAAGACTATGGACCCCTGTCTTTCTCAAGTACTTTCAATTAAAGGTTCTCAGTGTGACAATGATGGCCAGCTCACTGACAAAGACCAGATCGAGGATATTGCCTTCACAATCCAAGCTGAATGTTTTCACTGGTCTCAAGTTGAGAGGGTGGTGAACAGGTATATCATATAGGCTCATAAATAAAAGACCAGAGTTTTAAATTCTCTTACATGCCCAAAACTAAGATTTTGAAGGACATGTGTTTCCCAAAAAACCACAAGCCCGGCCAGCACCAGCCTGCGTTGTTGACTAAAAGCAATGAACCCCAAGTCACGAAACCCACACCGCAGGAAGTGGGCTGAAAAACTATGCAGCCCCAAGAGGGGTGCACCTTCGATGCCCACTTCAGATGTGGCCACAGAAGAGAGTGAACGAAGTGGGGAGCACCAGGGCCCAAAGGAACAGTCCTGGACAGAGGGCCTTCATCCGAGGAATTTGCTCCACACCCTGGGATTCTTTGCAATTTCTTCCCACCAAGATTTGATGACAGCAGCCAACCAGTGGCTGCAGGAGTTTCCATTTTCCCTTCTTCTGGACAGGGGTTCCTACTATGCTATACTGTTCTAATGTACTGTTGTATATTGGCTGTGATGAGGTAGCTAACTTGTATATGCGTTTAGAGGGCACTGCACCACGAAGAACCACATCCAGACCCCACACTGCAGGCTGTCCGTGCCCAGATCCTAGGCTGGGAGCTGGGTACAGGCACTGGATGGAACTTTGGGGTTGTCTTCCTCGGGGAGAGGACATTTGAAGCTTTGGGAGAATGGAGCACACAGACATTTGGTTGGCCAAAGGGACAGACTGGGAATGAGACTGCTAATTGGCCCCTAATGGTCATGATCTCCTTCTTCTATCTGGGGACGTGGAAATCCAGGGGGAAAAAAAGACAATATTTCGTTATCTTCCTGAAAGCTATGTTTGGCCAAGTAACTGACCAGTAGGACTGAAGTGCGGAGAGGCAATGCCTGTAACCAGAAGGGGTGAGCCCTCCTCTTTCTCTTTTCTGTTCCCACTGGCTGGGTGGTAGAGATGGTGAAACATCTCATGCCACACAGATACCTAATACCTAGGGCTAGTGAAGCAACAAGATAGGAAAAAACCTGGCCTCCCAGGCTGCTTACCTACACACAGGTAAGAGAGAAAGAAACTTCTATCTTGCTTAAGCCAATCTCACCTGAAGTTTCTCTTCCAGCAGTTCAACCTGTATGCTACAAATTACTCACCCTCTCCTCTCCTCCATGCCCATGTGCTTTGGGTGGGTCTCAGGAGGAAGAGCATATGACGAGGCCTAAGCCAATCACTGCATCACATTACCCTGGCCTCAAAGGTTGTTCAGGATAATAGGTATGTGTCCCACTTAGAGCCAATGACATACAATAAAGAATTTCTCTAGGAGTCCTGAGAAAGAAACTCACTCGTTGGGACTTCCCTGGTGGCACAGTGGTTAAGAATCCGCCTGCCAATGCAGGGGACACGGGAGTCCTCAGGAACAAGCAAGACAGATCCAGAAATATCCATTACTGCATTGTTTCCTTCCTGGAGCTAAGTGCACCATCTAACCTCTTGACTTTCCTCTTCTCCACTCTTTCTACCAACTAGAGCCCTCTACTGATGCAGAATTTCTGCTGCTTGGACACCTTGAATCACCAAGGCCCCAGCTCCTCCTGGTGGCATCTGTTAATGCATCCTTCTTGCTTCTTCCTCTGCAGCTAGCTGCCTTGCTCCTGCCATCTTTCCAAACTCCTAGTTCAAACAAGAGGTATCCAATAGACATATGTGATCTTTAATGCCAAAGAAAAGCTCACAAGTCCTGCCCAGCCGATGAACTCAGCACTTTAGACCATGTGGCCCTCTCCCATCCAATGGCCACATGGTCTAAAACATGTCCACCTACTAGCTGTCCCCTCTGCTAGGGCTGTGGGCATAGCAGGTGCCACTACTGATGTATTGTACTTCTACGTAGAAGTATATTAGCCAGGGCTTCCCTAGTGGCGCAGTGGTTAAGAATCCGCCTGCCATGCAGGGGACACGGGTTCGAGCCCTGGTCCGGGAAGATCCCACATGCCGCGGAGCAACTAAGCCTGTGCGCCACAGTTACTGAGCCTGCACTGAGCCTGTGCTCTAGCGCCCGCGCCCTACAACTACTGAAGCCCGCACACCTAGAGCCCATGCTCTGCAACAACAAAAGCCACCACAATGAGAAGCCCATGCGCAGCAACGAAGACACAATGCAGCCAATAAATAAATAAATAAATAAAATATAAAATATATTAAAAAAAAAAAAAAGAACTGTATTAGCCAGTGTATTCTTTGGACTTCGAGAGGCAAAAACCCAACTCAAATTGGGTGAAGCACCAAAAGGACTTTTCTTTGGCTCTTGTAAGGCAAGAGTCCAAAGTCAGGTTTGGGTGAATCCAGAGGCTTAAATGATGCCAGCAGAACCTGGCACCTCGGGGCTTCCCTGGTGGTGCAGTGTTTAAGAATCCACCTGCCGATGCAGGGGACATGGGCTCCAGCCCTGGTCCGGGAAGATCCCACATGCCGCAGAGCAACTAAGCCCCAAGTGCCACAACTACTGAGCCTGCGCTCTAGAGCCTGCAAGCCACAGCTACTGAGCCCACGTGCCACAACTACTGAAGCCCACGCACCTAAAGCCCATGCTCCGCAACAAGAGAAGCCACCGCAATGAGAAGCCCGCGCACTGCAACAAAGAGTAGGCCCCACTCACCGCAACTAGAGAAAGCCCGTGCGCAGCAACGAAGACCCAATGCAGCCAAAAATAAATAAATAAATTTATTAAAAAAAAAAAAAAAAAAAAAGAACCTGGCACCTCTTCGTCTCTTTTAGCTGGACTTTCCATACGTTGTTAACTCAGCAGCTCCTGGATTAGATCCTCACAGCTCTAAGTCCATGGAAAAGAGTTTTAGGAGTTGAGAATAATGTCAAATTATTGTTAATAGCTATTATTGTTATTATCACTCCCAACAGTTCCCCTTAAATTCTAAGTCTGAGTCATAATAAACTAACATGAATCACTGCCCAGCTCTTCACTCATCACCATGGTCTAAGGAATGCAATGTTCTGACTGGCCAGGTCTGCATCAAGCTCTAGAGTCAAGTAGAAGTCAGCCGACCCTAAGAATAGAGGTTTGCGAACAGAGGAGAACACATGGATTTTGTCACCAGAAGAAGCAAGAATGTGTATGGAAACACAAATGACCCCGAATAGCCAAAGCAATCTTGAGAACGAAAAATGGAGCTGGAGGAATCAGGCTCCCTGATTTCAGACTATACTACAAAGCTACAGTAATCAAGACAGTATGGTACTGTCACAAAAACAGAAATATAGATCAATGGAACAGGATAGAAAGCCCAGAGATAAACCCACGCACATATGGTCACCTTATCTTTGATAAAGGAGGCAAGAATATACAATGGAGAAAAGACAGCCTCTTCAATAAGTGGTGCTGGGGAAACTGGACAGGTACATGTAAAAGTATCAAATTAGAACACTCCCTAACACCATACACAAAAATAAACTCAAAATGGATTAAAGACCTAAATGTAAGGCCAGACACTATCAAACTCTTAGAGGAAAACACAGGCAGAACACTTTATGACATAAATCACAGCAAGATCCTTATTGACCCACCTCCTAGAGAAATGGAAATAAAAACAAAAATAAACAAATGGGACCTAATGAAACTTAAAGGCTTTTGCACAGCAAAGGAAACCATAAACAAGACGAAAAGACAACCCTCAGAATGGGAGAAAATATTTGCAAATGAAGCAACTGACAAAGGATTAATCTCCAAAATTTACAAGCAGCTCAATATCAAAAAAACAAAGAACCCAATCCAAAAATGCGCAGAAGACCTAAATAGACATTTCTCCAAAGAAGATATACAGATTGCCAGCAAACACATGAAAGAATGCTCAACATCATTAATCATTAGAGAAATGCAAATCAAAACTACAATGAGATATCATCTCACACCGGTCAGAATGGCCATCATTAAAAAATCAAGAAACAATAAATGCTGGAGAGGGTGTGGAGAAAAGGGAACCCTCTTGCACTGTTGGTGGGAATGTAAATTGATACAGCCACTATGGAGAACAGTATGGAGGTTCCTTAAAAAACTAAAAATAGAACTACCATACGACCCAGCAATCCCACTACTGGGCATATACCCTGAGAAAACCATAATTCAAAAAGAGTCATGTACCACAATGTTCATTGCAGCTCTATTTACAATAGTCAGGACATGGAAGCAACCGAAGTGTCCATCAACAGATGAATGGATAAAGAAGGTGTGGCACATATATACAATGGAATATTACTCAGCCATAAAAAGAAACGAAACTGAGTTATTTGTAGTGAGGTGGATGGACCTAGAGTCTGTCATACAGAGTGAAGTAAGTCAGAAAGAGTAAAACAAATACCATATGGTAACACATATATATGGAATCTAAGAAAAAAAAAAAAAAGGTCATGAAGAACCTAGGGGCAAGACGGGAATAAAGACACAGACCTACTAGAGAATGGGCTTGAGGATATGAGGAGGGGGAAGGGTAAGCTGTGACAAAGTGAGAGAGTGGCATGGACATATATACACTACCAAACGTAAAATAGATAGCTAGTGGGAAGCAGGCGCATAGCACAGGGAGATCAGCTCAGTGCTTTGTGACCACCTAGAGGGGTGGGATAGGGAGGGTGGGAGGGAGGGAGACGCAAGAGGGAAGAGATATGGGAACATATGTATATGTATAACTGATTCACTTTGTTATAAAGCAGAAACTAACACACCATTGTAAAGCAATTATACTCCAATAAAGATGTTAAAAAAAAAAAAAAGAAGCAAGAATGGATTCTGGACAGGCAAAAACACCAAATATCCATTGCAACCTGCACCTTTGGTCACCTGACATCCACTCCTATCCTTCCTCCCATAAACATACTTGTTAAAATATTCTTGCTTAAGATAATGAATGCAATTTTACCATATGCCACCGAAATTCTACTCGTATCCACTGCAACAGAAGACCACCGGGGACATAGATTCTCAATCAGTGACTGCCTCCAGCTTCAGGTCCATAATGTCTGGGTGATGTGCAATGCTTTCAGGGAGCCCAGAAAGAACTGTACTAAGTGAGGCTCTGAGGACTAGATAGCAGAACCTAATGGATGATCTCTTTAGCATGCAGGCGAATAAATTCCAATCAGTTTCCAAATCATCTGGATTATTCCACTCAAGATTCAGGTTTCAGACTGAGAGCATCTGATTGACCTAATCTGCATCCCACACCCACCCCTTGACCAGGACAGAGTGTATCTGATGGAAGAGGGAACATGGTTTCTGTTATCCTATGAGGGAAGCAGGTATGCCGGGCTAACATGGCAGATCCTCACCACATCTATTTCTAAGACTTGACAAAGAGATAGAGACACTGCTGAAGAGCTAGCTAGTGGGAGGGTGGCTGGGTGAGTGGGCTCAGATGTGGCATCAATGGCTGCTCCAGATATGCAAGCATCCCTCATGCCTGAGAACCTATGGACTCAATTCTTTTTATGAGGCCACTAAAACAGCCCTTGCTCTGGGGAAACTGGGAGATTGTTTGTGCCAGTTCAGTCCAGGGTGTTGGTTCCTTGCTGATCCTATCATTAAATTGCCTGAAGACCAAATGATGGACACTGCTGATTGCTTACCTGTGTCAGGATAGGCTAGGTTACGTGGCAATAGCAAACCTCGTGAAAATATCAGTGTCTTAACTAAACAAAGGCCTATTTCTCTCTCTTGCTTTATGTCCATCATAAGTTGGCAAGAGAGCTCTGTTCCTCATACTTCCTCAGGAACCCAGGCAACTGGAGGCTTCTTGACATATGCTTTTACAGTCACCACATCGATGGGAAATGATGGGGAATCACGCACCAGCCCTTAAAGCTTCCACTAGAAAGTGGTATGTGTCACTTCTGCTCATATTTATTTCATTGGCCAAAGTAAATCACACATCCATGCCTAAGCCCCAAGCGGAGCTTTGTACCACCTGCATGAAAAAAGGAAAGCCAACTGTACTGGCCAAGTACACACACAGCACTAATGACAAACACTACCCAAGTTCTCTCTTCTTCTTCCTTCCTAACAGAGCCACAGTTTTATCCAGGATGACAATGTGCCCAACTAAATATACATTTCCTAGTTTTCTTTTTAACTAGGAGTAGCCATGTGACCTCATTCTGACCAATGAGATATAAGAGGGAATCACCAGTAAGGAAAGCTAGACGTGATGTCCTAAGATGCAGCAGTCATGCTATGACCATAAAGACAGAAGCTACACAATAAGGAAGTTAAAGGAGAAGAATGAGGGAGCCTAGAATCTTGATGAAATCCTTGAGTGGCTGCCTTTCCCTAGGCTGCCAATCTCTGGGCTGCTTGTTACCCAAGAACAGTAAACCCTTATCTCTTTTATCCACTGATAGTCGGATTGTACAGTGTTTGCATTCAAATACATACCTTATTATTTATCTTCTCTGTGTTTGAAGTTTCTCACTGTGGGTCTTTAACATACAGATGATTCATGGATTCAAGAAAAAGAACATGGACTTTGGATCACTCAACACTGGCTTCAAATCTAGGGTTGACCAATTTCTAATTATGTGTGCTTGGGTGGATAACTAAGGATACATAACAAAGGTTCTTTGAGCCTTAATTTCCTTATCTATAAAATGGGAACAAAAACCCTGTGACATGGACAGCCATTTCTGAAGTCCCTTGCCCACCTCCCACTGTAAGACTGAAAAGTCAGAGACCTGCTTTTTTCACCTCCCTTGAAACCAGCATGGCTGTGTGTGGGTCTTGCCCATGATGTATAAGAGTCAACATGCTGAGGGCTTTCTGATGAAAGGAGAGAAGTGAGTGAGGAAAGAAGCACTTATCCCACTCATGTTCTCTTCCTTCTTTTTCTGCCTTTGAACTTGGTGATAGAGAACACCAAGCTTGTGCTATAGTAGCAATCTTGCAACTTTAAGCTGACACATGCTGAGATGGCAGAGCAGAAAGACACAAGGAGCCTGAGTCTTGGATGATACTCTTTGCCAAACCAAATCTGAGGCCATCTAACTCCAATTTCTTGTTAAGTAATACTATATTTCACCAATTCTAAGATCCACATTCTTTTTCACATGTAACACCTCTAAAATCAAGTCACATCTCACAACTGATTTGATAATAAAGAATTGCTTCATAGTTTGATAGCATTTTTTATCTTAGGCAAAGAAAGTAGTGTACTAATGATACATTTCATAATCAATAGCATCTTCAAGTTAATAAAATATGGTAATAAATCTCCTTATGGTTTAAGCCACATTTAGTCAGGTTTTCTGTAAGCTGTAGCCAAAATAATTCCTAACTGATTAAAAAAAAAATACCTACTATAACATAGAAAACAAACTTATGGTTACCAAAGGAGAAAGAGATGGGGGAGGGATGAATTAGGAGTTTGGGATTAACGGGTACACACTACTATATGTAAAACAGATAAACAACAAGGACCTACCATGTAGCACAGGGAACTATATTCAATATATTGTAATAACCTATAATGGAAAAGAATCTGAAAAAGAATATATATATACAAACTGAATCACTTTGCTGTACATCTGAAACTAACACAGCGTTGTAAGTCAACTACACTTCAATAAAAAGTTGTTTGTTTTGAAAAGAAGAAAACTTCATAATCTAAAAAATAAATACCTACTATAGAGGGTGGTTATGAAGAATGAATGAATAAAATAATGTAAGTAAAGTACGTACTTTGTGTAGATAGTTTTCAAGGGATGGTATTTGGTCAGCGGCTCAATATATACATATATTTTTATTAGAGTATAATTGTTTTACAGTGTTGTGTTAGTTTCTGCTGTACAATGAATTGAATCAGCTATATGTATACATATATCCCCTCCCTCTTGGACCTCCCTCCCATTGCTCCCACCCTACCCATCTAGGTCATCACACAGCACCGAGCTGAGCTCCCTGTGCTGTACTGCAGGTTCCCACTAGCTATCTATTTTACACATGGTAGTGTATTTATGTCAAACCTAATCTCCCAGTTCATCCCACCCTCCCTTCCTCCTCTGTGTCCACATGTCCATTCTTTATGTCTGCGGGGGTCATTTGTAGAGATGTGGCTCAATATCTTTTTATATAAATTCTTTTTTTCTACCATGTCCAACAGTAAGCACACATACACATGTATACACATACACTCGCCTAAGAGGGGTATATGCCCAGAAAATAAGGCCAGGTAAACAAACTCTGAGTTACAAGTTTGGCCCACAGAGCACTCAAAGCGGGTGGCAATCTTGTATCATTTGAGATTTTTGATTACAAATGGCAGATACCCACCCAAACTTGCTTGAGTACAAATGGGAATTTGTTGACTCACCTAAAAGAAAAGTTGAACAGTGTTCTGGCTTCAGACATGGTCTGATTCAACTGTCACCAGGACCCAATATTTCTCTCCCTCTGATCTCTGGCCACCACAACTCCAAGATGATCCTGTTCTCATCAGGCTCTTTTCTAATCATGCAAGATTCCTGTGTTATATTCAAGGCCTTCGGGAAGAGCACCTGTCTCTCTCCCAGCATTGTGAGGAAAAATGGGGTTACGTCTCATTGGCCCTGATCACCCCTGTGCCTGTGTCTTTCTGAACCCATCACTGCACCCAGGAGAGGGCACTGCAGAGGAATCAAGGCCAGCTCCAAAACAGAGGGTGGGTCAACCACACCTGAGCCATCAGCACCGAGACAATGCACACAGGGTACCATTTTAGCAGAAGAAGGATGAAGGATGCTGTGTTACAACAACCCCAGGTATCCTCCCTGAGCCTTTTTCTCTCTTTTCCCTAAATCCACTACCACCACCCAGGCCTTGGAGCTTTATCACTCCCACAACAATTAAGGCTGGTCCAGGGACTTCCCTCGTGGTGCAGTGGTTAAGAATTCGCCTGCCAATACATGGGACACGGGTTCGAGCCCTGGTCCGGGAAGATCCCACATGCCGCGGAGCAACTAAGCCCATGCACCACAACTACTGAGCCCGCATGCCACAACTACTGAAGCCCGCGCACCTAGAGCCTGTGCTCCACAACAAGAGAAGCCACCACAATGAGAAGCCCGCGCACCGCAACGAAGAGTAGCCCCCGCTTGCCGCAAACTAGAGAAAGCCCGCGTGCAGCAATGGAGACTCAACGCAGCCAAAAATAAATAAATAAAATAAATAAATTTTTTTTAAAAACTAAGGCTGGTCCAGGGAAGACCAAAGTCAGCCAGTAAGGAGAAGTGGCAAGACTATCCACCTGGGGCCACAGCTACAAGGTTTGTGAAGCAGGAGAAAGGATGTAGCTCTTCAAAGGGGAGCCCTGCTCAGCTCCCCACTCTAGTCTCACCAAAGTAATCAACAAGAGAATGACTGTGTTTCAGTCAACTCTTGCTGCCTACAGAATCTCTATGACAATAAGCATTTATATCATCCTTCCACGTGTGCGCCTTGGCCAGGGTAGGTTGGCATAAGCTGACCTCATTGATTCCAGGCTCCCAGACCGGTTTGGATCTGCTCCACAGATTTCTCATCAGTCTGGAACCAGCAGCTCCCTGGGTCATGCTCTTCTCACCTCAATGGCAGAAGCACAAGAGAGCAAGGCAAGTCCAGTCTTTGCTCGCATCATCTCTGCTAACGTGCTATTGGCCCAAGCAAGTAACAAGGCCAAGCTGAAGGTCAAGTAGAAGGGAGGTGAGTTTCCCCACTGTGTGCAAGAATGAGGAAGTACAATACTAGTACAGGGAAAAGAGGACTTGGGATGGATAATTTAATCTGCCACAGAAGGTAACTAAAGAATAACCTTCCCCACAGACTCAGCACTTTAACTGATTTGCTCTTTATACTGAACGCTCAGCCTTGAGCCCTAAAGTCCAATAAGATGGCCTTGTCCCTCATCACATGATCCATTTTGGGGGGGAAAGGAGTAAGATATGAGAGAGCCCTGAGCTCTCTATGGAGGCCACACCTGGAATGGAGCAACATTCAACAGAGATTTCTTCTCTTCTGTCCACTGCCCTCATGCCCTCAACAGTCTTGATTTGAAACTGAGCAGGAATCTGTGGGGCCCTCCCGGGTATAAAAGCCTTTCTGTGCTCCCCATTTCTTTTTTTTTTTTTTGGCTGCACGGAGTCTTAGTGGCGGCATGTAGGATCTTTAGTTGTGGCATGGCATGTGGACTCTTAGTTGCGGCATGCGGACGCTTAGTTGCGGCATGCATGCGGGATCTAGTTCCCGGACCAGGGATCAAACCCAGGGCCCCTGTATTGGGAGCGCAAAGTCTTACCCACTGGAGAACCAGGGAAGTCCCCTCTATTTCTTGCTTGTAGGAAAAAGGCTTCAGCCTCCTAGACCTTCCCTGAGTTCCAAAGAGCAGATTCAAACAGTTACTAATTAGAAAAATGAGGGAATGCAGAAACAAATTCATGCAGCAAGAACAGAAACAATAGTGCAGTGTTGGGGCAGGGTGCTGGTTCCTCCTCGGGAAGGGTGGGGGATATGAATAGCAATTTGATACAAATCTTTGAGTTCTTCTACAGGAACTAAGGGTCCCACCCAAGTGGAGGATGGTGACTACATGCTGAGCGCAAACACTTGGACCCCAGACTGGTCAGAACTAGAAAGCTGATGACTGAGATTCCTGGAACATCACCCTGTTAGCTCACCACCAACCAGTCAGTAGAAAGTCACATACCCTCCAGCCCTCCCCCAAATTTGCTTTTAAAACTCTTTCCTGAAACCCATCGAGGACTTTAGGCCTGTAGAGCCAGTTCTCCTTGCTTGGCCCTTGCAATAAACCTTTCTCTGCTCCAAACTCCAACATTTCTGTTTGTTTGGCCTCACTGTGCATTGGGCACACAAACTTGGGTTTAACAACAGATTCAGTCTTCAGAAAAGCCCAGCCCAGGTAATAAATCTGAAAACCTGAGCTAGAGTTAAGTCTTCCCGTCTCCCATAGCTAGGGCCAGCCTCAGGCAACCCCCTGATCTCTGAGAGACTGTTGCGGTCAGCATCTTCTACTCTCTCACCTTGCCTACTGCAGCCTTCTGAGGTCAGAGCATAAGGAGAGAGGAAAGGAAGAGGTATGGAAAGTCATTTCTTGATGGTCTCATGAGATGGCCTTATGCTCTCTGGATCTGGAAGAGTTTTAATTTTGTCAAGAGACTTTTCTGAAAAGTCTCTTAAAGATCCTCCCTTCCCCACCCCTACTCCCCCACCTCTTTACCCCAACCCCCAGCTCCAGAGATGTGGTTCTCTTGACCCCAACAAATGAATCAGAAGCCACTTGCTCACTTCTCAGCCCCTAGAAAGTTTACCTCCTACTTCCTTCTGCTGCAGCCCCATCAGCTCTCTGGGCAGGCACCCCAGCTCTTTCGTTCATGTGGCCCACATCCGATCATGGGAATTATGCACACAGCCCACGTCCTGACAAGCCCCAGGAGCAAGTCAGTGGTAATTCCCTGGCACACTCAGACACACATTCCCACCACAAGTGGCACATCTAGTCCCCGAGATCCACAGCTCTTTGACCCTCATTAGAGGGAGGGCAGCTACTTCCCAACACAGCAGCAGATTGCTCGGGCCTCTGGCTCTCTCTCCACCCTCTTAAGCCAGAAGCCACAATTGCCTGTGTACATCAACCGCCAGTTCATTTCCTCCCAAAGCAAGCTCTCAGAGTGGTCCTGTTGAAGCCGAAGCTCCCTGGGCTTGAGGGGAGGGTGTAGCTTCCCCCCTGTCCCGCTTGCCGAGGGTCCCACATCACAGCCCAGCCTTCCCCAAAGGCATCTCCCAAGTCCTCTCTCTCCTCCACTCTCCCAGCCTTTTCTTTCCCACTATGGGCCAGTCATCCAGCTGGTTCTCAGCTGCCTTTGAAAATCTACATCATAGTCTACCCCCACTCTTTGGAGTCTGATTGCTAACTTCTTAGTATCTCAGCCAAAATGTCAATTTAACATCTTGAAATATCAAAATAAAAAAAATTTTTCCCAGCAGCCCCCTGGAAGATGTCTTCATGTATCTCACTGGCTAAAACACAATCCTATGGACACCCCTAGCTGCAAAGAGGGCTGGCCAAGTCAGAATGTAGCAAAGGGAGATGTGGGTGTCAGGAATGGCTCAGACCCTCCAGATGCATCCCTGGGGGCCAAGCACACTGTTGCCCCTAACAAAATCTGGGTTCCACTGTGAGCATCGGAGAAGCTGGAGGAAGGGTTGGGGTGGGTGTTGAAGGCTAAGTAGTAAATTAACTGTTGTTTGTCACAAATGGCCCTGGTCGATAAGACCCTACACCCCAGTGGCCAACAATCCTTGGGACAGCTGCTTGGTCAGAGGTGACAATTCAGAAAGGGCAAGCTTTGCATTGATCCTTGACTTCTGCTCTGAGGGGCAGCCTTGGTGGTCAAGGGACCCGGAGCCAGAACAGCTAATCAAACCTGGTCAGCCACTCCCTAGCCTCTTCACCTCAGTGTCCCTCACTTTCCACCTGAGTAAAATGGGAATAAGAGCCTCACAGAGCTTGCTGTCCCCACCTCCCATTCATTTCCTGCCTTGGCTAACAATTAATTAAGAGTCTTAGTTGCAAATATCAGAAATCAACTCATACTGGCTTAAGAAAAAAAAAAAAAAAAGGTAATTTATTGGACCACCCGGGATAAATGGCTGCCGGCACAGCAGGACCAAGAGCAAGACAGCTTCATCAGGCCTCCCACGCTGCTCTGAGCTCTTGTCTCACACACACTCCTCCACACGGGTGCTCCCAACATCCCCAGACTTACTTCCTTCAGCTCAACAACTCCCACCAATAAAGGGAGTGATCCCACAAAAATTCCAGGATTGATTCTGATTAGGTCATGACCCAACCCTGAACCTATCCCTGTGGTCTGGGTCACGTGCAAAGCTCCAGAAAAGAGGCAAGCTGGTGATGCGGGGAAAGGGAAGAGATCGCCTTCTATCAGCTACTACATGGACAAGGAGAGGAGAGAGTAGTTCTCGAGAAAGAAAAGGCAGGATGCCGTTGCCAGGAGAGGAAAAAGGCTGCCAAGCAGGGAACAGGAAGCAGGGAGAACTGGGCAGGGGAGCAGAGAACATCCCTGGGAGGCAGGAGTGAGCCGTGGGCTCTGGGCTCCACCCTGGGACCCTGGGTGGTCGTCCATAGGATGGCACACATTTGGAGCCAGCATGGTGGAGTAGGGGAGAAGGAGGGGACTTCTGACCTGACAAGGACAGATGCTCAGAAGAAGGGGTTATGGGAAATTCAGGCTGAGGCCACCCTAATAAAACCAGAGAAAAGAGATGAAGCTGGTGGGGGAAACCCTTCCCCATCTCACAAAGAGGGACCTGGGGTGACTGGGCTGGAATTGACATAAATGTCAGAAACACAGTCTTCCACACGTTTCTCAGCATGGCCTTTATCCTGCTCTGGCCTCTCTGTTCCTAAGTGATGACAGATGACACTTCCTTAGACAGGGCTGATTCTTAAGGTTAATTGAAAGTGGCCTTTTGCGTGAATCATCCATTGCACTGAATTATTAATCACCTGCAGACATTTGCAGGCTTTTAAACACTTGGACTTCCTGCAACCCTCCTTGGAAATGCTTTTTCCAGTGGAAATATGACTTCCTTTTGGCCATGGAAAACAGAAACATTGTCTGCTGCTGTTTCCAGATTTCCTAGCTCCCAGAGACCCAGTAAGGAGCCAGATCTGAAAACAGGAAGCAGGGCCAGGGCTGCAGCCAGACTCAGAGCCCATTCTTTTCTGCGGAGTAGGCTCCAGGCCAGCCTGGTCTCAGAGCCTCCACGGGACAGTGGACAGAGGGAGATTGACCACAGTGCCTCTGGCTGTTGGCCTTGTTCATGGTCATCTCCACAGGAAAGGGTGCCCAGGGGCCTTGCATGGGCCCTTCAGTGGGTCAGTGGGGAGGAAGGAATGAGGAAGGCCAGGTGTCAGGTCCAGCTCCACCACTTACTGGGTGGGCCATGGAACCTCTTTGATTTGGTTTCCTCGTCTGAAAAGGTGGTCCCTGGACAGGTTGACAGGACAGTTTGACACAAGGCAGGGCAGGTTGACACAAGGCAGGGCAGGTTGACACAAGGCAGGACTCAATGGGATCATGTACATCAAGCCTGCATCATGGGACTTCCCTGGTGGTCCAGTGGGTAAGACTCTGCACTCCCAATGCAGGGGGCCTGGGTTCGATCCCTGGTCAGGGAACTAGATCCTGCATGCATGCCACAACTAAGAAGTACACATGCCACAAGTAAAGATCCCACATGCCACAACAAAGATCCCACACGCCACAACCTAAGACCTGGAGCAGCCTAAATAAATAAATATTAAAAAAAAAAAAAGCCTGCATCATGATAACCAGAACATAAGGAGCAAAAAGAAAGGTGGATTTCCCTCCTGCCATCTGCTCTCATTTTCCAGTGGAAGAAGAAAGACTCAAAACTCAGTGGGCTGGCTGGACATGTAAGGTGCACGCAGACAGAGCTAGCAAAGTAAGTGTAAGCCCCAGCAGCTGGTCTCCAGGGCTAGGTCAAGGAGCTCCTATCAGACCTGGAAGGGTAAGCCCAAGATGTGTGATACATGGACAATGGTGGCAGAAGCCAGGAAGCAGCTCAGCCTGAGGGCACAAGCTCTTCATCCACCATTCAGCACAGCCTTGGCCGGGAGGTGGATATTGGGAACGCTGAGATAAATAAGACATGGCCCTCTGCCTTCATGGAGGTTCTGGTCTGCCAGGGAGAGTGAGCTGGGGTAACAGTCACAGACACAGACTCCTATAAACCAACATGGTAGCTGCAGGTACAGTGAGGACAAGGAAGGGGTGATGAAGGGCTTCATGGAGGAGGAGGAGATACTAGAGTTTCATCTTGAAGGATGAGCAGTGAAGAAGGAGAGGGAGCCTCTGGATATCTCAGGCAGGGAGAGGGCAGCATAATGAAAAGGCACCTGGTGCATTGGCAGAGCTGCCAGAAGTAGTTCCACCAGTCTGGGCCCTGAGCATTGCAGAGGGACGGGGGGATATGGGGTGTCCAGGTGGGTGAGAATGGGGAGAGGAGCCTGGAAGAAATAAGCTGGGGCAGGGGTATAGGATCGAATCTAAACTGCAGAGAGAAAGTTGATGAGGTGAGGCATGATGAAGACCTGGGCAAAGTTCTTGATGGTGATGGAGATGCATGGAGGAGGAAGAGGCAGGACTTGGTGACTGCTTGGGTGTGAGTGGTGGTGACTGCTTGGTTATGAGTGGTGAGGGAAGGAGGCCAGGGAGGAAGATGGAGCCCTGGGAAGGCACAGCGCAGGGCTGGGGGAGGATGGGCAGCTCTGGGCCTGGCACTTCCTGACTGGCCACAGGCATTGCCTTTTCCAGGAGTACCCACTTCCCCACCCCACACCCAGAAGGGCCCCAGGGCAGCTCAGGCCCAGCTGTGGAAGTGGCTGGGTATTAATGAGTGTCATGCCCATCAGGGAGGAGTGGTCAGGCAGACAGGACAGTCGCGAGTCAAGGGGGGGAGGGGTATGCTGTGGTAATGAGGGGTCATGGTGGCTGGAGGATTACCATCTGGGGGCACATGGGCCTTGCTAGCTGCCTGGTCCCAGCTTAGGAGCAAGCTGAGAGCTCCAGGCAGCAGGAAGAAGGAGAATATAAACCATCTCTCCCAGAGGGCTGCCCAGACTCTGTGCTCAGCACAACAATAGCTCCAAAGATGTCCACTCCCTAGTTCCTGGAACCTGGGAATAGGTTACTTTACAAGGCAAAAGGGACTTTGTAAATATGATTAAGTTAAGCATCTTGAGATGCAACATCACTAATTATTAGAGAAATGCAAATCAAAACTACAATGATGGGGGCTTCCCTGGTGGCGCAGTGGTTAAGAATCCGCCTGCCAATGCAGGGGACATGGGTTCAAGCCCTGGTCCGGGAAGATCCCACATGCTGCGGAGCAACTAAGCCCTTGTGTCACAACTACTGAACCTGCACTCTAGAGCCCGAGAATCACAACTACTGAAGCCCGCACACCTAGAGACCATGCTCTGCAACAAGAGAAGCCACCACAATGAGAAGCCTGCACACTGCAATGAAGAGTAGCCCCCGCTCGCCACAACTAAAGAAAGCCCACACGCAGCAATGAAGACACAATGCAGCCAAAAATTAATTAATTAATTAAAAACCATATGGTAATTAATTACCATATGACACAGCAATCCCACTACTGGGTATATACCCGGAGAAAACCATGATTCAAAAAGACACATGCACCCCAATGTTCATTGCAGCACTATTTACAATAGCCAGGTCCTGAAAGCAAGCTAAATGCCCATCAACAGATGAATGGATAAAGAAGATGTGGTACATATATACAATGGACTATTACTCAGCCGTAAAAAGGAACGAAAATGGGTCATTTGTAGAGACGTGGATGGACCTAGAGACTGTCATACAGAGTGAAGTAAGTCAGAAAGAGAAAAACAAATATCGTATATTAATGCATATATGTGGAATCTAGAAAAATGGTACAGATGAACCTGTTTGCAAGGCAAAAGTAGAGACACAGACGTAGAGAACAAACGTATGGACACCAAGGGGGGAAAGGGGGATGGGATTGACATATATACACTAATATATATAAAATAGATAACTAATGAGAACCTGCTTGTATAGCACAGGGAACTCCACTTCGCTGTACAGTAGAAATTAACACTACATTGTAAAACAACTATACCCCAATTTAAAAAAAAAAAAAGATCTTGAGATGGAGAGATTATCCTGAATTATGTGGGTGGGCCCCATGTAATCACAAAGGTTCTTATAAGAAAGAAGGGGACTTCCCTGGTGGTCCAGTGGTTAAGACTCCACGCTTCCACTGCAGGGGGTGCAGGTTCGATCCCTGGTTGGGGAACTAAGATCCTGCAAGCCATTCAGTGAGGCCAAAAAAAAAAAAGAAAGAGGGGGACAGCACCTTTGGTCAATTAGTCTGTGACAAAGGAGGCAAGAATATACAATGGAGAAAAGACAGCCTCTTCAATAAGTGATGCTGGGAAAACTGGACAGGTACATGTAAAAGAATGAAATTAGAACACTCTCTAACACCATACACAAAAATAAACTCAGAATGGATCAAGGACTTAAATGTAATGCTGGACACTATAAAAGTCTTAGAGGAAAACACAGGCAGAACACTCTTTGACGTTAATTGCAGCAATATCTTTGTGGATCCACCTCCTAGAGTAATGAAAATAAAAACAAAAATAAACAAATGGGACCTAATTAAACTCTAAAGCTTTTGCACAGCAAAGGAAACCATAAACAAAACAAAAAGACAACCCACAGAATGGGAGAAAATATTTGCAAACAAACTAACCGACGAGGGTTTAATCTCCAAAATATGCAAACAGCTCATGCAGATCTATGTCAAAAAAATAAATAAATAAACAACCCAATCAAAAAATGAGCAGAATATCTAAATAGACATTTCTCCAAAGAAGACATACAGATGGCCAAACAGCACATGAAAAAATGCTCAACATCACTAATTATTAGAGAAATGCAAATCAAAACTACGAGGTACAACCTTACACCGGTCAGAATGGCCATCATCAAAAAGTTTACAAACAATAAATGCTGGAGAGAGTGTGGAGAAAAGGGAACCCTCCTACACTGTTGGTGGGAATGTAAATTGGTACAGCTATTATGGAGAATAGTATGGAGGTTCCTTAAAAAACTAAAAATAGAACTACCATATGATCCAGCAATCCCACTCCTGGGCATATATCTGGAGAAAACCATAATTCGAAAAGATATATGCACCCCCATGTTCATTGTAGCACTATTTACAATGGCCAAGACATGGAAGCAACCTAAATGTCCATTGACAGATGAATGGATAAAGAAGATGTGGTACATATATACAATGGAATATTACTCAGCCATAAAAAAGAACAAAATAATGCCATTTGCAACAACATGGATAGACCTAGAGATTATCATACTAAGTAAGTCAGGCAGAGAAAGACAAATATGATATGATACCACTCATATGTGGAATCTAATTTTTGAAAAATGATATAAATACTTATTTACAAAACAGAAACAGACACAGATTTTGAAAACAAACTTATGGTTAACAAAGGGCAAATGTGGGTGGGAGGGATAAATTAGGAGCTTGGGATTAAAATACACACACTATTATATATAACATAGATAACCAACAAGGACCTACTGTATGGCACAGTGAACTCTACTTAATATTCTGTAACAACCAATATGGGAAAAGAATCTGAAAAAGAATTAATATATGTACATGTATAACTGAATCACTTTGTTGTACACCTGAAACTAACACAACATTGTAAATCAACTATACTCCAATAAAATTTTTTAAAAAAGAAAGAAAGGCAGAAAAAGTAGATATGTAGATGACAGGAAGTCAGAGAGATTAGAAAGTGCTGCTGCTGGCTTTGAAGATGAAGGCAGCTTCTAGAAGCTGGGAAAGGTCAGGAAATGGATTTTCCCCAGACTCTGGAAGGGAAGCAGCCCTGCAGGCCCATTTTAGTCTTCTGTCCTCCAGAACTGTAAGGTAATATATTTGTGTTTTTTAACCACTAAATTTGTGATTATTTGTTACAGCAGCAACAGGAAACTAACACAGACATCCAGTTCAGACCTGAGGGGAAAGACGGGGAGGTTTGGGGCCACTAAGGCCCCATTTCCTGAGACACCGCCCCCATCTCCAGCCTGGTGAAAGCAGAGGTCAGGGCCTCAGGTCTTCCAGACACTCCAGCCAATAAGACTGGTCGCGGAGGGAGGGGAAAGGGCAGTGGGGGAAATGCCCTGCCTCCACCTAGCAGGGTGAGGGGGTGGAGTGGAATGAGAGGTCCCACTCCTCCGGGACACTTTCGGGGCCCCATCTTCTCACCACCCCACGCCCATCTAGATCCTGAAAAAGACTGACCACACTTCCTCTGCACTCTAGCGACCAAAGGCTCCCAGACAAACCCCTCCCCCTGAAGGGAGAGGGATTCCTGTTCACCACCCATCCTACCTCAGGTCATTTAGGTCTCAGGCAGGGCGGGGCCTAAGGCACACTGACAGACTGGCGGGCTCTTCACCTTGTCTACCCCGCCTCCTCCTTCCCTTCATAGGCACAGGTGTGACTTGGGAGCAAGGTCCAGGCTCAGGCTCTGTCTTTGGACACAACCTTCAAGACCGTGAAACAACAAGACCGACCCTCCATCCGCCCACAAATATCTTCCTTTCCTTCCGCTCTTACAGATGCTTCGAAGTCTGAGACGCTCCCACAAGAGCTCCCCGCCGGGACTCCGTGCGGGCCCTGGGAGAGTGCTCATCCTCTACGGGGTTGCACGCTGGGTGAGAGCGGGCTGCGGACCAGGAGAGCCTTTACTCCAGCCTCTCCGTCAAGGCTGCGTTCACCAGCCTCCATTGGCGTAGCCCCTGCGGTCTGACAGTAATCACTATAGAAATAGTGACAGTGGGTGGTTAGGACTCCTCGCTTCCACTGCAGGTGACACGTGTTGGATCCCTGGTCGCAGAACTAAGATCCCGAAAGCCTCACGGCTGGGCCAAAAAAAAAAAAAAAAAGGTTACTGTGGGTGCAGAGTAGGGAGGAGGCCTAGGCGAAACCGCCCTCGGTCATGTAATCACAATAGAGGCTGGCACGCGCCGCGCTCCCCCAGCCTTGAGCCAGTCACCGATCTGAATACATTAGATACGTTAACCCTAGAGGGAGTACTATTATTAACTCAACTGAGCCGAGGAATCTGCTCTCTCCAACGCCTCATTGCTGTCTGTGTCTATTGAGCTGGCCAACTTGTAAACCTGGGCGCTGCCCTGCGCGCCCCCGCGGTCAGACCGCAGCGCCGGGGCCGGACAGGGCGCGGAGACTCGGCCCTGGAATCCGCGAAAGCTCCCGGGAGCAGGGGTCGGAGCTGGGCATCAGTCTGCAGAGGATCTGCGGAAGGTGGAGGCGCATTCCTAGACGGGTACAGCGCGTGCCAAGGCCGCCAGGGGTGAAGAGCCAGGTGCGGAGCCGTCTACCAGACGCGGGCGGAGACGGCTTTAGCTCTGCCCCCGGGAAGCCTGGCCCTCGCGCCTCAGCCGCGGGGAGCCCCGGGCGCCCCGCCCCGCCCCGCGGGGAGCCCTTCGGTTCCGGGAGCGCATGGTCGGCTCTGTGCCCTTCCAGGGCCACGACCAGGGCCGGGCAGGGGCGGAGCCGCGGCCTCCGGGAGCTGGGTCCCTGCCCCCGCTGTTCTTCGCTGACCAGAGCGCAACGAGGTACTGTCCCCCGCGTCCGCCCGACGGCCCGCTCGGCGCTTTAAAAACCCGCCCGGCTGCAGCGGTGGTGGCGGGAGGCGCGGAGACTGGCGAGACCGAGCCCCGGGCCCGCGCCCCAACGGCCGGCCAGAGCAGCCCCATGGAGGGTAAGTGCCTTCGCCTCCTCACCCGCTACCCCGGCGCCGCGCTCCGCGCCCCGGCCCCTCAGCCACCCGTTGCAGCACTTTCCCTCACCCTGCGGGCCTCTGCTGGGTCGCAGCCCTGCCTTGCCTCCCGCTCCTAGCGGGGTGCGGGGATGGAGCGTAAGGCCCGCTCCTCGCAGCTAGCTGCGGGTCAGGAGGTGTGGGTGTCTTTCCTTCTCACCACCCAACCGGGTCCTGACCCCAGAGCCTGGGAAGCCCCGCGCCCGGGCGTGACCCGAAGGAGGGACCTTCCTTGCTTAGCGCAGGATCGAGGGTCCGAGCTCTCTCAACCGGCTCAGACTGAAGCCTCCCAGGTCCGGGCAAGTGTGGGGTGCAGGTGCCGGTAGCAGAGTGCCTGTGTTTTGGTTTCTCACACTCGCTGCTCCCATCCTCATCCACATCCCCTCCACCGCCTCCCACCAACTCCGATAAGTGGGCTTGCTGTGAGAGAGGGCTGAGCGGTGGGAGCGGTTTTTAGAGAAAGTTACAGAATTCAAGCAAGAGTCCAGCCTCTCAGCAGGTTCCAGGACCCAAAGGATAGGGCTCTGAGTGCCACCCAGGGCGTCATCCCTTTCCCTGCTTTCCTTAAGTGCAGGGTGCCCAGCTCACCCTCAAGCCTGAACAGGAGTCCAGGGAAGATGGAGGTTCTGGTAAGAGAAGGGTTAATTTCTATGCAGAAGCACAAGGAAATGGTTCATTTCACCCAGAATCCCAAGTCCCAGGCCAGCTGCTTTCCAAGGGAAACCAGAAAGCTCTGCCCAGGGCACTAGGACCGTAAGGGAAATGGTTTTTCCTTGAGACCCAGCAGAGCCCAGCCAGCAGCACCCTCCCCAGCAGATACCTTAAACCTGCTTCTGTGTTATTCCTGGGGTCCAACCCAGGGGGGTGGGCTTGCTGCTCAAATTCTGTCCCCAGCCTGCCAGTGGTGTGAAGGGGAGTGGCCTTCCCCAGGTATCACATCCCGGTGGTGTCTGCCCCCAGAGCAGGTGGCCCTGGTGATTGGGGGCATCCTTGGGGGACTGCTGCTACTGCTGCTGTTGATGGGGGTGAGCTGGTGTCTCTGGAAGAGGCTTTGCGCCACGTTCACCTATGAGGAGCTGTCAGGGGCCACGGCTGCCTCCAGCACACAGGGACACAAGCTCTGCCCACCGGATGCCAGGACCCAGGCAAGCAGGTGAGGCAGGATTGGGGCCTTGGGGCCAAGGGAGCTCCTGCTCTTGCTTCGGGCCCTCCCTGTGGCGTTTCCCCTGGAGCGGCGTGGGGAAGGAAAGGTCTGTTTATGGAGGGCCTCCTCTGTGCTGTCAGCAGGCCGGGAGCTATCACAAAGAAACCCCAGAATTCTCACCACAGCTATGAGGCAGGTGTTATGAAGCCCGTTTTCCAGCTAAGGAAAGTGAGGCTCAGTGGACATAAGTAACGGGTCCAGATAGCACAACTAGGAAGTGGCAGAACAGGCATTCAAGCCCAGGCAGGCCTACTCCGGAAGCTGTGCTCCTTCTCCAACTCAACACTGCTGTGGGCAGATGGAGGTGTTGCCTCTGGCTGTGTGTGTGTGTGTGTGTGTGTGTATGTGTGTATGTGCCCTGGTGTGGGCCCAGAAAATGGTGCTGTTGCCTCCTCCTGGCTCCTGCTGGCTTTTTCTCCTCCAGCGCCTGGCACTTAACCCCTCTGGGCTGAGCGCTCTGAGGCCACACCGTTCAATAGCCACCTACGTGTCATCTCCCTGCCTCTGGACAGGCCACCAGGTGTACCATTCGTGGTGCCCCCTTCCCTCCAAAGCCAAGACTGGGTGCCCCTGAGCAGCAGAGAGTGGGTCCAGGCCCCACAGGACCCCTGCCCAGCCCCGGAGCTCCTGCCCCATGCCACCGGCAGCAATCTTGGTGAGTGTGCCCACCAGGGCCTGCCCAGGGGTCATGGTATGCTCAGGCCAGGGCGGACCCATCTGGTTTCATGGGCCTGGCTCCAGAAAAAGAGCCTGGATGGGCCTGGGGATGCCAGAATTGCCCAGTGACCACTCTTTCCAGGTGCTTGGGTTTACCAAATGCCTGCTGCACCCCAGCCTGGGCCAGATATGGCTTCATGTGCCATTTTGGAGTTAGACCATAACTCTGGGGCTGGGGGAGGGATTATCACCCCATTTTACACATTAATAAACTGAGGCTCCGGAGGTTAACAGTGCCTTGCCCAAGGTCACAGAGGCAGTAAGCAACAGATCTGGAATTGTAACCCCAGTGTTCCTGGGTGCAGAACCTGTGCTGTGTCCTGCTTCAGGATGATGGGTTGGCCAATCCAGAAGGCAGCATGGTGGAAGCTGGGCACACAGCTTTCTGCCTACCTCTTTGCTCTGAAGACCTCCCCAGGAACCACCCAGTAATCAGCTAGGCCCTTCTAATTTAAAGAGGAAGAAAAGGGACAACACTATATTACTGAGACACCCTCTGGACACCACGGAAAGGGGCCAGGCCAGATGCTGGGAACTGCGCCCCGCCCTGCAGGCCCTGACCTCTGGGGGTGGGGGTCAGTCACGGGGGCAAGGGTTGAATGAGTACTGTGGCCTCTGCTAGGAGCCCCAGGGAGGAGCAGGCCTGGATGTAGAATGCCTTAGTGGTGAGAAGGCCTCTTGGGGGAGCTGCACTAGAGAGAGGGGCTGTGTTCAGTCTGGAGACGAGAGCGGGGAGAACGTGGTCAGGAGAGGCCAGTGAACTGCCTGGTCAAAGCTCAGCCAGGAAGGGCTGGGCCAGGAGAGGTGTGGCAGTGGAGCCCAGAGCTTGCTGTCCCCGATGCCCCTGCCTTCCCCTGGCCTGCCAGTCCTCCCAGCCCCTGTGTTGTAGGAGACGCATGCGTGGTGGGGACCATCAATCCAGCGCTCTACAAGATCCCGGAGGACAAAAGTGAGACCCACTTCCCTGAGGGCTGCCTGGGGCGGCTGTGGTTCTCTGTGGAATATCAGCAGGAGGCCGAGCGACTGCTGGTGGGCCTGATCAAGGCACAGCGGCTGCAAGCCCCCTCAGAGACCTGTAGCCCCCTGGTGAAGCTCCACCTGCTACCGGATGAGCGGCGCTTCCTACAGTCCAAGACCAAATGCAGAACAACCAGCCCACAGTTTGACGAGCACTTCATCTTTCAGGTATGGCCTCCGGAGCGGGCAGGGTCTGGGACCCTCTCCCTCCTGGGAAGGACAGACATTGTGCAGGAGAGCCCCAGCCTTCCGTGCTAACCAGGGCCCTGCAGCCCCCAGGATCCCTGTGCCACAGGCTCTGCTTTACCCCTCCTGCCAGGTCAGGGTGTACAAGAGCCCTCACCCTTGAATGGTGGGGGAAGATGAGAGACTTGAGGGATGAGGGGGCAGAGGGCTGGGCTCCTCCTGTCCAGGTTGCCTGGAGGTGAGAAACAGAAACATATTCTTGGAACACCCACTGAATGCCAGGCCCTGGCTCATGGGGCTCAGGGAGGCACCCCAAAGCCCTGGAACATGAGGAGCTCTCTGGCAAGGTTGTCCATGGAAGGCGGAGGGGGAGACCCCCCCAGGCCCCTTGGGGTGGGGGCAGGAACTCACCCGTCCCGTCAGAAGCCAGAGCAGGACCTGAGAGCCATCTTGCGACAGGTGGTGCCTTTGCAGCATGGTGGGCGGATGAGCTCAGGGTCTGGAGGTGCTGAGGCTGCCGGGGCACTGAGCCAAGCTCACGGCGGCCTGGGAGCCTCAGCAGGTGACTGGGGCCCCTATGGGAAGCCAGCAATCAAGAGCTGCCGAGAGGCCCTGGACAAATTTTTAAGAGCAGGGCAGCAGGCTGGCTGGCAAGGTAAGGATAGGCCAGTCTGCATCTGGGAAGAGTGTGATTCCTGCTTCTTCCGGGGCAGAGCACTGAGAAGAGGGGTGGCATGGGGCCCAGCCCCTGGCTGTCCTGCTGGTGCCGAGGCTGTGAGAATTCACAGGTGAACCTGCTCCTCTTAGGACATCCAGATCCAAGGTGGGGAGGCTTGGATCAGCCACATGTCATGCTTGCATAGTTAACACCCATCACTTCCCTGCCCTATCCCTGCACCAACTTGCTCCTGGCCTCTCTGTGCTTTATGGCGGAAGGGGAAGGAAAAGAAGAAGAGAAGAAAATCAATATTAATTAACCATCTGCCATTCATGGTTTTATAACCCAGAGAGTAAGAAACATTATCCCATTTTACAGGTGAGGAGACTGAGTCTCAGGGAGAGGACTGTTCAGGTGCCCAACTCAGATAGCAGAGACAGGCGGGTTCCCTGGGCTCCAGTGCGGGAGCTTCTTACACTTTTATGTGTAGGTAAATCATTGGATGCCCTGTTAAATGTAGATTCTGCTTCATGGGTCTGGGTGGAGCCTAAGGTCCTGCACTTCTGAGGTCCAGGGGGTGGTGTGTGCTGCTGGTCCTTGGAGCACACTCTGCGTGGCAAGGCTCTGGCACACCCTGCCACCTCCCCGGGATACTGGCCCAATGGCAGCAAAGGGTCCCCTGAGGATGCCTGGGTTTGGGGTGCACAGGTCCCTGGTTGAGACACCCCTCATGGAAGGATCCTGTGTCCAGAACATACCACGCCATCCCATCCCCTGACCCCACACCTGAGCCCAGCCAGGCCCTCATCTCCCTCAGGTGTCCAGCAAGAGTGTCACCCAGAGGGTGCTGAGGTTCTCGGTGTACCACGTGGACAGGCAGAGGAAGCACCAGCTCCTGGGCCAGGTGCTGTTCCCCCTGAAGAAGGAGACCCTGGTGGGCGACTGCCGGCGCATCATCTGGAGAGACCTGGAGGCTGAGAGCCTGGAGGTAAAGGTCAGGGTCACCAGACATATGCCACCATGTGTCAGACTACCGTGGACAGCCAGCAGGTGTGGCCCAGCACCTGCTAGCCAGTGTCAGCCCTCAGCATACTGCCCACCACCCCACCACCCCTACAAGTGTGACTCAGCATGCTGGGCCCGGGCCGGAGCTGCGTGGGACAAGGAGGGTGTGTGGAGCCTGGGCAGGGAAGGGTGCCTCAGCCTCTTTTGCCCCGGAGATCAGATTACCTGGAGCATCCTGAAAAATCCACGTTTGGATTCCCATCCAGATCAGACAGCTGTGAAAGATGACACCCCAAATGGACCAGCCAAGGAAACTACCTACTCTTCCCCCAACCCCCAGTGAGGGTCCGGGTGGCTCAGAATAGGCCTTGGAATCCCCGAGACCTGGGTTTGAACCCTCAGCTCTGGTCCTTACTACTCTGGGATCTTCAGCGTGCCCCTTCAACTCCCCAGACCTCAGTTTCCCCATCTGTAAAATGGTGGGTGGGCTTCCAGGAGGGAGTGTGGCTATGTCACGGAGTACTCAGGGCCTGCCTGCCGGGAGGAAGGAGGAGGGCATGGGGGCCTCCAGTACCTACCAGGGTGACAGGGGTGCTTTCCTCTCGGCCTCTCCAGCCTCCCTCCAAGTTTGGCGACCTCCAGTTCTGCCTCAGCTACAACGACTGCCTGAACCGCCTCACGGTGATCGTGCTTCGAGCCAAGGGCCTCCGACTCCAGGAGGACACGAGCTTTGTCAGTAAGCCTTCGCCCTGGGGCAGGGCCCACCCTGTGAGCTTAGGACCCTCTCCCCCACCGTCCAGCTTCTGCTCGAATATGCTGCCAGGAGCATCACTGCCTCCCGAGCCACGCCCTCCCGCTCTGCACGGCTGTGGCGTGAGAAGCTGCTTCCTTATGTGAATCCCGGGGCTGCATCTCCTTGGCCTCCATCAAGACCCCTAAGACACCTGAGACCAAGTTTGCCCTTCCCTTTTCCCAAGGCGGTGTCTTGGCTCCTTGCCTGCGCTGCCTGACTCCGCCCCTGCCCTTCTGCGAAGGTTCCAGTTCCTCCAGGACGAGACCCTGTGCCCCCCAGCCCCGGGAGCTGGGGGTGGCGGGGGCACCCCTGCGTGCAGAGCTGGTCACTCAACTGGAGCCCGGGAGCTGGGGGCACAGGAGCCCTGCTCGGGCTCACCCCGCATGTCCTGCCCCACTGTGAGCCCCCCAGCCACCCAGTGGGTGGTTGTCTGCCCCCATGCGTCTCTGCCTCTGGCTCACTGTAAGCAAGCTGGCATTCAACCCTCCACTGCAGATCCAAAACCCATCTCAGCCTCTCCGCCAAAAAACTTGGCCTCTGAACGAGAAGGTGTTTAGGGGCCCCAGGAGGCCTGAGCACCCAGCAGGCAGGACCCGCCTCCCCCCCACCGCCATGGGGAGGGATGGGAGTGTGGTGCCAGGTTCCAGGAACAAAGGCCAGCCGAGCCGTGGGTGCGTTCAGGAGACAGAGAGGAGAGAAGAGGAAGGGAGCCGAGCGTTTCCTCGGCTGCAGGCAGTACACTAATCAACCCCGTTTCCTCTTGTAACGCCCTTTGGCTGCAGCAGCTGTGAGTAATGGGGTCCTGGCGCCCAGGCGGGGCGTGTGCCCTCCCAGCCGGACCTCCCACAGGCTGGAGGCTGGGCCCCTGCCCGCCCCTCCTAGCCCGCGGTCTGCACTGTCCCCCAGGTGTCCTTGTCAAGGTGTCTCTGATGAACCACAACAAGTTTGTCAAGTGCAAGAAGACTTCGGCTGTGCTGGGCTCCGCCAACCCTGTGTACAGCGAGACCTTCAGCTTCAAGGCCGACCCTGCCGAGCTGGACACGGCGAGCCTCAGCCTGACAGTGCTGCAGAGGGCCGAAGGGGACAGTAAGGCTGCTCCCTTACCCTCAGGCCGTGGGGGCAATGGGCGAGGAGGAGCTGCTGTGCATTCAGGAAGCACGGACCCTTTGGAGGGAGCTGTATGGTTTCTGTCCTCCGCCTAAGGAAGCTAGCGCTCAGAGAGACTGAGATACTTGCCCAAGAACACGGAGCTTGCTAGTGAGAGAGCTGGGATTCACACCCAGCTTTACTCCGGTTTGATTGTCCATAGCACCCTAGAAAGAGGTTAAAGGATGGCCTCTGCTACCGCCTCCTGGGGCAAATCACCAGAGAGGTTGGGAGACGGCACAGCTACCTGCCACCAGCCCAATGACCTGGTGCCGTGGGTCTTTATGTGCCCTTGTGTTGCCTCATGACTTCTGTACAAGTCTTGAGGGTCCTGGGTAAGGTTCAGTGTGGATGAGAGGGTGGAGTTATCCCAGGCTGCTCTCCCATACTGCCCCCCACCCCAGTGTCCACTGTCACTGAGGCGGAGCTGTCGGGCCAGCTGGTCTCATGGGCCAGAGCTTAAGCCCCTTCTCCACTGTGGTAGTTGGTGGGTGAAAATCATTGTTGGATACTCCCCCTGAATACTCAAGTGGGCTGATGGAAGAGGGCTCCCTTCTGGAGGGGCCCCTTCCTCCTCGGCTCTTTGACGTGAGGCAGGTTTGACGGCCCACTGGGAGGGTGGGGGCAGAGTGGGTACCCCAACGAAAGGGCAGGCTCTCCACCTGGGCTCCCTTCCCCTGCCAGCTGCTGCTCCAGATCAAAGTCAAGACCTCTTTGGAGGCTGTAAAAGAGGGAGGGGGCTGGCTACTTCCTTTGAGGGGAGGAGTGAGAGAGAGAGGGAAGGCACTGGGGATGGCTGAGGTCGTGTGGCTTCTGGGCTCCAGAGAATGACAGTGTTCTCCCGCCCCGCCCCCCCACAGGGAGCCGCGAGCTGGGCCGGGTGGTGGTGGGCCCCTACATGTACACCCGCGGCAAAGAGCTGGAGCACTGGAACGAGATGCTTAGCAAACCCAAGGAGCTGGTGAGGCGCTGGCACGCACTTTGCCGCACCACTGAGCCCTGACCCGGGCAGGGACCTCGGGTCTGCTCCAGGAGCCCTATCTCCCCACAGCCATGCCTGACAGCCACAGGCCTGGACGCTGCATCCAGCATTCTCACTGGGCTGCAGGACCAGCCCGAGCCGGGGGATCACGAGTGCCGACGTGCAGGAGAGAAGAGGTGACAAGAGAGCCCCGGCCAGGGCAGTGGTGTGGCCGCTGGGCTACATCTCACCAGCATGTGAGGCCCTCCCAACTCATTCCATCCTTCTTTACCCGTGGGGCTGCCTGGGCTTGGAATCCTGGCTCCTGGTCGTCGCAGTCTCGAATTGGACCGGAATCTCAGGCATTGGGAAGAAATACTCTCTAGAGTGAAAGCATAGCTGTGCACGTTGTGTGGAGTGCCAGGGAAACTTGGAAAACTGATGATGTGTTGATGCTCAGCCTCCACTTTTCTTCCTCTGTGGTTTCTCTGCCTTCTGCCTGGCGGAGAAAATGAACTGCCCAAAGCGTTTATTTCAGTTGGTCCACAATAAATAGCACAGTCTGAGAAACTGGATTGGCATGTAGATGTGGAACAGTCCCCAGGATGCCTGGGCAGCACGGCTTGGGAGAAAAGGCTCCTGGGGATCGCGACTCACTCGCTTCACACCTGCAGGAGAAAGCAGCCCGCCCAGGTACCAAGTGGTGGACAGGTTCTGGGCGTCCGCTCCTGGGGCACTGACTTTGGGCATGAAATGGTGAAAGCACATGGCCAAAGCATAGCCCATAGGGCTGAAAGCTTTTCCCGTAAACCTAGCAATTCCATTATGATTATTGTGTTGTGGTAGGTGTCGGTGTAAACTTCATTAAGATGGAAGTTCCCTCAACTACCCGTGAAGATGTACTCAAGGTCACCGGCAGCCCTTGTGCTTGTCACTGTTACTTATCAGGCAGTTTGTATTTTCACCCAAATGCTACTAAACTTGCAGATTCAAGCCTCGTTACTGTGTAATTAGAACAACACTTAAAACAGAATCTTCTCTTTTCTTAGGCAGTGAAGCAACTTCTGCAAAAGCAATTAGTGAATGTTGCCATCGGTTTGTGCCTCTTTGACTTCACCTCCAATGTCTGTCAATGCACAAATACAAGCTTTGCTGGCAGTGGTCCATACGCACAGAATACCTTGTGTTTGCTTTTCCTCACTTATTTCATGGGTCCATTTTTAACGTAGTCCACACTGCAGTAATTTCTAATAGTGTTGTGGCACACACATAATAGGCATTCTCTGTGTGTTTGTATAGCCAGCTACTAAAATGGAACTGTTCCCCTTTCACCTGGGGTCATGAAACCATAGGTGCCAACCACCTCCACATTTCAAGGGGAGGTTCATGCCTGTCAGTGACCTTTCCAGGGCCACTTGGAAAAGTTGGTAAGTTTTCCCTTTGCAGGACAGAATGGACGGGTATGGCCTACTCACGGTTGAAAAATCTCAATGGCAAGAGACAGGCAGGCTCTCTGCTCTGATGGGGAGGTGGGGGTGATATATTGGATTGGCCCCCGTCCACAGATGCAGTCAGGGTAAAAAATACACAAGTGCCTCCCATAGACCAGAGACGACAGCCAGCCTGGGCTATCTCGATACCGTCCACAAGGTGACCCAGCACAACGAAACCCTTGGATTTCCATAAAACATTTAGAACCAGCTTCTCAATTTCCACACCAAAAAAGTGCTAGAATTTGGTTGGATTCTTCATGGAGTATATAGATCAGTTTGGTGGCCATCTGGTATCTTTACAACGTTGAATCTTCAACCCATTAACATGGTGTATCCCTCTATTTCTTTAAGTCTTTTGCAAATTTCCTTAAACGTGTTTTGTGGTTTTCAGGAACGTGTTTTTGCACCTCTTTTCTTGGATTTATTCTTAGGTGTTTTATATTTGTTTGTTTCCAGTATATAGAGATTCTATTGATTTTTGTATGTTGACTTTGTACCTAGTGAGTGGCCTTGCTAAAGTCACTTGTAATAGTTTGTCTGTAGATTCTTTGTACTTTCTTTGTATATAGTCATGGCCTCTGTGAATGATAGTTTTACTTCTTCCTTTCCAATCTTTATGCCTTCTTTATCTCTTGCCAAATTGCAGTGGCTGGGTAACTGGACAAGAAAAGGAAATAAAAGGCATCCAGATCATGAAGGAAGAAGTAAAACTATATTTATTTGCAGATGACATGGTTTTGTATATAGAAAATCCTAAGAAATCCACCAAAAACTTTTGTGAATATAGAATTCTAGGTTGACATTTCCTTTTCTTTCAACAGCTTTAAAATGTTATTCACATTTCAGAACTTCTTTTTCTTTTCTTTCATTCTTTTTTTTTTTTTGACCACGCAGCACGCCTTCCAGGATCTTAGTTCCCAGAATGGGGAATAAACCTGGGCCACTGCAGTGAAAGTGCCAAGTCCTAACCACTGGACCGCCATGGAATTCCCTAGAATTTCTTTTCTGTGTCTCCCTTTTATCTGACATCTTGGCCCCTCCAGTCCCAGCTGCCTTGGCAACCCCAATCTCCAGTGTCTTGTCTCTCCAGCTCCAGAGTCTCTGCTGCCTCTTCTGCCTCTTAGCCATGGCCCTTTGTCCAAATGCTCAGCCTCTTAACTAGAATCAGCAAGTTTCCTGAAGGGAAAAGTGGTTCACAGAACGTCAGCTCATCTCCTTGTGTTTTCCTTCTTCTGAGATCATGGCCCATCAAATGCTTGTCGACTTGGCAGCTCTTCAGCAAAGAAGTTTTCTGCATTTTATTCAGGCTTTCTAGTTGTTCTCAGCAATGAACATAACTCTGACTCAAGCAGAAAAATAATTATTTTCTCAGAATTCTTCTCCCAGAAAAAGAATTCTTAGCAAAGAGTGATTTTATACAGGGAATTTGATGACACAAGTTACACAGCCTTCTTGGGAGGCTGATGAAGCTAAAAGGAGAAAAGTTGCTTGTATCAGTTGGCTATTTTTGGAATAATGGTGCATAACAAACAATTTCAACATCTCAGTGTTATACTAAAATGAGCATTTATTTCTCACACATCTATGGGTCAGCTGAGTGTGGGCTGATCTAGGTTAGGCAACTCACTTTCAAGCTGTGGGTCTGGCCAGGCTTGGGTTCTCATCCAGGCCTGCTCCATGTTTGTTCATTCTGAGCTCCAGCTGAAGGGGCAGCAGCTACCCAGGGAAAGCTCTTCTCATGGGGAAGGCCGAAGAAGGGCAAACACATTTCTACCCTCTGCTTGTGTTGTGTCACCTAATATCCCATTGGCTGAAGTAAGTCATTTGTCCAAGTTCAAAATCAAGGGGCAGGGAGGTAAACTACACCTTTTTGTGAGAGGAACTGCAAAGCACCATAGCAATGGATACAGCTACAGGGGGGGTTAAGAATTGGGGTGATAACTCAGTGCACCATACTGATGTTCCCTAGAAATGGGGAACGCCAGGCCCTGTGCTTGGCTGTGCAGGTGCAGTCCCTGAGGAGGAGACCTCCCTGCCTCGTAGCTGCTGCTAGGTCTCAAAGCCATTGCTGCCTATTTGGTATCCCATAGTGATGACTGGGTGGAATTTGCACAAATTCTTTGCTCAAATTACTGCAAGAGCCTTGAGCATCCTGCTGTCATAAATGTCACAGTCAAAGGGAGAAAAGGATGATTTTTTACCTTCTTTCCACTTTCTAGCTTCACCTGAGTGTCTCACATTTGGTAAACTCATCCTGGAACCCTGTTTCGTAAGTGTTGGGAAGCATAATTTCCAGACTTCCATTTCCAAAAAATGTAATAAGACCTTTAAAGGGGATGGGGAGGGGGCTGTGTGCCAACCCACACTCTGGGGCAAACCTGAGTCACAGGAACCTGCAGAGAAAGGAGGCTCTTGAAGAACCCACGTGAGTACTCTAGCTCATAACTGGTCATGTTAGAACCTCTCCTGCCCCTTAGGTGGCCTTCCCATACCCCCTCCCTGCCCCTGCGTGGATGATCAGAAATCCCTGTTAGCAAGTTGGGAAAGGAGGAGTGGGAGCACAAATTGGAGAAATAGGAAAACAGTGCTCCAAGCCGATCTTCTGCTGTGGCCGGCTATAGGCATGAGCCCAGGTCAGGGCAGGAGTGAGGGGGAGGCGTAAACTTTAAATGAAGTTGGAGATAACTAATGAGAACCTACTGTATAGCACAGGGAACTCTACTTAATGCTCTGTGGTGACCTAAATGGGAAGGAAATCCAAAAAAAGAGGGGATATATGTATATGTATAGCTGATTCACTTTGCTGTACAGTAGAAACTAACACAACATTGTAAAGCAACTATACACCTATAAAAATTTTAAAATAAAAATAAAAAGATAAATGAAGTTGGAGGTTTGGACCACTGCATGACTGGACATTTCAAGTGCTGAACATGACCTGTTTTCGCAAGTAGAAGTTATAGGAAAAATTTATTGTTACATAAGAGTGCTCAAAAAAGTCACAGGACTTGCCCTAGATTTTATCCAAATGGCAGGGAGAAGCTACCTGCCAAGCAGGTTTGAACGGATGACTGGGGAAAAAAAGGATCAAGTAGTTTGCTGATTACATTCTATAAGGCCGGCTCTTTCAACAAAATGGATATATTTCTTAATTGAATTTAATATGCCCTTATGAAGACAGATTGGAATATCTACTTATTACGGGGTTTTTTCCCCTAATTTTCAAGTATGGAATTATTTGCTCAGGTCACTCTTCCTCTCTCAATTTCAGAGGTGTGTTTCTCAGAGTGGAATGACTGTCAATGTGGGGAGAAAGGCACTAGCTCTGAGGAACTGTGCTAGGTCATTGCACATCATCAGCTTGTTAAACTCCACAGCAGTCCAGGAGAAACTGCCCCTCACTTAGAAGTGAGGAAAGTGCACATCAGGGAGGAGATGCCATCCCTCAGGCCCCAGAACTAGGAAGTGGTGAAGCTGGAATTTGAATCAGACTCCAGATGTCTAAAAATGGTGTCGTTATCACATATAGCCAGAGAAACCTCAAAAAAGCGACGGTGTCGTGCCAAAACAGCCCCACAGCCTGGGATCCTTCAAAGGACTTTTAAGTGCCTATTGGATACAGCCGCTTCTGTTTGTGCACCTTTGGTTGCTAGTGAGGCTGTGCATTTCTCCACATTTCATCCTCCCTTTTCCCCCTCTTCCCTCCCTCCCTCCCTTCATTCTTTCCTCTTTCCTTTCTTTCACTCCTGTCTGTATAAATTATCTGCTCATCTCCACTGATGAAGTATAATGCAGCAAGTGACCAGATTTGATTTCTATCTGCCCTTTGTTTTTGATAATATGTTTTTACCGGTTTGCTGATTGACAAATCTGATAGGACAAACGCAGGGAGTAGACGATAGGTGGGTGGCGCACCGGTGCAGACTGGATAGGGGGCTGGAGCTGGTGGCCTCCTTGTCACGAGGGCTATGGGAACATGACTGACGGGCCAGGCCGGCCGCAAGCTGGTGGAGAGACCGGCGGCGTCCAGGGAATGTGGCCGGAGCAGAGCACCACCCGGTCGGTGTCCTCGCACTCAAATCGGGACTGATGCGCAGCTACTGGAACAGCAAGAAAAGCGCCTGCCTCCCTCAATATATCTCTAGCGCCCTCTACTGTTTAGCATCCTACTCACTGCGAAGGAGAGACGCTTAAGGGAATTCCGTCTGCAGAGGAAGGACGAATTTGGAGCTGATTCCGGAGGTGAAAAGCTGGAAAAAGGACCTCAGTTCTTGTCTTCTTTGAAGAATTTAGCAAAGAGACCAAGACTGTGAAAAAGATAAAAGCTTTTATTAGAAGCAAAATACGTGTGGAAGAGGCAATGTATGTGTGGGAAAAACAAAATACGTTTGGGGGAGCACGAGGTCGGGCTCAGAGTGAGTGGCGCGCAATAGGGGCAACTTAGGTTGCTTATATAGGGTCAGTTTTCCGGGTTTCGTTTTTGGCCAATCGTCTCCATATTTGGTCCTGGTGTGGGGCACATCGCTCAGCCAAGATGGATTCCAGCTGGCATCTTCTCCCTCTTGTCCTTCCCCTAAACTGAGGGCATTCTCTGAGCATGTGTCAGGCCAGGAAATCCACAAGAACGCCCCCAATCAGGGCCCACTGCTCCCGCTGGTATCCCATCTCAAAATGTCAGCAGATCAGCTGCAGCTGCTCAGTCTGGGGCCTATCTCCTACCTCAGAGCTGCGAGGCAACTGCTAACTGGTAAACCAGCCCTCCCAGAATCTTCCCTTGCGCCCGCTCCCAAAGACTACCTCCCCCTCTCCCACCAAAATAGCCACTAACCTGATTTTTTTAACCACTTTATACCCGTTAGAATGGCTAAAATGAAAATGATTGGCACCCCCAATTGTTGGCAAGGATGTAAAACAGGAGTCCTCATACATGACTGGTGTGTAAAACTGTGCAGTCTTGGAAACTGTGCACTGACAGTTTCTTATAGTTAAATATACACCTATCCCATAAACCAGCAATCTCAATAGGCATCTACCACACACCCCCCCAGCTTCAAAATGAAAACATACATCCACAGGAAGACTTGTAAAAAGATGCTTATAGCCAAACATCTATAGGTATTCATAACAGCCAAAAACTGAAAATGACCTTTCATAGGAAAATGGATAATGTAATATATTCGTAAAATTGGTGTATTCCTCGGCAATAAAAAGAATGAACTATTGAGTCACATAAAAACTTGGGTTAATCTCAAAAATGTTGTGTGAAAAAAGCAAGTCACCAAGGAATATAAGCTATATGATTTCATTTATATGAAGTCCAAGAACAGGTCACACTAACCTATGGTAATTGAAATCAGAACAGTGGTTTCCTGTCATGAGTGGCAGGGGACTAACTGGAGGTGGAGATGAGAATAGTGATGGAAATGTTCTAAATCCTAATTGGGGTACTGGTTACATGAATGTATTTTTTTTTCTATATTTGGGAAGTGATCTTTTTATTATTTTTTATTTTTTTTGGCCACACTGCACGGGTTGCGGGATCTTAGTTCCCTGACCAGGGATCGAACCCATGCCCCCTGCAGTGGAAGTGCAGAGTCTTAACCACTGGACTGCCAGGGAATTCCCAGTGAAGTGATCTTTTTTTTTGATCTTTTTAATATAGGGAATTTATATTCTTTAGAAGTTAGGGACATTTTCCTAGTAATTCCATCAAGTAAAAAGAATAAAGTAAAACTAGGATTTCCCACCCAGGGGAATCACTACACCATTTTGGTAAGATTCTTCCAGACAGTATGATCACAGTGCTGCATACATTATACTATACACATATGCAAATAAGGACAATTCCTTAGCTTTTCTAGTATCTGATTATGCAGACAATTTGCTGACCTGCTATCTAAGCTTATCTGAGCATGGAGTGAAGTGAATCAGAGATACCAGAATGGAGAGAGGAGTTACCATTTGGAGGGAGTTGTGGAGTGGAAGAGATCAGGCAGGAGCTTGATCTCCCATGACAAGAAATTGTCATATACTATATAAAAAGGTTTTGTTGGAAACTACAGACCCTTCTCCACAGAAAAAGGTACTTTTGTGTGTGTGCACTCTCATACAGTCATTTTTGTATATGGTTTTGGGGAGAATCACAAAACTCCTGAGGTTCATTTTTAGGGAAGCCAAGTTAAAAACAAAAAAAGCCTGAATTAGAGAAAACAATTTCAATGAACCAAAAGAATTTTTAAAAACACACCTAGTAAAATAAACTTGTTCATTTTATCATGAATATAGTTATGTTCAAGCAATATGATTAATCTAGTAATCCTCCAAACTTCCAGGTTAAGTACCGCTCCCTATTTCCTCATTGGTGACTACCCTTCTCTACGAGCTGCTGCTACAGTCGTAATGAGAGAACCAACTGCAAAGTGTCTGCTGGCAAGTAAATTCAGTGAGGCACTCAAATCCTAGAAATGAGCAATGTGACTCTCTGCCTCCCCTGATAAAGAGTTGAAACATGACCATGTTTCCTGCATCTTCAATGCCTCTTTATCGAAAGACATGCTCGTCTGGAACTTGTCTAAATGTAGGCTTATTATGAACTAATCCATAGTCGTGTATAGTTATAATCAAGGAAATCATGTCATGTCTATGGTTTATTAACGTAGGAGTAAGGAAAGCACTTAGAGTTTGTGACCATAGCAGAAAAGCAATTCCTGAGGAAATGCTTCAGGTCCGCGTCCTAGTACTTAGGAGAGTGCCTGGAATGGAGCAGGGACTAAATGGAGACAGCCTTTAATCCTAATGAACTGCTGCATGTTGCCTTCATTGCTAGATCATTTTTCTAGAAGCAAAAAAGGGAAAGACCGAAAAACAAACAAAAAACCTCACAGAATTTTCTCAGGGAAAAAAAAGTTTTAATTAATACCTTTAACACAACTCTCTTTATAAAATATACTTATTTTAAAACCCTGAGCTAAAGCCCTGTCATTCATTTCAAAAGACAAATCATTTCAGTGCTCTTCCTTGAAGTGCCTGCAGTTTCTTCCTCTGGTCTTAGAGAAGGGCATGGGACCCGTGCTTCATGTCGTCAGGATAAAAATCCAGGAGGGAGAAATCCTGTTGTAGTGGGTAGCTGTTTTCATCTAACACAAAGAGGCTCTGCACCTTCAGGACACAAGGTGCTCCACTGCCCGCCAGCAAGGCATGGAGCAGGTCTGCGGCGACCAGGTCGTAGGTGACGTCTGAGGGAGGGGCTGAGGAAGAGGAAACATGAAGGGCTCTTAGCATCCCTTCCAGGGGTGTGGACATGCTCACATTGAAGGGTTCATTGTTTTCCTTGGTTTCTCAAGTCCCAAACCCACTGTAAATGTCTCTTTCTACCCCCTCTCTTTCTAGTCACAGGTTACCCTAGAATGATGAGGCACAATTCCTGCTGATCTGGAGAGAAGGCACAAGTAATGCACTGTTCAGACTGATGGTGTTTCCTATTATGGTACAGCCCCTGGCTTCTTCAAACAATCGAGGGAAGAACTGAGATTAATCTTTTCCTAAATTAAGCCTGAAACAAAAAGGGCATGTCCATATCAGAAAAGTACTCTTATATTTATCTAGTCTATAGCTCTTATCACAGTTACATATACACATATTTATTGTTTATATAACAGGACTCTAAGTTGGTTACTTAATATCAAATCTTGATAATATATAGAAATACTAAGATTCTAGGTGGATATGTCATTGTATTCTGCATTTGTCCTATATGCTTCCTCTCATTTTTTGAGGACATCCAATCAAGTCATTTAGCAAATTGCTCAACACTAGACAGCCAAGGCATCACTGACTATGCTCAGACTCTACTGGTTCCCTAACCAACACCACCAGCCTTTCTTGGATTGAGTCTACAGACTCCTGGAGGGCCCATGACATATTCCTGGAGGTGTGAGAATTCTGTACAACTCTTAAAATTTTTGAATTTTCACTTTGATAAGCTAAAAAAAAATCAAGGTTAGTGATAATCTGAATGATCTGATGAACACTTTATAACGGTGCCCACATCTTCACTTATGGATACAATTTAATTAATGCCAAGAAGGAGGACTTTAATTGTCTCAGGAATGGGCAAAACACAGGTCTATACTGTATATGAGAACGATGCTTCTCTGAGAAATAAAGACTAACTGCCACTGTGCAAAAAATGAAAAGACAAGACTGAAAATAAACAAAGAACAATGAGAAAAGGCATGAAAACAGTGGAAAGAATGAAAATTAATAAAGAAAGTGAATAAAAAAAACAGAGAGACTTCCGATTAGGATGCAGAATACTGGGAAGAGTGTGGCTCCTACCCTAACAATTATTAGAAAAAGCTGAACAAACTACAGAATCACAATCTTCTTGGACCTATAAGTGAGCCAAGGTTGTACAGCTGCCAAGAAGACTGCAGTGTAAGGAGAGACAGGACAGGAGCACGGGTTTACCTGGGGCTGAGCTCAGAAAGAAGCCAGTCCACCAAACAAGCAAGAATGAAGAATGTGCTTAAAGTTTCAATGAACTGCTAAAAGCCAAGCGTAGACCAGCGTCAAAGACAAGGGGGCACGTGCTCTTCTTATCTTCACCAGGTACTCACAAGGCTGGATGCAGGTCAAGACATCAGAGAAAGCTTCCAGCTATGGTGAAGGCCTGGGAAAGGGGAGAAGCTGCCAGGAGGAAAAGCACAAAACACCACTCAGGACGTCTCCCTTAAGGAACAAAAGCTTTAAACTGCTGGAGGAAGACCTCAAGTCCTACTGCCCCAAGATACAGATGGTGAGGATGAAGATGGAGGAAAGGTGAAAGGAAAATCCCTCTATCCCTGGGGGAGGGGCAGAAAACCACCCTGGATCAAGACCATTAGCGGTGCCCTGCTGCTGAGAGAGGGGCAGGACCACACAAAGATACCCACCAAAGACACAAGGCAGAGCTTGGCTGACTTGGCAGGAGGGGCAGGGTCACTGAGAAAGCACCAGATCCAAGACCCAGACACACAGAGCCTGTGTAAGACTAAGGCTGGACCAGAATCAAAGAGAATCACTCCTGCCCTTCCCTCCAGGCTGGGATGCACCAAATGACAACGAATAGAGCTTGTACAACCTGGGGAGGTACAAGAACATGAAGAGAAACTCTCTCTGAGGCCCAGGTACAGAGTGAAGGGTTAAAGCTGATTGGTGAAGCAGGAATAGTAGGGAAAACTCTCTGGAGAACCACTCCGTACCATGAGCATACATAATGCTAGATAACTGGAAGCCAGTGGTGACCGGAAGGTAACCAGAACAATAAAAAACTCAAATCCAACTCATGGTCTGACAAGATTAACTACTCTGCCCACCCCCGACCCCCAGTAAAGGTCTAGGAAAACAGTCATGCCCACTTCAGGTACAAATACTGTTTACCTCAGTCTGTATTGTTCTATATGCAATGTTCAGCATTCAAGCAAAAATGAAAGCCAGAAAAAATAATCCACTATTAACAGACAGAGCAATCAATTGAACCAGATTAACTCATCTGCTTAGAGAGTCTAAGACTAATGAGAAAAGGATGGAGTTTGAGCATCTGACAAATGGGTCATCTTCACTTTGTTGTTAGCCACTGACTAGACCTATCATCAGAGCTGAAGATCCTACATATCCGCACCACCGACACTGGACAATCTTTATATGTTTATATAGTGTCGCACATTCATTTACTTAACTATTATAAAACTAAGGTCCTGGGTTGGACACCAGGTAGGTCCTTGTTGATTATCTATTTTATATATAGTAGTGTGTATAGTCTTGTGTTTCACTTCAGCTAAATTATCCTTCTGCTTATATACTGACAAAAAAACCCTCTTAATTTACAGTATAGTGTTCCTTCTGTTCCAGTATACTATCTACACTCCTGAAATGAATGGTTTCACCAAGGACAACCTCTTGATGGCGTGTTGATATCTTACCTATAACTCTGTTGAGCCAGTCAGGAGAAATGTTGAGAAGAATCTTCTCTATCAGCTTTGATCCTACATGGACGCAAACCTTATATATTCCATCAACTATGGTCATTAAAGCTGGCCTACAAAAGAGTAAACAGCACAGGACCCTCAAAAAGATTTTCAATTAAAGAAATGTTTAAATGCAATATAATTTCAAAAATCACTGGGTTTTTATGCAGGGTTAATTTTAATTCCTAAAACAACTCTAGGACGTCCTGAAACATCCCAGAAATACAAGAAGGGCTTTTTTTTTTTAAAAAGAGTTTCAAGTGATAAATTAATAAATTTTATTTATTTCATTTTAAATTTTCAGATACTAATGTAAGAAGACATTATTTTACACTGCTGTGTAAATTATTACTAGAAATAAAATAAAGATGATAATCATGTATTTCACAATCACAATTTCAAGTTATTTTTTTCCACTGGATTCTTTCTCATCAAAAACAAACTGTTTTGCATGTCAATAAACAAGGAACTAGGTAAATAGTTTTCAGTACCATAGTTTTCAGTACCAATAGTATTCAGTACCATAATATTCCATATGCAATGGAATATTATGTAACTGTTAAAATGAACGAGGAAGATTTATAAGTGCTATTAGGAGAGGAATGCCATGATACACTCTAAGGAACAAACAATATGAACAAAATGATATGGATAATATTATTCTATCTATATACTTTTAAAGACAGGGATATACCTCTTTTAAAAATAAATTATTAAAAAATAAATTGAAATCCAGATACTACTTGTGGCAATGACTGGGTCTGTGAACATCAATGGCGTCAAATAAGGAACATGGTTGTGTTCCGTAATGTAGTTGACGGCCAACCTTTTACAAACACAATGGTAGCAACCAAGTAACTTTTGGAAGAGGAAACAGAGGATTCACTGTCTTTAACAATGATGATTGGGCATTATCTTTAACTTTGCAAACTGGTCTTCCTGCTGGTACATATTGTGACGTTATTTCTGGAGATAAAATTGGTAATGATTGTACAGGAATTAAAATCTATGTTTCTGGTGATGGCAATGATAATTTTTCTATTAGTAACTCTGCTGATGATCCATTTATTGTGATTCATGCTGAATCTAAATGATAAAGCTTGAATTAAATACATATACCCAGAGCGGGGGGAAAAATAATAAACTGAGAACAGAATTTAGAAAGACTCACTAGTATAGGGGAATTTCGTGTAACAGCTAAAACATGACTACTGATTTTCCCTCTAAAAACTTACTTCCCCCTTTATCCACATGATGATTCTAGTTTCTTTCCTCTTTTACACTCTATACTCTTTCCCCAGGCTATCTCTCTTCCTCCATTCTTTATTTCAACAAATACATACTCGATATCTTGTACCATGCAGTGTGCTAAGCACTGGGTATACACTAGTGAATAAGACAGATCTGGTTCCTTCACTCAAGGAACTTAAGAGTTTAATAGGATAGAAAGACAATAAGCTTTTCAACAATGGTGGCAAGATGATTCAATGGGGATAGAATAGTCTTTTCAACCAACTGTACTGGGACAACTGAATATCCACATGTAAAAGAATGAAGTTGGACCCCTTCCTTATACCACATACAGAAGTTAACTCAAAATAGATCATGGACCTATACATAAGAGCTAAAGCTATAAAATTCTTAGAAGAAAATATAGGAGTAAACCTCCATGATCTTGGCTTAGGAATGATACTTTTCTTAGATATGATGTTTCTTTATGTTGCTTGAAAAGCACAAGCAACAAAAAGAAAAACAGATAATAAAAAGTGTTGGCAAGGACATGGAGAAACTGCAACCCTCATACATTGCTGGTGAGACTGTAAAATTGTGCAGCAGCTTTGGAAAACAGTTTGGCAGTTCCTCAAAAGGAACAAAAAGTTATCATACAACCTAGCAACTCTACTCCTGAGTATACATCCAAGAGAAATGAAAACATGTCCACACAAAAATTTGTACATGAATGTTCGGAGCAGTATTATTTATAATAGCCAAAAAGTGGGGACAATCCAAATATCCATCAGTTGATGAATGGATAAATAAAATGTGGCATATCCATATTATGTGGCAATAAAAAAAAATGAAGTACTGATACATGCTACAATATGGATGAACCTTGAAACATGTTAAGAAAAAGTTAAGTCACAAAGGACTGCACACTGTATGATTATTTATATGAAATGTCCAAAATAAGCGTACCTATAGAGCCAGAAATTCGACTAGTGGGTGCTATGAGTTGGTGGGAGAGGAGAATAAGTGACTGCTATGGGTATGGGGCTTTGGGGGAGGGGGAGATGAAAATGACCTAAAATTGATTGTGGTAACAGTTGCACAAGCCTGTGAATATATTAAAGCCATGGAATCATACATTTTAGATGGCTTAATTTGATGGGATGTGAATTATATCTCAGTAATGATGTTTTTTAGAAGACAGTATGCAAGTAAACGACTCCAGGTACACACACAGGGCACTCTAACAGAGAACAAAGGAGGTGACTAAGAAGGCCTCTCTGATGAAGGGCCACTGAACTAATAAGACACGACGGAGCCAGCCTCGTGGAGTCAGGCAGAGAAAAGAGCATGTGAGAAAGCCCTAAGGAGGAAAAAGTCAGAGTGTCTAAAGAACTGAAAGAAGGCCGGTACAGCTGCAGCCCTTTGAGCAAGGCAAGGAGTACAGCAGATGAGACCACAGAGGCAAGTGTGATGGGAAACTCTGGAAAGGTTTTAAAGGAAGGGAGTGGTCACTCTGTCAGCTGTGGAGAATGGACTTGGGGGAGGCGAAGGGAGGGGACCATGCATCTGAATCCAATTTTCTTTTCCAGACAAGCAACTTTCAAAGTAAGAGCAAAGTTCATTTACTTATTTATAACAAACATAAATATATGTAAAGGGATATAAGGCTTATGGACTAAGCTTCTGTAAATTTTCTTAAAGTATTCCATGATAACATGCTGAATATATTTGCATACGGCTTTTAGATATTGCAGTATTTAGAAATAGAAAAGAGAATAAAACACTGAGTGCTAGTCTGCTATCCTTAATTTCTAATATGAAGTTGGGGAAACTGAGATACAGAAAGGTTAAACACCTTACTAGCTTCCACAACTCAGAGGTTAGGTCATATAATTACTTTTAACCTTTAAATTCCAATAATATGTTAAGGTGAGGAAATGAGTTTCTTATGAGCCATTTAGAACTTGGTTAAAAATGTAAACCAAGTAAAAGTTTTCTTCAGTATAGCTGCTTAAAGACAATAAAATCTCCCAATTACTGCTTTTTAAAAATTCCTGTTATGATTACTGGGCAATTTCTGCTTTCATAAATAGCTATTTATCACTCAGGAGGAAAAATTTATTCTCTTGGATTAGCTCTAGTTAGTTCTCATTAGAAAGAGTTGATATACGTAATTTTTTGGTCACTTCCAGTCCTATAATATTAAACATTTTCCATCCCGCTGGCTTGCTTAGTTGCCTTACCTATAGTATTTTTTCTTCATGGTAAATGGCAAGCAGCTAAAACATTGTTTGTAGATCTTGTTCTCATCTGTTTCTAGTTCCAATCCACATTTTGCACAGCCCGTATATATAATATTGGGAAGAGAAGAAAAAATAATCTTCAGAGAACTGTGAGCATTTAGAGCTATCTTCAGAGATGCTGTAACGGGAAACACTAGCTCTAAAATCTGGGCTTTGATTAGAATCACTCCTGTAAAAGACAAACAGAAAGAAATATCACAAATTAGGAGGCCAAAACCATAACTTTAATTTACAAACATGGTTAACTATACAGTTGATTCACAGTTACTTATAGTAAAGGATACACCGAGGTCTTGTTCTTTGTCTTCTCTACTCTTTTCCTAGACATTCTCACTCACGGAGGACTTCCGTATTTACTATAGAGTGTAAGGGGTGATCTGCCTGCAACTTAAAGATTTATTTGGCTAATTTGGCTGAAAAGGTGGATGTTTTCTTCCTCCCTGTCCTCTGGAATCATGAAAAATCAGTTTAATCTTTTTTAGGAGAAATCCCTGTAAACACTTGAAACTAACTAACATGCCATCTCTTTTTCCTTTTTAATTAATCATCATCAAAAGTCAAATAGGAGGTCAGTAATTCTTGTATTCTCTACTTTGCCCAAAAATAATACACCACTAGCTTACCATCTTTTTAAACTTTTTTTTCAATTTCCCACCCATCATCATCCACACACTGGGTGTTGGTTACATAGCCATGTGAGCCCTGAGGGTCCTCATGTACTAAATGTTTTCTGTGTGACTCACCAGGCACCTCAAGCATGTTCATTCACTACTCACTGGCTCATGCACTCACTCATTCAACAAATACTGAGTATCTCTTATCTGCCAGACATTCTTTTTTTCTAATTTATCTTTGCCTTATTGTATACTAGTGAGATTGATGAGTTTATCTGAGCAACCTTCTCTTTTCCTCTCCATGTTCAGTTTAAAGCCTTTTTTAAGGCTTTGAATTTGCTCCTCTTCATCCTTTTAGCACACTCCGGGTCAAGAACTCATCATTCAGTGTCCTGTTCCCTTTCCTGGTAATCTCTGCAGGGGTCTCATTAATGGCGACTTTCCTATTCCTAAACCCTTCAGTTTGCTTCAGTCTTTTAGTGCCTGAAGGTTGTTTCATCATCTCTTCCAATCATGTCATATATCTCTACACAAATTACAAGGGTGTGTAGCGGTCAGCATACCTAATAAACTATAGCAGACTCTTCATCACGCCTTTCCATAGACATGATGAATCACTAAGAAATTATTTAATGAAATAACTCAGTAATTTTATTTTTATTAAAGCATAGCTCACCCATGTTTTTTGTTTTTTTAATATTTATTTATTTATTTATGTGGCTGCGTTGGGTCTTAGTTGCGGCACGTGGGATCTTCGTTGTGGCATGCAGGGTCTTTCGTTGCGGTGCATGGGCTCTTCGTTGCAGCACGTGGGCTTCTCTCTAGTTGTGGCGCACAGGATCCAGAGTATGCAGGCTCAGTACTTGCGGCGCATGGGCTTAGTTGCCCCATGGCATGTGGGATCTTAGTTCCCTGACCAGGGATCGAACCCTCGTCCTCTGCATTGGAAGGTGGATTCTTAATCACTGGACCACCAGGGAAGTCCCAATAATTTTAGAAGAATGTTAATATAATTGCTAACATTTTGTAAATTTACACAACTCTTGAATTAAAAGTTCATGATGAATGTGGATACCGCTTTCAAGGGGTTCACGGCCTGCTGGGCACTGATATTCTGCTGATGGCAGGATACTTCCTTCCTTCCTCCCCTCCTCCCTTCCCTCCTTCCTCCCCTCCTCCCTTCCTTCCTTTTTTTTTTATTTTTGGCTGCACCACACAGCTTGAGGGATCTTAGTTCCCGACCAGGAATTGAACCCAGGCCACTGCAGTGAAAGCGTGGTCCTAACCACTGGACTGCCAGAGAATTCCCAGAATCTTCATTTCTTTACAAGGAGGCAGGCACAGCCTCAACCCCTCTGGCTTTTACTAAGGAAGCAGACACTCTTGGGAAATTCCCCCTGTTAATCTCCCTTTCTTCTGCCTTTTATTTAACTATGAAATAGCTTAGAAAAACATTGCTTGTATTTCCACATGCTCTCCCCATGTCTGTCTTAAAAACACATAAACAGTGATAAAAACTATGAATTCCACCCTCATAGCTAAACATCAAGAGACTGAAAATAGCTAAAAGGGCCTCTGTGAACACAGGATACTGCTACCAAACACAAGTTCGGGTGCCCAGTGCATACTGAGGCTAAAAAACCTGAAATGTTAGAGTTTGGAGCAGAGAAAGGTTTACTGCAGGGCCAAGCAAGGAGAATGAGCAGCTCACGCTCAAAAAATCCAAACTCCCTGATGGTTTTCAGGGAGAAGTGTTTTTGTTTTTGTTTTATTGAAATATAGTTGATTTAAAGTGTGCCAATCTCTGCTCTACAGCCTCTACAGGCTTCCCTGGTGGCACAGTGGTTAAGAATCCGCCTGCCAATGCAGGGGACATGGGTTCGAGCCCTGTTCCGGGAAGATCCCACATGCCATGGAGCAACTAAGCCCGTGCGCCACAACTACTGAGCCTGTGCTCTAGAGCCCAGGAGCCACAACTACCAAAGCCCACACGCCTAGAGCCCATGCTCCACAACAAGAAGCCACGATGATGAGAAGCCCGCGCACTGCAACGAAAAGTAGCCCCTGCTCGCTGCAACTAGAGAAAGCCCGCGCACAGCAACGCAGACCCAGTGCAGCCAAAAATAAATAAATAAAATAAATTTATAAAAATAAAAAAAAAATGTGTACCTGGAGTCGTTTACTTGCATACTGTCTTTTCCATATGGTTTATCACAGGATATTAAATATAGTTACCTATGCTATGCGTTAGGAACTTGTTTAGGGAGAAGTTTTGCTGCGCAAATTTCGGGATGAGGGCTGCAGGATGTGACTTTCTTCTGATTGGTTAACGGTGAGGTAACAGGGCGGTGTTCCAGGATTGTCAATCATCAGACTTCTGATTTCAACCAGTCTGGGGTCTCAGCATGTAGTTAACCATCTTCCACCAGTGTGGGGGCCTTAGTTCCTGCAGAAGAACTCAAAAATTCTGTTATGTATATTACTTGAGCAGGAACCAGGATCCTGCTTTAATAGTTGCACTATGATTTCTTGACTGCTCCTTCTTTGTTTCTGCATTCCCTTACTTCCCTGGTTAGTCACTGTTGGAATCTACTCTTTGGTATTCAGGAAAGTCTAGGAGGCTGAAGCCTTTATCCTACAAATAAGAAACTGGGGACACAGAAAGATTTTTGTACCTGGGAAGGCCCCGCAGGGTCCTGCTCAGTTTCACAACCAGGGACTGACTATAACAGCACGAAGTTTTTGCATGGTTTCCCACTGGGGAGTACATCTCCAGGGTTTGCAAGAATAGTCCCAATTCTCAGCCTCATCCCCCAAATTGGTGAGTTTATATACTTAGTACCATTAATCATCAAAACTGTGGCCACCTAATTTGTTGTTGTCCGTAATATTGTTTATTTTTATTTTAAAATCTAATTCTAGGTCTCCAATCCCAGCAAGTAGCTGTTTTATGTAAAAGGTAGATAACAGAGTAGACTTCTCTGTGACACCAAATTAAATGTAGCCCCTCTGCTGCCTATGGCATTCTTCTTGCAGTGACCAGCTCCACAAGCCTGTGGGGCTTTGGGGGTGGGGGGCGGGGACAGGAAGGACATATAAATATGAAACTGGGTTAGAAATTTACATGGCACTACAACACTACCCAAGATTTCACCAACTAGTATAAATCTAGAGTTTCTATAGCCACTTATTTCCATTTTTGAAAGTTGTATCAAAATTTTGTTTGATATAAAAATTTGTAAATTTTCTATCATCTGTGTTTATTTTCCAGAAGTATTATTAATTTAACTTAACTGTTAGTATTGAAACAGAGCAGGACCCTGTGGGGCTCTCCCAGGTACAAATCCTTTCTGTGTCCTCATTTCTTGTTTGTAGGAAATAGGCTTCATTCAGCCTCCTTGATCTTCCCTGAGTTCCAAAGAGCAGATTCAAACAGTTGCTAATCAACGAAGGGAGGAGATGCAGAAACAAGGGAGGAGAAGTCAAGAAACAATAGTACAGCAGTGGGGCAGGGTCCTGGTTCCTTCTCATGGAATATACATAACAGTATCTTTGAGCTCTTCTGCAGGAACTAAGGCCCCAACCCAAGTGGAGGATGGTAACTTCAGGCTGAGCACACAGATTCCAAAAGCACCACCCTGCATCTCTCACCCCAAATACTGCCCATAAGACTTCTCCCTGAAAACCACCAGGGAGTTGGGATTTTTTGAACATGAGCTGCCCATTCTCCTTGCTTGGCCCTGCAATAAACCTTTCTCTGCTCCAAACTCTGACATTTTGGTTTGTTTGGCCTCACTGTGCATCCGGCACATGAACTTGCGTTTGATCACCGTATCAATAAATGTTTCCATGTAGAAGTGGGTATATGGAGTTCTTCTCTGAGAATAAATCTCTGTATTCAATTAAAAGGTGGATATTTTGAGAGGTGTTGTTGTTTTTGTTTTCTACTTGCATTCTCCTTAGCTTAGTTTTATAATGTAATAATGCTAACCTATAATCACATCTTCGAAAATATTCAAACACACATACCTGAATTAACACAACTTGTAAAATTTTAACCTGGCATTTGGCCAAGGTAGAGTAAGCGACTGGATCTATGCTCCTACCTTGTGATATAATAAAAAGTAAATATTCAGTCTTTGTCCTTAGTTCCTAGCACACAGCTCCAAAAACTCTTGGAAATCTCCCAGAGTGATAAGAGTATCTTTCTTTGCTAATGAGATGACTGGTGACTGGGGCCCATAGGTAGCTTCAGGATGGGGGCTGGTCACCAAAAGAACCAAGGCAGATTAGATGGTTAGAACTTTCAGCCCTACCCACTGACCTCTGCAGAGGGGAAAGGGGCTGGAGATTGAGCTAATCACCAATGGGCAATGATTTCATCAATAACGCCTACACAATGAGACCTTGATTAAAAACCTTAAACAGGGTTCAAGGAGCCTCTGGATTGATGAACACACTGAGATGCTGGGAGGTTGGTGCACCTGGAGAGGGCATGGACGCTCCACGCCCCTTCCCCCATACCTTGCCCTATGTATCTCTTCCATTTGGCTGTTCCTGAGTTGTATCCTTTATAATAAACTGGTATGTAAATAAAGAGAGTTCCTGAGTTCTGTGAGCAGTTCTAGCAAATTACTGAGCCTGAAAGTGGGGAGGGCTGTGGGAACTCCCAACTTTGTAGCCAAGTCAGACAGAAGGGTACCCGGGGTACCTAATATTTGAGACTGGCATCTGAGGTGAGGAGAGTCCTGTGGGACTGAGCTCTTAAACCTGTGGAGTCTGATACTAACTCCAAGCAGGTAGCATCAATATTGAACTGTAGGACACCGAGTTGGTGTTCAGAGTTACAGAAATGGCTATTGGTGTGAAAAAAACAAAAACAAAAAAACAAACAAAAAAAACCCATACATTTGATGTCAGAAGTGTTGTGTATAAAAATAGTTCAGACACTTGAAACAACTAAAAACCAAACAAAATGTATGACACAACAATTCTCAAGACATCAGATATCAGACAACAAAGGACAGTGATCCCTAACAGATGAGAAGCAAAAGATGTAAGCCTGGTGACTGCCCCAGCTTACAAAGAGAGTTTCCTGGCTGTGGTGAAGGAAAGGGTACCCAGGCAGAGACTGGTGGTTTCCCTGAGTTGAGAGGAGACAGAGCTTTGAGTCTGGAAGGCTAGTATGGCTAGAGTTCTCAGGGCAGAGCACTAGATAGATGAGAGCTGCAAAGAGAGAGAACTCTGGAGAAGTGCAGAGGGAGAACTCTGGAGAAATGCAGAGGGTCCACCCCTTGGAGAATTCAACTGAGTATTGACCAATATATGTGACCAGAGGCCAAGGAAAGAACCATGGAAAAGGATTACTGGGAACAATCACTGAAGCTTGCACAGAGCTGGGAGTAGTGTATCTTCCCACCAGCTAGAGTGGAAAATCTTGTAATCCATAGTGCACTGCATAGAGAACTTAGAAGCTGTACTTGGAGGAAAATTTATGGCACTAAACTCCTACATTGGAAAAAAAAAGTCTCATATCAACGACCTCAATTTCCACCTTAAGAAAGGTAAAAAAGTGAAACCCAAGAAAGCAGAAGAAAGGAAAAATAAAGATCAGACAAGAAATCAATGGAATAGAAAATAGAAAAACAGAGAAAATTAATGAATATAAAAGGTAGTTATTTGAGAAGATTAATTGGTAAAACTCTAGCGAAAATGATCAGTAAAAAAAAAGAGAGAGGACACAAATTAGCAATATCAGGTAATACTGTTATGAGTCCAAGCTTGCTCTGTTCACCACCAGACAGGCCAATGAATCGGAGACCAGGAGTTGAGGCAAGGAATACGACTTTATTTGGAAAGCCGGCAGACCGAGAAGATGGCAGAATAGTGTCTCTGAAAAACCACCTTTTCTGGGTCTGGATGCCAGTTTCTTTTATACAATCAGAGAGGGAGAGGCGGTGAGGAAGTAAAGTAAAAGGGCCATCAGTCTTGCAAAACATCTCCTGGAATGACCAAGCCTTGGTGAGGGGATGTATTAGTTTCTTCTTTCTTGCAGCCATTCACAGGTGGGCAGGGTTCCCTGAGGCAGGCCATTATGTATGATTATAATAACAAAAGCAACGAAAAGCAAAGGTTAAAGTCAAACAGGTCCAACGTTGAGTCCGATTTACCTCTTCCCTGTTACAAATATTACTATAGATTCTACATATATCAAAAAGGATGATAAGAGAATATCATAACTTTATGCCAATAAATTGTTGTTGCTGTTGTTGTGCCAACAACCTAGATGAAATGAACAGATTTCTTGAAAGATACAAACTACCAAAGCTCACTCAAGAAGAAACAGATAACCAAAATAGCCCTATATCTATTAAGTAAATTTAATTTGTAGTTAAACCTTCCAATAAAGAAAACTTCAGGCCCAGATGGCTTCCCTGAGTTCTACCAAACACGTACAGAAGAAATCAATCTAATTCTAAACAAACTCTTTCAGAAAACTGAAGAGGAAAAACTACATACCAACTCATTCTAAGGGCATTGCTCTAACACCAAAACCAGAAAAAGCTATGTAACAGGGAAGAACTAAATGGGACTCCATGTTGGATCTGTTTCTTTGACTTTAACCTTTGCTTTCCGTTGCTTTTGTTATTATAATCATATATAATGGCCTGCCTCAGGGAACCCTGCCCACCTGTGAATGGCTGCAAGAAAGAAGAAATTAACACATCCCCTCACTGAGGCTGGCCATTCCAGGAGATGTTTTGCCAGACTGATGGACCTTTTTACTTTACTTCCTCGCCACCTCTCCCTCTCTATTTTGCCTTTTTACTTTACTTCCCTCTCTGACTCTATAAAAGAAACTGGCATCCAGACCCCATAAGATGGTCTTTTGGGGACCCTAGTCCACCATCTTCTTGGTCTGCTGGCTTTCCAAATAAAGTCATATTCCTTGCCGCAACACCTCATCTCCCAATTTACTGGCCTGTCACGCGGTGAGCAAAGGGAGCTTGGACTCGGTAACAGTTACTACAAGAAAAGAAAACTGCAGACAACACAGACATAAAAATTCTTATTAACAGATGTTAGTGAGAATTCCCTGGCGGTCCAGCGGTTAGGTCTCCGTGCTTCCACTGCCAAGGGCCCAGGTTCTATACCTGGTCAGGGAACTAAGATCTCACAAGCCGTGCATGGCGTGGCCAAAAAACCAAAAAACCCAGAAATGCAAAGTTGGTTTAATATGCAAAAATCAATCAATGTAATTAATTATATTAAAAGACTGGAAAAAAACTATGATCATCTCAATCGATGGCGAAAAAATCATTTGAAAAATTCTAACATCCATTTCTGATTTAAAAAAATTTTTTTTTCAGGACTTCCCTGGTGGCACAGTGGTTAAGAATCCTCCTGCCAATGCAGGGGACACGAGTTCAAGCCCTGGTCCGAGAAGATCCCACATGCCGCGTACACCACAACTACTGAGCCCACGTGCCACAACTACTGAAGCCCGCGTGCCTAGAGTCCGTGCTCTGCAACAAGAGAAGCCACCGCAATGAGAAGCCCGTGCACTGCAACGAAGAGTAGCCCCTGCTCGCCACAACTAGAGAAAGCCTGCACACAGCAACAAAGACCCAACACAGCCAAAAATAAATAAATTTTAAAAAAAAATTTAAAAACAATTTTTTTTCAGAAAACTAGGAATAAAAGGGAACTTCATCAACCTGATAAAGGCATCTATGAAAAACATACAGCCAATATCATACTTAATAATGAAAGAATAAATGCTTTCTCCCTAAGATCAGAAACAAGGTAAAAATGCTTGCTCTTACAACTTTTTTTCAATATTGTATTAGAGGAGCTATCAAGTGTAACGAGGAAAGAAAAATAAATAAAAGGCATCCAGACTGGAAAGAAAGAAGTAAAACTGTCTTAACACAAGTAAAATGACCATCTATGTAGAAAATCCAAATCCACCATAGAGTTGCTATTGAGTTTAGTGGGTGTAGCAAAGTTACAAAATACAAGGTCAATATACGAAAATCAACTGTATTTCTACATATTACCAATAAACAATTAAAACTGAAATTCTTAAAAATACCATTTATAATAGCATAAAAATAGAAACTAGGGGTATGTCTGACAAACAATGTGAAAGTCCTATACTCTGAAAACTATAAAACACAGCTAAGGAATTAAAGAAGATCTAAACAAATGGAGAGATACATCTTGTTCATGGATTGGCAAACTCAGTGTTAAGATGCTTCAGTTCTTCCCCAAATTAATCTATAGCTTCAACACAATCCCAATCAAAATCCCAGTAGGCTTTTTTTGTAGAAATTGACAAACTGATTCTAAAATCCACGTGGAAATGCAAAGGTTATAGAACAGCCAAAACAACTTTGAAAAGAACAAAGTTGGAAGGCTAACAATATCTGACTTCAAGACTTATCAGTATAAAACTTAAGTAATCAAAATAGTGTGCTATTGGTGGAAAGATAGACAAATAGATCAATAAAACAGAAGGAAGTCCAGAAATAGAACATACATGTGGACAACTGATTTTGACAAAGGTGCAAAGGCAATTCAATGGAATAAGCTTTCCAACAACTAGTGCTTGAACAACTGGATAGTCATACAGCAAAAAACAAACAAAAAAACCCCAACTTCAAGCCATACCTCACGTTACATACAAAATTAACTCAAAATAGATCATAAACCCAAATTTAAAACCTAAAACTCTAAAACTTTTAGAATAACATGTAGGAGATAAATTTTTGTGACATTGGGTTAGGCAAAGATTTCCTAGAAATGACACCAAAAGCACAATTCATACAAGAATAAATGGATAAACTGGACTTCATTAAAATTTAAAACTTGTGCTCTTCAAAAGACCTGGGTAAAATAATGAAAAGACAAGTAAAAGACTACAACAAAGGCAAGCAAAAGACAAGCAACATTTTTGCAAAGCTTATAGTTGATAAAGAATTTTTACCCAGGGAGTTCCCTGGTGGCCTAGTGGTTAGGATTCTGGGCTTTCACTGCCGTGACCCATGTTCAGTCCCTGGTCTGGGAACTGAGCTCCTGCAAACTGCACAGCACAGCCAAAAAAAAAAAAGAAAAAAAAAGAAAGAGAAATAATCTTTACCCAGAACATAAAGAACTCTCAAAATTCAATAAAACAATCAAGTCAATTTTTTTAGGTAGGCAAAAGATTTCAATCGACACTTCATCAAAGAAGATATATAGTTGGCAATAAAGTACATAAAAGATGTTCAACACCATCAGTCAATAAGGAAATGCAAATTAAAACCACAATGACCCATTACTACACACCTATTAGAATGAACAAAATTAAAAAGAATGTCCATACCAAGTGTTGAGGTAGGTGTGGAAAAAACAGAACTCTCATACACTGCTGGTGGAAATGTAAAATGGTACAACTACTTTGGAAAACAGTTAGGCAGTTTCTTTATTTTTATTTTTTGGCAGTTTCTTTAAAAGTTAAACATATGCCTACCATATAATCCAGCTATTGACTCAGTTCCTAGGTATTTACTCATGAAAAAAGAAAGACTATGTAATGACTTATATTTGAATGTTTATAGAAGCTTTATTTATAATAGCCAAGAACTGGAAACAATCCAGATGTCCATCCACAGCTGAACAGATAAACAAATCACAGTATATTCATATAATATGTACTACTGATACACACAACCACATAGATACAACTCAAAGAATTTGCTAAGTTAAAGACGCCAAACAAAACAATGTACGTACTGCATGAGTCCATGTATATAAAACCATAGAGAATTCAAAGTAATCTCTACTGACAGAAAGCAGATTGATTGCCTGGAAGAATCGGGGGCAAGGATGAGGAGTCAGAAGAGATTACAGAGAGACAGCTGACGGTTTCATGACTGTGGTGATGGTTGCACGGGTTTCATGTCAAAACTCACCAATGTGAATGTGCATGCTTTAAAAAAGGGTAATTTCCTGTGTGAAAATTACAGCCCAAAAACCCTGCTAGGGCTTCCCTGGTGGCGCAGTGGTTGAGAATCTGCCTGCCAATACAGGGGACACGGGTTCGAGCCCTGGTCTAGGAAGATCCCACATGCTGCGGAGCAACTAGGCCCGTGAGCCACAACTACTGAGCCTGTGCATCTGGAGCCTGTGCTCCGCAGCAAGAGAGGCCACGATAGTGAGAGGCCCGCACACCGCGATGAAGAGTGACCCCCGCTCGCCACAACTAGAGAAAGCCCTCGCACAGAAACGAAGACCCAACACAGCCAAAAGTAAATAAATAAATAAATAAAAATTTAAGAATGGTCATTCCAATTTAAAAAAAAAAAAAAAATTTTTTTTTAAGCTAACACTCTGAATCACATTTGAAAAGCACTAACTCTGGACTTTCCTGGTGACACAGTGGTTCCTGCCTGCCAATGCAGGGGACACGGGTTCAAGCCCTGGTCCGGGAAGATTCCACATGCCGTGAACCAACTAAGCACATGTGCCACAACTACTGAGCCTGCGCTCTAGAGCCTGTGAGCCACAACTACTGAAGCCCACGTGCCTAAATCCCGTGCTTCACAAGAGAAGCCACCACAATGAGAAGACCGCTCAACGCAACAAAGAGTAGACCCCGCTCTCCGCAACTAGAGAAAAGCCCACGCACAGCGACGAAGACCCAATGCAGCCAAAAAATAAATAATTAATTAATTATTTTTTAAAAAAGAAAACCACTAACTCTGAAGTATCCTATTAACTGCATCTGACACAACTCTTACATTTCTGTGGATGAACCAAAAGTGGGCATAGCATGCTAGTAAAAAAGCCCAAGAAATATAGTTGAGAATCTTAGCATGTGATCTCTTAGGAGCTTCAACTTATTTTATTTGGGACCAGATTCTTTTCACTAGAAAAACTGTTAAAATAATCTTAGTCCACTTAAAACACATTTAGCATTTAACAAAATCTAAAACCATCTATAAGAATTCAGAAAATTATTTATGCAGACTGGAGAATAAAGTTAAAATTCAGTATCAAGATCCAAAGTTCCTGAGTTATTCTCAATAACTCAACCTATAAAAGCACCAAATATAGTAATCTTACACAAATTCTGAGGAAAATTTTTGACCAAATTTTTCTTCTTCATTAAAAAACTTAAATTATCTAACAATAAACCTGCAGAAACATCTCTTTCAACCCTGAAACATTTTTTTCAACCCTTACTTGCCCTCTGAATACATTTGCTATGGACTTCCCTGGTGGCGCCGTGGTTGGGAATCCGCCTGCCAGTGCAAGGGACACGGGTTCGAGCCCTGGTCTGGTAAGATCCCACATGCTGTGGAGCAACTGGGCCCATGCGCCCTAACTACTAAGCCTGCACTTTACAGCCCGCAAGCCACGAATGCTAAGCCCACGCGCCACAACTACTGAAGCCCGCGCACCTAGAGCCCATGCTCCGCAACAAGAGAAGCCACAGCAATGAGAAGCCCGCACACCGCATCGAAGAGTAACCCCTGCTTGCCTTGACAACAGAAAAGCCCGCACGCAGCAACGAAGACCCAACGCAGCCAAAAATAAATAAATAAATAAATATTTAAAAATAAATAAATACATTTGCTATAGTAGCTGCTGGAAAACTTTCTATTAGTTTCCAAAACTGATAATCACTGACATTTACTCATTACTGGCATTTAGCAACCTTAACTATAGCTTTAAATGCTGTTTAATTTGTTATACCTTCAACCAGGAGTTAGCATCTTTTTAGCATCATTTCTGTAGTTAGGAATGCAATTTAGTGAAAAGTATTTCCCACTAAAATTGTAGCAGTTTATCTAGTTATTTTCACTATTTTACTCTCTCTTCATTCCAAAGTGTATAGCATTTTGAACCTAAAACATACTCCTTTTACTACTGCACTCAAAATAAATTAATGATATTTAGTTCATGGAAATTGTGTGAGTGTGTGTATAAAATTCATCAGGCATTCTTCCATGTAGTATGCTTCTGAGAATGAAATTTATACACACACTCACACTCACACACGCATATTTGAGTTCAGGAAGTATGTTATTACATTATACAAAGCAGTAAGTAAATTCCGTAAATTCTGTATCAATGTTAACTTTTAACACTCATGTATAGATGATAGCTTAGTAACTTGATAAAATGTTTATCTCAACAGTGATTCTGGCTACAGTCATTTTTCTATTTCTGGCTTATTCAATGATAAGCTGCTTTTAACTACATGCAAAAAATATTTTTAGGTAATCCCTAATAATTACAAATTAACCTCAAAGGATTGTAGGCAAAATGTTAGGCAGATGTCAGTATCTGTTTCAGTTACTTACAGAGATCTATATTTCACTTTTATATTCAATTACACATTTTCCCCACAAATGGCAGCTTCTTTGCTTATATTAAAACTAGCGGACTTCCCTGGTGACGCAGTAGTTAAGAATCCTCCTGCCAATGCAGGGGACATGGGTTCAAGCCCTGGTCCAGGAAGATCCCACATGCTGTGGAGCAACTAAGCCCATGCGCCACAACTACTGCGCCTGCGCTCCAGAGCCCACGAGCCACAACTACTGAGCCCGTGTGCCACAATTACTGAATCTCGCGTGCCTAGAGCCCGTGCTCCACAACAAGAGAAGCCACCGCAATGAGAAGCCCGAGCACCACAACGAAGAGCAGCCCCCGCTCACCGCAATTAGAGAAAGCCCGAGCGCAGCAATGAATACCCAACGCAGCCAAAAATTAATAAATAAATAAATTTATTTAAAAAAAAAAACTAGCAATGTCTTATATAAATAAAGGTCTTACCTGAACGCTTATCCTCTAGGTGTGTCGCTAAATCTGACATCTTCACAAAGGAGGGTGTGTTTTTTTGAAATTTTGCTTTAAATGTAATTGCCCTTATATCATCATCAAACAGGCACTCACAAGATGACCATGGTGTCGTATGCAATTCTAGGTTCTCTAGGATGCAATTGCGCTGAACAAGAAGATATTTAAATTCCCAAATACAATCTTAAACAAAACAAAAACAAAAAGTTACCAAAAAGGAAATTATCTAGGCTCAAAATCAGATTAAATAGATTGACCTGATTAAATCAGTTAAATACAACTTTCATCACATTAAGGAATTTGGATATAAAGAGGCAAAATATCAATGTTGTATTAAGGCAATAAGATAAGAACGCTAGAGATAATTTTAACAAAAATTTTTCTAAAGATTACTTGGTCTTCTAAACAGTCATAATTTATCATAACCAACTGCTTTTCAAAGTAGCAAACTCGCATTTTGATATCTGCAGAAAAGATATTTTAAAATAATGGCATAGAAATGGACGTCTGCCATAATCAATATTACTCATTGATTTTTCAACACCTTAGTTTTCTTTTATATTTATTTATTTATTTATTTAGTTGCACTGGGTCTTAGTTGAGGCAGGTGGGCTTCCTTAGTTGTGGCTCTCGGGCTCCTTAGTTGTGGCATATGGGCTCCTTAGTTGCAGCTTGAGAGCTCTTTAGTTGTGACATACGAACTGTTAGTTGCGGCATGCATGTAGGATCTAGTTCCCTGACCAGGGATAGAACCTGGGCCCACTGCATTGGGAGTGCAGAGTCTTAACCACTGTGCCACCAGGGAAGTCCCCTTAGTTTTCTTATTTAGCTAATTTTTCCACAACAAAAATAAAAGCATTTAGACTCAGTTGCTCCTATTTTTAATTCCCTTAGTAATAATTCTGAACCACAGTAGCACAGACCTTCTTGCCAAATAATCAGACTATATATTAATAGATTCAACTTTAAAACTATATCAAAACAAAAAGAGGTCTCTTAGCACTAAGTTTTCTAATGACAGTTGTCTTTTTAGTTTCCCACATACTTCAGGCCATAAATCTAATTCACACACCCTACCAGCTTCCTCATTTTCTTTCATTGGACAGCTTTTTTTTTGTGGACAGTCTTAAAACAAGTCAATACGTCTGTATAGACAGAGCATCATTAGAAAGAACTAAAGCATATATATTCCAAGCTGTTGCTTAAAACCAATCACTATTTTAAAATAGCTTTCTTGCCTTGTTATAAAATACATGCTTAGAAATCACAGATAAGCAAAGAAATAAATGGCAGCTATAATCAACACCTCAAAATAAACACAGTTAATATTTTAGTGGCCATCTAGTTGTTCTCAATTTGTTTGATTTTTACTTATGTCAACTATATTTTTACATGTCATTAAGTATTATTCTACATTATTTTAAAATACTGCGTAATATATCATTGCACAGATATACCAAAATCTTAAAAATTATTAGAGTAATCCTCTCTTTTGGGGCATGTTTCTTATTTTTCACTATTATAAATAGTACTGTGATAAAATATTTTTAGCTACATCTTTATGCACAACCGTGATAAATTCCTATTAATTATAATTGTTAGGCCAAAGGTATTCCAAATTCTAAGGCTTTCATATGCATTGTCAATTGTCCTCAAGAAAGGTTTTACCCCGAAACTAATACACTGTAAGTCAATTATACTTCAGTTAGAAAAACAAAAAAGAAAAAGAAAGGTTTGCCAATTTACATCTTCAGTAGTTTAGGAGAGTGGCTATTTCCCCATATCTTCTCTATTGATTTCTTAGGAGAAAAATCAGCTGTGATTATTATTTTATTTGTCTGTCTTCCATTACTAGTAAGAGTAACTATTTTCATACATTTATTGGCCACTTTAATTTCCTCTTTGGGTACTTGCCTGTTCATATCTACTGCCCATTTATTCTTACAAGTATTTGTCTTTTGCATATGGCATTACTTTCTGACAAAATGCAATTTTTTTCTGGTTTTTCACTTGCATTTTAATTTTGTATATAGTGATTTTTAGTTGATTTTTAATGCAGTTTTTTGTTGCTATATTTTATTTAACCTACTAGTCTTTGGGTTCCAAATAAGTTCACTTATATTTTCTTCTAGTACTCATTGCTCCTTTTTTAAAATATTTGAATTTCTAATGCACCTGGAATTTATTTTGGCACAAATATAAAGTATAAGTTTAATTCTTATTTTTTTCTCAAATTGTTAGCTAGATATTCCAAATATTATCTACTTTATAAAGGAAAAAAATTTGCTTTAATTTTTAAATTATAAAATAAAATATACTTTTTGTAAAATATTTAGACAGTAAAAGAAAAGTAATAGGTAAGATAAGATTGCCCATGTTTCAATAAAATGGATAATGGGTACTTCAGTTGATTATATTATTCTGTCTATATGTTTGAAGTTTTTTAAAAAATATATTTATTCATTTATTTATTTTTGGCTGCATTGGGTCTTTGCTGCTGTGCTCAGGCTTTCTCTAGTTGTGGCGAGCGGGGGCTACTCTTCGTTGCGGTGCACGGGCTTCTCATTGCAGTGGCTTCTCTTGTTATGGAGCATGGGCTCTAGGCACACAGGCTTCAGTAGTTGTGGCACGAGGGCCCAGCAGTTGTGGCTCACGGGCTCTAGAGCGCAGGCTCAGTACTTGTGGCGCACAGGCTTAATTGCTCCACGGCATGTGGGATCCTCCTGGACCAGGGCTCGAACCCATGTCCCCTGCATTGGCAGGCAGATTCTTAACTACTGCGTCACCAGGGAAGTCCCTGTTTGAAGTTTTTTATACTAAAAGGTTTAAAAAATAAATGCAGACTCCATACATGCATAAAATTCAAACTAAAGGTATAAAGAAAAAATAAAAAGCACATAATACTACTATATAGAAATAGCCACTGCTAGCATTTTAGTATCTGTATTTCCAGATTTTTTAAATATTTATTTATTTATTTATTTATTTTTGGCTGTGTTGGGTCTTCCTTGCTGTGCACAGGCTTTCTCTAGTTGTGGTGAATGGGGGGCTAATCTTCGTTGCGGTGCATGGGCTTCTCGTTGCAGTGGCTTCTCTTGTTGCGGAGCACGGGCTCTAGGCACGCAGGCTTCAGTAGCTGCAGCACGCGGGCTCAGCAGTTGTGGCTCGCAGGCTCTAGAGAGCAGGCTCAGTAGTTGTGGCGCATGGGCTTAGTTGCTCCACGGCATGTGGGATCTTCCCAGACCAGGGATCGAACCTGTGTCCCCTGCATTGGCAGGCAGATTCTCAACCACTGCACCACCAGGGAAGTCCCTGTATTTCCAGATATTTTAATGTGTATATACATACTTATATATCCACTTTTATTAAAATGGGATCCTATTATACATGAAGTTTTATAACCTACCTTTTTTTTTTTAATTTTTATTTATTTATTTATTTATGGCTGTGTTGGGTCTTCGTTTTCTGTGCGAGGGCTTTCTCTACTTGTGGCGAGCGGGGGTCACTCTTCATCGCAGTGCGCGGGCCTCTCACTGTCGTGGCTTCTCTTGTTGTGGAGCACAGGCTCCAGACGCGCAGGCTCAGTAATTGTGGCTCACGGGCCCAGTTGCTCTGCGGCATGTGGGATCTTCCCAGACCAGGGCTCGAACCCGTGTCCCCTGCATTGGCAGGCAGATTCTCAACCACTGCGCCACCAGGGAAGCCCCTATAACCTACTTTTTTAAACTAAATATTCTATAATGTACACCTCTCCAGGCTAGTGAACATACACATCTTTGATAGTGAATATCTTTGTGTGTCTACCAGACCACAAATAACCCCCTTAACTGTTCCCTCACCCTCTGAAATAAGCTCAGATACTCCAACTGGTACTTTTTTTTCTTTTTTTTTTTTGGCCGCTTAGTGCAGCATGAGGGATCTTAGTTCCCATACCCCCTGCAATGGAAGTGCAGAGTCCTAACCACTGGACCGACAGGGAACTGCCTACTTTTTGACCCTGTCCTCCAGGCCACAGCTGACTGAATCAAATTCAATCTGGGCAATCAGATTCTCTTTGCTGGGAATTTAGAAATGGAACTGGTCTCTTAAAAGGAAAAGTAAAATAGGAGCTACAGAGTAACCATCTGCTTTCCATAAGGTTGAGAAGCAGGGAAAGTCTAGACTGAATGAATAAAGCAGATCCATGGAGATGGTGCCTGGGACCCAAAAAGCTTTACAGCTCCTAGTTCCAAGTCCCCCTGAAACCCATCACTCTTGTCCTATGTACTATGACATACTCCTGTATACTTCCAATATATCCCCCTTAATTGTTTAAGTTAACCATGATAGAGTTCTAGTTTTAACTACAAGCCCTCAGTGTCCAAGTTCAAATATAATTTCTTAATACATCCAATGGATGCAAAACCTTCATGTGCATGCATTTTTAACTTTGTGATTCTTTTCTTATCATTTGAAACAAGCCAAGTTATTTCCTTCTCAAATTTGAGTCTTTTACTCCTTAAAGACAGTGGGAACTTTGAATGGCTGCCTGATCTGGGTTTTGTTTTGTTTTGTTTTTTCTGGCCATGCTGAGGGGCATGCGGGATCTTAGTTCCCTGACCAGGGACTGAAACCATGCCCCCTACAGCGGAAGCACGCAGTCTTAACCACTGGACCACTACGGAAGTCCTCTGATCTGTACTTTATTCTTCATTCATTCATAAAGAAAATATCTACTAGCACAGGCAGTGCTGTGTGATGGGGATACAATGGTGAACAAGCTAGTCAGGGTGCTTTTATTCACAGACTTTACAACCTACTGGGAAATTTAGTTAATTACCAAGCAAGCAAATAAGCTGGATCATCTGTCTGTGTTAGGTGGCATGAGTGCTATACAAAGAGTGACCTGGGACTTCCCTGGTAGCGCAGTGGTTAAGAATCTTCCCTGGTGGCGCAGTGGTTAAGAATCTGCCTGCCAATGCAGGGAACACGGGTTCAAGCCCTGGTCCAGGAAGATCCCACATACCGCGGAGCAGCTAAGCCCGTGCTCCACAACTACTGAACCTGCGCTCTAGAGCCTGCGAGCCACAACTACTGAAGCCCGTGCACCTAGAGCCCGTGCTCCGCAACAAGAGAAGCCACCGCAATAAGAAGCCCGTGCACCGCAACGAAGAGTAGCCCCCGCTCGCCGCAACTAGAGAAAGCCCCCTCGCAGCAACGAAGACCCAATGCAGCCAAGAAAAAACAAAGAGTGACCTGATAGGGAGTGATTATGTATATTCATGTGTGAGGCCTCTCTGTGGAAATGAAATTGGAGAGCCATCCATGTGGGAGAGCTGGAGGAAAAAGCACTCTAGGCAGGGGAAACATGTAAATTCAAGATCGCAAGGCAGGAAAAAGGCTGGCATGTTCAAGTAGCAGAAAGGAGTTAAGCTAGTAGGTCTGAGGGAGACTGACCAGTACTGAGACAATTCGTGATACAATTCTATATTTGAATCATGAATTAAGGGCAGGTACGGATATCAAACCTCCATGCAGACATAACTGTGATTTTGCATGAAGTATAATTATAAAGGTTGAGATCATTTGTATTACTCTGTGCTTAATTAGTAATGTCATGAGAGTACTTTATTGTAATGTTTTATTTTTTAAATATTAGACTTCTATTAAATGATTTCAGGAGAATATTGCATTGGAAAGGCATTTAGTTCTGAATAGCTTATTTTATGCATACTCAATTCCCAAGAAGTGTAATTTATGTCCCTAGCCCACCCTCATTAGGACCTAAACTGTGACCAATGCTTGCTACACATGAGGCATACCAAATTCCTACTAACAACGCATATTTCTAAAAAACGCAAATTGGGGATTAGTCTCTTATTATTCTTCTCTAAAACATTGACTCTGTTATCTCCAGTATTCAGTAATGACTGCTTGACGATCATTTCTGATTATATCACCTAAATGTGAGTTTGTTTTCCTTGGGAACAAAGTAAAACCAGGGCCCAGTACAGAAAGAATAATACAGAGAATGCCTTAAGAAAAAAAAAGATATACTAAATGAATAGACAGAATGCTAACAATTTGTGAAAGTAGAATCACTTACTTAAATGATTCTTCAAAATTGGTATTTTCCCATTTTAGAAAGAATGATCTTGAGGTATTAAGGTAGATATTAAAACTTAAAAAACAATGATTATAAATAAATATGCTGAATGAATGAACAAAGAACAACTATACCTTAATTCCTGGATTCATAAATTTTCAATATTAACCTAAATATCACAGAATTATCTAGAGATAACTACAATTCCTCTTCTATTAACCAAATAACTATTAGTTTTAAAAGGATATTCATATTAAGCATGGAGCAATCTGCTTTGCTACAGCTCCACTGTAACTGGAATGACACCTTCGACCTACATTCTGCTCAGCATGCAGTAGACTCATGTTCCTGGCCGTGACATGGTGGTCAACAACGATGGTTTGTCTATCATCGACACATGTTTCAGATTTCTCAACCAAACAAATGTTTGTCACTGCTTGATCTTAACATAAAAGTCAAAAGTCAAATCCTAGTTATGGGCTATTAATGATTAAGAGAGACGATGTGATAGATCTTATCTTTAGATAACTATTTTGAAATAGAAGTTTGCAAAGAAACATTAACTCTTTCAGGTAAAAAAGAATGGGTCACATACTTAATCTTTGAATTAATTTAGCAGAGTAAAATAACTCATAAGCCAGTAATTAAACTGTTTCTGATTGTTGCAGCTAAAGGATCTCACAATATCAAAAAGAAGATGTTATACTATTTTATTGAAACATCAATTCCATTTAATTCAATACATCATAAGTGATTAACTTATGCTTTAAAGAAAAATGTAATCATGTGTCATACTTTAAACATGAACATTCTATGGATGGCTAATAGTCCACACTTTTAAAACAACTGGAATAAAAACCTGGGGCACAGTAATTTATTAAACAGTAACACTGCGACTTGAAAGAGTTAATGCAACTCCCCTAACATCTGCCCTATAACCAGAGAGAAGTTTATTTATCAGAGTACTTTGGCTGAATAAAAATTGTAGAAGCGTCTCCAGAATTAAATTTTTAAACAACATTATCCAAAGAAGGTAAGATCTTCACTATAAAGGTAAAGTAGTATACCTGGGAATAAACAGAAGATTTTATTTTGCTACCATTAATTGTAGAGGACTTTTTAGATCACTGAATTGCTTACAGGAGGTATAAAATTATAACAGAAGAAATCTGCAAAAGAATATTCAATCATGATCAATTATATTTCAAACGTAGTCTGATCTCCAGAGTCTTTTCATCTTAGGCTCATAAGCATTAATCATTTACCTAACTATAAATAGATTAAATGCTTTTTGGTGTATTTACCTTTTTTCCTTTGAAGTTGAGGGTACCAGGCTGCTCCAGGACCCCATAATACAAGCACATAATGTTGACCTTGGGCCTGTTCCACTGTTAACATAACTTTCCTTTGCTTCTGTCCTCTATAACTGTATAATGCCTCTGGAAAAGGAAAAGGAATATTTCAGTTGGCATTACTCTATTACATGTGATACCGTACTTCAGTGTCTAATGATATCTACTGATAACCAAATGGTACACTAAGACGGTCCTGTATCTTAATTTTTTTAATTGAAGTATAGTTGATTTACAATATGGTGTTAGTTTCAGGTGTACAGCACAATTCAGAAGAATATACATATATATATTCTTCTTCAGATTCTCTTCCCTTATAAGTTATTACAAAATATTGAGTATAGTTCCCTGTGCTATACAGTAGGTCCTTATTGTATCTTAATTTTTTTATAACCTAAAATTAAGGAGGCACCCAAAATGTTTACCTGTCAGTATAATGATATCAACAACTCTTAGAACTGCATGGACTAACACGTCTGGTTGAAGCTGCTCCAATTCTACAAATTCTATACTGCTCATTTTCTGAAGCTGCCTCCGAGGAAGATCTCTGAGATAGGAATGTTTTGAAGACACATATGCCAGTAAGTCTTGAAGTACAGTATCACTAACCATACTGGAATCTAAGAAAGAAAGAAAAAAAAAAGACCACATGTACAAAAAATGGAAACATTATATTTTCCTGATAACATGATATCTTCTTAGAACTGTTTTTTATGTTGTAAAGTGTGATTAAATGTAAAACATGTTTTCATTTCTATAAAACATGTAGCTTATTCTTGAATCAGTTTAGATGCCAAAATAAGCTTGATATTTTTAACCAATGGAAATGGAATTATTTACCATCTCCAAAAAACTTGCCCTGCTCCCTTACTTCTCTATTTTGTTAATAATATCATTTTTCCACCAATTAACCAAGACCAATATTTCAATTATTTTTTGATTCCTCCATTACCCTGTTGTATCCAACCAGTTCCCTAACTCCTGGAGTCTCATTTGATCACGTCTTCCTCAACTATCCCAACCACTGCTATTCTTCCTCAAGACTGTTAGCATTTCTCATCTGAAATACTCGAAGACTCCACTAACTGGCTCTCCCAGAACATGCCTTATTCTTTCCCACTGCTAAGCCTCTGCCTTCACTATATTCACTGGCTATAATGCTGTCATCCTCCTCTCTCCCCATCCAAATACTACACAGAAAAACAACCACTATAGACTCCCAGTGATTTCTCCTTCCCCTGAACTTAGTTTTTATCTCTAACTCTCATTTGGCATTTGTGCATGCACTACTTTATATTTATCTTGATTGTTAGATCGATTATGTAATTCTTAAGTCATTATGCTACTTAGATGTTTTTCTCTCTTGTCTCAATTTTTTTCCTCATTTTTATATGTACTTTACATACAATAAAATACACATTTTAAATGTACAGATTGATGAGTTTTGCTGATTAAAATTTAATTTCCCTGAAGGAAAGGGAGGTATGTTTGAATAAATGACTGACTGTTGACGGAAAATAAGATCTTAGCAAAAAACAGGAGTACTTTTTAAAAAGCAGAGTCTATTAACTGATTTCAATAGAAAAAAATAAATGATTCTTCTTTCCTTCTCCCAGTATCATTTTCATCCTAACGTATTTCTTGTGCCACACTAAAGCCTCATTATTCACTCACTCATCAGTAGACCATCCACTACGTGCCAGGCATTATACCAGGTGCTAGGGACACAAAGACATGAACCCAAGGCTGAAGAAATTATCAACCTAGAGGTTGATAACCAACAATGGGCTTAGGGTATATGCAGTATATGTAAGCATTCCTAGGAGCACACCAAAAGAACTGCCCCGGGAAGTTGGAAGAGGCTTTACTGAGGAAATATTTAGCAAGGTTTTGGAAAAATGCCTAATAAAAGGTTTCTAGGTAGTAACTGGGAAGGAAAGTATATTTCCAGGTAAAGAGAAGGGGCTGGTAATACTTTATGTACCTTAGACGCTTTTGATATTCTGATAAAGCATAGAGACCCATTATCAGAATAATTTTTTTTTTAATGAATAGAGTTTATTTATTTATTTATTTATTTATTTTTGGCTGTGTTGGGTCTTCGTTGCTGCGTGTGGGCTTTCTCTAGTTGCGGCGAGCGGGGGCTACTCTTCGTTGCGGTGTGCAGGCTTCTAATTGCGGTGTCTTCTCTTATTGTGGAGCACGGGCTCTAGGTGCGCGGGCTTCATTAGTTGTGGCTCACGGGCTCTAGAGAGCAGGCTCAGCAGTTGTGGCACACGAGCTTAGTTGCTCTGTGGCATGTGGGATCTCCCCAGACTGGGGCTCGAACCTGTGTCCCCTGCAGTAGCAGGCGGATTCTTAGCCACTGCGCCACCAGGGAAGTCCCCAGAATAATATTTTTATAACAGCTTTATTGGAATATAATTCACATACATAAAGTTCACCCTTTTAAAGTGTACAATTCAGTGTTTTTTACAGTATTTCACAAAGTTGTGTAACTATTACCATTATCTAATTTTAGAACATTTTTATTACAGAATAATATTTTTAAGTTCATGAAATGAAATAGGATAGTAAAACCAATTATATGGAAATACAGTAATCAAAATATTTTTAAAACTGGGGATAAGCTATGAGCCTCATTAAAACATTAAATAACAAGATATAGCAGAGTATGCAGCAACTACTATAATTTCAAAGTATGCCAAAGTATCATGGGCATAAATGATATTCAAGTTATCTTCAACAACTGTAATGTGATATTAAAATATATGTGTTTTCCATTGGTGACCAAGTCACAAGTATTGATAATATTACTGAGGATTGTCACCTTATTCATAATGGAAGGAAATGCTAATTTTCAATAAGCAATTAGTGAAAACAAAGATGTAATATCTTACTGTTACCAGAGATGGAGGTGGGGGGAGGAGGAACTGGATGAAGACAGTCTAAAGGTACAAAGTTCCAGTTATAAGATAAATAAGTACTAGGGGTGTAATGTACAACATGATAAATAAAATTAACACTGCTGTACATTATATATGAAAATGGTTAAGAGAGTAAATCCGAAGGGTTCTTATCACAAGGAAAAAGAATATTTTTCTATTTCTTTAATTTTGTATCTATATGAGATGAGAGATATTCACTAAACTTACTGTGATAATAATTTCATGATGTACGTAAGTCAAATTATTATGCTGTATGCCTTAAACTTATACAGTGCTGTATGTCAATTATATCTCAATAAAACTGTAAGGAAAAAAAAGATGTAAGGTCTTCCCATCCAAGTTTATGGACGCATTAACGTAGAGGAATCAATTTTCATAGACGAAAGAGTAGGAAGAACTTTTAGAAGGCTAGTGACCATCCAGCAGATGAAAGGACTAGAAACCAGGCAAGACTGCTTGAAGGGGAAAACGGTGATAGATTTGTGAACTAGTTCTGAGGTAGAATCCAAGAAGCAATTAGATGTGGAGGGTAAAGAAAAGACTGCAGAAGACATCAAGATTTCTGGCACAGCTGAGTGGATGGATAAAAACAAATGTTCTAAAGCTTTTAGAATCTGATACATGAAATCTATTCTAATTAAGGTCACTCAATTCCTAAATGAATTTTATAAAATAATGGTGATAGCATAACAAAGATAATGAGCATAAGAGAAAAGAACAGACAGTATGAAAGATGAATGAGAAAAAGGGGAAGAGTGGGGATAAGGAGACCAATTAGGTTACAGCAAAACCCAACTCCAGATATCTCCTTCCGCAGCTCCAGTTTATTCACCAGGCCTCCTGATTCCTCCTTCACAATATTTCCAGCACATTTGGAATCAGAAAAACGGTTCAATTCTGACTTTGTCAATAATGACTCCTCTGAACTTGTACTTAACATCTCTGGGCTTTATTCTTTATCTACAATAAGAGCTTTTTTGGGGGAAAAAAGATTGCTAATATCAAATGATTTGCTTATTCTTACTTCATAAAAATTTGTACAGAAACATCTGATTACTTAGATTTCAAATAAAACAGCCTACTTCATGAAAACATTGTGTTAAAACTTAGATTTATATACTTAATTTAATAATATTTAAGATAAATTTATATCCTGTCACATTACCAGGACTAGGTTTGTAAAATTTATAACACCATACTGTAATGAGGAAAGAACAAGAGCACAATACACATATTGATCAAAAGTAAGAAGGCTCTCATGAGTTGTAACACCTTGCAAAAACAAAAAAACAAAAAAAACTCTTAACTAAACTAACCAAATTGACTTATTCTTTCAGAAGAAAAACAATTGCAATATTAGCAAAGTATCAACTGTTAACTATTTCCCTAAATCAAACAAAAAAAGCCTTAGAACATACTTTATTTAGCTCCTAACTTGTGTAACCTGTGAAAAACAAGGCAATATAAATTCCTATGTAAGTATAAAAATAAATTTGAAGTAACCTCTAAAGGTTATTTAATTAGCTCAAGGTTTTTCACATTGTTCTACAAAACCTGAAGCTCCCCAGGTTCCATGGGATATTCTCCATCCAGAATTAGATCCTAAGATTTTTATGAAATTACTGAACTAGAGCAATCTCACTTGAATCTAGATCAGTCTTAAAACCAGAACTATCTACAACATCTGTCTCTCAAATCCCTTGCGAAATATTTACATACCATGTTATTTTCATTATTGTAAAACATTCTTTACCCTTCCATTGTATTAACATCTATAAAACATTTATAAAAGCCATTTAGCTCCTTGGAAATATGCTTTCGAAGATGTAGCAACTTCGAATGCTCATAATAAAAGATTAAACTTTAATCTTTTTTTTTCTAAACTTTAATCCTTTAAAGAAATCCCAAAATTAAAAATTGGCTGACTTCAACTAGCCAAAACCATACTATTTTTTTTTTCTTTTTTTTTTTTTCATACTGTTTTTAATTACTATAGGTTCACACTAAATCCTGATATCTAAGAGGGCAAATTATTCCTGCTTTTCTTTTTCAAAAATGCCCAGGCTAAAAATATATATATATAAATATAAATAAATAAATACAATAAATGCCCAGGATGCTTTTGACCACTTACTCTTTTACCTATTAGAATAGTCTTATCAAATTTCATGAAAATCTTATTGGGATTTTGATTGGATTTTTACTGAGTTTCAGAATAATCTCATCAAATTTCATGAAAATCTTATTGGGATTTTGATTGGATTTTTACTGACTTTATAGATCAACTTGGAGAGAACAGAAATCTTTACAATGTTAAACCTTTCAGTGAACAAAATATGTTTATTTAGTTCTTTAATTTCTCTTAATTTTTAATTTTTTCATTTAACAACAAAATTGTTAAATTTCTTACTAGATATTTAGTACCACATGATAATATTGTAAATGGTGCCTTCTCTTTATTTGTGTTACTAGTTGTTAGTCACTCCACTCTAGAAATGCAATTGACTTTTTTTTTTTTTTTTTTTTAATTTATTTATTTATTTTATTTTGGGGTGTGTTGGGTCTTCATTGATGCACACAGGCTTTCTCTAGTTGTGGCGAGCGGGCTTCTCATTGTAGTGGCTTCTCTTGTTGCGGAGCACGGGCTGTAGGTGCACAGGCTTCAGTAGTTGCGGTGCGTGGGCTCAGTAGTTGTGGCGCATGGGCTTAGTTGCTCCGCGGCATGTGGGATCTTCCCGGACCAGGGCTCGAACCCGTGTCCCCTGCATTGGCAGGCGGATTCTCAACCACTGCGCCACCAGGGAAGCCCTGCAATTGACTTTTGTATATTAACCTTATACCTGGCCACCTTGCTAAACTTTCCCATTATTTCTAATAATTTGCTTGTAGTTTTAAGAGGGGAAAGATCCTTTGTAAATCTATAAATAATAATTATAATAATCCATCACATCATCTGTAAATAATGACAGCTTTATTGCTTCTTTTCCAATCTTTTTGGAAATTTCTCTTTCCATGTTTTCTCACACTGGTTAGTATCTCCAATAATATGCTGAATAAAAGTAGTAACAGCAGCATCCTAGTCTCGTTCCTAATTTTTTTAAGGAATGTTTCTAATATTTCTCCAATTAAGATATCTGCTCTGGATTTTTTAAAGATACTCCTTATGAATTTAAAATAAATTTCCTTCTATTCCCAATGAATAGGGGTTGAATTTTATTTTCAAAAGCTTTTTTGTACCTTTGAGATGAACATATATGGCTTTTTTTAACTTCTTTTTTTGAACTAATATTAGACTTACAAAAAAGTTGCAAAAATAGTGGAGTTCTCTTATATTCCTTATCCTATATCCTCTAATGTGAAGATCTTCATAAGTACAGAATAATTATGAACAGAAAATTAATACTGCTTAAATATTAACTATAAATCTTACTCAAATTTTACCAATTTTCCCACTAATATTCTTCTTCTATGTAGCATCTTATCCAGGATTCTACATTACATTTAGTTGTTATTTCTCTTTAGTCTCCTCCAGTCTGCAGTAGTTATCAGTCTTCTTTTTAAAACATTTATTTATTTATCTGGTTGCATGGGGTCTTAATTGCAGCAGGCAGGCTCCTTAGTTGTGGCTCGTGGGCTCCTTATTTGTGGCATGCAAAGTCTTAGTTGCGGCACGCATGTGGGATCTAATTCCCCGACCAGAGATCGAACCCAGGCCCCCTGCATTGAGAGCACGGAGTCTTATCCACTGTGCCACTGGGGAAGTCCCCAGTCTTTCTTGTCATTCATGACCTCGACACTTCTGAAGAGTATTGATCAATTACTTTGTAGAATGTCCCTCCATTTGGGTTTCCCCAATGTTTTCTCATGACTGAAATGAGGTTATGCATTTTTGGCAAGAATACCACAAAAATTATGCTGTCTCCCTTTCAATGCAACATAGCAAGGAATTCATGATATCCTTAATACTGATATTTACCTTAATCACCCAGTTAAGTTGGTGTCTGCCTTGTAAGTTGGTTTTCTCCTTGTAAGCTGATGACTACCTTGGGGAGACATTTTGAGACTATGCAATGTTATTTCTCCCCAAACTTCCATCTACTAATTTTAGCATCTATCAGTGGATCCTTGTTTGCAATATTTATTACTGAAGTGGTTATCTAATGGTAATTCTCTGTTTTCCTTTTTCTTCTCACATTTATTCATTGTAATTCCAATTTAGTCATTGGAATTGTGAAGAAGAGCTCTTATTTATTTGTTTGTTTGTTTATTTGTTTACTTAATTTAGTTTGTAAGTCAGTCAGTTGAATGTTTATTTATTTCAGTATGAACCCATAAATATCTTATTCTATGGGCTATAATCCAATACTATCTTTTCTTTTTTTCCTTAAATTGTTCCAGTTTTGGCTAGTAGGTAGTCCTTCATGTTGGCTCTTGTGTTCTTTCAAAACAACCCTTTTCTGACACCACCAGATGTTCCAGGCTCTTCTCGTATTTTCGCTGTCCCAGTCCTGTAATCAACCACTTCTAGCAGTGCTGGTTCCTTTTACAGACCAAGATCTGGGCCCTAGATATGATCATTCTTACTGAGGTGTCACTACTTCTGTGTCCTCTCAGCAGACAGAACTAGGAAATATATGTACTAAGCATAGTAGCCCACCTATACACATATATCTATATTTCTGTATCCCTTTATCTATATGCTTATCTATCTATATATTGAAAACCATGAGCATACACTAGTATTTCTAGCTCTAATCCAAAAGGTTCCTTTTAACCTTCCCTCTTTTTTAAATATAACTTCTTTCTTTCACAGTGAGAAACCCAATTCTCATTATCTACAATTTATTTACTTACTTGTTCAATTTTAGTACATATACAGAGTTGTTGCTAATCCATTCCTCTTTGAGAAACACTTTTACTAACTAGATTACAGCATTTATGTACGTTTTTTTCCTTAGCCTTACAGAATCCAGTCAATACACTGTTTTCCAGTTTCTTTTTTTTTTTTTTTAATTATTTATTTATTTTTATTTATTATTTATTTTTGGCTGTGTTGGGTCTTCGTTTCTGTGCGAGGGCTTTCTCCAGTTGCGGAGAGCGGGGGCGACTCTTCATCGCGGTGCGCGGGCCTCTCACTATCGTGGCCTCTCTTGTTGCGGAGCACAGGCTCCGGACGCGCAGGCTCAGTAGTTGTGGCTCACGGGCCTAGTTGCTCCATGGCATGTGGGATCTTCCCAGACCAGGGCTCGAACCCGTGTCCCCTGCATCGGCAGGCAGATTCTCAACCACTGCACCACCAGGGAAGCCCCTCCAGTTTCTTAAGTTTGTTCTTTTTCCCCCCACCCTTCTGTGTAGTTATTTTATTCATCTGTAATACTGTTAGGCTCATTTGTCAGTGTTCATTCCATTTTGGGTTCCCCCTCCACCACATTCTAATTGGTTTTAATCGTTTATTTTCGGGGGTATATGAAACATCACTGTGGTTCTGTGAGACAGAGTCACACAAAAAGACATACTCAAAGAAGTGTCACTCCCTCCTCATCAATGTTACCCTATTTCCATTCCCTCTTTCATCTCTCTCATTGATGCTACCTTATTTCCATTCCCTCTTTCTTTCTACCCCTTTCCCAACCTTTCCCAAGATTGCAGGTATCCAATCTTGTTATTTCTGGTTTATCCTTTCTGCATTTTTTTTGCACAAATGAGGAGTTACATGTATATTTTCTTATTCCTCCCTTCTTTCTTAGATGAAGGATAGCATACTACATACACTTTTGGGGGCTTTTTATTTTTCACATAACAATATGTCATGGAAATCACTTCATATCACTTCATAGACTCTTTTTACACCTGCATAGTATTCCACTATGTGACTGTACCATAATTTAATCAACCATTCTATGTATGAGCATTTCAATTTTTTCAATGTCTCGTAATTATAAACAACACTGCAAACAATAACCTTGTTCCGATGTATTTTCATATTTTTGTATTGATAGTTGTATCTTCAGGATGGATTCCTAAAAGTAAGCTTGTTGGGTTGAAAGCTGCGTACATATGTAATTCTGTTAGGTATCACCAAATATTCCTCCAGAAGGGTTGTGGCAATTTACCTTCCCACCAGCGATGTGTAAAAGAGCCTTCTCCCCCACAGCCTCATCAACAGAATGTGTTGTCCTAGTTTTTAATTTTTGCCAATCTGATAGGTGAACGACATCTGTGTTGTTTTAACTTGAATTTCTCGCGTCTACTTCCCATTTTTCCATCAGGTCCGCTGTTGCTCAATTTTTAAGAGTTCTCCACATATTAGGAATACTACCCTTTTGTCTTAGATGTATGTTGCAAATATTCCCTCCAAGTATGCCAGCTGTGTTTTGACTTTATGTTGTTTTTATTCATTCAAATTTTTATTTTTCCATAGGTAAATGTATTAGTCTTGTATTTTACTGCCTCTGGATTCTGAGTAATAGTAAGAAAGACTTTCCCTACACCAGGTTTAGAGGGGAATTCATCTATGTTTCCTTCTAATAGTTATATGGTTTTATTTTTTACATTTAGATTCTTTTTTTTTGTAATTTATCTTTTTTTTTTAACATCTTCATTGGAGTATAATTGCTTTACAATGTTGTGTTAGTTTCTGCTTTATAACAAAGTGAATCAGCTACACGTATACATACATACCCATATCTCCTCCCTCTTGTATCTCCCTCCCACCCTCCTTATCCCACCCCTCTAGGTGGGATACAAAGCACGGAGGTGATCTCCCTGTGCTATGCGGCTGCTTCCCACTAGCTATCTATTTTACATTTGGTAGTGTATATATGTCAATGCTACTCTCTCACTTCATCCCAGCTTACCCTTCCCCTCCCCGTGTCCTCAAGTCCATCCTCTACGTCTGCATCTTTATTCCTGTCCTGCCTTTAGGTTCGTCAGAACCATCTGTTTTAGATTCCATATGTATGTTAGCATACAGTATTTGTTTTTCCTTTTCTGACTTACTTCACTCTGTATGACAGACTCTAGGTCCATCCACCTCATTACAAACAACTCAATTTCGTTTCTTTTTATGGCTGAGTAATATTCCATTGTATATATGTGCTACATCTTCTTTATCCATTCATCTGTCGATGGATACTAGGTAGCTTCCATGTCCTGGCTATTGTAAACAGTGCTGCAATGAACATTGTGGTACATGACTCTTTTTGAATTATCGTTTTTCTCAGGGTATATGCCCAGTAGTGGGATTGCCGGGTCATAAGGCAGTTCATTTTTAGTTTTTTAAGGAACCTCCATATTGCTCTCCATAGTGGCTGTATCAATTTACATCCCCACCAACAGTGCAAGAGGATTCCCCTTTCTCCACACCCACTCCAGCATTTATGGTTTGTAGATTTTTTGATGATGGCCATTCTGACTAGTATGAGGTGATACATCATTGTAGTTTTGATTTGCATTTCTCTAATGATTAGTGATGTTGAGCATCCTTTCATGTGTTTGTTGGCAATCTGTGTATCTTCTTTGGAGAAACGTCTGTTTAGGTCTTCTGCCCATTTTTGGATTAGGTTGTTTGTTTTTTTGATATTGAGCTACATGAACTGCTTGTATATTTGGAGATTAATCCTTTGTCAGTTGCTTCGTTGGCAAATATTTTCTCCCATTCTGAGGGTTGTCTTTTCGTCTTGTTTATGGTTTCCTTCGCTGTGCAAAAGCTTTTAAGTTTCATTAGGTCCTATTTGTTTATTTTTGTTTTTATTTCCATTTCTCTAGGAGGTGGGTCAAAAGGGATCTTGCCGTGATTTATGTCATAGAGTGTTCTGCCTATGTTTTCCTCTAAGAGTTTGATAGTGTCTGGCCTTACATTTAGGTCTTGAATCCATTTTGAGTTTATTTTTGTGTATGGTGTTAGGAAATGTTCTTATTTCATTCTTTTACATGTAGCTGTCCAGTTTTCCCAGCACCACTTATTGAAGAGGCTGTCTTTTCTCCATTGTATATTCTTGCCTCCTTTATCAAAGATAAGGTGACCATATGTGCGTGAGTTTTTCTCTGGGCTTTCTATCCTGTTCCATTGATCTACATTTCTGTTTTTGTACCAGTACCATGTTATCTTGATTACTGTAGCTTTGTAGTATAGTCTGAAGTCAGGGAGCCTGATTCCTCCAGCTCCATTTTTCTTTCTCAAGATTGCTTTGGCTATTCAGGGACTTTTGTGTTTCCATATAAATTGTGAAATTTTTTGTTCTAGTTCTGTGAAAAATGCCATTGGTAGTTTGATAAGGATTGCACTGAATCTGTAGATTGCTTTGGGTAGTATAGTCATTTTCACAATGTTGATTCTTCCAATCCAAGGACATGGTATATCTCTCCATCTGTTTACATTTAGATTCTTAATCCATTTGGAGTTTATTCTTCTATTTGCTGTGAGAATTTGTCACCCGAAAACTCAGTTCACCTTTTCGTGGGTGTCAAGTCAAAAGACACTACCGGGCTTCCCTGGTGGCGCAGTGGTTGAGAATCTGCCTGCCAATGCAGGGAACACGGGTTCGAGCCCTGGTCTGGGAAGATCCCACATGCCGCGGAGCAACTGGGCCCGTGAACCACAATTACTGAGCCTGCGCGTCTGGAGCCTGTGCTCCACAACAAGAGAGGCCGCGATAATGAGAGGCCCGCGCACGGCAATGAAGAGCGGCCCCCACTTGCTGCAACTAGAGAAAGCCCTCGCACAGAAAAAACGAAGACCCAACACAGCCATAAAATAAATATAAATAAATAAATAAATAAATAAGAAAAAAACCCCAAAGTTTGAAAAAAAAAAAAAAAAGACACTACCAAGTCAAAGATGGGGAGAAGGCAGGATTTATAACTTGCAGCAAGTAAGGAGAACACTGGTGATCATTCCCAAAGCAGTGTCTCCCAGAACAGCAAAATTGCATAAGTTTTAAGCTAAGGGTACCTGCATATTCATGAAGGGGTTTGGGCAGTTGGCAGTTTAAGCTAAGGGTACCTGCATATTCATGAAGGGGTTTGGTGTATGCATATTCATGAAGGGACTTGGGCAGTTGGCAGAGTCCAAGCTGGAAAAGGTCAAAATCATCATCCCTTAGGTTCCAGTTGATCTGGTGGTTCAGCAATTCAGGCTAATCTTTACCTTTGAAACGGAACTGGGAATCTTTACAACTGATATTTTATCTTTGTTATTGTTACTTCTCTTCCCTGATAACAGTCATTGGTTTCTGCATTCCTTTGTTCCCTTAAGATCATTAATTACTGAGACCTGTTCAAGGACAAGCATTATGGCCATGCTTAGACCACAAAATGGCTTAGGCCAAAAATGGCTTCTCTTGTGTCAAGAAAGCCATGCCTGGTTCTCTTTCTCTGGGGACTCCCTTACCCTATCTGGTTCCAAAATGGATATAATCTTATCTTTTTCTAAATGGCTACCCAGTTACCTCAGCACCATTTATTAAAAAGCTAACCGTTACCTCAGTGGTTTCAGTTACCATCTTTGTCATATACTAAATTATACATATGTGGTCTAATTCTGGTCTCCCTATTCTGTTCCACTGATCTAGTTGCCTATTCATGCACCAGTATCACACTGCTTTAATTATGGGGGCTTTAGAGTATGTTTCAATGCCTGATAAGCCTAGTCTCTCATAGTTTTTTTTCCTAGCTTTCCTAGTTTTTCTATTTTCCTAGCTATTCTTGCATGTTTGTTTTTCCATATGAATATTAGTATCAAGTTGTATATGCCATAACATAGCATGTTGGTATTTTTATTGAGACTGCATTGAATTTATAAATTATCTTAAGGAGAATTGGTATCATTATAACGTTGAGTCATCCCATCCAAGAATAGGGAATGTTGTCTTTCCATTTGTTCATGTATTCATTTTTTTCTAGTGTATTTAAAATTTTTCTTCATATAGGTGTTGCACCTTTTTTTTTTTTTAATTATTTATTTATTTATGGCTGTGTTGGGTCTTCGTTTCTGTGTGAGGGCTTTCTCTAGTTGAGGCAAGTGGGGGCCACTCTTCATTGCGGTGCGAGAGCCTCTCACTATCGTGGCCTCTCTTGTTGCGGAGCACAGGCTCCAGACACGCAGGCTCAATATTTGTGGCTCACGGGTCTAGTTGCTCCGCAGCATGTGGGATCTTCCCAGACCAGGGCTTGAATCCGCGTCCCCTGCATTGGCAGGCAGATTCTCAACCACTGCGCCACCAGGGAAGCCCGGTGTTGCACATTTCTTGTTTAATTTATCCTGAAGTATCTTTATTACTATTGTAAATAAGTATTTTCCTACCATTATGCCCTCTGTTTGGTGTTTGTGTATACAAATGTTATTGATTTTTTTTAATAGTAATTTTTGTATTGTTACACCACTGAATTCTTTTATTGTTTGAACTGATTTTATCTTTGAGTCCCTGGAGTTTTCCAGATATGTTATCAAAGCATTTTTACATAGAGATAGTTTTTATTCTTCTTCACCCATTCAAATGTCTCTTCTTGTCTAATTGCATTGGTTAATAAGTCTATATATAATGGTGAAGAATAGCAGAGATAGTGAACATTCTTATCTTATTACTGATATTAGTGGAAATGCCTCTAGTGTTTCTCCATTAAATAAGATTAGGCATTAGGGCTAAGCATATCTATATTTTTGATACAGTATCAACTGTATTGTAACTGTAGCACTGTACTGAAACTGTACTTATTGATAGAAGGAGAAAGTATCCCTCAATTTTTACTTCCTGGAGTGCTTTTTTTTTTTTTTTTTTATAAATTTTATTTATTTATTTATTTATTTATGCTGTGTTGGGTCTTCATTTCTGTGCGAGGGCTTTCTCTAGTTGTGGCAAGCGGGGGCCACTCTTCATCGCGGTGCACGGGCCTCTCACTATCGCGGCCTCTCTTGTTGAGGATCACAGGCTCCAGATGCGCAGGCTCAGTAGTTGTGGCTCACGGGCCTAGCTGCTCCGTGGCATGTGGGATCTTCCCAGACCAGGGCTCGAACCCGTGTCCCCTGCATTGGCAGGCAGATTCTCAACCACTGTGCCACCAGGGAAGCCCTGGAGTGCTTTTTATGATAAATTGATGTTGAATTTTGTCAAAGGATTTCTCAACATCTATGGAGATAGTCATATAATTTTTCCTTAGATTTATTAATATGAAATATGATACTCATGCATATTCTGATACTGAACAAATCTTCCATTTCTGGAATAAATCTCACTTGGTCATTATTTTCCTAATGTGGTGTTAGATTTTGTTTACTAAAATTCTGTTTAAACTTTTGTACCAATAATCATGTACAATACTGGTTTGTATTTTTATTTGTAATGTTTTTATTTGGTTTAGGTGTCAGTGTTATATTTGCTTTATAAAAGGAATTAGGAATTTTCCTTCTTCAATACTCTGGAATAGGGACTTCCCTGGTGGCACAGTGGTTAAGAATCTGCCTGCCAATGCATGGGACACAGGTTGGAGCCTTGGTCCAGAAGATCCCACATGCCACGGAGCAACTAAGCCCATGCACCACAACTACTGAGCCTGCGCTCTAGAGCCCGTGAGCTACAACTACTTAGTCCGCATGCCACAACTACTGAAGCCCACATGCCTAGAGCCTGTGCTCCACAACAAGAGAAGCCACTGCAATGAGAAGTCCACGCAGCGCAACAAACAGTAGCCCCTGCTCGCCCCAACTACAGAAAGGCCCCCACACAGCAACAAAGACCCAACACAGCCAAACATAAATTAATTAATTTTTAAAAATACCCTGAAATAATTTTAACACCATTGGAATTATCTGATCTTTGAAGGTTTGGTAGAATTTCCTATGAAACTATCTGGGCCTCACACTTTTTTGTATGGTAGTTCCTTAATTCTTTTTATTTTTATTTTTGGCTGCACCTCATGGCTTGTGGGATCTTAGTTCCTGGACCAGGGATCCAACCGGGGCCTCCAGCAGTGGAAGCACAGAGTCCTAACCACTGGACGGCCAGGGAATTCCCTGTATTTCTTGTATAGAAACTGGTCAGTTTAAGCTTTCTATCTCTAACGGGATCAATTTTGGCAATCTGTATTTCCCTAGAAAATTATATATCTAGCTTTTTCAAATTTATTTGCATTAAGTTCTGTAAAATAGCCTTTTATTTTTTTAACATATCATTATTATTATTATTTTTTTTTTTGGCTGTCTTGGGTCTTCATTGTTGCATGCGGGCTTTCTCTAGTTGCAGTGAGCGCAGGCTCCTCGTTGCAGTGCGTGGGCTTATCATTGTTGTGGCTTCTCCTATTGCAGAGCGTGGGCTCTAGGCACGTGGGCTCAGTAGTTGCAGCACGCAGGCCCTAGAGCACGCGGGCTTCAGTAGTTGTGGCGCACAGGCTCAGTAGCTCCGTGGCATGTGGGATCTTCCCAGACTAGGGATCGAACCTGTGCCCCTGCATTAACAGGCAGATTCTTAACCACTGTGCCACTAAGGAAGTTCCCTTTTATTGGTTTTTAACTTCTGTTTCAATGATTATTTCCTCCTTGTCATTTATTCTGTATCTTTGTGCTTTCTCCCTTTTTTCTTTTATTTTTTCTTTTTCTTTTGTTTCTTTTTAACTTTATTGTATTACAGTTGATTTACAATGTTGTGTTAGTTTCAGGTGTACAATGAAGTGATTCCATTTACATATACATATATTCATTCTTTTTCAGACCCTTTTCTCATATAAGTTATCAGAGAACATCGAGTAGAGCTGTTATACAGCAGGTCCTTGTTGGTTATCTACCTTATATATAGTTATGTGTGTATGTTAATCCCCAGTTCCTGATTTATCCCTCCTCCCCACATTTCCCCTTTGGTAACCATAAGTTTGTTTTCCATATCTGTAAGTTTGTTTCTATTTTGTAAATTACTTCACTTGTATCATTTTTTTTTTAATTTATTTATTTATTTTTGGCTGTGTTGGGTCTTCGTTTCTGTGCAAGGGCTTTCTCTAGTTGTGGCAAGCGGGGGTCACTCTTCATCGCGGTGCGCGGGCCTCTCACTATCGCGGTCTCTCTTGTTGCGGAGCACAGGCTCCAGACGCGCAGGCTCAGTAATCGTGGCTCACGGGCCCAGGTGCTCTGTGGCATGTGGGATCTTCCCAGACCACGGCTCGAACCCGTGTCCCCTACATTGGCAGGCGGACTCCCAACCACTGCGCCACCAGGGAAGCCCACTTGTATCATTTTTAAAAAAAATTAGATTCCACATATGAGTGCTCTGTCTGACTTACTTCACTTAATATGATAATTTCTAGGGCCATCCATGCTGCTGCAAATGGCATTATTTCATTCTTTTTTATGGCTGAGTAATATTCCACTGTATATACATACCACATCTTCTTTATCCATTCCTCTGTCAGTGGACATTTAGATTGCTTCCATGTCTTAGTTATTGTAAATAGTGCTGCAATGAACATTGGGGTGCATGTCTCCCTTTTTTCTTGATCAAATTAACTAGTCGGTTCATCTATCTTTTTTTGAAACAAGATTTTGATTTATTATTAAAATTATCATTTTTTAATTCTTATTCTTATTAATTTCTGCTTTTACCTGTATTATTTCATTCCTGTTTCTCTGCTTTACTTTGTTGTTCTTTTGCTAGTTCTCTGAGTTTGGAATTTAATTCATTTATTTTTATTCTTTCATTTTTATTGATAAAAAGAGTTTAGCTAATAAATTTTTCTTTGATAACTCCCTTAAATGCATCCCAGAGATTCTGACATGCAGTGTTTTCATTGTCATTATTTTTTTTAATTGTATAATATCAGTTTGTATTTCCTTTTTCACCCAGGATTTTTTTAATAGGTTTAAAATTTCCAGATATAGGACCTGCTGTTGTTGTTGTTGTTAATAAATTCTAGTTTTATACCATTTGATCAGCGTGTTTGTAATAATTCCACTTTATAGAAGTTACTGACATTTTCTTTATGACCTAATAGGATCAATTTTCCTGACTGTGTTGTGGGCACATGACAAAAATGCGTATTTCTATCATTAGAATGTAGACTTCAATTTATATCCATAAGAGCTACCCTATTCATAGGATCAACACTGTTCACTATGTTATTTAGATCTTTTATGTCCTTAGTTATATTCTGTCTATTAGATCTGTCTTGTGCCATTAGAGAAATGCAAATTAATACCACAATGAGATATCACTACACACTGATTAGAATGGCTACTATTTCAAAACAGGACAATACCAAATGCTGACAAGGATGCAGAGAATCTACAAGATACACTGCTGGTAGGAGCCACTCTGGAAAATAGTTTGGCAGTTTCTTTTAAAACTGAACATGTATTTGCCATACAACCCCCTCTTCTCATTACCTCAAGAATTCCAGAGGCTCAGAAACTCCACGGAAGAACTTCGGAGGTCCCTGGAACCACTTAGAATAATATGCAAGGTTTTATATCTATCTACTTAAGTCTATTTTTCTGAAGACATGGCCCATAGCTTCTCAAAAAGGTCTACAACTTGCTAAAAGGTTAAGAACCATGACTATATTGACTCTAAGAAAAATAAGAAAATGAAACATGAACCCCAATATTTCTTTTTTCTTTTTTTTTAAATGAAATTTATTTTATTAATTAATTAATTAATTTATTTATTTTTTAAATTTTTGGCTGCGTTGGGTCTTCATTGCTGCGCGCGGGCTTTCTCTAGTTGCGGCGAGCGGGGGCTACTCTTCGTTGCAGTGTGTGGGCTTCTCGTTACGGTGGCTTCTCTTGTTGCAGAGTACAGCCTCTAGGTGCGTGGGCTTCAGTAGTTGTGGCACGTGGGTTCAGTAGTTGTGGCTCACGGGCTCTAGAGTGCAAGCTCAGTAGTGGTGGCACACAGGCTTAGTTGCTCCGCGGCATGTGGGATCTTCCCGGACCAGGGCTTGAACCCATGTCCCCAGCATTGGCAGGCGGATTCTTAACCACTGTGCCACCAGGGAAGCCCCCAATATTTCTTAAATATGATTATACTGTACAAGTTCATTTTTGTAAATTCTATTTTCATTCTTACTAAGAAAATAAACCAATACCTTTCAGCTAACTTGTTTAGAAGACATTTTGTAGCACTACCATTTTAACGCTACTTTTTTCTAATACACTTCAAATACTAAGAAATTATTATATTTAAAATGTGTCTTACATTCTTCAGGATGGACAGATGAATAACTCCCAAGATTTAATAAGTGACTGGTAAATGTTGATTGCAGTACTGTCTCACCAACCCAATGATCCTCATGAATAGTAACATCTAGAAAGGGGAAAAAAAAAAGTTCTGATCATGCCAAAAATTCCTTCACATTGTGGCTAACGTACCTATCATAGCAAAATACTGTGCATGCCTCTCACATGCCAGCCAACTGAACTTCAAATAGGGTAAATCATCTGCCTAAAGAAACAAAATGATAAAATAGCAAATCTGAACTCTGAACCTAGGTATGTCTGTATGTAGGTAAAATAACAAAAGTGCTTCTGTATATTCAAACAATATCAATATGGAAGCTCTGCTCCACAGAAGTTTAATGGCTTTTGTTCACTTAAGGCAAATGGTACAATGTATATTTCTGATAAATTAAAAGTGAATAGGGACTTCCCTGGTGGCACAGTGGTTAAGAATCTGCCTGCCAATGCAGGGGACGCGGGTTCAATCCCTGGGCTGGGAAGATCCCATATGCCTCGGAACAACTAAGCCCACGTGCCACAACTACTGAGCCCACGTGCTGCAACTAGTGAAGCCCACGCGCATAGAGCCCATGCTCCGCAACAAGAGAAGCCACTGCAATGAGAAGCCTGAGCACTGCAATGAAAAGTAGCTCCCACTCGCCACAACTAGGGAAAGCCCATGCACAGCAACAAAGACCCAACACAGCCAAAAAAAAAAAAAGTGACTAATTTAGGGCCAGGAAGCCAAGCAGTGGTTCATTCCAAAGCAGTAGTGCCTAGAAGAGTAAAAAATATTCAGTATGCATTTACCCCTTCTGCTAATAAGCATAACATAAGGCATTCTTATTCAGAAATTGTGAACTAGATACTATTCCTTCCTAAGGAAATAAAGCAAAACAGAACAAAAAACCCTGTTAAAAAAAAAGGTGTTCATAGAAATAATCTAAATATACTATAATAGGAAAATGGTTAAGTAAATTGTGCTAAATCACTTCACAGAATGTTACCTAGTTGTTAACAATTGTATGGACACTAGGAAAAGATAGAGAGATAGCAGGGTTGAGTTTCCATCTGCTAGGAAAAGGCCTCCTGGGAGGCACACACAGTGACAGTAATGCCTTGGTAAAGTAACCATGGTCCACGGTCTAACCCTCTCTTTATGGTCTGCGGAACCTCACTTTTTTCAGCACTCCAAAAATAGATTTCAGCTCTGCAGCATAAGCTCAGTTAATGAGACAAAAAAACCCAAAACAGAACACAATCTTCTTGTTTAAATATACAACAAGGCATTAATTGCCAAAGAACAACACTTGCAGCCTGTTCTCACCTTGTAGGCAGTTTTACACCTTGGAAGCCAAGTCATAAGGAAAGGGCTGCTCAGCGAGCACTGAATCAGAACAGAGCTGAGTTAGATGACCTGAGCTGCCAACGAATAAGAGGATACCGCCAGTGAGACAAGACTACGCCAAGCTGTTACAATCCCATGTTCGTTCATCTCTTCAGTAGGGACTGCACCTGACAATCTTACACAAATACCAGCGTATATTAGCTAAGGTTCTCACTCCCCCAGCAAACCATCTGGTAGGAATTACCAGTGATTGCCTTGATTTCTCTTTATAAGCTTCTAAGGCTGACCCACACCTCTTCTCTATCACATTCTTTCTTTAGATGTGCTATTAAGCTCAATCAACTTCATCCTGGTCTGGGATTCATGCTTTTTTTTAAATATAAATTTATTTATTTATTCACTTATTTTTGGCTGCGTTGGGTCGTCATTGCTGCCCGCGGGCGTTTCTCTAGTTTTGACAAGCGGGGGCTACTCTTCGTTGCATTGCGCGGGCTTCTCACTGCGGTGGCTTCTCTTTGTTGCGGAGCACGGGCCCTAGGCACGTGGGCTTCAGCAGTTGTGGCACACAGGCTTAGTTGCTCCGCAGCATGTGGGATCCTCCTGGACCAGGGCTCGAACCCGTGTCCCCTGCATTGGCAGGCAGATTCTTAACCACTGCGCCACCAGGGAAGTCCTGGGATTCATTCATTTTTTTTTATTAATTAAGATTGGAAAGTCCACTTATTTATTTTTATTTATTTATTTATTTATTTTTGGCTGTGTTGGGTCTTCGTTGCCACGCACGGGCTTTCTCTAGTTGCGGTGAGCGGGGACTACTCTTCGCTGTGGTACGTGGGCTTCTCATTGCAGTGGCTTCTCTTGTTGCGGAGCAGGGGCTCTAGGCACGCAGGCTTCAGTAGTTGTGGCTCACGGGCTCAGTAGTTGTGGCTCACAGGCTCTAGAGCACAGGCTCAGTAGTTGTGGTGCAAGGGCTTATTTGCTCCATGGCATGTGGGATCCTCCCAGACCAGGGCTCAAACCCGCGTCCCCTGCATTGGCAGGCAGATTCTTAACGACTGCACCACCAGGGAAGTCCTGGGATTCACTCTTAAAATGACTGGTATCTCTGCCCTAATACACTGGTGTGTTGATTTTTAAATCAATAAAGGACATGTAACAAAATGTTAAGATTTCTTTTTTCACGTGAAAAAGCAGGATACAAACTGTTTTTCATGATTACAATTGTATATTAAGAGTAGGGATTCTGGAGTCTGGGTGAAACCCTGCTTTGCCACCTCCTAGCTGGGTGACAGTGGGCAAGTTACTTCACTTCCCTAGGTCCCAATTTCCTCCAGCTGAAAAATGAGGATGATAATCAGTGCTCTCCTCATATAGTTGTTGTAATGAGTTGAAAGACACGTAAAGTTTGAAACAGGAACTGACACTAAGTAAGTTCCCAATAAATATCAGCTATTACCCATGTATGCAGACACAGATTGAGAAGCACGGGGAAGATAAGAGGAAGGTAACACTCCAAAACTCCACTGGCAAAAAAAAAAAAAAAAAAAAACTCCACTGGCGGTTATATGAGGTTGGTATAATACCAGGAGTTTCTCTTTTCCGTATTTCCAAATGTGATTAATAGCGACCCTTGAATAACGTGGGGTTAACGCATCTATAACTTTACAGTTAGCCCTCCATATCCCTTGTTCCTCCACATCCACGGATTCAACCAACCACTAACAGTGGAGTACTGTAGTGTTTACTATTGAAAAATATGCACATATAAGTGGACCCATGCAGTTCAAACCCATGTTGTTCAAGGCCCTACAGTAATTTTAATAATTTTAAAATGCAATAGAAATTCTATGTTCCCTCAATAAGAATGTAGTGTGCACAGCTTTATTAGGGATTAAGTAGTAGATATATTGTCCTTTTATCATAAGATGGTTAATACACCTAAGGAAAATGGTAAAAAAAAAAGATATACATAAATAAAACTATAAAAAACAAAGAAAGAGCCTGATGATACACGACATGAATGCTAGCACAGTGAATGAAAGGAGGAGCAAGCAGAGAAGGCTTCTTAAGGAGAAGATGAGTGGGAAGGAGGGACAGAGCTAAGAAGGACAGACAAATGCCCAGAAATGGCAACACACAGGACCCCGGGAAGGGGTGAGGAGACCAACACGGATGCCATAAGGAACTCGATCATTGCTGGAACCCTGAGAGGCAAATGGTAAAGAGAGAATCCTCAAAGGCTTAAAGTGGGAGGGGGAAAAAGCCCACAGCTTTGTAAAATAAACTCCCAGTATACCATGATGACCTTACCCGTGAGTAAAATTATATCTCCAAGAAACACTGTAAGTGCCCAAAACGCTGCAGTCCTCCACAGAAAAACCTTCTTCTTAATTTCTGATTGGTCAATTACCACAATTGTTGCTAAAGGCACTTTGGAGCCAGAATTTGGTCCAGATTTTATGTTTATTTCTTTCACGTGACATGGAGATAACACCATGACTAAACAATTATACGTCTGACTTTTAGAATCACAGTTTTTTATTAATGATGTTTTTTTAATGCCCTTAAATCCAGACACATTCCTCTGGTGCATTGTTACAGTATGATCTCTCTCATTAGAAATCAACTTGATTTTCCTAGCGACGTGGGGGACTTCAGATAGAGCTTGAGGATGGCCTGATTTATCTTCAGAGGTCCAACTTCTTTTAATAGAACTTTTGTGGAAGGTATTTAGTTGGGAACACAGTATTCCTGAGCTACATGACTCAATGCGTATCTCATTTGGTGGCAATTTATCATCAAAACTGAAAAGTTCTTGAGATCCTATATTTTCTTCAAGACCTTTATCGGTGTTCAAGAGAATGTGGCTATTTTTTGTTTCAGGACAAACAGGACTAAAAAGTTCAAGGGAACAGGCTTGGTTCTGTCCACCTTCATATCCTTCTGTAGAATCATCATTGGGCTGAATCAAATTATCTTCAGTTATTCTTATTTCCCCATGGCTTGTCTCTGGTTCAATCTCCATTTTAATGGTTCCTTTATTTACAGAATTCTGCCCTTTATACTTCCTTTGAGCTAAAAAAGCAACCTGGCTGGAGGTCATTACACTGAGAAATTCAGTATCAGTGGATATCTTAAGGCCTGAGACCTTCCTAACTGTTCCTTCAGGCCTTGGTTTGTCTACTGTGCTAGAGGAAAAGAATTCCAGACACTGGTTTTGTATTTCTTGATGCTCTGTTGGTGCACAGTTTGTTTCCATAGCCCCTGGCCCCGTATTAGTCTGTTCAGCACCACAGACCACATCCAATATAGCTGCACACTTATGATCTAACTGAAAGGAATTTTTTGGAACATTTTGACCATGTATATTTGATTGATCTTTATGCTGTTCATCTGTGATTTTCTTATGTTCACTGAAAAGCTTTTGATACTTTTCTTCTTCAGTTAAATGTTGAAATCTGGCCTTAAATCCACATATTTGATCACTGGAGTTGGTTCTATCACTCAACCCCAAGGGGTGACTCTTCTGGGATTTTACAGTTTGTGTTTCAGAAATGCAATGTGTGAAGTCATCTTTCACATGAACAGATCTGTTCACAGAGTTTGCTGGAAAATGACCATGAGGAAGATCTGGAGGGTCCAGAGGTTCCAGGTCCTGATAATCCTCAACACTTTTGTGCCTGCATTTTTCATCCTTCAGATGTAAGGAATGGTGATTGTACAAAAGCTGAATTTCTTTCCAGGGGTCCGCAGTGGACACTAAAGAAGCTGGTTCCTGTGATACTGTCATTTCCAGTGGACTGACTGGAGCACCCCAAAAAATGTGGACTTGAGATCCTCCACTCATGGTTTCTGAAAAAATGAAAAATCTAAAATAAGCCTTTGTCATTAAATTTTTATAAGTTGATATTAACTTATATCCCCAAAGCAAATAAAAACTATGAATCAAAAACATAATTAATAGATGATTTACATTGTTACTCCATTTAATTATAAAAGTAATAAATATATAAGAAATCATAAGGAGAAACCAAAACATCCACAAAAATTCCTCACATAAAGACTCTCTTTAAGGAAAATAAAGCTAAGTATACTAACATCAAATGAGTAAATCCTTAGCATGGTCACTTTTTTGTGTTGAAAAACTTGCACCATTTAAACAATAACTTAGTAAAGAAGGCAGGAAACAGCATTTGTTTAACTGCACTATAGTCACCTTGAAATCTCCTGTTTCCTTTACTCCATTGATTATGTAAGTTTAGGGCCTCCTTCCTTGAACTGTGAACTCAATTCCCAAGATTAGGGACCTCCCTGGTGGTCCAGTGGGTAAGACTCCATGCTCCCAATGCAGGGGGCCCGGGTTCGATCCCTGGTCGGGGAACCAGACTCCACACGCATGCCGCAACTGAGTCGGCATGCCGCAATAAAGGATCCCGTGCACCAAAACGAAGACCCTGAGCGCCGCAGCTAAGACGCCCCCACAGTCAAAATGAGTAAATAAATATTAAAAAAAAAGTAAACACACACACACACATACACACAAGTTTCAATTCCCAAGATCAAAACATAAGGGTTGAACCAGAGAGAAAATAAAAAACCAAGGCTCTTTTCAAGATGTCCAAGTGACTGTATTATCTATCTTTAATCTGTTAGCATAATCAATAGTTGCTTCTGTATTTTTAATCTTCTCTAAAATACACCAGATTAAGAAAAGTCACTTTGTAATACACAGATAAAAAAACTCATTATAATTTACACAGTTTTTCATTAACTGTGGCACTTGATATAAGTAAATCTAAGTAAGCATCATATTTAGTGAGATAAAAATAAACATACCAATATTTACTTGATAATAACTGACTTCCAAAAAGTTTGTGTTTTTATTTTGTTTTTTTTGGCCACGCTGCGTGGCTTGCGGGATCTTAGTTCCCCAACCAGGGATACAACCACACCCTTGGCAGTGAAAGTGCAGCGTCCTAACCACTGGACCGCCAGGGAAATCCCCAAAGAGTATTTATTAAATAGATCTATTCCTAGAGTTTGCTGACAAATTTTTTATAGTGCTACAGGGACAAAAAGACAGAGTCCCTGGCCTAAGAGAACTGTCAGCCTGGTTTTAAAAAAGCAAAAAGGAGAGAAAAATAGTGAATGTAAACTCATAGTTTAAAAATAATGTAATAAATACTATAAGCTATAAATAGGAAACAGTAGTCTCCTGCGGAACAATGCTCCTATGGAAGGTAAGCGCTATGGCTATAAGCATCTAAACAAAAGAACGAGCAGCTGTAAAAGGCAGAGTTATGAAAGACCATGGTATGATTGAGGACTTTTGATCAGAGTACAGGGTCCTTTGTAAAAAGGTAAGAAAGTTTCAAATCATGAAAAGTCCATCTGGAAGTATGGGAAATATGGCAGTATACAGGAAACGACAGCTATTATCCACAGTCACTCTTATCATTCCTTGAAGATTCGTTCATGGTCACCTCTTTCAAATCTAATAACCTATCCAATTATAATTCTTGTGATTTCAGTATCAATGTGGGTGTTCCTTCCAATACCCTGGCCTCTTGGTTCCTTGCCCTCTTCTCCTCCACTTATTTTATTCTCCACCCTACCTCAGTTATCCATTCTCATAATCATACAACTACCATTATCAATAACTACATACTTTTCCTTAATTTCAAGTTAAGCTTTCAACTCTGACTACTTTCTCCTATCTTCGACTTACCCCCTCTAAATGCACAACTCCAACAATTCTTTGACCACAAGGGATCTACGTTGAACACAATGATCATACTTCATTTTTACAGCCTCATTCTTCACTTCCCTCCTTAACCAACTTAGATTCCATGGTCCATTATTATAATCATTCCCTATCATACTTCTCTAATTCTGCTGCTCTCATCTCCAAGGTATTGGCCCAGCTAAACTCGAACCCTAGTTCAATCACCACCTACTCTACACCTGTAACCAATGAAAACTAGTCATTGGTTAGTTCATTACCATTAACCTCAAGGTGGTACCCAGCAATCTTATCTTTTCCTGTCCATTCGTTCTCCAAGATAACTCTTTTATACCTTTTTACTCTTTAAATCCCCAGCATCTCCTCCCCTATCTTCAAGTGCAGCTGGTGATCATTTACAAGTTGTCAACAACATATTTACCCACTTCTATCATACCCATATACTTTGTCCAACTTCTTATTACTACAGACGAACTAACTGTTCGTGCTTCTATGCAAAGCCATCTCTTCCTCACTTAGACATTAGATCTTATACCCTCTTTCCTAATCAGGTTTCAACAATTCTCCCCTTTTCTCCTAAATCTTGATTTTTCTCTCTTTACTGGAGCATCTCCATCAACATACAAACATGCTGTGATTGTTCCTCAAGTTGTTATTCCTCAGCTCCTACACTCCTCCACTTATTGTACTACTTTTCTGCTCTCCTCTACAGCAAAATTCCTTGAAAGAACTGTCAATATTCCCTCTGCTCCCATTCTCTCCTAAACCCACTCCAGTCAAGCATTGGTCCAAACCACTCCACTGAAACGGCATATTTCAAGGTCTCCAATAACCTCCACCTTAGCATCAGTCAACTTCCCATTTTCAACTTACTCCGACTGTCAGCAGGATTTGACACCACTGATCACCGCTTTCTTCTTTTTATCTGGCTTTAGGGATACCACATCCTCTTGATTCTCATCCCACCTCACACTACCTCACCAGTCGCTCCTTCTCAGTCTCCTTTGCTAGCTCCTCCTCATCTCCTCAACTTCTTACTCAAGGGTCCAGTACTTGGCTCTCTCTCTGCACTCACCCCCTAGGTGATTTTCTTTCAGTCTCAGGATCTAAATACCTTCTAATGACTACCAGATGTATATCTCCATCACTAATGACTAACGACCACCAGATGTATATCTGATGTAATGACTAATGACCACCAGATGTATATCTCCATCACTAATGACTAATGACAACCAGATGTATATCTGATGTCATGACTAATGACCACCAGATGTATATCTCCATCACTAATGACTGATGATCACCAGATGTGTATCTTCATCACTAATGACTAATGACCACCAGATGTATATCTCCATCACTAATGACTAATGACCACCAGATGTATATCTCCATCACTAATGACTAATGACTACCAGAGGGGGCACGGGTTCGATCCCTGGTCAGGGAACTAGATTCCACATGCCTCAACTAAGAGTTTGCAGGCCACAGCTAAAGATCCCGCATGCCACAACTAAAAGATCCCACATGCTGCAACTAAGATGCAGCACAGACAAATAAATAAATAAATATTTTTTTTAAATCCTAGAAAGAAAAACATTGGGAAGCAAGATTAAGGATGATTTTTTTAAAGATTTCTATATTTTAAAAGTTTTATTGTGATGAATAATGAATGTTTATTATTTTTATAATAATCAGATCTTTTTTTGTTTGGTAATTCAGGCTTTTCTTTCACAATCTTCAAACTGGATATGGTGTTCCAATAGACATACAACAATGGACCTAAATCTAACATTGCAGAATAAGAGCTGAGAACAATGATGTCAGCTGTTAACTTATTAGCAACTAAAACAAAGATATACCGCTATTTTCAAACAGTTTATAATAGTGAATTATTACTAAGGAAACAAAATTATAGTAAGCTTAGGTGTCAAGTCTTGACCCATAACAAAACAAAAAGGGCTAAGTATCACTAAGTACTATAATCACATGTCCCACCCCCATCTAATCCTCATAGAAAGAATAATCTGCATAAAGAGTAACTGGTACATTAGATCTAATTGACAGTTTACTATCTATAGATCATTATTAAATTGGCCACTAGGGGGCCCCAAATAGCACAGCAAAAACGTTCAAGTTCAAAAGATACATCAAAACCAAGTGGAAGAGGGAGGAATATATTATTCTGACACATAGGTAGAAACACTTAGATATATTCAAATCAAATGCATAAAATTCCTATGCTAACAAACTTCCTTATCTAGAATCTTTGGGTTTTTCTCCAATAGTTTCTTCCCTTTAGCCTCAAATCTTTAAAAACAAAACAAAAAAACAAACTTTCATGTTGTTTCTTTGTTCTCACTTCCTATTTATTCTTCAACCCACTTAAATATGGCTCTTAACTCCAATCATTTTGCTATAAAGTTTTTTACTATGGAAATCAATGACCTCTAATAGCCAAATCCAAAGGTCAGTTTTCAACACTTATGTTACTGCCATTTGAGACTGTTTATCAATTCCTCTTTCCTGAAACACTCTACTTTTTTTGATTCTGTGAGACCATCAAATTAGAATTCTTTTCTGCTTAAAAAACCAGAAAACTATTGATTTATTCATTCAATCATTCACATAACAAATACTCAGTAGTATGTGCCAGGCATCATGCTAAGTACTGGGAATTCAACAACAATAACAAAGAGCTTTAAGGAGCTTATAGTCTAATGGGAGAGCTAAAATGACAACTGTAAAATAGAGAAATTGAGTAACCACAGGAATACATGCAGGGCGTCCCTAGGAGGGAGAAGCCTGGGGCAGCTCAACCAAGTAGGACTGCCCATTACCTGCATTTTTCATAGGCTCTCTGGACTACGTTTAGTGACAAAATTTTGAAACTGAATTTAAATAATACTCATAAAAAAGGAGTACAATACAGTCCCAAGGCATCCCTGCACTCCACCCCAACACCAGAGCCAGTAAAGCAGCCTCCACTGTTTTACCCAAGGGACAGACCTGCAATAGGTAATCTCCAAAAGGTTTAGAAAGAGTGTAAGACACTCACTGCTTCTAGGTCCTCACTTAACATTTTCTCCTAAATGTCCTGCAATCTGACTTCTATTTCCTATCTCTATTAAGACAACAGTGAAGCCCAAATTGTCAAATAAGTATCCATAGTACTTCACCACTCCAACTGTGAAACTCTTTCCTTAGTTTCTAGAACACTACTCTTTCCTGACTAGTTCTTCTACCTCTCTGGTTTTTCTTTCTCTCTTTTTCCTTGGGCCATCTCATCTTTTCATTCCATACAACGCTGCAGAATTCCATCTAATTGCATTCGTTTAACTACTAAATATCCAATTATGCTTTACCAGGCTATATTGAACCAACCACTCTCCCTAACATCAGGCTTATATTTCTAGTATCATTGTATCTGACACAATCACAGTAGATAAAAAAGCAATGTTCTTATGGAAGTTTCTAAAAAACCTAAAAATAGAACTACCATATGAACCAGCAATTCCACTCTTGGGTATATATCTAAAAAACAACAAAAACACTAATTCGAAAAGATACATGCACCCCAATGTTCATAGCAGCATTATTTACAATAGCCAAGATGTGGAAGCAACCTAAGTGTCCATCAACAGATGAATGGATAAAGAAGATGTGGTATACATATACAATGGTATATTACTCAGCCATAATAAAGAAATTTTGCTATTTGCAACAACATTGATGGACTTGGAGAGTATTATGCTAAATGAAGTCAGACAGAGAAAGACAAATACTATAAGATATCACTTATATGTGGAATCTAAAAAATAAAGCATTCCAGTGAATATAACAAAAAAGAAACAGACTCACAGATATAGAGAACAAACAAGTGGTTACCAGTGGGGAGTGGGAAGGGGGGAAGGGCAAGATAAGGGTAGGGGATTAAGAGGTACACACTAGGGACTTCTCTGGTGGCACAGTGGTTAAGAATCCGCCTGCCAATGCAGGGGACACGGGTTCAAGCCCTGGTCCGGGAAGATCCCACATGCCGCGGAGCAACTAAGCCCGTGCGCCACCACTACTGAGCCTGCGCTCTAGAGCCCGCAAGCCACAACTACTGAGCCCGTGTGCCACAACTACTGAAGCCCGCGCACCTAGAGCCCGTGCTCTGCAACGAGAAGCCACCTCAATGAGAAGCCCGCGCACTGCAACGAAGAGTAGCCCCCACTCGCTGCAACTAGAGAAAGCCCACGCAGCAATGAAGACCCAATACAGCCAAAAATAAATAAATTAATTAATTAATTAAAAAAAAAAGAGGTACACACTATTATGTATAAAATAAATAAATAAGCTACAAGGATACAACTCAGGGAATATAGCCAATATTTTATAATGGCTATAAATGGAATATAACCTTTAAAAATTATGAATCACTATGTCGTACACACAAAACATATAATATTGTACATCAACTATACCTCAATTAAAAAAAAGAAAGCAATGTTCTATTTAGTCTCTTTCTTGAAGGGAATATCTGACTAAATGACCCTATATCTGACTAGATTCCATAGTCCTTGGATTCAAGTTTGGTAGGGTTGAAGGTTATGAGGCCCAGAGGCCACAGATTCCCAAGATTCAGAGCTCTCCTTGCCTTCTAGGCAGGGGAAGTTGCTGAAGCACACAGGGGTGACACGAAGCAGTCTTGAGAGTTCAGACAAGATCTCCCAGGACGAGAGATGTCTGAAATAAATTAAAGGTCTATGAAATACAAGGTTATTTGTATATAACGATTACTTTAGTATGCCTTCACTTGTTTGTCTGAATATATAGCCCTGTATGTGTGGGACTCCCCCTTCCCGCTCAAAAGAAAAAACACAAAAACTGACTTGAAAGTACGGTCCTGTTAATTCAAAAGAGAGTAATTTTTTAAAGAAGTCTTTATATCTAAGGCTGCAGCTAGTAACTCCTCTAATTCATAGGATTTGTGAGTCTGTGAGCAGGGGGATGGCATGTGGTGAGGCCAGAGAGAAACAAAATATTTATCATAGCAAAAATACACTGACTGAGAGTTAAGCTGTGAACACTGACATATTTCAATGATTCCTGGATAACTTTTGGGTGGACTCAGAGGGTTAAAGCTCATTAAGATACCAGATGAAACTTGCAAGTACATATCCATTACCATAGTTAATAATTATACAATTTCTCAATCGGCAGAAGGCCACTTCAGTCAGAAAGACCAATGCAACCATAGTCCTTTATCTTTAGAGTGGTCAGAGTCTGATGAATGGGTCAAAGATTTATAAAACAGGATGAACCATATCAGCAGGTTTGTCTTTGCAGAACACTGCAACTAAAAATGCTTGTTACAAAATATATGTGGTTAAAAGGGAGTGCTTTCTCCATCTTATTACCAACCTAAAAACTCATCATTATAATGCCTTTCCATGTCAATTTTACCAAAAAAAACGAGCATGATAAAGTTACTCAAAAGCATCAAATGACAAAATGAAGAGGCAGCATAGGATTGTAATTAAAAGTATGGGTTTGGGAGCAAGATACATATGGGTTAAAACCCTACTCTGCAACTTACTAAAAATGTAAACTTGAAATTATTGAAGCTAGATGAGATATATATATACATATATACATATTCTTTATATTTTTGTATATAGTTGAAAACATCCATAATAACAAAATTAATTTCTTTGTAAGTCCAGTGAGAATTGTCTCCTTATCTGTCAAATGAAAATAACATCCATCCCTATCTTACAGTGTTGCTGTGAGATGGGCACAGAGTACTTACTCAATAAAGATTAGAGTCTTAAACCTCAGGAACTCTACACATATATATCGATACTTGGTGACACATAAAAACCAGCCCATTGTATTTCAGGGTTTTTTTTAGTGTGTATTTTTACATAGTTGTAACCATAAAATTGAAATAATTTTGTATTCTGCTTCAATCCATGTAATGCTACTCTTTTATGTCAACCTATAAATTCCTAATCATTTTTTTTAAATAAATTTATTTATTTTTGGCTGCACTGGGTCTTCATTGCTGCACGTGGGCTTTCTCTAGTTGCCCTGACTGGGGGCTACTCTTCTTTGCGGTGCACAGGCTTCTCATTGCAGTGGCTTCTTTTGTTGCAGAGCACGGGCCTCAGTAGTTGTGGCTTGCGGGTTCTAGAGCGCAGGCTCAGCAGTTGTGGCGCACGGGCTTAGTTGCTTCACAGCATGTGGGAATCTTCCCGGACCAGGGGACCCGTGTCCCCTGCATTGGCAGGCGGATTCTTAACCACTGCGCCACCAGGGAAGCCATTCCTAATTATTTTTAATGCTAGCTTAATATTTTCATAATGAATCTAATTTAGTTCACCATTACTCTCTAATTCACTCATTTGTTTCTAACTTGTCACTATTATAGCCATTGCTACATTAAATAATTTGAGGAATTTAGCATTTCCTTTCGATTATTTTCTTGTGATAAATTCCCAGGTATGGAATTATTGGGTCAAAGAAAATGTACATTGTTATAGCTCTTAATATTTATTATCGTGTTGTTTGCAAAAGAACTGGACAGTTTATAATGCCACAAACAATGGCCAAGAGTTCCAGTCTTACCACAACTTTGTTAGCATACTGAAAAGTAATTTTGGGACTTTCCTGGTGGTCCAGTGGGTAAGACTCCACATTCCCAATGCAGGGGGCCCAGGTTCGATCGCTGGTCGGGGAACTAGATCCCCGTGCATGCCACAACTAAGACCCAGCGCAGCCTAAATAAATAAATACAATCTTTTTTAAAAAAGTAATTTTACTAGTGAGGGTACAGAGGTACTTCACTGGTGTTTCATTTGCATTTCTCCAATTATTTCCAAAATGAAAAAATAGTGAATTTTAAATTATATTTGGATTAAAATCCTTAATATATGAGGTATATGCAAGCATGTGCAAACAGACACACAAAGTAATAGAAAAATGGGTTAAGAAGATAACCAGGTTGGGAATTCCCTGGCGGTCCAGTGGTTAGGACGTGGGTTTTCACTGCCTTGGACCCGGGTTCGATCCCTGGTATGGGAACTAAGATCCCACAAGCTGCATGGTGCAGCCAAAAAAAAAAAAAAAAAAAGTAGATAACCAGGTTTATAGCACAGAAAAAAATACATGGTTAAAAACAAAGAAAACATTCAACCTCCTAATAAAATGAAAGAAAATTTTATAAATTAATGAGAAAACATTTCAACCTATCAAACTTGCAAAGATTCATGAAAAGGGTACAAAGGTGCAGGGAAATAGCTTATACTAATAAGAGTTTAAACTAGTAAAATCCTTCTGGAGGGCAATATGGCAATGTATGTCAAAAGTCTTAAAATTCTGTATACCTTTGACCCCATAATTATACTTCTAGGGATCTAACCTAAAGAGAAAAACATCGTATACACTCTTAGATTTAGCTACAAGGATGTTCACAGTAGTATCATGTAAAATGTTAGAAAAGTGAGGAAAACGTGCATTGACTGAGGTCTGATAAATTATGGCACATCCATACAAAGGCAAACTATATAGCCATTTAAAGTCATGAAGATATGTATTATCACAAAAAATTTTCCTTAATATACTGATATGTAAAACAAGGAGACTATAGAAGATTATATATGGAGATTTTATTTTAATTTATTTTTTTAAAAACAGTATTCAGGGGCTTCCCTGGTGGTGCAGTGGTTGAGAATCCACCTGCCAATGCAGGGGACACGGGTTCAAGCCCTGTTCCGGGAAGATCCCACATGCAGTGGAGCAACTAAACCCGTGTGCCACAACTACTGAGCCCACATGCCACAACTACTGAGCCCACATGCCACAACTACTGAAGCCCATGCACCTGGAGCCCGTGCTCTACAGCAAGAGAGGCCACCACAATGAGAAGCCTGCTCACCGCAACTAGAGAAACCCCGCACGCAGCAACGAAGACCCAACACAGCCAAAAATAAAAATAAATAAAATAAATTTATTTTTTTAAAAACAGTATTCAGGTTACTACTATTTACATTGAAGTTAGAAACCATTTCTACAGTTTCCATGTGTTCTCCATAGTTGACTGATACAAGTGGTGCTAAAAAAGAAATAGTTCTTCTGTTCTTTAACCTCATTCTATCAATCCAATTTATCTTAATTCACTGTGCTAAGAAATAACATTGAATACTAGTAACCCACCTACTATGCACATTCATGGTAAACTCATCACTCTTACAAATACCCAATAGTTACTAAATGCTAGTATCTGAATTTCCTACTCAAAATGATAGCATGTTGCCACATTTTATGTCACTTACTAAAGGGTATAAGACACACTATCTGCCCCTCAAAAACAAAATCAATTGAAGTTTAAAGCTATTACTCATTCTTGTATCTAAAATAATAGCTACTAAAACAAACCTTTAAGCAGACAATTGATTTCTTAAATCTTTTTGCATAAGCTCTCATTTCCTTTGCAATAGGCTTTGGTTTTTCAAGTGAGAGATTTGTTATCATGTTCTCATCACCACCTGAGGTACCCTATGATTAGTGCGGTGCAGTGAGCCTCTTAGTCCTGCTTGCAATGCAGTGGGAATTTCTCCCTCCCAGCCCCTATTCCAGGCATTTTCCTTCTCCCAGTAAGTATTTAAACAGGAAGTGACCCTTAATCTAGCTGCTCTTCTGCCTTAAAGAATAGGGTGACCGGACATCCTGATCTGCCCAGTATGGTCCTAGTTTAAGCATGCCATCCTGGTGTCCTGTTTCGTCAGTTTCCCTTCTCACTCTTAAAAATGTCTCCGTTTAGGAATAAATTACATGGTGCCCTAGTTATGAACCTTATAAATACACGAATAAATGTCCTATTAGTGAAGAGTGTGCCTCCTAATACATTTTATCAGAAACATTATAACAATAGTTAGGAACAACTTAAGAAATAAAGGGAAACACTCTGTTTCATTTCCCTGTAAAAAGTTTTTAAAAATAAAATACTAACAGAAATAAGGCTGAATTGCATCTAAAATACATAATATGCATTTAAGAATCTCACAACACAGATAAGAATTAAATGAGGTAGAAAAGAGAATTAACCTGCCTGGCAGCTAAAGAAGCTAGTCAGGTTCTGGGTAATGAGGCTGCAGACACAGGTATAAAATCTTTTGGATCCAGTCTTCCTAGAAAATGTCTCAGACAGCAAGATGTCAACTTATCCAAGACTCACCCTTCCTAAGGAAAGTCAAAGGAGCAATCCTAAAATGTCACACTTCACTCCCCCGTCTCCCACACTATGTAACTGCAAAAGGACTGAACTGTAAGAATAGTAATCAAGATCTCAAGCAAAACATGGGTCCCAGGGGTCTGCCTGCCAACACCTGTACTTGCTCTCATCCACCCACCCCCTAAAAAAGGTGAAAAACACAAAATCAAGGAGAAAAAAAAAACTTTGCAACTTCAGCCCTGACATTCCTTTGTAAAAAGTCCATACTCATCTCAGCAAGTGGCAACTCCATTCTCCCAGTTCCTCAAGCCAAAAACCTTGGTATCCTCTCTGATCGCTCTCTTTTTCTCATACTTCCATTTTGTCATCAAATCCTTTTAGCCCTACCTTTAAAATTCATTCAGAACTTGACCACTTTTCTCCACCTTCACCTGCTCCTGCCCTGGTTCAAATCACAATCATCTGGATTATCTGCAATAACCTGATTTTCCTTCTTATTCTACTGCCTCCTCAGAAAACAGGTTTATAGAAGTTAAAGGAACTTGCCCCAGGTCACACAGCCTGCAGGCAGTGGAGCCAAGACTGGAATGCAGGAAATCAAACTGCAGAGCCTTAGATCTTAACCAGTATACCATATTGCCTCTCTGGGTTTTTGACTTTACTCAACTGTGGAGCTAGAATCCAAGCCGGAACGCTGCCATTAAGTCATATGAAACACACTCAAAAAACACTGGTGGAACTTCCCTGGTGGCACAGTGGTTAAGAATCTGCCTGCCAATGCAGGGGACATGGGTTTGAGCTCTGGTCGAGGAAGATCCCACATGCCACGGAGCAACTAAGCCCGTGCGTCACAACTACTGAGGCTTTGCTCTAGAGCCCACGAGCCACAACTACTGAGCCCACGTGCCACAACTATTGAAGCCTGCGCACCTAGAACTCGTGCTCCACAACAAAAGAAGCCACCGCAATGAGAGGCCTGCGCACCACAACGAAGAATAGCCCCCACTCGCCGCAACTAGAGAAAGCCTGCGCACAGCAATGAAGACCCGATGCAGCCAAAAATAAATAAATAAATAAATTAATTAATTAATTATTTTTTAAAAAGCACTGGTTTATCTAGAGAGGTAAGAAAAGAACAGAACTTCAATATAAAGGAGCTACATTATCAAAGAATTCCACTTAGAAGGTTTACTGTAAAGTTAATAATGAAGTGAATAATAAATGGCTTTTAAGAGGACCTCTCTCTCTTTCTCTTTCTTAATCCCTTCCTTCAACTCTGACAAATTTTCTCTCTCTCTGCCTCCCTCCCTCCCTCTCCCTCTCTCTCCCTCTCTTTAGTCATCTGGCAATGGGATGATAAATTTCCAAGACATTAAATATTCAAATTTTAAAACCTGTTGCTGGGAATTCCCTGGCGGTCCAGTGGTTAGTACTCTGTGCTTCCATTGCAGGGGGCATGGGTTCAATCCCTGGTCAAGGAACTAAGATCCCACATGCCACAACACAGCCAAAAAAATAAATAAATAAAAATAAAAAATAAAAACCTGTTGCTTAGCAAGTTAAAATATACAGAGTAAATGTAACAAACCATAGATGACAGACCTACTTTCCTGACCTAAATCACTTTCTTCCTTTCACCTTAAATACCCCAAGGTATACCTCAGCATCTATGTGCACTAGCTGTTCCCTCAGCCTTAAACGTTCTTCCCCTAGACTCTTGTTTACTATTTTTAAAATTTGAAGTATAATTAAACATTCAATAATAGGCACAGGTCTTAACAGTTCTGTTTGATGACTATTGACAATGGTCTACACCCATGTAACCATCACCCAAAACAAAATACAGAACAGTCCCAGGATCTCAGGAAGTTCTTTCATGTCTTTTTCTAAACAGCTTCCTTCCCTTTCCAACCTACAATTATCTTCTGATTTCTATCACTACAGAATAGTTTTGTCTTTTCTTGAACTTCATATAAACAATACAGTATATGCTCATTTATGTCTAGTTCCTTTCACTTAACACAATGGTTTTGAGATTCACCTGTGTTGTTGGGTGTATCAGGTGTTGGGTACTGTGAATACACCACACACACACACACAAAATACACCACAAGTTGTTTATCCATTTTCCTGTACATGGACATCTCAGTTGTTTCCAGTTTGGGGCTTTTATGAATAAGACTGCTATGAACATTCTTGAATTCATAATTTTGAGGAAATATGTTTTCATTTCCCTTCATTAAATATATAGGGGTAGAATGTTAAATAATAGGATGTATATATGTTTAACTTCAGTAGAAAATGCCAAACAGTTCTCCAAAGTAGCTACACTATCTGGCACACCCATCAGCAATGGATGAGTTCCAGCTGCATCACATCATGCCCAACATTTAGTATCTTCAGCCTTTCTCTTGTTAGCCATTCTAGAGTGTGTGAGATGGTATCTCATGATGAATTTACTTTGCATTATTTCCCTGTTGACTAAGTGATGTTGACTACCTTTGCAAGTGCTTATTGGTCATTAGTATATCCTCTTTGGGGAAGTCTGTTACTGGGTTATTCCTCTTTTCCTCATTTTACTATTGAGTTATTACACTTCTTTACATACCCTAGATATAAGTCCTTTCACAGATAGATATGCTGGAAATTTTTTTTCCCCACTCTGGACTTACCTACTCTTTTTCTTAGTGGTATCTTTTATTACTTTTTAAAATATTTATTTATTTATTTGGCTGTGCCGTGTCTTAGTTGTGGCACGTGGGATCTTTAGTTGTGCCATGAGAACTCTTAGTTGTGGCATGTGGGATCTAGTTCCCTGACCAGGGATCGAACTTGGGCCCCCTGCACTGGAAGTGTGCAGCCTTAGCCACTGGACCACCAGGGAAGTCCCTTAGTGTTATCTTGTAAAAGGCAGTAATGTTAAATTAGTTGAGGTCCAATTTATCAATTTTTTTCTTTTACATGTCTTTTTTCTTTTAGGATCTTATCCAATAAATATTTGATACTCCAAAGTCATAGGGATATTCTCCTTTTTTTTTTTTCTTCTAGAAGCTATGACATTTAAAAAATATATCCACAAATTATTTGATACTCCTCCCTTCAGGAGGTGAGGCTTAATTCCTCTACCCTTAAACATGGGCTGGAGTAATGAGTAGAATATGGTTCAAGTGATGGTATGTGACTCCCAAGACTTTGTCATAAAAGGCAATGCCACTTCCTCCTTGTGCTCCCTCTTTGATCACTTACTCTGAGGGAAGTCAGCTGCCATGTTATGAGGGCGCTCAAACAGCCCTAAGAATAGGCTCATGTGGTGAAGAACCGAGTCTCCAGCCAATAGCCAGTGAAGAGCTGAGGCCTCTAGCCAATAGCCGTGGGACATAAGCCATCTTAGAAGGGGATTCTCCAGCCCCAGTCAAGCCTTCAGATGATTATACTCTTGCTAAAATCTTGCCTACAACCAGATGAGAGACTCTGTGCTAGAATTACCTAGCTAAATTCCTCCTGTGTTCCTGACACAGAGTAACTGTAACATAATAAATATTTGTTGCTTTAACCCAGGAAGTATTGGGAAATTTGTTATGAAGTGAGAGATAATACAGAAGTTGTACTGTTTTTGCTTTTGCATTTTAGATATATGATCCACTGCAAATTAGTTTCTGTGTATGGAATGAGTTGAGGTGATAGTTCATTGTTTTCCATATAGATATCAAGTTAGAGCAACATTTGTCTTTCTTTCTCCCATTGGACTGACTTGGCACTTTGGTGGGAAAATGCATGAGTCTATTTCTGAGATCTCTATTATGTATCATTGACCTAAATGTCTATCCTTATGCCAACACTACACTGTCTTGATTACTGTAGCTTTGTGGAAAATCCTGACATCAGGAAACAAAAGTCCTCCAACTGTGTTTTTCAAAATTATTTTGGCTATTCTTAGACCTTTACATCTTGATAAGTTTATAGAATCGTCTTATCTATTTCTTCAAACAAAGCCTACTAGGATGTTGAAGAAGACTGAAATTAATCTATCGGTCAATTTAGAGAGAATTCCATCTTAATAATGTTGAGTCTTCCAATCCATGAATATGGAATATCACCATTTATCTAGGTTTTTTTTTAAACTTACACTAGCAATGTTTCTACCTTTTCAGTGTTGAGAGCATATCCTTAGTTAGATTTATTCATAGGTATTTGCTTTTTTTTATGCTATCAGAAATAACAGTTTTTATTTCAGTTTTCAAATAGTTCATTGCTAATATAGAGAACTACAAATTATTTTCATATAGTGATTTTGCTAAATTCACTTATTAAAATTGTTTTTTGTAGACTCTATCGGGTTTTCCATGTACACAATCATGTTATATGTAAGTAACAGTTTTACTTCTTTTCTAATTTTTATGCTTAATTATGTTCTTTTTCTTGACTTATTACACTTTCTAGGACCACTAGTTCAATGTTGAATAAAGGTGGTGAAAGAGAAATATATATCCATATTATTGCTTTAAAATCTTTAGGATCCATAGCTAAGGTTGGCAAATGTTTTCTACAACAGGTCACAAAGTAAGTATTTTAGGCTTTGCAGATCATACAGTCTGTTATAATTACTGTACACTGTGGATGTAGCAAGAAAGCAGCCATGGACAATACATAAACAAATGAGCATGGCTATGTTCCAATAAAACTTTACAGTCACCGAAATTTGATTTTCCTATTTTTCACATGTAACAAAATATTAGTCTCCTTTTGATTCTTTTTCAGCCATTTTATTACATAATAACCATTCTAGGTCACAAGCCACACAGGCACAGGTGATGGGCTGGATTTGGCCTACAAGCTGAAGTTTGCTGATCTCTGGTTTAGACCACTGACTTGAGACCTTTCTTCTTTCCTAATATAAGAATTTAATGCAATGTTTCCCTCCAAACAGTGCTTAACGGCACTACTATTTGTTTCATTTGTGCTTTGTACTGGTTTTTTAGCCATTGCTATAGGATTTTCAATTTACATCTTTAACTTTACACAGTCTTCAAATAACATACAGCCAGCCTACCATATACATGGGTTCCACATCTGCAGATTCAACAAACTGCAGATCAAAAAACAAAATCCAGAAAGTTCCAAAAAGCAAAACTTGAATTTGTTGCATGCCAGCAACTATTAACATAGCACTTACATTGTATTCACAACTATTTACATAGCATTTACCTTGTATTAGGTATTATAAGTAATCTAGAGATGATTTAAAGTATACAGGAGGATGTGCATAGGTTACATACAAATACTGTGCCATTTTTCATAAGGGACTTGAGAAATCTGAGGATTCTGGTGTCCAAGGGAGGTCCTGGAACCACTCCCCGGGGATAACAAAGAATGACAGTACCACTTAACCTGTTCTAAGAACCTTACGACAGCATTGATTCCCAATCTGAATGTTATACTCAGGCCAAATTATTTATCAAGGTTAAGAGGAAAATAAAGGCATTTTCAGAAATGCAACATATCAAATAATTTGCCTCCCATTCACCCTTTCTTCAGCAAATTGTGGGAGTAAACCAAGAAAGAGGAAGACATAGAACAGAAGAAACAGAAGATCCAACACAGAAGAAAAGGAAATGCCTAGAATAATAGCTGGGCACTATGAGAAAATGGAAACCGCTCCAGACTGGAGCACGTTACTCTGGAGGGACTTCTCTGAGATGACGACATTGACAGAATAAATTATGTGAAAGAAAACAGGAAATTTGGGCAACTGGTAGCAAATTTTGAGTTGAGTTAGTGATAAGAACACAAAAAACCATATAAACAAGTTATGTCCTAAACTGAAAGCATCAAATACATTACTTGAAAAATCACAGGTAAATACCAAACAGCTAGGAGTTGAGAGTGGTTACCTCTGAGGAGGGGAAGTGAGGGTGGGGACCAAGAAGTACTGTCTGTCTGGATGATCCCTGACAAACTACTTGGCTCGTTAAACTGTATAACTCTGAAGAAGAAAAATATGGAAGATAAGGAAATAAGGTACTTAAGGATTTCCCAAGGACATAAAACCACCTTGGCAACTAACTGTGACCTCTGGAAACCAAGAAGTCTAACAAAATTGTCCTGCAAAATAGAAAACAACACAAACGAATGCATTTGATGGGTGGAAAAGGGCAAAAAAAAAGCAACATTACGCCTGTGCTATCATAACTCTTGTCAAATGCGTGACATCAAGAGCAGAAATCCCTAGGTTTCCGTGCTTCAGTTCCCCCGTCTATAAAGTGCGTGTAACAGTATCCCTCTCCCAGGACTGTAATGAGGCTTCAACCCAATAATGAACATAAAGTGCTTACAGCAGTGTTAGAAATAAATATTAACACAGTTAATACTTTACTATTTTTAAATAACTGAAATTATTTTTTATTTCAAATCATTCAATTTAATTGTCACAATGACACTGAAAAGTTTATTTGAATGCTTACCTTGTCTATTCAAACATCAAGGCCTCTAACCCTTTCACATATATCTCCAAAAAGGGGGGACTGTGGGGGAACGAAGATAAACTGTCTGATGACCCAAGAGAAACAGAAATAACAATTAATGAAGGTTGTCTGTAAAGATGCTTATAATTCTGAAGAACTGACTGCACCTGAAAAACTACTCATGATACCAGGCTTTATCTTACACTTCTTAGTTGATTATGATCAATCATTCACTCACTAAGTAAGTCAGCAATTAGAACTGAAAACTTGGTCCTAACTATACATTAACTCAGTAATGCTGAAACCAGCATTTTTCCACTTCTAAAGAGGTAAAGTCTCCAACTTATGCACAGATTGTGCTCTCCAAGTTCAGTTCTACTTTGTTATAAAACCTGAGAAACATCTTTCCAAAGGAAAAAAGTATGAAATAAAGTTGAGATCCTGGGCAAGAAATAAAGGCCAATTTAATCCATACGTACCTAAGAACCATGGAGAAAAGAAAAGAATAAATATAACCATGTTAGGTGGCTTTCAATCTCTTCTTTTGTGCTCTAACAGCTAGCAAAAAAATAGTTACTTGAGATTCAGAGTTGTCCCACACTTTTATTCATCTTTGGATCCTTGTAAACGTAAACAGTATGTAACAGAGTACCTGACTTCTATTAGAAGCTTAAAATATTTATTTAACAAATGAATAACTAGAATTAAGAGTACTATTTGAACTATACTCTTTTTATGGAGAAATACACTACAATTTGCAATTGAAGGAACATTTTCCTTTATCTTGGCAACAAGATCAGAGTTTGAACACCAAGAACAAAAAAGCGTGGGCAGATACTCCATCTACATAATATTCATTTCTCCTAGAAATCACATTTTGGTCACAGATCACTCATAGTGTTTTTAAGTATGTATAAATCACTAAGTTGGGTTTCACTATATAAAACTTGACCTCCAAAATTCCCTGCTTCTTTCCCTTCACCAATATCTTAAATAAAAATTGCAGCCATCAATATTTTATCTGGGAGGATTTTCCCCCCAGTTTTATTGAGATATAATTGACATATAACATTGCATTAGTTTAAGGTATAGGGTATAATGATTTGATATATGTATATATTACAAAATGATTACCACAATAAGTTAACAACCATCACCTCACATAGTTATAAATTTTTTTTCTTGTGATGAGAACGCTTAAGATTTACTCTGTTCGCAATTTTTAAATATTTAATGTAGTACTGTTAACTATAGTCACCATGCTGTACATTACATCTCCAGAACTTATTTATCTTATAACTGACGTCTGTACCTTTTGACCACCTTCCCCTATCTCCCCATGCCCACCCCTCTGACAACCACCAATCTGTTCTGTTTCTGTGCCTTCAGTTTTTTATATTCCACATTTAAGTGGTATCATACAGTATTTGTCTTTCTCGGTCTGGCTTATTTTACTTAGCATAATGCCCTTGAGGTCCATCCATGTTGTTGCAAATGGCAGGATTTCCTTATTTTTATGGTTGAATAATACTCCATTGTATATATACACACCACATTTTCTCTTTTTAAAAAATGATTTGGCCTCCCAGGTCCAAGTCAGTATTTTTTCTTTTTTTGTAATTAATTAAGTTATTTATTTATTTATTTTTGGCTGCATCGGGTCTTCGTTGCTGTGCACGGGCTTTCTCTAGTTGCGTCGAGTGGGGGCTACTCTTCATTGCGGTGCGCGGGCTTCTCATTGCAGTGGCTTCTCTTGTTGCAGAGCACGGGCTCTAGGCGCGCGGGCCTCAGTAGTTGTGGTTCACAGGCTCTAGAATGCAGGCTCAGTAGTTGTGGCGCATGGGCTCAGTAGTTGTGGTTCTCAGGCTCTAGAGCGCCGGCTCAGTAGTGGCGCACGGGCTTAGTTGCTCCACGGCATGTGGGATCTTCCCAGACCAGGGCTCAAACCCGTGTCCCCTGCATTGGCAGGCGGATTCTTAACCACTGCACCACCAGGGAAGTCCCATACACCACATTTTCTTTATCCATTCAGCCATCAATGAACACCTAGGTTATTTCCATGTCTTGGCTATGATAAATAATGCTACAATGAACATGGGGGTGCAGATATCTCTTCAAGACAGGGATTTCACTTCTTTAGAATATGTTCCCCAAAGTGGAATTGCTGAATCACACAGTAATTCTATTTTTAATTTTTTGAGGTCGATATTTTAATCTAAAATTAATTTTTTTGAGGTAGAAAGCAGTTTCTATACTACTTCTAGTCAGTACCAAAGGTTATCAACTGAAAAATTAATACAATGGACCAAAAAATGTAATAAAAAAAACTTATTAAAAGATTCAATACTCAGGGACTTCCCTGGCAGTCCGCTGGTTAAGACTCCATGCTTCCACTGCAGGGGGCACAGGTTCGATCCCTGGTCAGGGAACTAAGATCCTGGATGCCAGGTGCGGCACGGCCAAAAAAAAAAAAGATTCAATATTCAGAGAGAAATTCTGTTTAAAACCCAACATTTCTCTAGTTCAAATGCAACTACCTATACTTAGACATTCCAGACATGAAGTAGATAAAATTACCCAACCCAATAACATAAATTATGTTAAGAACAAAAATATTGCAAAACAACTGAAAATTATAGGTTAACATTACAGAATTTAGTAAACAATGAATTCGATGTCCACATTGCAAAGCTGACTTCCATAGTTTAAAACCTGAGTTTACCTAAAAAAGAAACCCCTTAATTTTTCATTACTCAAAGAAAACAACTCAATCTCTATGATACATCCTTAAAGAAATAAAGATTAATTTATCCTAGAGAGCCAGGGTTCACATCAAGCTTTATGGAATGATTGATAATCACATTTCTTCTTCCAAACATAAAATTCATGTGGATTGTCACCTTAAATGAGAAAGGCATGAAAAGAACGTAAGCTCCAATCTAGCATTAGAAATTACTCCATAAATATTATTTCTCTTGAATACCCTTTCTGCTTTGTAAGTCTATTTCCCCAATGAAACCAATATACTTTATTTCTTTATAATGATTTCATTTCATGTAAATTTATGAAGGTTGTATAAATATTTGTTAGAATAGGAGTTTGTCTGAATAGTTGACAATGACTAGTGAGAACAAAAGAGACAAGGGTAGCATCATCAGCAGAGGAGACAAAAGCATCTCTAAAGCACCCACTACATTAACACAACATTTTTTACACAAAGATTTTTAAGTAAGGTCTTCATGTGATATTTCTGAAAAATATTTTTATATCCAAGAAAATTTAAACATAAGCAATTAAATCTACTTTTAATTTTTAATTTTTTAATTGTTTTTTTATTTTGAATTTTGATTAAGAATGTTTTCTGATCCACAGGCCTTTTCCTTTTAAGTACAGCTACCATGGCAGTGAGTTATAATTAACTTAGCTACCTCTGTTTTAAATGTTGGGATGTTACTTTTCTTCTAGTTTTATTTATCTACATGAGGATTCATGTTAATAACCTGTTGTGAATTTTTTCAAATGCTCAATGTTAAATTATGAAAACATAGAATGCATATACCATAGTTAAGTATAGGGGAATTAATAACACATGAATGTATCACTTTGACATTATTTTCTTATAAATAAGAACAGATGCCCTTTTTAGGAAAAAAAAAAAAAAAAAAAAGAATGTTTTCCGTAGAAAGACCAGATCAGTTTCTCTGCTTTAGTAAACTACATAATAAAATATGAAACTCATTACGGAAAAGCAAAGCAGGAAACTTAATATGTCACTTTTAGACACCTATCCTTATGTGAAAGTAAACAGCATTAATTCCAAGCATATTCCAAACTTTTAGGAGAAGTGGGTGGGTGAAGGAACAAGAGAGACTAAAAACTGACACTACTTCTATAGTGTAGGTTTATACTTTAATGTGTTCATTCTGAAAAGCAAATGAGGCAAACTGAGACTTCCACCTGGCTTGCCAGAATGACTCTCATGAGTACTAACATGCTTAGGTTAACATTTTCATAAACTTCTTTCTCATTTCTTCCAAGTATCTTAAATAACATTAAAAACTATATAACATGATACAGCTGCTTCAGAAAAACTGTTTGACAGTTCCTCAAAAAGTTAAACATAGAGATATCATATAACCCAGTAATTACATCCTAGGTATACACCAAGGAGAATTGAAAACATACGTCCACACAAAAACCTGTAAACGAATGTTCATAGCAGCATCATTCCTATCTGTCAAAAAGTGGAAATAACCCAAACATCCATCAACTGATGAAGGGAAGAACCAAATGTGGTATATCCTCACAATGGAATATTATTCAGCCCAGAAGAGCTACAAAGTACTGATATGCCACATCACAGGTAAACTCTGAAAACACGCTACATTAAAGGAACCAGACACATAAGGCAATATATTGTATGATTCTATTTATATGAATTACTCAGAATAGGCAACTCCATAGAGATATAAACAGAGATATGGCTGCCAGGGGCTAGGAGAAGGGGGAAAACTTAAGAGGGGTTTCCTTTGAGGGCGATGAAAAAGTTCTGGAACTAGATAATGGTGATGGTTGCACAACACTGATTATACTCAAAGCCACTGAAACGTTTATGTTATGTGAATTATACTTTAATTAATGAAAGAAACCCTACAAAACAAAAAACAGATGTTAACATCTTTTCAAAGAAAGTTAACTTCCAAAATAAATGATGATTATTTTGGTATTTCTTTAAAAACCTTATTGTTAATTTGATATGGACATTAGAAGCATTTTTATTTATATATTTATTTATTTTGGTTGTGACAGGTCTTAGTTGTGGCATGCAGGATCTTCCATGCCTTGTGTGGGATCTTTGTTGCCGCATACGGGATCTTTACCTGTGGCATACAGGATCTTTAGTTGTGGCATACAAATTCTTAGTTGGGCATGTGGGATCTAGTTCCTTGACCAGGGATTGAACCCGGGCCCCCTGCATTAGGAGCATGGAGTCTTAGCCACTGGACCACCAGCGAAGTCCCTAGAAACATTTTCAGAAATAAACCTTTTTCTATAATGCCGAATACCATCCTTAAGCTTTTCTATTTGTCAGGAGTTCGCATAAAAATCTTTTATCACCAGCTTTGCAATGCTTAGCCTGCCAGGGTAGGAATCAATTTTATATAATATCTAAACAAGTGAGTTTTAAAATGGGCAGAATGTTTTATTAAATTTGGCTTACCAATATCGTATGTTGAATTTTAGTACAGGAGAGGAACATGTTTATTTCTAATGAAGAAGATCAGCAAAAGATGACAAACTTTTTATTTTATCTATTTATTTATTATTATTTTTTGGCTGCATTGGGTCTTCATTGCTGTGCGCGGGCTTTCTCTAGTTGCAGTGAGCGGGGCTACTCTTTGTTGTGGTGCGCGGGCTTCCCATTACGGTGGCTTCTCTTGTTATGGAGCACAGGCTCTAGGTGCGCGGGCTTCAGTAGTTGTGGCATGTGGGCTCAGTAGTTGTGGCTCATGGGCTTAGTTGCTCCACAGCATGTGGGATCTTCCCGGACCAGGGCTTGAACCCGTGTCCCCTGCACTGGCAGGTGGATTCTTAACCACTGCGCCACCAGGGAAGTCCCGAAATACTTTTTATTATTTATTTATTTATTTAAGATTTATTATTTACTTATTTACTTTATTTTTGGTTGTGTTGGGTCTTAGTTGTGGCACACGGGATCTTTGTTGCGGTGCGTGGGCTTCTCTCTAGTTGTGGCATGAGGGTTTTTTTTCCTCTTCTCTAGTTGTGGTGTGCAGGCTCCAGGGCATGTGGGCTCTGTAGTTTGCGGCACACAGGCTCTCTAGTTGAGGCACACTAGCTCAGAAGTTGTGGCACGCGGGCTTAGTTGCCCCGTGGCATGTGGGATCTTAGTTCCCTGACCAGGGATCAAACCCGCATTCCCTGCATTGTATGGCGGGTTCTTTACCACTGGACCACCAGGGAAGTCCCCCGAAAAATTTTTTAGACAGCAAAATTTACCTGGTCTGCTTTAGCCCTCATGAAGCTATCTCTGACATTCATTTTTTTAAATTTTGATATTCAATACAGAAAAGCAACATCCAAAAAAAAAAGGCCATGCCAAATGCAATAATAATAAAAATGCAAAAATTAATTTATTTTACCTCAAATATAATAGAAAATACCACTTCTGCTGAACCTAATTCTAGGCAAGGTAAAATTCAGTCACCTACATAATAATTTGCCCAGTGTCCATTCACAATCTTCCTGCTTGCTCTTAATGGCATTTGAGTAGAGTAGGCTCTCAATCTACATGAATTAATTATGTAAATTATCAGATTAAATAACAGTTTCAACTTAAAATAATAACATCTATTTGGGGCCTATGCGAACCAGGCAATGGAACTAGAGGCTTTATATATTTAACTCATTTCAGCTCACAATACCTTACAGAGAGGTTAAGTAACTTCCCTAAGGTCACAACACTAGTACACTGCAAAGCCAGGATTCAAACCAAGGTCTGTCAGACATACAATCATTTTTGCTAAAACATTCCAAGTCTGGGCTACAAAGGAATATAATTTCAGTTTAATTGGCAAACATTCATCTTATCTCTTGAATACAGCTTCTAAATGTTTAGGTAATGAGAAAGAAAAAGAGTACCTGAAAAGAACATTACTGAAGAATGAAATGATGTGTCTGGGGAAACATGTAGTGCACTGTTTGCCTACTATGTGCCATGTGCTGGACTGGCTATTTTAATGCATGAACACTTAATTGTTACAACAATACTGGGAAGTTAATATTGATACCTCCTTTTTTACATAAGAGGAAACTGAAGTTTAGAAGGTGCAAGAAAGTCCAAGGTTACAGAAGTTGCAAGGCACATAGTTGGGATTAGAAACCAAATTCAGTCGGTCAATAAATATTTACTGAGTGTTTACTATGTACCAGGGCTATACGAGGCACTTAGAATAGAATATTAGAGATCTCCCACATACAGCTCAAACCAAACCGATTTTCTTTTTGCTTAGGCAGTAAATCATTGTGAAATTGAAAAATCCTCATAGATTTTTCTTTTAATAGCTTTGTTTTAAATGATTATTCATGCTTTGGTTATACATGTTAAGTACTGTCCCTAAAGCCAGAAGTTGATTGCCATAAAAACTGAATAAGCCTCCAGTAGATAATGTGAAAATATAAGCAATTCTGTCCTCCTGCATGATTTTGAACATATTGCTAGATAGAGAACACCACTTTGGAAAATATACTTCTTATGTTCTGAAGGATAATTTAAACCATTAAGCATTTTACAAAGCTTTTGAAGGTCAGATTTTAAATGACAACAGTGAAATTTCAAAAAGAACAGGAAAAGTCAGCACCAAAGCTAGTTTAACATTAATAATAAGTGATCTAATAAATAGGTCTATGTTTGCCTAGTCAGGTTTTGCTTATTATGTCAGTTGGAAAGCCGGAAGGAAACTGGTTTTAACTCCCATACAACCTGTATCATGACAACATCACTTTATCAGAAATGTAGCTGATATCAGCATAATGCTGAGACAGTTCAAATTTAAAACTGATTTTTCTTTTCCAACTATTTTCATAATCATTAATGGTATATAGAATCGAGATAACTTAAGAAAAAAAAAAAAAAGAAGAGTAATTAACATTTACTGTGACCCTTCTATGTGCCAGATACTACATTTAATTCTCACAGCCACCTTAACCTTTTAGAGGAAGAAACAGAAGTTTTGAGAAATGAAGTACCTTTTCTAAGATTACATAGCTAATACAGAGGCAGAGCCAAGGTTCAGACTCTGATGTCAATTATTATAATGCTCCATGGCACTAAACACCTGTCAGTTTCTTAATTTATTTTAAAAATTTTATGATAATATAATATTAGAGCAGAGAAAGCAAAGTAAAATACTGATTTGGATTATGAACTGTTTTAGTACCTCAAAAGTACTAAAGAGTGATGTTGACCTTTTAAAAATTCCTATGACGGTCACTGTGAAAGAGAATATAAAATACCTTCAAGTCAAAATATTAGGCTTTTGAGTAGAAAAAAAGTAACAAATAAATAAGTATACATTTAATATTATCAAAAGAGAACCAAGTTAAAAAAAAAAACAAAAAAACTAGTTCTATTCTAAAGCAACACTTTTTGAAAGACTGCAGATCACCAGCGTAGGCTGGCTCGAAGCAGCATTTTTCAGAGTTAACTTCATGGAAGACTAATCCCTATAAAAATATTGAAAGATAATGAGTTTCCACAGTCAAACAAGTTTGAGAAATGCCGGACTTAACGCTAAACCAGTTTCTTCACTGGTTACAAACAGTACAACATAGCGCCTGGAGCCCTCTGGAGTCAGACTATCTGGGTTTGAATCCCTGCTCTTCCACCTCCTGGCCTAGACATGATATTTGGAACATGTTATTTCACTACTCTGGGTCTCAGGTTTCCCACCTGTAAAAAAAAAAAAAAAAAAGAGACAATTGCAAAGACAGATTTGTTGTAAAGATTAGAAAGATTAAAACATCTGGGGTTGAGATATGGGGATATATGTATATGTATAGCTGATTCACTTTGTTATAAAGCAGAAACTAACACACCATTGTAAAGCAATTATACTCCAATAAAGATTTAAAAAAAAAAAAAATCTGGGATTGTTAGAACAGAGCCTTAAAATAGTAAGTGCTTGATAAATGTTAAATTATTAGTAGTAACATCATTTCCCTGAGCCTTTATTAACCTGATAAAAGTTGATGCTCATCATGAATCTCCAAGGAGCCAAGGGATATACCTAGTATGCAGTTTCCCAAACTTATATGATAGAACCCACTTTTCCACAGACCATCCCTCAAGACTGGTTAATGTCTTTTAAAATCAAAACAAAACAAACCAACAAAAAATACTATGAGAAACAATAAAGAATTCCATCACTAAAATTAAATCTGTTTAAAAAAAATACAAGTGTAGTGCTTCCCAGCTGGTGAACACATCAAGGTGCAGGAAGGGTGGCATGTGGAAGAAGGCATGGGAAGCTCCACGCCCCTTCCCCCATACCTTGCCCTACATATCTCTTCCATTTGGCTATTCCTGAGTTGTATCCTTAATAAGCCAGTAATATCTCCTTACAGATTCCAGCACATGGGTTCAGTGTCTGCAACCTGTACCTGTAGTAGAATAGTGCATTGTTTTATTTTCCATTCTCATAGCCCTCAGTGGCTTCAAGTGATCACATCTCATCACAGTAGTCATTCAATTATCCAACATACTATGCGGAACCTATTCATCATCACCCAGCCTGCAATCATTTGAATAAGGACATGAATGGTTTCCGTTATCAAGATACATCTATTTAAGTCTCATATCTGTTGTATAGAAGTCAATATTCAAATGATGGCGTGTTTTCCGTTTGGTATTTATTGTGCCCATTTGGCAAATTTACAGTCATTACCAGAGTGCTGATCATGCTACCCTTCCATTTAGAATTTTTTCTAAGCAGTATGTGTCAGGATCTTCAGAAATGCTTACACCCTTTGATCAAACAAATCAATTTCCAAGGAGCTATACTATGGAAATAAATAAGAATACAAGATAAAACCTTAAATACACATATTGCATCATTGTTTAATATTGTGGAAAATTAGAAATACTAAAGAAGTCTAGGGAATTCCCTGGTGGCCCAGTGGTTAGGACTCAGAGCTCTCACTGCTGAGGGCCCAGGTTCCAGCTCTGGTCCAGGAACTAAGATCCCGCAAGCTGAGTGGTGCAGCCATAAATAAATAAATAAGTCTAATTTTAGGGGAAGGATTAAACAAAGAGTGGTACATTACTTGTATTACACAGTCATTACAAATTATATTTGAAAGATTATGAGTAATGCTATGTGAAAAAGCAAGTTACTAGTTTATTTTTGTAGTATAAGCATAATTTTCTAAAACAAGCCAACAAAACACCAAGTAATCAAAATTTAAGACAAAAACTAAATCTAAAAATACGCCGAGGACTTCCCTGGTGGCGCAATGGTTAAGAATCCGCCTGCCAATGCAGGGGACATGGGTTCAAGCTCTAGTCCGGGAAGATCCCACATGCCACGGAGCAACTAAGCCCGTGCACCACCACTACTGAGCCTGCGCTCTAGAGCCCGCGAGCCACAAATACTGAGCCCTCGTGCCACAACTACTGAAGCCTGTGAGCCTAGAGCCCGTGCTCTGCAACAAGAGAAGCCACCGCAATAAGAAGCCTGCGCACCGCAACAAAGAGTAGCCCTTGCTCGCCGCAACTAGAGAAAGCCCGAGGGCAACAGTGAAGACCCAACGCAGCCAAAAATAAATAAATTAATTAATTTTTAAAAAAACATAAAAAAAAAAAAATACACCCAGTGACATGGCACACAGCAGGCGGAGAGGACATGCACACCCTCATTCCTTCCTCTTTCTCAACTCCATCTTCACGTTAGCGGCAGTGGTAAAGCGGTTCAGTCGCCAACATGCAGCTGTTTGTCTGCACGCAGGAGCTACACACTCTCCAGGTGACCGGCCAGGTGACAGATCAAGGCTCATGTAGCCTCGTTGGAGGGCCTCATTCCAGAAGATCAGATCCTGCTCCTGCAGGATGAGGCTACCCTGGGCCAGTGTGGGGTGGAGGCTGTGAGCACTCTGAGCACTCTGGAAGTAGCCAGCCGCATGTTTGGAGGTAAAGTCCATGGTTCCCTGACCCGTGCCAGGAAAGTAAGAGGTCAGATTCCCAAGGTGGCCAAACAAGAGAAAAAGAAAATGGGCCGGGCCAAGAAGCGTATGAAGTACAACCAGTGCTTTGTCAATGTTGTGCCCGCCTCTGGCAAGAAGAAGGGCCCCAATGCCAACTCTTAAGTCCTTTGTAATCTTGGCTTTCTCTAATAAAGCCACTTAGCCCAATCCAAAAAAAACCCCCAAAACCCAAGAAACAAAAAATGAATAAATAAATAAACAAACACCCAAATGTCAACTATGGTTGATTTGAGCCATAGGTGACCCTTCTTCCTACTTCTCTACATTTTCCAAGTTTTCTTTATGGAGTATGTCAATTTTGCTTAACTCTTACTTGATACCACTTGCCTTTGAGCTAAAGTTCTACTAGATGACAAAACAAAGCAAACTGGCCTAGTGGTCAAAGATGGGAAAAGTGTGAAATGTGATTTCTTTCAAAGGTTATTTATCATTTTGTGAGAGGCAGAAATGGTTAAACATACAACGAAGTCATATTACCTGCTAGCAAAATTGTTCTTAGTTTGTACAATGAAATCACATACATCAGTATTTCTTAGTGTTCTGCAAAAACACCATGCATCATGATTCTAAGTATTTTGTGACCTGAGGAAGTCTGAAAGCATGTTTAAAATATGCCAAATATTAATGTAGTGTAACCTTTGGTTTTAAGGCATATTGGGAGAGGTAAAACTCTCAGAATATTATTTTGTAACTTTATCAATTGATACATTTTCTAAACGTCCAAAAACAGACATTTAGGGAATTCCCTGGCGGTCCATCCAGTTAGGACTTGGCACTTTCACTGCTGTGGCCTAGATTCAACCCCTGGTGCGGGAACTAAGATCCTGAAAGCTGCCCCGCGCGGCCAAAAAAAAAAAAAAGACATTTAACATGTAGTATTTCAGGTTATACTTTATAACTTAAATATGGCTTAACTATTGCTGCAATATTACTAAATTTACATGCCTTTAAAGAGATCAAGAACTATTTATACTGCCATTCCCTCCTTTTGTGACTCAGAAATTTTTACACTCCCTCTTAACCTGGTGTCTGCTGTGCAAAGGCCTGAAGACCTAATGATTTCTCACCCCAATATGGACTCAGGGTTACTTCTACCCATATGCCCACCCCTTAGAGACAAGTTTGTCAAGGCCAAAAAATCAAGTGAGCACCAATCGCTTCCACCCCTGCCTTCCTCCTTTCCCAGGGCTAAGCCTTGCCAAAAAGAAAACAGCCCCATGCTAGGGTTCTTTATGACATGCTGAGCAAAAGCCACAGACTGCTAAACACTGCCAAGTAGACCTGAAAACAATGAACTCATCTAACTTTGTGCATAACCCAGAACCTCAGTCTGTCAGCATCAACGCATTTTTCCCATAAAATTAATAAAAATTTTGAGATTAGCTAAAATCACCATATTCTTACAATCATCCAAAACGCAAGCCCCTATGATTACTCCCTCTTTCCTGCTGCACTCTGATCTCATTTCTGCTCTGTACTGTCTCCCTCTTCGACCATCACACACCCTCCAATAGCTATACTTCCTGATAACCCTTTACACTGTTCCACTGCAAATTCCCTAAACCCCCACCAATTTAAATTGGTTGCCAGCAGTCTTGCTCTCTAAACTAATCTGGGTGCGAGATATTCTCTCCCACTCAGCAAACGTGAAGCACGTAAGTCATGCCTTGTTCACCATCACAGTTCTTTACCCTCAAATAAAGGTACGTCTTTTGAGGTTTAAGTCATCTGTTGCTACCTCTCTCTCCTTGTCATCCACTGGTCTCTTGGTCACTCTCCCACATTCACTAAAGGCTTTGGAACCTGGTTCAAAATCTTTCCACCCCTTGCTCTGCCACCATTCTGAGCAACTCACTTCCTGTGTAGCTGACTCCTGTAAAATTCTAGATCTACAGTTCCCTTATCTCAACTCCAGGAACCTTCACTTTCTCTCCACTTCAGAAACCCATTCCATAGCCAGATCTTGCATTCAGTCATAACCAGCAACTGCTCCTATTTAATCTTAAAATCCAATATCCAGTTTTGACCCCTTCATATCCCAGCAGCTACTTTCTGGTTTCATTTGTTTGCTACTGAGCCTAGACTCAATGGCCCAGAGCTTGAAATGCTCTAACTACTGTAATTTCTTGCATCCTTACTCTGTCTGCCATACTGACCTGTAAAACTCAAACCAAAATCAATCCAGTTGTTCAACTTGTCTGCTCAGCCCCTCAGGCTGGTGAGGCCTGAGAGACGGGGGAAAAAATCATCACACAACTATATATACCAGAGCCATGAAAAATTATTACAATTCTTTTAAGTAATCCCATTCAGTTAGCCCTCTCATTTCTCTCAATGAAATTCTCCCTTTCTCCTCAAACTCTCCCCTACAATCACCATCACCATCCTCTATAATCTCAGCTGATGAGGTGATCCCCCCACTTCACTGAAAAATTCATCAAGTGTGTTGATGCCCCAAATTCCTCACCTACCACCCAACACTTTTCTCCATCTGCACCATCCTTTCTTTATTCCTACTTCCGTGGAAACAATATTCCTATTCCTACTGAAACCTAGTATCCTCACTCTGTTCCCTCTACTCTTAAGGACAATGTTCAATCAATCTCACATACCTCCTTCTTCCTGTATCATCAACTTCTCCCTTCCTTCTGACTCTTTCCATTTAGCATATAAACATGCTGAACTGTCTCTCATCTTGATAGAATATGCCCTCTACCTATGATCCTGTATCTCTACAAGCTTTTTGAAAAGAATGTCTGCACTTACTGCTTCCACTCTCTCACAACTATTCACTCTAGTTCTCAGCAACCAGGCATTTATCTCTACCGTGGAGATTCCACTGAAACTGTTCTATAGAAGATGATCAATCAGCTAGTTGCTGCTCTGTCCTTATAGTAGCTGACCTATTTTCTACATTTGACACTGCTGACCACTCTTTTCTTAAAACTTCTCAGTCTTCATTTAATGACATTTACTGAAAACCTACTTTATGATAAGAACTGTGGATAAAATGATGAACATGATGGTCTTAGTCCTCAAGAAACTTAAAATCGAGTTGGGGAAGCTTTTATGGTAATTCATACTCATATTTCAACCTCTCAGATCCTTCCTTCCTTTCTCTACTCAGCCCTTAGATTCTGACACTCCCCCAGGGCTCCCCTCTTTGCTCTTCTAACATCCACCCCAGGGTTACTGTATCTACATTACCTACTCACTGATGATGACAAAATTTACATCTCTAGCTGAGAATTCTATCCGGAGTTCTGGACCCTTTTACTCTACGAAAAGATACTGGTACTTGGATATTTCACTATCTTGATAATATCCTTTGATATACAAAAGTTTTCAATTTTGACGAAGTCCTATTTATCTATTTTTTCTTTGGCTATTTGTGCTTTTGGTGTCCTATTTAAGGAACTGCTGCCTAGTCTAAGATCATAAATATTTATACCTACATTTTTTCTAAGACTTTTACAGCTTCAACTCTTACAGTTAGCTCCTTAATCCACTGAAGCCATAATTCTTGAAAGATAAGGATTTCAATGGCAGTATCTGAAGGCTTAAGAGTAAAAAGAGCTTTTTAAATTCTAAAACCATGGCTTTAAATATCACACCCCAAGGCAAGAAAACTCTGCTGGCAGAGTTTATACTGTAAACTACAGCACAGAGGAAGTAGCAGGTGGTGACGTAAATGCAATTCTTCCACGGCAATTGAGAGGACATAAAAACCTGGAAGAGGAGTGCAGAAAGAAAGAGGAATTAGAAATAGCTTAGATACAAGTTCAAAATTCTTACTACCTTCTGTCTCATCTACGGCTAAGTCTCAGGGTGAGGAAGGGTGAGAAAGATCTCCAGTATGTTTGTGGGGAAGGACCCAGAATAGAAGATAATTATGTTTCCCCTTCCCAAGTTATGGTCCAGGGAACTGCAAGCCTTTTAGCAAAAGCTTGCAACTAACACTACATCAATGTAGTAGGGGAGCAATACCAATGACATGCCCAGACCACACTCCTGAAAAGCTACCTCAGAGTCCCAAGCGTTCCAGCAAAATGTGGAAACCATTAAGGAGTTTGCCTTGGGTCAGTGGGCCCAAAAGAGCCTGGGTTTAAGGAGGACCCAGCACTCACAGACCCTCTGACCAGAGGCCATGGAAGCATCAGGGACATCAGCCTCAGATGCAGCAGAGCAGACAGGGCCACTCCAGATTAAGCCAGTACAAGGTACAACCTAGTAGTGGCCAAGGGCAGAGGATGGCACAAAGATGAGAGGCCCCTTCCTCAATGCCAGAAAATATTATAAGGCTTCTCTATGAATACCTTCCACCCCAGAAAAAAAAAAGGGGGGGATGTGAAAAAACTGAACATTTATCCAAAGGACTGATTATTTACCCAAGGGTCTGAGTAAACCTGGAATTAACTAATAAATTAGACCAGAAGGTACTGACTTTATCCTAAATTGGCAAGATTGCTATTACCCAGTAGAAATAAAGAAGCTCCAGAGTTAAGGAAGTTTCAGTTACAGAGAAATAATGAAAGTTACATGTTTGCACATTCAAATTTGTAGTTTACAAAATTTATGCCCACTACACTTGCAATTGGGTTTCTCACTGAACAAAAAGTAAAAAGGTAAAGCCCTTGCCGACATAATCTACCTCTCCAAAATCACACTGGTTTCTATCCATTCCTAAAATATGTCGAGGTCTTTCCTCTCTCATGGCTTTTCCACATGCTGTTTCCTTCACTTGTACCCACAGCTCTTTATATAGGTTGCTCCAACTCAGCCTTTAGTTTCAATGTAAATGTTTCTTCCTTGAAAAGGGCTCTCTGGCCACCCTATCTAAAGCAGCACAGCACCCTGTTACTTCTTCTCTAGCACTCCTTGCAATCTAACTTCCCAAGCTCTGTCCTTGTCTGTCTTGTTCACTGCAGGCTCTGGTCAATAATAGGTGCTCAATAAACAGTTCTACATGAATCAATGAATAATCAAAGTAAAATGTGAGAGAGAAAATAAACTTTAAAATCTTCTAATAAGTCTGAGTATTAAGGAGTTTAAAAATTTAAAGTAGACAACCACCACATTTTAATTTGGATATGAAAGTCAAATAAAAGACCATAAATAAGTTCCTATTTCCATTTTAAGAACAATGCAATTACAGAGTTTTACAAAGACAGTTATGTAAATTCATAGGGTGCCTTCTCCAGACTAAAGCCATTTAAAACAGAAACACAAAACAGAAACAAATCCAACAAAGAATAAAGACAAGTTTCTTTTTTTTTTTTTTTTTTGACAAGTTTCTTTTAAATTAAAATAAATAGGGACTTCCCTGGTGTCCAGTGATTAAGACTATGCCCTCCTATGCAGGGGGTACGGGTTCATCCCCTGGTTGGGGAGCTAAGATCCCACATTCCGCATGGCCAAAAAACCAAAACATAAAACAGAAGTAATATTGTTACAAATTCCATAAAGACTTTAATAATGTAAGATATCAATTCTTCCCATATGAATCTATAACTGTAATGCAACTTTAAGTAGAATACAAAAGGATCTTGTGTGTGTGTGTGTTTACAATGATCAATATTAGACATACTTAAATATGTAAATAACAACATAAGTTCCAGCTCTCCAAAGTGATGAGCAAGAGTCAAGCCAACTCATCCTATGAAAACAACCAAAAACACTAGGTGAAATATAAAAAACAAATCCTTAAAAGTCACTAAGCCATAATAAGATAGTAAGGAATTACCTAGTTAAAACTGTAAGAGAAAACCAGGAACCTAGAGTAAGTCAGCAATGGAGCTGCTTTTGATCTGAGGGCATTTGATCATGAGGGAAAATATAAATTTTTGTTTGATGATGTCATAGGGTATGAGGAACACAATTCAAAGCACAGGACCCACATAAAATGATGAGTCTAGTAAGACAGTATCCCCACAATAATCTGTAACCCTAAAGGGCAACACCCTCACGCTAAAAGTCATCTGAAAGTAAACCAGTCCCTGAAGTCCTATAACCAAGGTCTGCACTGTCTCATGGTCCCGGGAATTACAAACCTTGGATTAAGGTGGCACTTTGCCTGACCCCAGGCACCTATAGAATAAAACATAAAAAAATAAAAAGTTGCATAAAAAGAATAGGTAAGATACATATAAGATAAAGTGAGAGATGACAGAACTGAGTAGAGACAGTATTTGAAGAGGTAACAGTTGAAAATGTCATAGAAGTATGAAAGATCCCCATCTCTAGAATCAAAAATCACAAAGAACGAATATACAACAGAGGATATCAGTAAAGTCAATGAAATGGTCCTCTGAAGAGACACACCATCTGGTGAGCTGCCCCACCTGATCTCTTCCCATTTCTTCTCCTGCTTCTCCCCCTCCCCCACCAACACATATACTCACACTCCAGCCACAGTGAACTATGACAGAGCTACCTAATTCATATCATTTTGACCAGGATTTTCTTTTGTTTAAAAAAAGAAAACACCTGGACCACATTTAGAAGGGGGGGACAAGGATATCACAAGGATATCATAAAGATACACATAGATGAGAAATGAAATTAAAATTGGAAAGTCATCTTTCTGACCAAGTCACGTCATAGGTTTCTGGGCCAGCATTTAGACTGGACATGGCAGGCCAAAAGGCACCTGCTGCCCAAAGGCACCTTCCTAAAAGGCAATCAATCATCTGTAGCCTGAGGAACAAGGGATTAAGGTCACATGATCACCTGAAAGCACGTCCTGCTATGAGGACATAGCAGTGATCTTGATTAAGATCCATAGTACAGCTACAGGTAATTTGGCAAAAAGCATGTTGGTCAACATGATAATTTGGCTGAAATGACAATCAAAAATAAATATACCTGTACCGACATTAATTTCTTAGTTTTGATAAATGCATCGTGGCTATATAAGATGTTGATAGTAGGGAAAGATGGTTGAAGGGAACTCTGTAGTATCTTTACAACTCTTCTGTAAATATAAAATTATTTCTAAAGAAAAATTATTTCAAGAAAAATTATTATAAATAAAATTATTCTAAATAAAAAATCAATTTTCAAAAGTGGAAAAATCAAAAATACCTAGTCATTGTTTTTGTTTCTGTTTTTCCAATTACAGTTTTCCCCCACTATGCAAAAGTAGAGCATTCCTCTGAAACCTTTCATAAGCCGAAATGGCGTAAAGTGAAGAAGCAATCACCTTAGGAGACATCTATGTAATGGATACACAAGACAAATTGAGATAAAGCACAGATGCACACAGGAACAGTTCAAAGCTATGGCTGTTTGATGCTGACATGCTGAGTGTGGTTCCTGAGAAGGAGCTTGGTGGTGCACCATCTCTATAATGGCTTGGCTCCCTTCAAGACAAACGCCGAGCGCTATTTTTGCTTTTCACCTTTTTTCATAAAGTGAAAGTCCTCTTCAGATTTCTTCTAGGTATTGAAAACTGGTACTAATGTAGGTCTTTCATAAAAGCGAAGTGGAGTAAGATGAACTTTCCAAAAGTGGGGGATACCTGTATTCTACCTTAATTACATCATGGAGTGCTTTTATGATCCTAGATATATATTTTTAAGCATTATTCTTTCATATTTCAAATTTTTCAGGTGTTATCCTACTTTAAAAAATTCTAATTGATTTTTTTTTTGTCTGCACTGTGCAGCTTGCAGGATCTTATTTTCCTAACCAAGGATTGAACCCGGGTCGCCTGCAATGGAAGTGCTGAGTCCTAACCACTGGACTGCCAGGGAATTTCCTGTAGTTGATTTTTTGCCAATTATTTCTGCTTTCACTGATAACTATAGAGAAAAATTAGAAAAACGTAAATGTTCCATATTGAGAACCAATATGAAAAAATTGTGATTTAGATTAGAAACAACATGAATCTATAGAAATAGGTTATGAATAAAATCTAAGCAACCCTTGCTATCCCATCTAGCCTGTTTCTGAGTTCAGACACCAAGAGCTGGGTCAGTGAAGAACACCTGTAGTTAAAAAGGTATCATGGACTTAGGGATAGTCTTTCTGTTATTCTCATTTGTACACTTTTTCATTTTTCTCTAAGTAAATGTTAAAATAAATGAAAACCATAAGAGGCAAGGAATTGGAACTTCTCAGGGCTTGTTTTTTTTAGTTTTTCCATTTAAACTTTTTCTAATTAATTTAAAGCCAATTGTGATTGCTTCTTGAATGTGGTTGGGTTCACTTTTCTGGTGTTTGTATTGTATTTTTTAAAAAGGCAGAAAAGAATATGAAATTACAGAAGATAGTCAAAGTCTATAATTCATTAGACATAAAAAATACCAGATAATTATTATTCAAAAGTTTCATTTTATACCTGACCTACAAAAAACACATGAAGGATAAATATTTGCTTTAATTTGAACCTTTCATCAGAAATACCCCACGTTCTTGAAGTCCAGATATTTGTTCTTTCTGTATTAACACCTTTTCACCAATACTTCATTCTTTTTTTCTTTTTTTTTTAAACAGCTGACTGGAATTTTCAGTGTGTATGGCTGGCAGATATCAACTTCTAGAATCTAAGATGTAATCCCTTTGTGTTTCTTTGGTTTTAGATGGCCCTACAAGAATGCAATCATAAAGATTCTACAGTTGATGAAGACACTGTGGAGGACAAAACTATGTAAAGGGCACCTTTACATAGCTAACCCATATATCTTCAAAACAGTCTTATCTCAAGCTGTGTTTCTGACAGTATGTTACTGTAACAGAGACTGTGATGAGGCTGTCATTTCCACCCTTAAGACAAAGATAAGAAGAACTTCTAATTTCAACATAAATGCTAGATTAGTCATCTTAATTTAAGCCATTTGCCTATGTGTTACACCAACGACAATAAGTTACTGATGGCAGCTTCATCTGAAAATCTGTTGAAATCATTTGAGCACTTGATATTTCATTATAAATGCCAGATTTTTTTCCCAGAAGTTGAGGATGGGTTTCTGTTCTGTCTTCTTGTGTGGCAACAGAGCAAACACCACAGCATGGAGTTATTGCTTCGCAAGCTGTCAATGGTAAAAAGCTGTTCAAAAAAAAGGAGGCATAATCTTAAAACTATCATCATTATATAAGGTCTCAAAGGGAACTAGACTCTGCAAATTTCTCAGTGTGGAGAACATGAAACATAATGATGATAGTTTCAAAGGGAACTAGAATCTGCAGATTTCTCAATGTAGAGAACATGAAACCATAAGCATCACAATTCCCAGTGTCATGATTAAGAATGCTTCACCCCTCTTAAACTGTACTTGTATTCTAAGAAAATGTATTATCACAATAAGATAGCATGGAGAGGATGTTATTTTTGATGGCAAATATGGTAAACACTGTTGGCTGCCAATTGAACAGTTATTCCTTCCACAACTTTCTCCCCTGCCAGCAGAGCCTGCCTATACTTCAGAAGCTAAAAGTGCCAGAAAGTCCTCTTTCTAGCCTCCCTTACAGCAAGAGCATGGGCAAATAACCAATCCTAGCTACTGGGGCCTAAGAGAGCTGAGCAAGCTGGCAGGCCTTTGGAAAAGGTTTTTTTCATCAATAAAGAGATATGTATGGGAGGAAACTGCTGTTCTTCTACATAATACTTGGTTGTGTCTGCATGTGACCCCTGGAACCACTGTAGCAATCTTGCAACCATGAGGAAAGAGATCACCAAGTTGCTAAAAATAACACAGAGAAAAGCCCTAGGTCCCTAAAGTACTGGATCACTAAGCCCTGTACCAACAATGAATATCCTTGCCTCTGGACTTCTTGTTGGATAATAGTTACTAGTTAGTTTATGGCTTTAGTTTAAGCCATCTTTATTTGGATATTGTTACTTGAGGGCCAAAGCATCCTAACTAACAAAGCTAATGAATATCTGTTCATTGCATGCTATCCAGATCAGGAAGTTAAATTGTTGCTACTTAGCCAACTCCAGCCATTACTGTTACTTGAAAACTGGGTTGGCCTCTGGGTGGGTGTCCAGCCAACAAACACAACCAAGCCAAAGATCAGGAGAAGGAAGGATTTATTACTACTTGCAGCAAGTAAGGAGAACATCTGGGATCTTTCCCAAAGCAGTGTCTCCCAGAACAGCAAAAGTGGGGAAGTTTTAAGGTAAGGGTACCTGCATATTCATGTAGGCACTTGAGCAGAGGAGAATTCGGCATAACACATGGCCAAAAAAACACAAAACAAAAACAAATTGGGGCAAAGGTCAACAGAGTCCAAGCTTTAGTGTTTCGAAGTCAGGAGGGTCAACATCATTCCATCCTCCACCTGGATGGGACTTCAGTTCCTGCAGAACTCAAAGATATATTATTATGTATATCCCCTGAGGAGGAACTAGGACTCTGCTTTATCACTGCACTATTGTTTGCCTTTTCTCTGTTCCTGCATTCCCTCAGTTCCCTTAAGATCATAATTACTGAGACTTGTTCAAGGGCAAGCATTGTGGCCAGGCTTAGATCACAGAATGGCTTCTCTTATGTCAAGAAAACCACTCCTGGTTCTCTTTCTCCAGGGACCCCTTAACTTATCTGCTTACATTACCAGTGTCTCTACCTTAATCCCTACTGCTTCATTCATGTTTTTCTTTTCTGCCTTTCACTAAGGAGCAAACTCAGTATAATTATACACACATCTATGCTTCACAGTAAAGTCTGTTTCTTCTGCATCTCTCCATGATGGCCAACGGGAAGGTACTTTTTGCTTCTCCAGTATATTTTTCATTTATGTTTGCTTTTAACAGCATCAGAAATGTGTTGCAATTTTTAGCTTATAATTTCTTTCTTTCTTTTCCCTAATTCCATATTGAAATCACAACTGATCTAAAATTTCCAGAGAGAAAATGCTAAAGATAGAATAAAGATTTGCTGTTATAGAGGGTCATCCACATAGATCAATAAGTGGAGCTGAATGGTGAGGCATCTTGAATAATGAATAACTGAATGTACTATCCTTTTTACCTATAAGGAAAGCAAAAAACTTAACATCAATTTAAAAAAAGAGAGAGACAGAGACATAATGAATTACATACACGTGAGTTCAAAATCCTAGCTTAGAACAGTTAATTTTTAAGAGACCTCACTTGTTTCTTGCATGCTATGCTTAAAGGCATAAAGAACCTACTACGATTTTTCATGTTTACTCATAACAGGGAAAGAACCCTTAAGCAAGAGTTGATAAAACCTTTGTTGAATATTATTCAGCAACACAGCAAAATGAAAACTTAGCCAAACTAGCCAAGCAGATATAACTGACATTTGATTTATTAAGAAAAAAAAAGTTTTTTAAGAGGAAAAAGACTACAAACCCTGAAAATTTCAGATCCTTTTCTTGGATATAGTTTCTTTTACTGTTTTTCTGCTTATTACAAAAACATACTCACTAAAGGGGAAAAAAAATCCAAAATTACAAACTTTTCTGAATATCAATCAGAAGCACAAAAGCAAATATTAGAAAAAATTATCCTTAAAACTACGGAAGAAAGACTTGAAAAACAATCCATGATGCACCAAAATTACCAATACTCGAATAAAAAACAGAACTGGAGATATTCATAATGGCTGTTTAAGCCAAACTGTTATGATGATCAAATTGCTTTTAACCAAAATATACGCTACCCTGTATTTTCAAACCATGGTGTCATTTATCTTCAGGCCTTTGCAAATGGTCTCCCCTCTTTACGGGGTACTCTTCTCTCCCCCACACTCATCTGGCTGATTAATGAGGTACTGACAAGCACCTGAGAACTAAAACCTATTAAAATTAATAACGTGGGGCGACTTCCCTTGTGGCACAGTGGTTAAGAATTTGCCTGCCAATGCAGGACACACGGGTTCGAGCCCTGGTCCAGGAAAATCCCACATGCCACGGAGCAACTAAGCCCATGCGCCACCACTACTGAGCCTGCACTCTAGAGCCCGCAAGCCTCAACTACTGAGCCCGCGTGCCACAACTACTGAAGCCTGTGCACCTAGAGCCTGTGCTCCGCAACAAGAGAAGCCACCGCAATGAGAAGCCCGCACACCGCAACGAAGAGTAGCCCCCGCTCGCCACAACTAGAGAAAGCCCGCGCACAGCAACAAAGACCCAAAGCAGCCATATAAGTAAATAAATAAATAAAAATTAATAACGTGGGGACCTGATTTAAATAAAAAATCAAGATTTTTAGTTCCTTGTTTTAAAAGCCCTTTTAAAAAAATTAAATATTTGATTTGTTATATCATTTGGTTTTATTATATCATTTTTAATATCCAGATAGGAAAATTTATGTCAAACATGAACTAAACAACTCTATAAGAAAAACAAAATTCTGATATTAAATTCTTTCTAAGTTCAAATTCACCACTCACTCTTAAGGTAAAGTAGTCCTGAGATGAAAGAGTTTGAAAACTGATATTCTGTGTAATAGGTTATTCACTGCAGCACCACTGTAACTTCAAGATACTGGAAACAACCTATACGTCCATCAATGATAGAATAGCAAAAATAATCATGGCACATCCATACAATGAAGTACTATACAACAGTAAAAAAGAGTAAGGAGCAATTAGGCAATAAAATAAAACACATCCAGATTGGAAAGAAAGAAGTAAAACTACCTCTACTTGCAGATGACATGATCTTGTATATAGAAAATCTTAATGAATCCACTACAATAATTATCAGAATAAATGAGTTCAGTAAGGTCGAAGCATAAAAGATCAATATACAATAATCAACTGTATTTCTGTATACTTGCAATGAATAATCTGAAAATGGAGTTAAGAAAACAATTCCAGTTATAATAGCATCAAAAAGAATAAAATACCTAGTAATAAATTTAACAAAAGAAGAGCAAAACTTATATTCTGAAAAGACAAAACATGGCTGAGAGAAATTTTAAAAGACCCAAATACATGAAAAGACATCGCATGTTCATGAATCAGAAGATGTAATATTGTTAAAATGGCACCACTCAGCAGGTTGATCTATAGATTCAACATAAAACTAAAATTCCAGCTGGCTTCTTTGCAGAAATAGACCACCTGATCCTAAAATTCATATGAAAATTCAAGGGACTCAGAAGAACCAAACAATCTTGAAAAAGAACAAAGTTGGAGGACTCACACTTCCCAATTTCAAAACTTATTACAAAGCTGCACTAACCAAGACCCTGTGGTACTAGCATAAGGACAGACATATGGGTGAGCGGAAAAGAACTAAAGAATGCAGAAATAAACCCTCACATCTAGGTCAACTGATTTCAAGAGAGTGTGAAGACACTTCAGTGGGGAAGAAATAGTCTTTTGTTGAACAAATAGTGCTGGAACAATTGGTTATCCACATGCAAAAGAATGAAACTGCATTCGTTCCTTACTCCATGCACAAAAAATCAACTTAAAATGTAAAAACTAAAACTACAAAACTCTTAGAAGAAAACACAGGTGTAAATCTTCACGACCTTCAATTAGACAATGGTTTCTTAGACATGACACCAAAAGCACAAGCCACAAAAGAAAACATTTATAAGTTGGACTTCATCAAAATTAAAAACTTATGTGCTTCAAAGGCCATCATCAACAAAGTGAAAAGACACGCCACAGAATGGAAGTAAACACTTGCAAATCATATATCTGATACAGGATTTATATCTAAAATATATAAAGAACTCTTACAAGTCAACAACAGAAAGACAATCCAATTTAAAAGTGGAAAAAGGATATGAATTTCTTTTTAAAAAATATATACAAATCATCAATAAGTACATAAAAAAGATGCTCAACATCATTAGCCATCAAGGAAATGCAAATCAAAACCAAAATGAGTCACCCCTTCACACCAGAAAATAACAAGTGTTGGGGGGCTGGGATGAACTGGGAGGTTGGGACTGACATATATACACTACTATGTATAAAATAGATAACTAATGAGAACCTACTGTATAGCACAGAGAACTCTACTCAATGCTCTGTGGTGACCTAAATGGGAAGGAAATCTAAAAAAGAGGGGATATAGGTATACGTATGACTGATTCACTTTGCTGTACAGCAGAAACTAACACAACATTGTAAAACAACTATACTCCAATAAAAATCTGCAAAAAAAAAAGTGTTGGGGAGAATACAAAGAAATTAGAATCCTCTGCCTATAGGAATTAAAATGGTCCAGCTTATGTGGAGAACAGCTGGGCAGCTCCTCAAAAGATTAAACAGAGACCCAGCAATTCCACTCTGAAGTGCGTAACCAACAGAACTGAAAACATCCATCCCAACAAAAACTTGTACAAGAACGTTCATAACAGCATTATTCACAATACCCCAAAAGTGGAAATAACCAAATGTCCATCAAAGATGAATAGATTAAAAAAAGAGGGCTATAGCCATACAATGAACACTATTCAGCCATTAAAAGAAAAGAAATATTGATACATGCTACAACACGGATGAATCTTTAAAACATACACTAAGTGAAAGAAGCCAGTCACAAAGAACCATATATATTGATTGCATGATTCCAGTTAAACAAAATGTCCAGAACAGACAAATCTAGAGACAGAAAGTAGAAAGTATGTATTATCTTTCCAAATTAAATTATTTTTAAAACAACTATGTTGTTCCTGCATTTATATGCTGTCTTTCTAAATCCTAAAATAATTCTAAAATATTTTTTAAAGCACTTGAAAGCACAAACGCATGCTATGAATCAAAGAGAAAAGACCTGGAATTTTGAAACAGCTAAGGAAAACTCATAAACCTTAAAGGCAGAAAACCAGTTGTCTTTGTTGAATGCTATCAAATGACCAAAATTCCCTTCAAGTTAAATTCTAGCCTCCTTTTGTTTTTTTGTTTTGTTTTGTTTTTTAATTTTTATTTTATTTATTTTTTATACAGCAGGTTCTTATTAGTTATCTATTTTATACATATTAGTGTATACATGTCAACCCCAATCTAGCCACCTTTTGAACTGAAAATTATTATCAATAAACTTTAATTTGCAAAATATCTGTATATTTTATAAAGCAATCATCAGTGTAAAGCTGAAACTCGTTAGACTTTACATCACAGTAAATAATTTTAGACTAAATGCAACAAATACTTAACATACTTCTTGGAATAACAGAAATAGCATAACTTGGAGTCAGATACACGGTTTGAATCTTAGCATGCTATTTACCATCTAGGTGATCATCAACAATTTGCTTGGTCTCTGTGAGCCTCAGTTCACCCTCCAGATAAATCAGGAATTATAATACCTACTTCAGAATGAAAAGAAACATCCAACTACTTACTAAATGGGAAGGTGGGGGTCAGGACAGTGTTTGGATAATTTCACTCTTTTTAAAAAATCTATACAGTTTGAATTTTTTTTACAACTTGTAAATAATTTTAAAACAATGATTTTAAAAACTAAAAAATCTACTTTAGGGGTTCTTTTAGAGATATTTCGTAAAACATCTACACATAGGAGACTCTCAATTAAACTTTCCTCACTCCTTCCATAGCCTTTCTACCTTCTTGAATTCAGGTGAACAAAACTGGGAAGAAGCAAAGTTAAACATTTATTTTTCTGAAGGCTATAGTTATCAAGAATGAGATAAACAAGGGCAATAAAACTAAGCCTTTAAACCACTTTCCTCAAAACATACCTAAGAATTTAATCTGAAGGGGAAAAATTTCCACGTTTACTGATTCTAATCACTTTATTCTGATACTTTGTTTTTGCTTGTTGTTGTTTTTGCAATATAAAATAATACTATCAAGTGAAAAGGAAATTTAGTACCTTAATCATTTGACCAACAAGACAAATTCAGGATTCAGTCCAGAGAATAGTTATCACTGAAAAACACAATACAAATATAATGACTATCATTTAGCTAGTAAATAAGATAATACTAAAAAAAGATAAAAATAAGATAAGCTCCACCTTTTTTGCTTTGACAGCACACTGAATAGATGAATGTAATTCAGTTGATCTAGGTTATCACCTTATACTGTACAGAATACTGTGAGAATTAAAACATTCTCTTCCATATGCTAACAGATGAATAAAGTGAATGTCAGGAAGCAAAATCGTCTTGCAGGTCAAAAAAGTGCCATTTTAAAATCACAAACGTACACTGGGACCGCTAAAGCTGGTTATGCGGCCTTTGATAGCTTGTCTTAAAAACTGAGTCATTAGACTTTTACAAGCATCTAATGTATAACTTTAGCATTTCTCATCAAGTATGTGTAAGTACATAATTAAACCCTCATGTCCTTTAACGTTTACAAATCCTATTCTGGACCATTAATACATATACTCCTGAGAAAGAATATCCGGGAGTATTATTGCATTTCTATAGTGTCCTTGTTTTTAGACAATTTCAAGAACGTATCTCTGAAATGGGGAAGCACACTCAGTAAATTTTAGAAAGATACAACGATTTACACAACTATTTCATCTCAACCTCATTGAGTGGTTGAATGGAACAAAATTAAAAACTTAAAGTGGTGAAAGCCAATAGGTAAGGGATTCCCCAGCTCCCAGGCTTTCTCCTTTCCACTTCCTGCAAGCCACTTCAAAACTCCAACTCCGATGACGAGAGTTCTTCGAAGTCCCAGCGGATAAAGCCAAGCTCTTAGCCCGACCTCCAAACGCTGCTTCTCTGGGCCGCCCCAAGACAAGCGCAGGGGTGGCAGGATGGCTGCCCCGCGCCCGAGGGCGCGCGGGCGGAAAGGAGGGACACCCATGACTCATTCGCCCTCGGCCCACCGCCAGACCGCACCACCTTCACCCGCGCGAGGTCCCGGAACCGGACTCTCAGCGCCCCCCAGAGGCGGGTAGGCCCCTTCCCCAAGAAGGCCCCCTCCCCCGGCAAAACACCCTCCCCGGACGAGGCCCGGGCCGCGCACAAACCTGAGACACCTGCTCCCCTCAGATCCCGGAAGCTTGCGGAGTCCCTCGCCCCGCCCCTCGCCCTGCGAGCATGCGTACCAGGACGGCCCGCGCCTGCGCGCCCCCGAGAGCCCCCGCTGGCGCACGCCGCCGCCCCGGCTCCCTGGGCGGCGCGCGCCCCCTGCCATGCAATTTACAGGCGACGTTGGCCCTCTGCACCCAGAGTCCGTCCTCCCGTTAGGCGGCGAGCGCCGGAGGGGAGGGGACAGCCAGGAAGGCAGGAAGCTGCGGCTTAAAAGGGCAGCCCGCGCCGGGCCTTTCCTCCCTCTGTCCGTCCCCGGGCCTGTGAGAGCGCCTGCCTCCGCGGCCTCCGTCCTGCCGCCATGTACCGGTGCCTGGGTGAAGCGCTGCTGCTGTCCCGCGTCGGGCCCGCAGCCCTAGGCTTGGCGGCGGCCGACTCGGCCGCGCTGCTGGGCCGGGCCCGCGGGCAGCCCGCTGCAGCCGCCGCCGCCCCGCAGCCGGGGCTCGCGCCGCCCGGCCGGCGACAGTACAGCGAGGCGGCGGCCGACCGCGAGGACGACCCCAACTTCTTCAAGATGGTGGAGGGCTTCTTCGACCGCGGCGCCAGCATCGTGGAGGACAAGCTGGTGGAGGGCCTCAAGACCCGGGAGAGCGAGGAGCAGAAGCGGAACCGGGTGCGTGGCATCCTGCGGATCATCAAGCCCTGCAACCATGTGCTGAGCTTGTCCTTCCCCATCCGGCGCGACGACGGCTCCTGGGAGGTCATCGAGGGCTACCGGGCCCAGCACAGCCAGCACCGCACGCCCTGCAAGGGAGGTGAGCCCCTCGCGCCCTGTCCCACGGCCCTGCCCTGCCCCGCCCGGCCTCCTGCCTCCTGCCTCCGGGTCACGGCTCGACTCAGCCCCGGCGGGCACTGTCCTCCTCCCACGCTCCCCGCTCCCTCCCAGCCCCGGCCTGGGATGTGTCAGGCTCTGGTGGATAGTGAATTTTCCGCCCTATCCCCACCACGTAGTTGGTCCTTCCCCCGCGAGCCGTCATCCCCGGCTTATGCTTGTTGATGCTGTATGCAGAAGACACTGCACCGCTCTTTTGATCCTAGCGACTGTGACAAACAGGGTGGGTCTTGACGGAAATCACTTGTAGAAAAGGAAATGACCGGCCCATCAGATTGTGCCTCTACAAGATTTTGTGGGCTTCTATGACTCAAGCGAACGCAAACCACAAAATAATTGTTTTCGGATTTTTTCACCCTTTGTACAACAGTGACAGATGATACAGTAACATACAAAATGAATTGCCTTTTAGGTTTGAAATCCAGAGTTTTACTAACCAAATGAATTTATTAATTATACTTCGATCTTTTATTAAACTACTTTCCTACTCTGGCAGCTTCAGTTTTGCACACACAAAAAAAGGTAATACATGAGCAGTGTAACATCTGACAAACACCAGGCATCCTGACAGTAAATCTAAAGGGTGTAGACTGCAGGACGGCCCGCCAGCCAATGGAATGAAATAGCCCTGGGGGTGTGTACTGGTCCAGGCTAGCACCAGATTTGAGCTTGAGGAAAAGATAAAGTGCTTGAAGAAAGGGGATGAGTCGGTTAAAATTTGATAGTCACCAAGTTATCCTGTAGTTTAAATTTTTGAATGTCTGTAGATTTGGCTTCTTCTGCAGTCAGATTGCTTTCTTTGAGCAAATAAAGGCTCTCCCCCCCTACTTTTCCCCCCTTAAAATCGCACAATGCATCTTTAATAGTGCTTAAAAGTAACATGGCAAAACCATTTTTTTCTGTTAAAAAATTATGTAGAATAAAGGACCCGAGGAGGTAGAGTCTAGCTGGAGGTTGCTTGGCTAATAAGCACAGAGGATGTTGGTCTAGACCCTTTGTCTCAGTAAATCTGGTCCAGTGTTCTGTTATACCAGCTGACTTCTAAGGATGATTTTTAGAAATCTCTCTAGCAGAAAAATTTGAGCTCTGCTGGCATTTTAGCCCAGGAACAAAGGTTGCTTCAAACTGCAAAGGTAAATGATTTACCTCTACTACTTGCTAAATTTGCATTGACCCCACCCACTTCTAGGACTTAACCTTTAGAGCTTAATTATCCTCTAGCTCTCAGTTTCCTCTTCTAAAACCAACGTTTGAACCACTTTGACCTCTGGTTTCCCTTTCCAGCTCCAATATACGTAAAACATACACACTGTCCATCTACAGCGCCACAGCGCCTTCTTCCTATCCACTCCCTTATTCTCTAAACCAAGAATACAAGTTCAAGCTCCCAAGAAAAGCAAAGATGTTGGAAGAAGAGGCAAAGTTAGCAAATATTAAATTGCAGTGTTTCTTTAGAATGGACATCAAGTTTATATACTGTCTTGTTGGCAGTATTTTCCAGTTGCTTAAAAGGTATGCAGCAAAACCAGTATATTTGTTTTTCTGCAGGATCTGACTTCGTTTCCTTGAAGTTCTTTATATTATTCTGTTCTTTCTATGCCAGACCCTCTCCTATCATGAGTCACGACTCCACAGACTCACTAAAGCAACTAAAGTTTGCCCTAGTTTGTTAGAGCTCTTCCTCTTGCCACAGCAGTTTTATACCAAAATAATAATAAACCTAGCAACAAATTGCATCAGCTATAGAAAGCACTGTTACTGTAACACTTGTTCCTACTAGAATGTAAGATACAATTCTGTTATATTTATCCCATTTACAAGAAGGCTTGCTAGTGAAAGCACTACTAAATCCCAGCATATTAACAGAGAAACGGAAGTGCAACTAATAAATAGTAGCAAGCATTACAAGATAATGTGAAAGAAAATCAGCCTCTATAAAGTGATAAATTTATTATCTTAAGAAATTTGAAAGACTTTATGGAGAGAAAAGGATGGGGGAGGATCAGATAGCTATGCAGGCTCTTCAACATATTTTGGGAGTGCTTAAGATAATGAACAGGGGGCTTCCCTGGTGGCGCAGTGGTTGAGAATCTGCCTGCCAATGCAGGGGACACGGGTTCGAGCCCTGGTCTGGGAGGATCCCACGTGCCGCGGAGCGGCTGGGCCCGTGAGCCACAACTACTGAGCCTGCGTGTCTGGAGCCTGTGCTCCGCAACGAGAGGCCGCGACAGTGAGAGGTCCACGCACCGCGATGAAGAGTGGCCCCTGCTTGCCACAACTAGAGAAAGCCCTCGCACAGAAACGAAGACCCAACACAGCCATAAATAAATAAATAAACAAATAATTTTTTAAAAAAGATAATGAACAGGATACTAAATAGATGATCAGCAAAATGGGGGTACTGTAGACATCCATGCTTTGCTTTCATGACACTCTGGGATTTTCCTACCCATTTATCACCCCCATCTTGTTGCAGAGAATGTATATTCCAAGAGGGACTTATTTTCAGTGGGTTTTTTTCCCTCTAATTAAACAGTACAAGAAAGTTGTTAACCTCCTTGGTCTCACTCTAGTTTTAGAAATATAGCATATATTAGGTGACTGAGATTTTTTTAAATGCTTTGGATAAGCCATGTGAACTTACCCTCCTAAGCACACTTTTCTCTCCCCATCCTAACTCAACTGCCTTCTCAACCAACTTCTTTGGGCTGGGGGGACCCTTGTCTGCTCCTCATCATCCTTTTCCCAACCCTCAGCTTTCTAATCTTTCATCAAGAGCAACCTTTTACCTGAGTTTTCCGACATAAAATTCTCAAGGTTGTAGCAAACAACAATCTAATTTATAATATGGGTAAGGGAAACAGGTGGTTTTAAGACCTGAGGGTGGCTGATGGTTACTTTATACTGAGTAAATATTTAATAAGTAAATATTTAGTAATACATACTGTTTTTGTGCTTCTCTTTTCCCACATAACCATATTTAAATGAAGGCAATAGATTTGCATCTGTTAAGGATTTGCAAAAGAGTGTGCTTCATGCTCAGAAAGGAAGTTTTAAGGGAGGCCTTAAAAATATTTTCAGCAAAGATGAACCTTGTGGGAATTTGCTTTAAGGAGACTTTCAAAGGTTCTTACGTGTTTGAAAACATTATCAGTGATTATTCCTGTTAACTTTTTCAGAATAACTTCTCTGTATTTTATTGGCCCTGGTTCGACCTGAGATTAATATACCTTTTTAGAAGGAAATTTATTATTTAACTCATTGGGGGAGAAGTAGAGAGATTGATGATAGCAGTTCATTGATGTAGGAGTCAATTTATTTTCTATTCCCTCCTGTCCTCCCATCCTCCACCCCCCTCAGGTCTTCAGATTAAAAATGTTGAGTCCAAATTTCCTGTGACTGATTTTTCCTCTTAGAACTTTCTAAAATTATCATTTAAATAAAGTTGATGGAATCCTGATGCACTGACCTAAATCTTTCATTTAACTGCAAATATCAGCACCCCCCCCCCCCCCAAAAAAAGTGTACCTTATGTTAACCCATTGACTTGTTTTTAAGAGCCAGAATGCAAAAAAAGAAACAGTAGGAGGTAGATGGTCTTTGTTCTTGTCTTTGGGCGGCAGGATACAGGGGTTGGGGGCAGGGCAGCCAGCTAAGGGTTGGAGTCGGTACAGTATTGAAGTCCCCCTCAGCCTTTGGGATCTAAGTTTGTGGTAAATGGTAGTGCTTTTTGAGAAAACACTAGAAGGTACTGATACTGTTTTAAAATGAGACATCCTCTGCTTTCACTGGAAAAAAATGTTTCTTACTTATTTCTCCTATGCTGAATTGACAACCATCAAAATGGGTAACTTTGAATAAATTCACACTATCTAATATTTTTAGAGTGTGAGAATGTGTCTGCGTCTGCTGCCACAAGGTAAATGTAGTCTTTGTATGTAAATTTAACTCAACCTGGAAGTTCAGTGAGAACACAGGTAGTTTATGTCTTCTACCCTCTAGCCCTTAGCCCTGAGTTATTGCTGTTTTTAATACTTTTTTAGTTAAATATGAATTGCGTTGCTGTTATAAAGGTCTTCTTATTTCATGGGAGCCAAATGCCCTCCCCGAAAATACTAGGGAATGAAGAGCTACGATAATGGTGGAGACCTATAAGCCAGGTTGTCCTTCAGTCTTCCTGTCACTTTGTGTGAATCCCTCTAGCTAGTTTGCTTTGGCAGTAAAAACCCCATATGCAGGAAGACAAACACTTACTGCTCACTTAATATGCAAAGGACACTTTTCAGGAATTGGGGCATCAAAAATTGGAGGACAAACACCAGTAGTATGTATCAAACTCCAGATAAACTGACAATGTTTAAATTTCTAAGAAATGACTTAGATTTTATAACTTATACAGTGGGAAGAAACTGGGTTTAGATTGTTGGTGATAATTTAGATTGCTTAGGAAAATTGTTTCTTATCCAGTTATGTTAAAGATACTGAGGGCTTTGCCAACAACCAATAATAATTAGGTTGTTATAATGTAAATAATAAAGGAAAAAACCTTTAATATCACTTTAATGAAGCACATTGATTCATAAATGGCCCATAATTGCTCTACCCAACAAACCCCTGTTAAAATACATACATATGACTCAAATGTTCTAATAATAGTGAAAGTTATAAAATGAAGCAGCTCTACTCCCAGTCCTTTCCTACAAGATAACCGTGAACAGTCTTAAGTCCACAGCTATTATCTAAAACTGACCTAGCTATCCAGATGAATCAGTGTTTTCCCCTTTCCAGAGGCAGAAATTAATGCAGATTGAAGTACTCACTATCAAGACTGAAGTGTTAATGTATGAAATACTACTGATAAAGGCAGAATAGGTTTTATGAAGGGCAAGAGGACAATCTGGGAGAGGGCTGCTCAAGACATTTTTAGTTACCTTTCAAAAGGCAGCTAGCTGTACCTGGGAGAGTCTGCCTTCACAAAGGTCAACTGGCAAAACAAGGGATAGCAGTAATAGCATTTATTGAGCTCTTACGTGGTGTACACCAGGCATTTTGCTAAGAGCTTTTCGTGCATCACTGCTTTGATTCCTCAGAACAACCTCATGAATGCACTGTTGACCCAGATTTTCAGATGCAGATACTAAGGCTGAAGAGTGAGGTCTCCCTTCGCAGGGTTACACAGCAGTAAGTAGTAGGGTTGGGTTCAGGCTCCAGCCATCAGATTCCAGCACCCACCTTCTTAGTCATTGTCTGGATTTATTCATGTAAAAAGTTACAAATTGTATCATGGGGTAAGCACTGATTGAAAATCATGTCATGCCATCAGCCCAATGATTCCTACTACTTTGGATCATTTGAAATTTGTTAATAGCTATTAGAAGACCTAACTTCTTGCTAGAAAATAAATGCATTCACAGGTGATGTCTTTACCAGTCCCTTTTGTTGTAATTACTTAGGCAATGAAGGAACATTTTAAAGAGAGTTTTCCATTGAAAGAGGTTTCAAGAGCTTTGGTGTTTAAACAGTTTATATCGGCCAGAAAAACTCATTTCTCCACCAGAGTGTTATTTCATGTATCTTTATGGGTCTTCAGTGCGATAATTTTTTTAGCGCTTTGCAATTTGCACTTTGCACTTTGTTTATTCTTTAGAGTTAGTCAAAATTTATTACTACTCAGGTCACTAATTTTTAAATGGCTTTCTTCTGGGTGTCTCTTCCTAAAAACTAAGAAAAGCCTTTGTTTATCATGAATTGCTGTTCTCTTGATTGTTCTTGGAGAAAGTCTGTCAGACCTTCTAATTTTTCTAAATTGCTGCTTGGCTAGAGGAAAATATGAAAGATGACACAAATGAAAATTATAAAGGTTGATTTTCCTTTCCTGGAACCAGTCAATAAGTGACACAGTTGGAAGCACACTGGGTAATGTGTTACTGCAATAGGAGTTCAAGGAAGATGCCCGGGAAAGACCATCTTGATTTGGAAGTAGGGAAGGCTGGTTAGGAGTTCGACTGGGGAAAGGTCATTTCAGATAGAGGTGTCGTAGAGGGGGTGGCATCAGCTCAGGCAGGAGGTGGGACTGTGTGTTGGGGTCATGAGGACAGAATATGTTTGTAAATAGTGAAAAGTAAGGTTTTATGGAATAATATTTATGTGGTCTCTGCCCGCAGTTCCTAATACAGAGCTCCTAAAATCCTTGTAATTTCCTGAGTGATAGGGGTTCTGGGAGTATCCATTGTTCTGATATTTGGCCTTTGACTCCAGTTGCTGACACAGAGCCCCTGAAACCCTTGTAATTTCCTGAGTTATGGGGGATGGTAGGAGCATCCTACACAGAGTTCCTAAATCCCTTGGAATTTCCTGGGTGATAAGAGCACCTTTTGTTCTAATGAGGCAACTCTTGATGGGCTCCTGGTTAGCTTCAGGATTCCCCTACAGGTAGAATATATGGAATGGGGAGTCAAAGATTTAACTCTTATCTGAGACACTGATAGGAAAACTGGTATCAGGGAACGAAGTGTTACTAGGAAAGAGGATTGAATTTTGAAAATAAAGGAAATCTGGTGTAAAATGATCCTTAGGAAAAATGGAAATACAGGCATATGTTTTTCTCAATCTTACCCTTGCAAAAAAAGTGTGGTGCCAGTCCCTACCTTGTCTCCCATATCCCTATAATTCTTCTCGTCCTCTCTTAAGATCCCTCTCAGATATCACCTAGACTTGTAAATAATAGATAGGAAACTAGATATCTGAAATTTTGAGCCTTTACCTCTTTGAATCTTTTTATAACAAATTGTTGTCTTTTACTAAGTCTTATCCACTTTATATTCACCAATTTTACTAACATCATTTCCAGGACCTGTTTGGTATGAAGATATGATAAGATAAGCTTAGTGTTATTATCAGAATAAGGAATCTATAAAACAAAAATTAACAGAATCCCCCTTTTAATTCATATTCTTTCCTCCGTCCATCGGGCAGTAAGTTAAATACTTAAACACAAAACAGTTCTATGTTCTATAGATATGTATGTACATAAACGCTGGGAAATGACTTGGAAGGTTATATATACATTTAAGTCGCCAAGAATAGTCACCCCTAAGGACTGGGGTCATAAGTGGTAATCAGGAGACATCAGCTTTTTCTGTATTTGAATTTTGAAAACATGTGTATGTATTACATAATTTTGAAATTTTAATGGAAAGAAGAAATATATTTTTCATTTCGTTTTTCCGACAGCAGCTAAACATTTGCTTCCCAGAAAGCTTAGTTTTGTCTTTTCAAAATGCTTAAAATAAAGATTTTGATAATGGGTTAAGACTGTAAAGTGTTTGTTCCCTGCCTTCTTAAACGGAATGGTACATGGATACCGTCAAGCAATCCTTAGTTTCTGTACTAAATGCTCCTTCCTGGAGCTGAAGGAATTTTTGTGAGACTTCTAGTATTTTACATGGTCATTACTTGCTGGTGGGTAGGTACTGGTTCCTCACTGCTGCTTTCCCTCCTCTCCTCATTTTTAATTAAGTTATGCTCTTCTATTGCGAGCTAGGGAATATTATTAAGTGAGAAAATAGGTTCTAATGAGTAAATGGCAAGTGTATTAGTGCATGAATTTTAAGAGTTCTAAGTCCTCTTTGCCTTTCTGGGGTTCTGTGCTCGTGGTAGAACTCTTGGTTATTGAGTAAATAGTTTCTGAAAAGAGACAATACAGTTGGAAATTGAATTTCTGGTCAGTAAATCAAACACTGTTAAAAGATCCAGGTTCAAGTAACTTTTAAAATCCCATTTGAATTTTCATGAATGTGTTTAGTTAATGATTCATCATAAAAAACAATGGTGACTTAGTCGCTAGGAGCTTTTTTGTATGTTTTTGGGTTTGAGTCAGCTAGCAAAAGGGAGAAAAATTCAAGCTACTCAGTTGTGGTTTTCACTGCATCTTTTTCAAAGTAATCAGCTGGTGTGTTTTCTTTATCACCATAGCAACTTAGTCAGTTTTTGCTTTTGATTTTTTTTTTCCTCCTAGAAAAACTTACTGTACACCAATCTTAGGCTCTTGAGGGTAGTAAGGAAAATATTTGGGAGTTAAGTTAAAAGGCTGAGAAATGTTTTGTGCTGTGTATAGTTTGCAGAGGTCTGCATTTCATTAATGTTGTTTTGAAACATCTGATTACTAGTTAGCTCAAAATAACTATATATTAAGTTAATTTCTCTGGAGAATCAATGGTATGATTTCAAAGTTCTATCACCAACCTTTCCTCCAACTTTACCAAGTTTGATAAATAATAAACATTGTCATGGGTGGTGTTTCTTTCCTCTGGTGAACTGAAAGCACAGATGACTCTTTCAGCCGTGGACCTTGATTTTAGACCCCATTTCTTTTTTTTTTTTTTTTTAATTTTTATTTTGTATTGGAGTATAGCTGATTTACAATGTTGTGTTAGTTTCAGGTGTACAGCAAAGTGATTCAGTTATACATATAGATATTTCTATTCTTTTTCAGATTCTTTCCCAGATAGGTTATTACAGAGTATTGAGTAGGGTGTAAATGTTAATACCAACCCCCTAATTTATTCCTCCCCACCAGACCCTATTTATAATGACATCAGACCTGTGGTCCACATCTGTATAATCACCCAGTTCCCTTTCTAGTGTACCCAGCCATGGACTCGTGCTTTCCATTGGAAGCATCTACCTCCATTATTACATCTGTCGTTCAAAGATCCAGTTGATCTCTTCCCAAACAGTAGCAATGCTCGTGTCAGCGTAGGCTCTGAGACTTCAGGACACCAAAAAACTATAATATATGTTCTCCATTTTTGTAATAAAATTTGTTCCTTCTAGTTTCTATCCCTGTGCCGCATCCAATCCCTGTTGGTCTTGCTTACCTTTAGCTTTCTGTGCCACAGAAAAGAGGGAAAGAAAGGCTTGGTTTTATAAAAAGTGAGAATATTCATACTGCAAATAAGGTCCTTCTTGCTTCATTTTGGTTTAAAATGTTTTAAGTTTTTTTGGTTTTCTTTTATGCATGTGGGTATCTGGCTTTATTGAACGACTTTGTCTTCATATTTACTATTCTTGATATACAGTAGGCATTCAAAAATGCTAGGTTCTCCCCTTCTTTCAGAACTTCAAAGTGTATGTCACATCATTTTGTCCTTCGTGTACACCAATTGTGCTAATATCTCCTAATCCACTGAATTTACAAATTTATTGGAGAATATTGTCTTTTTTGCAGTCATATTCTTAGCATTCATTAGAATGTGGTAAAGAATTTTCAGGGGGCAGTATATTTTTAGTAATTATCTTTGGTTTCCAATCCCAGAGGAAGAAGAGTAACTAGCCTTCCCTTGGGTATGGGTAATTCCTGTATTACTGGAGTCTGTACTAGTATATCTGCCAAATTCCACACGTAAAAACATTCACGTGTCACTAATTAGAAAGTTAAAAATGAAAGCATATGTCTTCTTTAGCCCAGGCATCCCCTGCATTCATTTCTAGGTCTCTCATCCTTATCAGTTCCCCAGGGCTTATTCCCTGACTCCACTACTTTCCTTATAGTGGTCCCTTGCCTCAATTCACTAGAAGTCTTCATTGGTTCCTAGCCTGCAGAAAATGCCTGTGGAGTGAGGTGATTTATGTAACTACTACTCTTCAGTGTCTTGCAGTTGAGCTCTCTAAATGGGTGTGGCTAGGAAAGAAAATTTCACTTTACAAACAGGAATTCCTGGGTGCCATCCAGTGGAAACATGTTTTTTGTTACATGCAGTTTCTGACTCATATCATTCCAGGACTTCTGCAATAAAATAGATTTTGTTTACACTGTTTTGTAGAAGGAGTGGCCTGGTTTCTAATGAGCATTTAAGTCTAGAACATTAGGATTGCTGTCTGATTTATGAATGTTAGTATTTCAAGCTGTTTTTCGTTTCCCACTGAATGCATTAGTTATAAGCACTGGGTAAGGGAAAGTAACTTTTCCCCCACTTAAGAAAGCAAGGAAAATTAATGTAACTTAGTGACTATTTCCATAGACTCTAAAAGCACAATGAAAAAAAGTGCTTCAACTGTAATAGGAAAAATGCTGATTCTTAATAGAGCACTATTTTACCACCTCCATGAATTTGTCTTGCGAAGTAATAAAATCAAAGGTTATTGAGCTGCTTGTTTAAAATCCTATCCATTTAGACTTTTTAAAAACTACATTTCTTTGTTATTTGCCACTACTTTGCAATACTTATAATAGCAGTGAAAATAGTTGAGATTGAAGTATCGACCACATGCAGACACTGTGCCAGCTGCCTCAAACACATTATCCCAAGCAATTCTGGCATGAAGCCTAAGAGCATTGTTTGCACCTCCCCAGGTGAGCAAGTGCAGATGCCCACAGCAGTTGCTATTGGGGTGAGTTCACTTAGTTAGGAAATGCTGGGCACTGCACCCAACCCAGATCCCTGGCCTAGCATAGTTTCCACTAAATAATATGCCTAAGTAATGCCTATTCACTAAGTGACAATTTGTATAAACACATTTTAGTATTTAAACAATTTTTTAACTTAACCAAGGAGATAAAAGACCTATACTCTGAAAACTTAAAGACATTATTGAAGGAAATTGAAGATACAAAGAAATGGAAAAATATCCTGTGTTCATAGATAGGAAGAATTCATAATATTAAAATGTCTGTACTACTCAAAGCAATCAATAGGTTTTATGCAATCCCTATCAAAATCTCAAAACAGGACTTACCTGGTGGTGCAGTGGTTAAGAATCCGTCTGCCAATGCAGGGAACACGGTTTCAATAAATAAATTAATTAATTTTTAAAAAATAAAATAAATTTCAATAAATAAATAAATGGGTGAATTTCACAAAACAAAACAGATTCATAGATATAGAGAACAATAGTGGTTACCAGGGGGGAGGGGCAAGATAGGGGTAGGGGATTAAGAGGTACAAACTACTGTGTATAAAATAAGCTACAAGGATATATTGTACAGCACAGGGAATATAGCCAATATTTTATAATAACTTTTTGTTTTTTGGCTGCATTGGGTCTTTGTTGCTGTGCACGGGCTTTCTCTAGTTGCGGCGAGCGGGGGCTACCTATTGTTGCGGTGCTTTCTCACTGCGGTGGCTTCTCTTCTTGCAGGGCACGGGCTCTAGGTGTGCAGGCTTCAGTAGTTGTGGAATACGGACTCAGTAGTTGTAGCTCTCAGGCTCTAGAGCGCAGGCTTAGTAGTTGTGGCGCGTAGGCTTAGTAGTTGTGGCGCACAGGCTTAGTCGCTCTGCGGCATGTGGGATCTTCCCAGACCAGGGCTCAAACCCTTGTCCCCTGCATTGGCAGGAGGATTCTTAACCACTGCACCACCAGGGAAGTCCCTGTAATAACTTTAAATGGAGCATAATCTATAAAAGTAGTGAATCACTATGTTGTATACCTGAATACTTCAATTTAAAATTTTTTTAATTAAGCAATTTTTGTTGAAACCAGTGTTTGGTCTTAATTTTTTTTTAAATTTTATTTATTTATTTATTTATTTATTATTATTATTATTTATTTATTTATTTATTTATTTATTTCTGGCTGTGTTGGGTCTTTGTTTCTGTGCGAGGGCTTTCTCTAGTTGCAGCAAGTGGGGGCCACTCTTCATCGCGGTGCACGGGCCTCTCACTATCGCGGCCTCTCTTGTTGCGGAGAACAGGCTCCAGACGCGCAGGCTCAGTAGTTGTGGCTCACGGGCCTAGTTGCTCTGCGGCCTGTTGGATCTTCCCAGACCAGGGCTCGAACCCGTGTCCCCTGCATTGACAGGCAGATTCTCAACCACTGCGCCAACAGGGAAGCCCTGGTCTTAATATTACTTACAAATTTTGGATTTTTTTTCTGGAATAGTTTTTAGGACCTGGTACGTTTGCTTTTTAGTGCTTTTTATTCCTTCCATGATATGCACAGGCACTGACTTACATGTATGTCAAAATTTTAACATGGATTCTGTCTTTCTACCTTAAGTTTTAAGAGTCAAGAAATAGTCATATTTATTCCACATGTATTTGAGTGCCTAATGCATGCAAATTTTCTGTGTTAGGCACCAAGAATTAGTAGACAAAAGAAAGTCTGTCTTCATGGTGCTAATTTGCTGGGGTGGGGGTGGGTGGTGGTGGAAGCTGGAGAGTAAACAAATATAAAGTCAATTTAAAGTAAATAGGGGCTGGAGAGTGGGGATGAGGAAGTGCTATTTTAAGTTATTTTAAAAGGGGTGGTCAGAGAGGGCCTCTCAGAATAAAGAAAGTTTTTAATAAAGACCTGAACAAAATGAGGAAGCAAGCTTATAGCAACAGATATCTGCTATATGCAAAAAAAAAACCCCAAAACCCTGTCATTTCTCATTCTAAAATTTTAATAACAGTTTATTCCACAAATAATCTGAGAACCCATTACATGCAAGATACAGTTTTCTAAGAGCTTGCTTTTCTAAATAATTCATTTTATTTTTCTGATGGGACAAAGAAATATATTCAGTTTCAGAATTTGCTGTTTATGATCATATACCGACAGATGAAATTCTCTTGAAACGTGTCGTTTATGTTTAGATAGGTGTTTTCGGAAACATCCAAGAAGCCAGCTTTTTTAAATGACTAAGGGAGTTTTTTCTCAAACTGCTGGTCCATGAGAATACTGTGTATTTCTATCTGAAAAACTTTTATTCCCGGAATCCTTTAAGAGGTGTCCCTGGGCCCCCATACTTGTGACTCAGTGTCAGGGAGCCCCAAGCAGTGTGCAATCATCAGCCTCACTCAGGCCTTCTTCCTTGGGGTTGAGAAGCAATGGACTAAAAGGATGAAAGGTGGCTTAACCCTGCAAAACTTGGAAGGGTTATTGACTAAGACCACCAAAACCAAAGTAGTGGGCATACCCGCTTTCTGTGTCCCCTCTACCAAACATCTAGTTTGGTAGAGGATTGGGGGCATTAAGACTCTGAGTTGCCTGTCTGCTTGGCTACCTCCCATCCTTATAGCAGAGTGAAGGGAATTGCTCATTTCCAGGAAGGAGAGATGACTTTGTCAAGCTTCTCATTTCTTGGTTGAAAGAGGCTGGCAGTTGGTGAAGGGAGTTACAGGTAAGGATCTCTTTGGTTATACTCCATTGAAGCCAAAACCTCTATTTAGACATCTGATATTCAAGTTGAAACTGTCAAGCCTGTTAACTATCCATTTGCCTATAGCAAAATTCTTGAACTCTCTGCTACCAAGTCACCTAAAGCAAAAAGTAAAAGAAAGAAAAGCCTCCATGGAGTTACTTGCCTCCCTGAAAGTGTAAAAAACATTCATTTGAAGGTAATTTTCGTCTGTGAAATCATATTTACTGTTATTTCCCACTGGGTTATAAGTCCCTGAAGGACAGGGCTATCTTATCTCGAAATCCCCAGAAACCCTACTTGATGCTACTCATACCAGAAAGCGAACACTGAACTTCACCAATTATATTCTCTTAAATATGAAAATACTTGAATCAAATTCAGTGCTCATTCTGTCGCTCTTTCTGGGTATCTAATTAGCAGCTTTTTTCCTACTGACTCTTTTTTTTTCTTTCTGGCCAAGCTACGTGGCATGTGGGATCTTAGTTCCCCAACCAGGGATCGAACCCGAGCCCCCCTGCAGCGGAAGCATGGAATCTTAAGCACTGGACCACCAGGGAAGTCCCCCTATTGACTCTTTAGTCATAAGCTACTTTAGGTGTTCTTGAAAATAACCATAAAAAGTGTGGACATTTTCAATTTCTAGCATTTTTTTTTCAACATGCCAGAATGATGTTCTAAATACATCCCCTTCTTTCTCACCCCCCTCTTTTTTTTAAACCGCCAGGTATCCGTTACAGCACTGATGTGAGTGTAGATGAAGTAAAAGCTCTGGCTTCTCTGATGACATATAAGTGTGCAGTGGTTGGTAAGTGGTCTCCTTTGCCGCTACCTAATAAGAACTCTTTGGGGAAATATGTTTGCATACAAGGTTGTTAGAGAAATATACCTCATCAGAAGTGGGGTTTTTTTGTTTTTAGGTTGCACAGTTTGACTTATATCATTTTTCAATTAGTCTTAATTAAGATTTAGTCTTTTTTTTTTTTAATGGGGAACTTTATAGGAACTAATTGAATTTTCCTTAAGTGTAGATCTTTGTTTAAATCCCTTTCTATACTCTGTAAATAAGACCAAATCATAGTAAAAGGAAAATAAATATGCCATTACATTTTAGAAATAGTAAAGCACACTGATTAAATATGCATTGTAATTTGCCTAGTCTAGTTTCTGTTCACTAGAATTTTAAGGCACAGCATTTTAGAAGAGATTGTGGGTTTATTTATTGAATTTTCTGAAACTAAAGCTAAAAGTATCATACTTTTATAACATTACACAGTGCTTTCTGCCTTTTTAATTCTTTTAGCCTTTATATGGAATAACTTTCAGCCTTCTCTTTCAGATGTGCCATTTGGGGGTGCCAAAGCTGGTGTTAAGATCAATCCCAAGAACTATACCGTAAGTATCAAAGTGACATTAGTGCACATGGTGCATTTACAAAGGACTTGAAATTACTGGACTTCTGTGTGTCCCCTATACCAGTGAGATTAATGGTTCCTGTTGCTTTTATAAATTTCTTTCTTTATTTATTTTTGGCTGCATTGGGTCTTTGTTGCTGCGCGTGGGCTTTCTCTAGTTGTGGTGAGCAGGGGCTACTCTTCGTTGCAGTGCACGGGCTTCTCATTGCGGTGGCTTCTCTTGTTGCGGAGCACAGGCTCTAGTGCGCGCGGGCTTCAGTAGTTGTGGCTCGTGGGCTCTCGAGCACAGGCTCAGTAGTTGTGGCGCACGGTCTTAGTTGCTCTGCGGCATGTGGGATCTTTCTGGACCAGGTCTCAAACCCGTGTCCCCTGCATTGGCAGGTGGATTCTTAACCACTGCGCCACCAGGGAAGTCGTCCTGTTGCTTTTAAAAGTAATGGAAAAACAAGCAGATAGTTAACTCATTGAGTGTTTTGCCATATGAAAGGTCACCTACTTACATCAGTGTCCTTTTTCATTTTCTTACTTGGTTAAAAGGTAATTAGTATAATTAGTATACCTTCATATTCTTAAGCATTTATATTCATGCGTGTTATATACGACTATAATATAAATATAACTGTGCTCTGAGATTTTTATGTTGGGATCCCAAGGTTCTAGTGACATATCTTAACTAGTTTGGTAAAAATTTTATTATTTATCCTTTCAATTCCAAGTTAATTTAAGCTGCTAATTAACCTCTGTATTAAGTGAAATAAATTATGTGAATAAATACCTGTATACGAACAATGTATATGATTTTATTTTTTAAATTTGTAATTTAAATGAAAATACACCATAAGGATTGCTCATAAGATCCTATATTAATACAAGGAGAACAGGTTTGAGCCTTAGTGCTACTACCTGTTCCTTATGTAACCTAATTTCTAGTCTCTCAGAAATTTAAAATTTAATTTCCGTTTAAAATGGAAATACCTACCTACTTTATGAATTGTTCTGAATATTACACAAGAAGATATATGAAAATGTCCTATAAGTAGAAAATAGGATGCAACTATTATCTCCACAAGTGGTTTTTCTATCAAAAATTATTTTTTCATTATTGTTTGTGTTTCACCTTTTTCCTTTATAGGATAATGAATTGGAAAAGATCACAAGGAGGTTCACCATGGAGCTGGCAAAGAAGGGCTTTATTGGTATGTATTGCCATGTAGATTTCCACAGAGTGGGAACATCTAAAAAGTAATTGTCTTTTTTTTTTTTTTTTTGCTTTTTTAATTGTCTTAATTTAAACTCCTGCTTTTGTCTATACATGCATGGAGAGATTTGTCCTCTTACTTTGAGAAACTGGGTTCTGTGTTAAACATGGTGAACATACCTGGGCCTGTTCATGACACCTCTCTAATAGAAAAGTTCAGGTTCTCAGTATACAGTGTGGATACCAGGAGAGGTCACTTCCACCTCTTCTTGTACAGACATAATAAAGGTTTTTGATCAGTGTAACAGCATTGAACAAGCAGCACAATCACAACTGTGACATCCAAAAAGACTCTAGGAACTAAATAATGCCTGCATTATAAACAATTTTTAATATGCAAAAAGCAGTTTTGCAAGAGTAATCCTGTTGCGAAAGCAGTGAGAAAACTGATGCTGTTTGGAATTGGAGGCTTAAGCAGGCCTTTCGCTTCAAAGCAGTGGGCACAGGCTGGGAGGTGTGGAGGCTCATGCTGATGACTCCCTGTGCCATCACTGGCTGATTTTAAGGATTCCTGGGGCTCCTAATGTTTGTTACTCGGACTAAGTTTCTGAGGGTACTGATCTTCATTTTCTTGATTTTCTATCGCACTGTTATCCATGTCATACGTTATTTTGTGTCTTAGATGTGAATATTCTTTTCTGTAATATATAGTTATTATTTAATCTTTAAATTTCAAGCAAATTGTCTTTCTATTTTCTTGTCCTAGAAAGATTGATTTGCTTAAAAAAAAAATCATTTAATAGAATTTTGCCCCTTTAACAATAGTTAAAACTAAGAAGACTGACTAAAATAGGAAAGAAAATCTACTTTTCCTGTTTTCCTGTCCCTCTTGTTTTCCTTCCCCAGTATTCTTCTCACTGTTGACAAGTTCCTGTGAACTTACTATATCCTTATTTTGAAATCTGCCCCTTTTAAGTAACACTAGAACTTTACTAGATTTGTCCTGTCTTTTATAATTTAAAAGGCATTTGGATTCTTGGCATGCATCCTCCCTGGCACTGCTGTGAGCTTTACTTACACAGTCATTGTACAGGGGTAGCACTAGTTAATGAGATAACTACCTCCTTCACAGAAATATCTACTAATTCTGATAGCCTTCATAATTTTTTATATCATAACTTAGCTTAAACTCTTAGCTTAAATATCAAACGTACTTAATAGTCTTGAGTGGTTTCAGACTTTATTCAGTTGTATTTATTGTCTATATATAGAGGATATCCAGCTTAATTTTCTCTATATTGACAAGAACCCTGTAATTGCAAAGGTTAAAAAATGATTCATTGAAACACTGAAAGCTTAAATATTAGCAATTTGACTTCTTTGCTTATGTGCAAAAGCCACCATGCAGCTAAACTGACATCTGGGCCCAGAAAGCTTTGTAGCATAAGAGGGATGCAGTTGGCATTCTTTCCCTCTCTAGGGCACAAAACTACTCCTGAGCAAACCTTTGGAACTGATGTCATTTCGGTTATTTTCTGACTTCCCTTTCCAGAGTTTCAGATTATGAGTTAGACCTGAATCTGGGTCCTAGCTCTGTCACTTCATATGAGTTTAAGGTCAGCTTTTCAATTTCTGCAAAAAGAGTCAGCTCTGGTTTTGATAGGGGTTGCTTTGAATCTGTAGACCTATTTGTAGAGTGTTGCCATCTTAACCTTTTTTTTTTTTTTGAATTTTGCTTTATTTTTTATACAGTAGGCTCTTATTAGTTATCTATTTTATACATATTAGTGTATATATAGTGTATATTTTATACATCAGTGTATACATGTCAATCCCGATCTCCCAATTCATCCCACCACCACCACCCCCCCACTTTTCCCTCCAACAATGCCACTTTTCATCCAACGGAGAACATTCATACCTTATTCTGTTTTCCACTTTAAACTAGTCCATGAACACTGAATGTCTTTCCATTTGTTTTTGTTTTAAAACGTACATTTTATTTTATTTATTTATTTATTTGGGGTTTTTTTTAATTTATTTATTTACTGATTTTTGGCTGCGTTGGCTCTTCCTTGCTGGGCGCATGCTTTCTCTAGTTGCGGCGAGCGGGGGCTACTCTTCGTTGCGGTGCACGGGCTTCAGTAGTTGGGGCTTGTGTGTACAGGTCTCACACTACTTCTGTTAAGTTTATTCATAAGTATTTTATTCTTTCTGATACTGTTCTAAGAGATATTAGTCTGCCGTATTCTTTTCTTAAGAACTCTTTGATACCAAGATAATACTAGCCTCATAGAATGAGTTGAGAAGTGGTCCTTCCTCTTTTTCTTTCTTTCTTCTTTCTTAGTTTGTGCAAGGGTGTTAATTCTGTTATGTGAGTTTAGATACCACCTTTGTAAACTGTGAAGTTCCCTTTTCATCCGCTATATCTCTATGCACCAAAATTACCCTCTTAGCTTTACCCCTACATTCATGTTCTGTGAAAGCAGTTGCTTTTTTTCAGCCAATTTTTTATCTTATTTATACTGTTATGGGATTGAGTGATGGCATTTTAACTTTCCTAAGGGTAGTTACCTGTTTTTAAAAGGATGGACTTTCATACCTGTAGGTATTTGAGAATTTACCTGTAATCCAGGAATTGTTTATAATCTGTGCATCCCTATATATTGATTTTGTATGGAGTAGAAAACTCACAAGCCTAATAATATTTTGTGATTTTGCTTTGGGTAGGGGGAGCTATCTGACTTCAGCATATCTAGACTAATAATTGTTTTTGAAAGACAATTTATTATCATACATTTTTGATTTACAGAGTACATACCTCAAACTTGCCCTTCTCCAAATAGAATTGTTATTTGAGGCAACAAGCTTATTTAACCTTGATATTGCTGAAAACAAGCATAATACTTTTGTACATACCTCTAAAGAGATGTGGGAGCAATTTGTCATTTATACCTTAGGAGAAAAGCAATATGATTAAATATACTTGTATTACCCTCCAGTTGAGGTATGTCACTGTAAAGGAATGGGAATTGTGAGCCAATGGAACAGTGGAGCCCTTTTGTCAGAGGATGAGGCTAGAATATGGCATTAACTGTTCCAAGCAGGAAAGCTGTATGGGCTGAGGGTGGGTTGGGGGAAGTTAGACTTCTTGATATTTGTAAGATGCCTAAGGAAAAGAGTACCAGGACATAGGAGAGTTACAGGTTGGGTACGGAAGGGGGAGCAAGAGTGTAAAAAACAAAACTTTGACCACTTCAAAGTTGTCTTACACCAATCCTGTATCATTACATCACAACTTGTATAAAGAAGTACATATGTAGGGCCTGGGCCCCTAAAATGTAGAAGAATGTTAGAATGGACCTTATTCTGTTGATTAAAAGTAATAATTATAGGAAGAACTCAAGTATAGCTCTTAGAAAGAACTTAATTTGGGAGACAATAGTTTAATCATTTAAAAGTTGTGTTTTTCTTTTTATAAAGATAACGAGTTTGTATTTTATAATTAAAACAATATAGAAAGTTATAAACAATGCTGAAATCTAAACATAGTGAAAAAGTTTGTGCATATTTTCTAAACCTCTGCATACATATATACACATGGAAATATGTATAGTTATTATACATTGGTATATATAAAGAGAATTTTATACGAATGGGAACTTATAGATGCTATATGAAACCTGCTTTTTTTCCCCACATGTATGTTTTGGTGATGATTCCAAGTCATTTACATGGATGTACATCATTCTTTGTAATGGCTGCATAGTATTTCTTTGTATAGATGACCCATTAAATAATTAGGTTGTTTTGTATTGTATTCTTACTGTTTTGATGGGTATATTTCTGTGTATTCCTGCCTTTACAGATTTGAGTGGGCACCATTTAATACATTTCCATCTGAGATCTCACTGGACATCAGCATTAGTGCTGTCATTGGCACTTGTTGCTGCCTGTGGGCTAGCTTCTTGTTATCCTCAAACTTTTTATTTGCTGATCTGAGGAACTGAAAGTCAAGGCCTAAAACTTTCTGTACAGAGTAAGCTTTGAATAATAGGTCAAAGCAGCATTATGTCATGGATAAAGGTATTATGGGGCTTAACATAATACTTCAGCAGTGTGTCTTTTCCCTTTTTCTACTTGGTGAGGAGGGCTTACACCCCCAGTAAGCAAGTATGTCACTGTGCTGTCTCATACACATAAACTTTCTAACTATAACAGCCCTCCTTATGGTAGTGTTATCTCTAAGTACAGTTTAAGGAACTGAGGTCAAGAGAGGCTAAACTGGTTTGCCTATGCTTGCAACATTCAGAAATCTGTTGAGTGGCTTATCAGTTGTGCATAGCTAATTTCACATAGCAAGTGAACACCAGTGGGAGAAGTTATCATGTAACACTGTGTATCTGTAAATTTTGTAATGAAACATTTAATAAGTATTTCTATGACTTGAATTAGTAACCTAGATGAAATCTACAGATTTCTAGCCATGGTAGCTTTGTTATTATAGAGAATTGCAAGGATCTATGTGTTTGAGATGCATTTATCTTAAAAACTGGTACGATGCCCTTTCCCTATGCCCCCAGGTCCTGGCATTGATGTGCCTGCCCCAGACATGAGCACAGGCGAGCGGGAGATGTCCTGGATTGCTGACACCTATGCTAGCACCATAGGGCACTATGTGAGTACCCACCAAAAGCTCTGAGGGCTTCATTTGCTATCTACCAGAAATAACAGTTCAAATGATGATATGTATAAGGGGAGAATTCACTGGGTTTTTCTCCTCTCCTTTAATCATATCGTGATTTTATATATTACTTCTGTCTATCTTATATCATAAATGCAGTGAACTTGGATTGAGCTTTTACTCATATGCAACCCTATCCTGACCGCTGGGATGGGCCCTCAAAGATCACCTCCCAGGGCAGGATACATTACAAGACAGTAAAAGGGAAATAAGGAAGCATTCAATTTGGGCTTTTACCTCAAAGGAACTAAGACACATTAAGCAGATAAGGTATGGAGATAGTGTAATAGCAGGGTGGAGAGTTTCTAAAAGCAGGCTTCCTGGAAGAGGTATTTGGTCAGGGCTGGACATTGAAAATGGATAGAATTTAAACATGAAGATTTGGAGGATCGGAGGGGAAACTGTAGAGCTCAGATTGTCTGAAGATAAGGCACATTTAGAAAGGTGGTAAGAGAATGATGAAGTAAGTGAAAGAGTAGAAAAATAATCAAGTCCCAGTGTTTTTATTTTACTTGCTAGTCAGCGGGGAGCCTTTGATGCTGACCCTTCCTTAGGGGAGAGGGGCCAGCAACAGTGTTAGGCTGGAGCAAAGAGATGGCCTCCACAGTGTCAGTGTCTGTCTTCACAGCCGGTAGCGACAGGGCTGGGGAGAAGCATTGGCTCATGACAGAGGTAGACTCAGCAGGACTGGGTTGCATCTATGGGACCAAGGAAAAGGACAGGGTTGAGTCAGAAAGAACCGGGAGGACTTAAAGTCTGGGGACTGAGCAGAAGTAGTGCCATTAATGCAGAACACGAGAAGAACAACTAACTTCGTCCTTCAAAGGGATGGAACCTTGAAAAACACTTAAGGAGTGGGAAGAGAAAGTGAGTTGAAAAGACATTTTGTTACCCAAAAACTGGGTTCACCTCTTGGTGTGTGTCAAGCCAAAAGACACAACCAAGCCAAAGATCAGTAGGATTTATTACTTGCAGCAAGTAGGGAGAACACTGGGATCTTTCCCAAAGCAGTGTCTCCCTGAACAGCAAAATTGGGGAAGTTTTAAGTTAAGGGTACCTGCATATTCATGAAAGGACTTGGGTGGTTGGCAGAGTCCAAGCTTTAGTTGATTGAAGTCACTAAGATCAGAAAAGGTCAACATCGTCATCCCTTAGGTTCCAGTTGATCTGAAGGTTGAGCACTTCAGGCTTATCTTTACCACTGAAACAGAACTGGGAGTCTTTACAACTGATAAATTATCTTGGCTATTGTTACTTCTCTTGCTTGATAACATTCTTCTGTTCCCTTAAGATCATTAATTATTGAGACCTGTTCAAGTACAAGCATTGTAGACAGGCTTTGATATCAAAATGGCTTAGATCACAAAATGGCTTCTCATGTCAAGAAAGCCATGCCTCGTTCTCTTCCTCCAGGGACCCCCTACCCTAACTGCTCACAATTTATTTTAAAAATATAGAGAGAGCACTTACTACACGGGAGGCTTAAAGTGCAAGCAAGGAGTTCAGTACAATTGGGGTAAAGGCTAGAAGGAAAAGGCCTGATGCTATGAAGAGTGCTGGGGACCTGACCACGTCTCTGGAGTAGGATCAGAAAAGCCTCCTTGAGATGTAACCTTCTGGTCTGCACTCTGAAAGATGAGTACACATCAACCAGCGGAAGTGGCACTGGCCAAGGGTTGGAAGCAGAAGGAAGCACCTGGGTAAAGGTCCTGATGTGAAACGAGGTGAACCTGAGAGGCTGAGGGAAAACTATGGTGGCCAGGGTAGAGAGGGCGGGCGTGAGAGAGGCCAGCAGAGGAGAGTCGGGCCAGATTCCTACCTTGTAGGCGACAGCAAGGACTTTGGTCTTTGTCCTAAAAACAGAGGGAAGCCAGTGAAGTGCTAATTGTAAGCAGGTGTGTGACACAGTAAGCTTCACTCTGTGTGCAGCAGAGAATGGGATTGTTGGGGACAGGAGACTACACAGGAGCCCAAAAGAGATGATATTGGCCTGCCATAGAGTTGGAGAGGAATGGACAGATAGAAGAGTGATTGGGGGGTGGAGGGAAGGAACAATTAGTTAGAAAAGAATGAGAAGTGCCAAGAGCTTCGCATTGTGGATGTTCTGAGGGGGTGGTTCTGAGAAGAGGCCAATTCAGCAACTAGATTGGAATAGTGAGGTTGGAGCCAGACTGCAGGGGCGTGTTGAGAGGGAAGTAGGGCATGAAGAGTAGCCCTCACTTAAGAAAAATGGCGCTAGAGAGGAGACAGCTTGAAAGGTGCCTGTTGTCTAAAGAGAAAGGTTTTTGTTGTTCTTGGCATGTTGACTGGTGTGGGCCACAGATTCATCTTTTAAGGGCCCCAGTGGAAAGATAAGCCTTAGAAGAGGAGGAATATTGTTTCCTCTAAAAGGAAGGAAGGGGGCCTCTAATGGAGGAATTTAGGCTTGTCTCATTTCCTGGGGGGTGATGTAGAGTGTAGTTGGGAGCACACTCAGGCACCCTGGATTCTGGGACTGGCTCCTTCACATACCAGCTCTGTGACCTGGGGCAAGTGCCTTAAGCTCTCTGTGCCTCACTTTCCTTATATGTAAAATAACAATAATAATAGCACCTAGTTCATGAGACAGTCATGAGGATTAAGTGAATGACAGTATAATTATAACTGGCCCTCAGTAAGCATAAAAAATAAATACTTATAAACACTAAACCAGGTAAATTCCACAAATCCCCTGAAATAAAACAGGAGCAGTATGAGACACTTCAAAGAATTTTGGTTTTGACTGCCATTCCCAAAAGGTTGCTCTTCCATGTCATCTTATGTTAAATGAGCTCTGGTTATGGTCTTTCATTCTTTTTAAGCAAGGCATTAGACTGAATAGTACAAAACAGTGGGCAGTACATTGTTATTCGTAGCTCTCTCCCAAAGGTGACAGAAGAAAGTTTTGTGAGGCCCTGCCAACTAAACCTTGGACTAAACACTGGTAAAAGACTGTCCTTCTTAAAGTGATAGGAAATACAAAATCAGAGCCTAAGGTAAGAAGCCGCAGTTTTTGTTTCTTGTTTTCAGACGTGTACCTGAACACGCAGCTCCTTTTGCCTAGCCCAGAAGTTTGGGTGCTGGAGAGCAAGCGAGTTCTCCACCCGGGCCCAGGCTTCCAAAACAATTAGGTATGCTGGGCATCTCGCAGGCAGCCAGCCAGCCAACCGGCACCGTGCCTGACCTCAGACAGGATTGCTGTCAGCTCCAGCATTTGCATTTTCTCTGTTCAAAAGCATTTGGCACTTACTTGGTTTGCAATTCTGTATTCATAAGCATTAACTATTCATGAAGGAAAACTGTGGGAAAACTACTAACTCCATAAATCACTTTACTAGACTGTTTTGTTTTGGTTTTTTTACTTTTGTTCTTTTTGTTGGTAATGATACAGCTAATACAATTCTAAAAGTTCTTATTTAAACTGTCAGTTTTTAACTTATCCGGCTAGAACATACACTGGGGGGTAGGGAATATGATATGAAGTAAGGTACTTTATCTTGTTTCACATGGGTAGCAAATTGCCTCAACAAATTTATTAAATAGTCCATACTTTAGCCACTGACTTAAAATGCTTCCTGTATTTAATATTGATTTCCTATATACAATAAGACTGTCTCTAGTTTCTCCTGTCCCACAGAAGACAGTAGATTTGTCTATTATGCACTGTTCTGGTTGCTACAGTTTATAGTATGCTAAACTGGTTGCTTCCAGTTTATCCCTTGGAAGGGAAGCCCTCCCAAGCCCCTTTCTTCCTTCTAATTATACTTGTTTCTGAACCAGAATACATGCACACTGTCAATTCAGAGAGTACAGAATGGAGAAGACTTACTCTCCCACTCAGCTTCTTAGAGCTAACAGCTACCACAGGAGGTGCTCTGCTGACACATGGGCGTGGTCCTCTGTGTCTCACCCACGTGCACCCCTTTTTTTAACTCTAGTAATACCATACTATATATACACAATTTTTTGTATATATACAATTGTATATATAGTATGGAATTAGAATTTCTGGATTAATGGCTTTTTATCTTGATAGGTATTCTAGTTGCCCTGCAAAGCTTCGTTACTTTGTTTTCTTTCTTTCTTTTTTATTTCTTAAATACTTTTGTTAATCCACTCTTAGGTGAACTTGAGTTATCTTTTAAAGTTCTTTTTTAAAAGTGACACTTAATTGAATTTCTAGATTAGTTTGGCAGAAAAATATTTTTACAGTGTTGAGTCTTCCCATCCATGAACACCGTAATGGCTCTTCCTATCTTAGGTTCTGTTTTGGTGACATGCTCAAGTCTTATGATAAATTTTAAGACAACTACAGGTGACATGTATACCCTTACTTAGTAGGGCTTAAACATTTGGTGAAGGAATAATAGTTTTAAGCTGAACTATCTCTACTTTTGTGATACTGCTATTTGTATTTACTTGATGTTTAACTCCTAAAAACCCTGTTTCTCCCATCAGAAAATAGTCTACTTTATTATATATTTTCTAGGAACAGAAATTTGAAAAGGTGAGACTTATCCCTATTGATGAAAGTATACCTTAAACACACACACACTCGTAATGAGCATATTAGTTAAATGAGAATGTGTTTCCACTTTAACGCTGCTTTATGTTGGTTCATCATAGAAATTGATGTTGACATTTCATCTTTTAAGTTTTGCCCTTTTTTTTGCAGGATATTAATGCCCATGCCTGTGTTACCGGTAAGCCCATCAGTCAGGGTGGAATCCACGGACGGATCTCTGCTACTGGTCGGGGAGTTTTCCATGGGATTGAAAACTTCATCAATGAAGCTTCTTACATGAGTATTTTAGGAATGACACCAGGATTTGGAGATAAAACGTTTGTTGTTCAGGTAAAAATGTTTGCTTTCTTAAAGAATGACTGATACACATGTAATAATAAGTTTTTCAGTGTTTTAAGATTTGCAGTTTTTTTTAATTTTATTGGAGTAGAGTTGATTTGTAATGTGTTCATTTCTGCTGAACAGCAAAGTGATTCAGTTATAATATAGTTCCCTGTGCTGTACAGTAGGACCTTGTTGTTTATCCATCTTATATATAATAGTTTGCATCTGCTAATCCCAAACTTCCACAAACCAGTTGTTGCTCTCTCCTCTGAGCCTCTGAAGCTCCCTTTCTGATCTTCCCACCGGTGATGGGGCTTCCCAGAGTGTGGGAACCTTTCCTCTTTTATAGCTGCCTTCCAGGGGCACAGGTCCCATCCCAGTTCCTTTTTTTTTTTTTTTTTCCCTTTTGTCCTACCTGATTATATGGAGATCTTTCTTGTCCTTTCAGGTATTTGAGGTCTAGTGATCAGTAGGTATTCTGTGAGAATTGTTCCATTTGTAGATGTATTTTTGATGTATTTATGGGAAGAGGTGAGTTGCACATCCTTGTACTCCTCCTCGATTGGAGCCCCTAGATTTGCAATTTTTAAAACTTGATTCTTTGGATCTCTTAAGTTTTAAAATGGACATATGAAGAGTAATACATCCTTTATTTTTTGAACCTTGGTAAGATTCATGTGACTAAACCAAGTATCTCTCAGAAACATATGAAACTATCACCAACTTCTTTTGTTTGATATTTAAATTGAAATTGTATCCAGAAGGGGACATCTCTTAAACTATTATGTGTATACAGAAAGGTTTACACAATGATCCAAATTTCATTTGGTTAATGTTTAGGTCATTTAGTGTTTGATTAATTAGTTTACTTAGATGAATCAAAATTAAGTTGAATCCTACTTTAAAATAAAACCCATACCCCTCCCAATTACTGACTTATCTTTTCACGACCATAGGACATCTGGTCATCAGGAACTGAAGTCCTAGGTAGCGTCGTTGGCATCAACTACCGTTTCTTTATAGGCCAGCAAGGCTGCATGTCACTGAATGTCCTCAGGACTCATTATCACAGAGGACAAAGGGTTGGGTTCCACATTCCGAAACAGAAATTTATTGTTGAAGAGAGACATTGTTTCTTTTATCAAAAGGATTTTGAGAATTACTTCTAAACCAACAGAACTGTATTGGTCAGAATATGACATTTATCATCTGTGCTAGGACTTTGATTTTTGTTTCATGTACAACTGTTCTTCACAGGGATTTGGTAATGTGGGCCTGCACTCTATGAGATATTTACATCGTTTTGGTGCTAAATGTGTTGGTGTTGGTGAATCTGATGGGAGCATATGGAATCCAGATGGTATTGACCCAAAGGAACTGGAAGACTTCAAATTGGTATGTTAATGTAATATCTGAATAGTCTGACCACCTGAATGTTGTAAAGTTGAAATAAGTATTATTGAAATCTTTGCATTGCTTTTTTTAAAATTAATTTTTATTGGAGTATAGTTGATTTGCAGTGTTGTGTTTCTGCTGTGCAGCAAAGTGAATCAGTTATACATATATCCATTCTTTTTTAGATTCTGTTCCTATATAGGTGATAACAGAGTATTGAGTAGACTTCCCTGTGCTATACAGTAGGTCCTTATTAGTTATCTGTTTTATATAGAGTACTGTATATGTGTCAATCCCAATCTCCCAATTTATCCCTCCCCACCTTCCCCCCCGGTAACCATAAGTTTGTTTTCTACATCTGTGACTCTATTTCTGTTTTGTAAGTAAATAGGTTCATTTGTACCATTTTTAGATTCCATATATACGCAATTATCATATGATGTTCGTCTTTCTCTGTCTGACTTCACTCAGTATGACAATCTCTTGGTCCATCCAGGTCTCTGCAAATGGCATTATTTCATCCTTTTTAGACTGCCATATTTTAGATTCCACATATACATGATATCATATGGTATTTGCCTTTCTCTTTTTGACTTACTTCACTTAGTATGATAATCTCTAGTTGCATCCATGTTGCTGCAAATGGCATTATTTCATTCTTTTTTATGGCTAAGTAATTAATATTCCATCGTATGTACGTACCACATCTTCTTTATCCATTCATCTGTCGATGGACACTTAGGTTGCTTCCATGTCATGGCTGTTGTAAATAGTGCTGCAATGAACATTGGGGTACATGTGTCTTTTCGAATTATGGTTTTCTCCAGATATGTGTCCAGGAGTGGGATTGCTGGATCATATGGTAGCTCTATTTTTAGTTTTTTAAGGAACCTCCATAGTGTTCTCCATGGCGGCTGTACCAATTTACATTCCCACCAACAGTGCAAGAGGGTTCCCTTTTCTCCACACCCTCTCCAGCATTTATTGTCTGTAGATTTCTTGATGATGGCCATTCTGACCGGTGTGAGGTGATACCTCGTTGTAGTTTTGATTTGCTTTTTTCTAATTATTAGTGATGTTGAGCATCTTTTCATGTGCCTCTTGGCCATCTGTATGTCTTCTTTGGAGAAATGTCTATTTGGATCTTCCACCCATTTTTTGATTGGGTTTGTTTTTTTGATATTGAGCTGCATGAGCTGTTTGTATATTTTGGAGATTAATCCCTTGTTGGTCGCTTCGTTTACAAGTATTTTCTCCCATTCTGTGGGTTGTCTTTTCATTTTGTTTGCTTATTTTTTTAAATGTAACTCAAAGACCTCCTACTAAATGAGTCTTCATATCATAGGCACTAAACATAAACATTTAAATTCTGTTGCAGCCATTAATTCTGATTTTCAATCAATTATAGCAACATGGAACAATCCTGGGCTTCCCCAAAGCAAAGATCTATGAAGGGAACATCTTGGAGGCAGACTGTGACATATTGATCCCTGCTGCCAGTGAGAAGCAGCTGACCAAGTCCAATGCACCCAGAGTCAAAGCCAAGGTGACAGTATGATGGGTTCAACCTTAGCAATGTGGAGTGACACTGAGAGTCATAGAAAAGCTCTAATGGGTTTCCTCTTTTTTTAAAAAAAGAAAGCAGCTTTATTGGGATGTATTGGGTTGGCCAAAAAGTTCATTCAGGTTCGTTACCATCTTATGGAAAAACCCAGATAAACTTTTTGGCCATACAGTTCCCCACGCATACAATTTAAAGTGGGATTTTGCTTCTCTCCCACAGCCCCCTCCCCCACACATCTCTTGAGCTCAGCTGGAGGGGATTTGACGGTGTTAATGGCATTTCTCTATGTGACTCTATGTGACTTTCTTGCAGATCATTGCTGAAGGTGCCAATGGACCGACAACTCCAGAAGCTGATAAGATTTTCCTAGAGAGGAACATCATGGTTATTCCAGTAAGTAATCTACGTTTGCCAGATTTTTATATGTACTTGGAATCATAATTGTCTTTTGCAGGGAACTGGGGGAGGAGGAGGATTGTTAGTTTCCCAAGCCTTAGAGATTAATTCTTCATCTTTATTTTGCTTTTTTAAAAATTTATTTATTTATATTTATTTATTTTTGGCTGCGTCGGGTCTTAGTTGCGGGATGCGGGATCTTTTGTTGCAGCGCACAGGCTCTTGGCTGTGGCTCGCGAGCTTCTCTCTAGTTGTGGCACGCAGGCTCCAGGGTGTGTGGGCACTGTAGTTGTGGCGCGCAGGCTCCAGAGCGTGTGGGCTCTGTAGTTTGCTGCACGCAGGCTCTCTAGTTGAGGCGCTCAGGCTCAGTAGTTGCGGTGTGCAGGCTTAGTTGCCTCGCAGCATGTGGGATCTTAGTTCCCTGACTAGGGATCAAACCCGCGTGCCCTGCATTGCAGGACAGATTCTCTACCACTGGACCACCAGGGAAGTCCCTTTATTTTGCTTTTAAGAAAATAAAGTAGAAGTGTGGTTAATAAAATAAGTCTGTCTTATATTGGACCTGAACGTTTTCTTCCAACTTCAGGCTCTTTCTTGAGTATGTATTTAGACTTCTTAAATCCAGTTATATAAATGTATAATGTGCTAGAAGTACTATTCTAACTTTCAAATGTCCCTTGCTGTCTTACTCAGAAAGCTAATATGAGTAACATGTGCTTAAGTTTTTCAGTGGTTAAGCATGGGGTCTGTACCAAAAGGTCATTGGAAGTTAGAAGTTAGTGTGGACTTGTGATGCATTTTGAAGAACTGCTTTTGCTGAAAGCACTTAAATTCAGTTTAACTTAAATAGACTGCCTTTATGTAGTGGGAGAGTAAACACTAATCTTCTGGCGAGACACCCTTGGACCATACAAACCAGTGGTTAGTGGGCAGGCAATTTTGTCAGAATTTTTTTGGTGGAGAAGAGGCTCTAAAACCTCTGATCAAATGCTTGCTGATTAATAAACCAATAAATTATTTTTTTCCCCAAAGGGAGAAAAGCCTCAGATGTATTAGGAAGGGGGTTTGTTTAAGTGCAAAATTTCTGATACTATCTAAAATACATTTGGGAAGCTTGAAGCTTAATCTGCTTTGATATTAAAACTGAGCTCACGTTCATTGTAAGCTTTTATTGAAACCATCATGTCCTCATTTTTTTGTGTATAGGATCTCTACTTGAATGCTGGAGGAGTGACAGTGTCTTACTTTGAGTGGCTGAAGAATCTGAATCATGTCAGCTATGGCCGTTTGACCTTCAAATATGAAAGGGATTCTAACTACCACTTGCTCAGTAAGTTCTGATTATTCTTTTGAGCCATCTAAAAGTCTGGGGAAAGCCTGCATTTAATAAAAGGGCTAATTTCCTTTTTGTTTAATCTCAGAACAGAAAACTATTCTGACTCATGAGATACAATTTCTTTATAGGTATTCACTATATTAACTCTCTGGAATATATTTATATTCCAATGTTTATTCTGCAAGTATGTTCTGGTTCCCAGAACCTAATCTCTAAGTTAATAGTATAAAGAGTATCATTTTAAACCAGGAGCTCCTGTTGATACTCATCCATTTCATTCTCAGGTTGCTTTTGGTAAAGCCCTATCTATTGTCAAGAATTTTTTGAGTCTTCTGATGAGAATACTGTTTTGTCTTTGACTAGAATAGGCTCCAGAGTTAACACTAGAATTTTCCTCAAGCTGAAATAAGACCAAGACCTCCAGCTGAGCTTTACTGAGCCCACTCTGAGAATCTGGGTGAAGTGTTCCATCGATTTCCATTCCTTTTTCCCTCAGCATTTTCTTTTTTTTTTTTTTTTTTTTTAGCATTTTCTTTTTAAAAGAGCCAAGGAAAATCCCTGCTAATGGGTGTTATGGAAACAGAGCAGTGACCTAAATTCACATTTATATAGGAATTTGGCAAAGTGCTTTATTCCTTTTAACTGAGATTTAAGTGAGTAACGCTTTTACGTTATTAGTGTTGAAAGTTTTATGTCATTAGTGTTTGGGGCTGTGGATATAGTTTGGGACTACTTTTGTTTCTACTTCATTTTTTTTCTACTAGCAATATCGTATCTTCGTCTCTTGGCTTTTTATAGTGTCTGTTCAAGAGAGTTTGGAAAGGAAATTTGGAAAGCATGGTGGAACTATTCCCATTGTACCCACAGCAGAGTTCCAAGACAGGATATCGGTGAGTGTGCTTGCCTGCTCTCTTCTTTGGATCAGGCCAGCTATATTAAATGGGATTAAGGCGTGGTAATCAACACGACAGTTATATGACTTCCTCTTTCCTTACATTCTAAAAATGGAGTAAGAACATTAGTTTGAAATAATTCATGGTTCTGCTTTTGATACTTTTACAATACAGATGACTCAAGTGATTCTAACATAATGGTGAAGAGTTATTGTGTATTTTAACTATTTTAAGCTTTAGAGAAATGGAAAGAATTGAAAAGTAAACATTAGATTGACCTATATAAAAAACTGAAATTACTATATGGACACAAATAAGAGTCAAAGAAAACATGAGAAAAGCTATTTGTTGTTAATTAGCTATGGACAGGATATATTAATACACATTACAAAGAGAATTTCTTTACCAGTAAGAGGCACGTGACATGAAAAAAATCAGAGGAAGTAGGCCTAGAAAAAAATGTTTAACCTCGTTGTTAAAGAAATATAAATTAAAATAAGGATTCTTTAATGTATTAAACTAGCATAAACAATTAATGGATCTTATACTCACCATGTCTGTTGTGAAGCAGTTGTACCTTTATTCTGATGACAATGCCGAAGACTTATTAAAGAGTTCCTGCCCTTTGACACTTATAATAACGTCAGCTCTGGAAGTTAATCCTAAGAAAACAATTTTAAAGGAGAGGAATGAGTCCGTGCATGATGTCATTGGAACTGTGTTTGCAGTCTTTTTTTTTTTTTTTTTAAACTAGCAGGAGACACTGCGTTTTACCAGTGCCAATGCCAGTACCTTTTTTTTTTTTTTTTAATTTTATTTATTTATTTATTTATGGCTGTGTTGGGTCTTTGTTTCTGTGCGAGGGCTTTCTCTAGTTGTGGCGAGCGGGGGCCACTCTTCATCGTGGTGTGCGGGCCTCTCATTATCGCGGCCTCTCTTGTTACGGAGCACAGGCTCCAGACGCGCAGGCTCAGTAGTTGTGGCTCACGGGCCTAGTTGCTCCGCGGCATGTGGGATCTTCCCAGACCAGGGCTCGAACCCGTGTTCCCTGCATTGGCAGGCAGACTCAACCACTGTGCCACCAGGGAAGCCCTGCAGTCATTTTTAAAATTAGGTTTGATTTTATAATCCAGTGTGTGTGGGGGGGGGCAGGGAAATGGCTAAGTGATAATATGTCTTCTTATGAAATATTCAGTCATGGGAAATAATTTAAGACTATCTTGCAACATGGGGGAATGTTAAGGGTTTTGTCTTGAAGGAGAAAAGATGCTTTTGCCACTCTGGGTAACTCTCCTCAAAGAACCTTCCTCTTTCCCAGAACCATGTGTCTTAGTTCTGGTCCCTCCTTCTGGAATACCCACACCCACTCCCTGCTTGAGTATCACATCTCAGTGGCTTTTCCTGAAAGTCCTCTCTGCCTGCCAGCATCTCATCCATCCTTCCATCACAAGTAACTTAGTGCGTTTATAGGCCCTGCTGTTGCTGCGGCTTTAAGATGGGATTCTTGCTCCTCCCTGTGGTCACCCCATGTCCCAGCACATGCCTGCCACATAGTCAGTCAGACTGAAACCTGGAGAGGGAGTAAAGAGGACAGCCAATTGGTTAGGAAGACAGAGCCGTGATGCCTTTCATTTTTATCCTTTTTTAAAATAATCTTTGCCCAATGTATCAGTCTTCCAGTTTTCAAATGCTTTTTGGTGCTTCTAATTTTAGACTTTAATGCTATTTCTCATCTCTTAGTGACTTACTTATTGCAGGAGTCTTGTAATAAGTGTCAGTTGAAAAACCAGTTTTTTCCCCCAGCTCCTTGCTTTTAGTTTCCCCCTCCCCAGCCATGCTGTGGCCCTGCCAGGACCTACATCATTGACCTGATCATCTTTTCACTGTCCTTCATCACACCTGTCTTCACTTAAATTCCATTGACCATCATTACATTCACTCTCTGGTCTTGTTTTGCTTCCTCACACCCGCTTGTTAACACGTGAACCCTGATGAAATCCAGCTCTCTGCCCCCTCCGTTCCTCCGCTGTAGCGGGAGGCCCTGCTGACTCTTCAAACTTAAAGTAAGCTCTCAGCTGCCCAGCAGTTAAACTGCTTTTCCCTGTTCCATTCATTCTCTCATTCTCTTGGTTAATTATATCATATTTTCTCCTTTTTTCTCTCCCTGCACTTCAGTTCATGACCTGGTATCTATTCACAGAAAAGTGAAGCAGTCAGAGAACTTCCACATCTACCCAGCTCCTGGTATCTGTACCCTGTCTTGTACTCTTGAGCAACTCTTTGTGGTTCCATCTCAGCCCAAGTCTTGTTCTGGGCGTTGGATGGCCTGTTTTCAGTCTCTCAAATGCACTGCTCAAGCAAACCTTCCCCTTTCTCTTGCATCATCAGTTTTCCCTCTATTCAGTCATTCCTATCAATGTAACAAATGCTGCCTTAAAAAATATAAATCTTAATCCCACTTGCCCTTCCAGGTCTTGCTATTTTTATTTCCCGTATAGCAAACCTCCTTAAGAGTTGTGTATACTCTGTCCCCAGTTCTTCTATACTCAAACCTCCTATTCTGCCCACCACTCCACCGAAACTGTTCTTGTCAAGGTAACCAGTGGTGGCAGCATCACCAAACCTAGTGGTCATTTTTCAGTCCTCATCTTACTTCACTGCTCCCAGGTGATCACTCCCCCTGGAAATCTTTCTTAGCTCCCAGGACACCACATCCTCCTGGCTTTCTTCCTGCTTCACTCGCCAGTCCTTCTGCTGATCCCTGTCATCCCTACACCCTGTTAACATTGGAAGTCCTCAGTCCCTGAACCACTTCTCAGTCTGAATTCAAAATTTTGGTGATCTCACTCAGCCTCATGGTTTTTTATATGCTGTCTCCTCTTAAACTCCAGGAGAACAGAGAATTTTCATTATTTTGTTTTCTGCTGTGTCCCCAGTACCTAGAAGAGTGCCTGGAACATAGTAGGTACTCAGTAAATGTTTGGTGAATGAATGAGTGGGTGAAAGCAATAGCAGTATTCCACTTGTAAAGCAAGTTTTCCTGTTCCTAACTTGGTACAACAAAACAAAGCTTAACCCATATGTTTCTCTCTTTCTTTTTTTAAGTTTTTTATTTTTTGGCTGTGTTGCGTCTTCGTTGCTGCGTGCAGGCTTTCTCTAGTTGCAGCGAGTGGAGGCTACTCTTCGTTGCAGTGCGATGGCTTCTCTTACTGCGGAGCATGGGCTCTAGGTGCACGGGCTTCAGCAGTGGTGGCACATGGGCTCAGTAGTCGTGGCTCGCGGGCTCTAGAGCGCAGGCTCAGTAGTTGTGGCACACAGGCTTAGTTGCTTCACGGCATGTAGGATCTTCCCAGACCAGGGCTCAAACCTGTGTCCCCTGCATTGGCAGGTGGTTTCTTAAACCACTGCGCCACCAGGGAAGTTCCATGTTTCTTTTTTTTTTTAATTATTTATTATTTATCTTTGGCTGCGTTGGGTCTTCATTGCTGCGCGCAGACTTTCTCTAGTTGCAGCGAGCGGGGGCTACTCTTTGTTGCGGTATGCGGGCTTCTCATTGCGGTGGCTTCTCTTGTTGCGGATCATGGGCTTCAGTAGTTGCGGCTTGCGGGCTCTAGAGTGCAGGCTCAGTTGTGGCGCACGGGCTTAGTTGCTCTGAGGCATGTGGGATCTTCCCAGACCAGGGCTCAAACCCATGTCCCTTGCATTGGCAGGCAGATTCTTAACCACTGCGCCAACCAGGGAAGTCCCCCATATGTTTCTTAATTGATATAAGTGTTACAGAAATGTACCTTCTTAAGTGAATAAGTATTAATTAGATAAAGTTCAGCATATATAAAAAGTGGCTCACCAACAAGTTTTTATTTGGCATATCAGGATGTGTTTGCTAGCTATATATATCATATTAAGAGTGGTGGTGATAGTTATTTGTCCTAACATTAGAAAGCAGTCCAAAAAACAAATTAGATAGAGGAACCCATTGAAACAAACTGACTTATAGAGGTAATTGGCAAAGGAAAGAGAGGAGCTGATTTGGTGGTCAGAGATGCTGGGTTATATCCCAGCTCTAAAAATAGCTACCTGGGGACTTCCCTGGTGGTCCAGGGGTAAAGAATCCGCCTTCCACTGCAGGGAACATGGATTCGATCACTGGTCGGGGAACTAAGATCCCACATACCACAGGGCAACTAAGCCCGTGGGCCACAACTACTGAGATTGCATACCTCAACTAGAGAGCCCACATGCCACAACTAAGACCAGACACAGCCAAAAATAAAATAAAATAAATAAGTAAAATTAAATTTTAAAAAAAGCTACATGTAACTTTGGCCAACTTCTCTGGTCACCAGTTTCCTCATCAGAAGAATTAGGGTGGTTAATTATGAGCTGCTAAGATCCCTCCAGCTTTAAAGTTTGTGGCATTGCTGAATATACAGGCAGGATTCTACCCCACAGCTGCTATTGGAGGTAGCTGGATTCTTTTCGGTGCCCTGTGTGGTGTGGTGGGGAGCAGAGATGAATGTACCCTGACACCGACAGGGTAACATGTTGTTGTGGTCTGCATCTCAGATGGTTGGTTGACCGGTGCTGAGCCCACTACTTGGCCTATGTTTGGTCCATACTTTCCTGTGGTGTTTTACCATGATATTAATTTCATGAGTATTTGTTTGCTGTCAAATATAGTGAAAACTAAATTGTGGTTAAAACATGACTACTTAAATAGGTATCATCAAGATACTATACAGAAATTAAGTATATCTTTCCTGAAAGACAAAAAACAATTCTATCTGGCTGTATATTGACTTAAGAATCCTTTATGCTCTTACAGGTGAAGCATGTCTTTATGGTTTTGTTAAACTATACTTTTTCCTAACAGGGTGCCTCTGAGAAAGACATCGTGCACTCTGGCTTAGCTTACACCATGGAGCGCTCTGCCAGGGTATGTACACAGATGCTGTTTGCGTTTCTGGTAGTTACGTGAAGTACAGCTCAACTGTGTCATCTCAGCTGCCAGATTGTGTGTGCAGTGACAGAAAATAGCGATGTGTTTAAATGTTCCAAAACATGTGCTTTTTCAGTCTTAAATGATGAGTGTTGTTTTCAGGATCTTCCATATGTTTTCCAGACTTTGGGAAATAATGCCAAGTTAGAAGGAATCATGTTTAGCTTAGTCAGCCAAACTGGGTTGCAGCTCAGTGCACCACTCTGTTGTAGCTACAGGAAGCTACCTTACTACATAGAATTTGGTATACGTGAAAGGTGTTTTGACCACTTGATCCTTATTTCAAAGCCTTAAGCACAGTTCGAGTCCAGTTTTCTTAATTTCTTTTTGAGTTCAGATTCTATCCACTTGGCATCAAGTTGAAATAGCAACAGCAGATATTAATTTTGTTAATTTTTTTGAGATAATTAGCATACCATAAATTCACCCCTGTAAAGTATATAACTTAGCAGCCTCTAAGTATGTTCACAAGGCTGTGTAGCCATCACCACTCACTCCAGAACATTTTCATCATCCCATCCTTAGCTCATTTAAATTATCACAGTGTGTTATCAGACTTGCTCCAGATTACAGGATGTCTAAAGGGCACAGAGATAACTCACATCTTAAATTCTAAAGAGCAACATCTTCCTGTCACCTAAACAGTAGTTGGTATTAATTCCAGAGAATTAGTCCTTCCTGACTCAAGGTTGTTTCACTGCCTGAGTAGTTTCTCTTTGGCTACCCAAGTCTGGTCCTGAAGTGGTACTAGGGTAACTTGTACCAGGCTGTTATGTGCCTTGTGTGTTCATGGCCTGGCCACCTGAGTCAGGGTCACATCACATCTCCACATCACATCTCCTTCATTTCAGCAAATCATGCGCACAGCCATGAAGTATAACCTGGGATTGGACCTGAGAACAGCTGCCTATGTCAATGCCATCGAGAAAGTCTTCAAGGTGTACAATGAAGCTGGCGTGACCTTCACATAGACCGGACCAGACTGCAGCTGACTTCTTCACTACCCTCTTCACCTCTTCATCTGCAGACCTATCACAAGTTTACATGTAACCACAGAAATCTCTCTCTCATGACTTAATAGATGATGGACACCATTCTCAACAAGTCAATCCAAATCAGCCCCTTGAGAAAAAAAGTTAGGGGATCATAAATAAGCTAATAAGTGATAGTAGAAATTAGCTATGTCAGAGAGCCATTTGGGCATTTTGCCTTTAAATAAAGTCGTTTCCCTCTGCCTGTGCTGCCTTGTTCCATGGCTGTTTCCCAGCACAGTCAGCTGTAGCCCTGGGAAAGCACCTGTTGTCCAAGAGCAGTCAGTCACTTGCCACTTTAGCTCTGGACAGATCTATCAGGTGCTTTGACACATTTAAGAAGCAGGTATATGGCATTTTCAGGAGGTAGCATGGTCCTCAAGTGAGTTATTGGTATCTTACATCAGCAAAATAACTCAATTTTATAGGTTACAAACAAAAAAAACTCTCTTTATCATTTTATTCTTTTAGAATAAAATAAGTACATGCTGCTGTAATAAAATTGCCTTTAATCACTTAACAAGCCTAACCTTGACTCAAGCAGTGAATGCCTGTAAACATAATAAATGAAAAAAGCTAGTATTTTTATAACATAAAACAGTATCATTTATAACTTGTCAATTGCATATTGTCATCCAGCAAAAATAAAAAGCCTGGTAGAGAATTAAGTTATCTTCATACCTGCAAATGATGGAGGCTATTTTTGTTAAGACTGTCGGAATTTACTAACCACAATTATGACATATAGTCCAAAGAATGCAGTAACCTCCTTATCATGTTAATTAATTGTCCTCTTTTGAAGATCTATTGTGTTGACTAATTGAACAATAATTCAAGTAGAGTGCCCCAGAAAAAAACCACTTGGGCTCCCTCTTTGGAGTCTGGCTGGCGGCTCTGAGCATTGCCAATAGCCTCGACTCGCCCTGACTTTTTGTCCTCATTTAGAAGCCTCATCTTCTGCACACGGCTTCATTCCCAGTGGGCTGGAAACAACCTGGGGTTGTGTTTTGTTTGGGAGTTGTTTGGCCAGGGCCTTTTGAACAGTAGTGTCCCAATGAAGTACTAGATATTATTTATGTAAGAATTAGCTTTTCTTTTTTTAACAATAATATCCTTTCAGAAATTTCTAACTACTTTGTAACTGCATGACTTAACCTGGTGACAAAAGCAGTTATTAAAAAGACTACCTTTTCCAAAGCTTATGTTTCTTTTCTGTGTTCTTGTATTTGATATATTTGTCTCTTTTAGTAGATGATAAAACTATAATTGGGTTTCTGAAGTTTTTGAAACCACCACCTATATAACATTTCTTTCCATAATGTTTTGCGCTGCCAAAATTTTATTCTTGAATTCTTTTGGTGTTTCATTCTATGAAACAATATCGATGGCTATTCTTGGGGAAGAGGTTCTAGTGCTTAAAGCTGATATACTAACATAATTTATATACCTTTTTATACATAGGTACTTTTTAACGAAGGAAGGTTTCATTGATTACGGTTCATTTTTAATAATTTAGCCACGGGATGTAACAAGACAATAAATACTAACTGTAATCAACAGAAGTGGATTCTAGACCTGATTCCACCAGCTTACATAGCTGCCAAATCTGAAACATAACTTTCAGCTGGACTTTGTTTTGTCCTGATTCTGCCTTTCCATGGTTCTGAGCATCGGGTCAAGGAGTAGATAAACAAGCCCATGGCACCTGGCCTTCCTGAGCACAGTGATATCTACTTGCACTCTAGATGGAACATTAAAATAGGGGAGAGGGACTTCCCTAGTGGTCCAGTGGTTAAGAGTCCACCTTCTAATGCAGGGTTTGCCGGTTCAATTCCTGGTCAGGGAACTAAGATCCCACATGCTGCGGGGCTACTGAGCCCATGCTCCACAACTAGAGATAAGCCCGCATGCCGCAACAAAGAGTCCATGTGCCACAACTAAGACCCGACGCAACCAAATAAGTATTTTAAAAAATGAATAAAATAGGGGGAAAGTGATGTGAAAGCAAGTTCCAGAATATTTGGAACAGTACCAGGTGGGTCAGTAGAGTCAGGTCACGTGAAAGCGGAATGATAAATCTTAGTGTGGCCTTTGGCTAACATATTGGGAGTATTTATAGTGGTGTTTTAAAGATATACATTAATGGGTGTTATTGATATTGTCAGAAAACTGGTATTGTTCATACTAGCTATATAAAGGCAACACAGCACTAGTGTGTCAACTTTGGTTCCTGGAGTTTTGAGTTAGAAGAAAATTCTGGTCAATTACTCTTGGTTTCACTGAAATGTTCTCATTTATCTGCTTATAAAATTCTTTTTAAAACTTATGTATGATACTCTAAAGTTAATTGTTTCTGAAATAGCCATAGATGGCTTTTGTAGCACTTATTTAACTGTTGCCTCAAACCCCTACACCAGAATGTGTTCTAATTACCCCTTGATAGTTGAAGTTTAGGGAAGTTAAAAAAAAAACAAAAATCAAGTTTTAAGAAAGCCTGCACCTTAATTCACAAGCTTTAAGTAAATTACCTATTCCCTAAACATCCCTGGCAGGCTTTCTCAGCCCTGCTACATGTAAGGTCATCAAAGCATGGCACATGAAGAAAACTACATCTGTGAACCTTGCACAGAAACCTCTGCAAAAGTTTTATTTGTAATACGTGTTTTTAATTTTTTTCACAACTCTTACTGGCTTCTTCTTGCTTTTTTTTTTTAAATTAAAGCTTACACATAGTGTAGACAGGATTTCTCAACCTCAACACTGTTGACATTTTGGCCAGGTAATCCTTTGTTTGGGGGACAGTCCTGTGCATTATCGGATGTATAGCAGCATCTCTGACCTCTACCCATTAGAGGTCAGCAGCATCCCTGAGTTGTGACAATGTATTCAGATTGCCAAATGTCCTGTCGGGAACAAAGTCACTCCCTATTGAGAATTACTGGTGTTGGGAGCCAAACAGTTCTATGAGGCTTACTGTGAACTATAGTATTATACTGGACTCTTAACACCTATGAGACTAGTATTACCCTTATACCAAAGCCAGACAAAGACATCACAAGAAAAGAAAATTACACACCAATATCCCTTGTTAACATATATATAAAGTAGTTAAACAACAAGGTCCTACTCTATAGCACAGAGAACTATATTCAGTATCCTATAATACCGGTCAGAATAGTCATCATTAAAAAGTCTACAAATAATAAATGTTGGAGAGGGTGTGGAGAAAAGGGAACCCTCTTACACTGTTGGTGGGAATGTAAATTGGTGCAGCCATTATGGAAAACAGTATGGAAGTTCCTCAAAACTAGAGTTGCCATATGATCCAGCAATCCCACTCCTGGGCATATATCTGGACAAAACTAATTCAAAAAGATACATCCATCCCTATGTTCATAGCAGCACTACTTACAATAGCCAAGACATGGAAACAACCTAAATGTCCATTGACAGATGAGTGGATAAAGAAGATGTGGTGTACAATGGAATATTACTCAGCCATAAAAAAGAATGAAATAATGCCCTTTGCAGCAACGTGGATGAACCTAGAGATTATCATACTAAGCAAAGTAAGTCAGAAAGACATATACCATATGATATCACATATGTGAAATCTAAAATATGACAAATGAACATATCTACCAAACAGAAACAGAGAACAGATTTGTGGTTGCCAGAGAGGGGGTAGGGGAGGGAAGGATTGGGACTTTGGCATTAGCAGATGCAAACTAGTATATATATGATGGATAAACTAGGTCCTACTGTTTAGCACAGGGAACTATATTCATTATCCTGTGATAAACCATAATGGAAAAGAATATATATATGTGTGTGTGTATATATGTATATGTATAACTGCGTCACTTTGCTATACAGCAGAAATTAACACAACATTGTAAATCAACTATACTTCAATGGAAAATTTTTCTAAAAGAACACTGCAGGAGAAAAAATATATCCTGTAATAAACCATAATGGAAAAGTATATATAACTGAAAAGTATATGTATTGCTGTATACCAGAAAATAACACAGCACTGTAAATCAACTATACTTCAATAAAATAAAAATATCCCTTAGTAACACAGACACAAAAATACTAAGAAACCAAGTCCAAGCTCATAAGTATCATACATACATCATGACCAAGAATTTCTCTCAGGAATGCGAGGTTGGTTCAACATAAGAAATCAATCTGAAACCCTTTCCACGAAGATGGCACCAAAGGCGGAGAAGGAAGCCCCTGCCCCTCCCAAAGCCAAAGCTAAAGCAAAGGCTTTGAAGGCCAAGAAAGCTGTGTTGAAAGGCGTCCATCGCCACAAACACTGCCACAAAAAAAAGATCTAGCCATCACCCACCTTCCGATGGCCCAAAACACTGCAGCTCAGGAGGCAGCCCAAATATCCTCAGAAGAGCGCCCCTAGGAGAAACAAGCTTGACCCCCATGCCATCATCAACTTCACCCCTCACCACTGAGTCAGCCGTGAAGAAAATGGAAGACAACACACGTGTTCATTGTGGATGTCAAGGCCAACAAGCACCAGATTAAACAGGCTGTGAAGAAACTCTATGACATTGACATGGCTAAGGTCAACACCTTGATCAGGCCTGATGGAGAGAAGAAGGCATATGTTTAACTGGCTCCTGGCTACCATGCTTTGGATGTTGCCAACAAAATTGGGATCATCTAAACTGAGTCAGCTGGCTAATTCTAAATATAAAAGTTTTCACTATAAAAAAAATCTAATAAACCCCATTAATTGAACAAAGGGGGAAAAAAACACAACCACTGTGGAAAAAGCATTTGACAAAATTCAAGACCCTTTCTAAACATAAAGGACATTTATGAAAAACCCACAGCTAACATCATACTCGCTGAAAAATAGAAAACTTCCACTGAAGAGAACAAGATTCTTGCTTTCACCCTGCTATTCTACATGATACTGGAAGTCCTAGCCAGAGTATTTAGGCAAGAAAAAGAAAAGCCATCTTAATTGGAAAGGAAGAGAAACTATTTTGCAGATGACATGATTCTACATATAGAAAATCTCATAGAACACACACACACTCTACTGGAACTAATAAACAAATTAAGCAAAGTTGCAGAGTACAAGACCAACACTCAAAAATAAGTTTTCCTATGCATCAGCAACGCACAATCTGTAAAGGAAACTAAGAAAACAATTCTATTTACAATAGCATACGAAAGAAGAAAATATCTGGGAATAAGTTTAACCAAGGAGTTGAAACCCTTATAAAACTACAAAACACTGTTTAAACGGAAGAATACCTCAATAAATGGAAAGACTTCCCATGATTATAGATTGGAAAACTTAATATTGTTAAGTTGGAATTACTTCTCAGAGCAATCTATAGAGTCAAAATTCCAATGGCCTTTTTTGCAAAAAAACAGAAAATCTGATTCTAAAATTAGTATGAAACTGCAAGGACTTCCCTGGTGGCACAGAGGTTAAGAATCTGCCTGCCAATGGTCCAGGAAGATCCCACATGCTGTGGAGCAACTAAGCCCGTGTGCCACAACTACTGAGCCTGCGCTCTAGAGCCCACAAGCCACAACTACTGAGCCCATGTGCCACAACTACTGAAGCCCACGCACCTAGAGCCTGTGCTCCACAACAAGAAAAGCCACCGCAGTGAGAGGCACGTGCACCACAACGAAGAGTAGCCCCTGCTTGCTGCAACAAAACTGCAAGTGGCTCCAAATAACCAAAACAATATTGAAAAAAAAAAAAAAAAGGCGACAACAACAAAAAAACTTGGAGTTCTCACACTTCCATTTCAAAATGTAATACAAAGCTACAGTAATTTAAACAGTGTGGTACTGACTGACATACAAACATTTGGACCAATGGAATAGAACTGAGAGTCCAGAAACATCTATGGTCCATTGATTTTTAACATTGGTGCCAACACCATTTGTATTAGTTTCCCAAGGCTGCCTTAAAGTACCACAAATTGGATGACTTAAAACCACAGAACTTTATTGTCTCATAGTTTGGGGGGCTATAAATTGTCAGCAGGGCCATGCTCTCCCTGAAACCTGAAGGGGAGAATTTCTTGCCTTTTCCTAGCTTTTGGTGGTAGCCATCAATCCTTGGCATTCTTTGGCTTGCAGCTTCATTAACTCCAATCTCTGCTTCTGTTGACACATGGCCATCATCCCTCTATGTGTGTCTCTTATAGGGACACCAGTTATATTGGATTAAGGGTCCACTTTACTCCAGTATGACCTCATCTTAACTAGTTACATCTGCAATGACCATATTTCCAAATAAGGTCCCTTTTTCAGGTACTGGGGGTTAGGACTTCAACATATCTTTTTGGGGGGAACTCAATTCAACACATAACACCATCCAATGAGAAAAAGGCATTAGGACAACTGGATATCTACGTGCAAAGGAACAAAGTTTGACTTCTTCCTCACTCCATATATAAAAATTAACTCAAAATGGATCAAAGACCTAAGTATAAGAGATAAAATCGTAAAACTATTAGAAGAAACCATATTGGTAAATCTTCATGGCCTTGGATTTGGTAAAAAATTCTTATTTTTTTTATTTCAGTTGTATTTTGAATTCTACAATTTCTACTTCATTCCTTTTTATAATTTCTAATTCTTTATTTGTATTCTCTATTTGATGTTGATCTCATACTTTCTTTTAATTCTTTAGATGTGGTTTCTTTTAGCTCTTTGAACATGTTTAAAATAGTTGAAGTCTTTGTCTAGTAAGTCCATTTTCTGAAGTCTTAAGGCACAGTTTCTATCCCTCCCCCCCCCCGCAAATGGGTCATAATTTCTTTCCTTGCATATCTTTGTTTTGTTTTTGCTGAAAACTGGACATGTTAAATAATGTAAAGTGGCAACTCTGGAAATCAGATTCCATATTCCTCCCCCCAGATTTGTTGTTGAGTGTTTAGTGACCTTTCTGAACTAATTCTATAGTCTGTTTTCTTTTTTTTTTTTTTTAATATATATTTTTTAAAGTGCTTCTATAGCACCTTGTATTTTTTTTTAATTTAATTTAATTAATTTATTTATTTTATTTATTTATGGCTGTGTTGGGTCTTCCTTTCTGTGAGAGGGCTTTCTCTAGTTGCGGCAAGTGGGGGCCACTCTTCATCGCGGTGCGCGGGCCTCTCACTATCGCGGCCTCTCTTGTTGCGGAGCACAGGCTCCAGACGCGCAGACTCAGCAATTGTGGCTCACGGGCCTAGTTGCTCCGCGGCATGTGGGATCCTCCCAGACCAGGGCTCGAACCCGTGTCCTCTGCATTGGCAGGCAGATTCTCAACCACTGCGCCACCAGGGAAGCCCTAGTCTGTTTTCTTTGTTGTGTGTGGCCACTGAAATTTCTCCTCAGTTAGCTTAGTGGTCAGCTAATGATTGGACAGAGATTTTTTCAAGTACCTAGAACCAGTAAGTCTCCTATCTTTGCCAAGGCTCTGTCTATGCTGGGCCTCACCTTCAACACTCAGCCAGGCAACTTACATCTTGGCCTTGGTTCTCACTTCCTGCTTGCATAAAGCCTCAGGGTTAGAGATGAGAACTTCAGTCCTTCTCAGGTCTTTACTGAGCTTACACACATGTGCATGGCCTTTACTGAGTCTCACACATGTGCATGGCCTTCTAGATTCCCAGAAGTATGTTAGAATTTTCAAAGCCCCTAAGGACGTTTTATTCCCCAGTTTTTCCTTTTAAGATTTTTGGTTAGCCTATTGCTTGCTCAAACTGTTAATCACCACCTCACCTCATACTGCCACCAACTTTAAAAATTACCTCTAAATGTTTTATAGCAAACAGCCCCAGGGAAAAGCCTTTTTGCACTAGGGGAGCTTCTAGTCCATACAAATAAAGACAGCCTTACAGTGGGGTCTTCCTAGGAGCCACCAGTCAAGTCAAACAATGACATTTCTCTGGGAATAAGGCTTTGAAGAAACACCAACTCTGTTCTACTCTTTCCAGTAGCTGCCAAGCTGTTGGTTTTCACTGTGATTGTGGGCTGTTGGTGTCCAACCTTGTACTGCTCACCGCAGGACAGGCCAATAAATAGAGAGACGAGTTGCTGGGGCAAGCAATAGCAACTTTATTTGGAAAGCCAGTAGATCAAGAAGATGGTGGACTCATGCCCCAAGAACCATCTTGCCCAAGTTAGAATTCAGGCTTCTTTTATACTAAAAGGGGAGGGAGTAAGGTCAAACATTTCCTGTTTTCCATTAGGCTCCAGAGGGGATGTGTTAATTTCTTCCTCCCTGGAGTCATTCACAGGTGAGCCTGGTCAGAATGTTCCCTGTGAGCTAAACAAAGGTATTTTAGCTTAATGCTCATTACCTGGGAGGCAGGGTTCCCAGAGATGGGTCGTTATGTATAATTTAAGCTCACAGGCAACATCCCTTCAATAATTAGCTTGTAATATAATGCAAAGTTTCTAAGCTATTACATTGTCAATGTCCATTCCAGTCTTGTGGGAAAAGGGATGAAGACTGCTCTGGCTACTTCCAGAGGCTATGAACATTCCTTAGAATCTTTAGTCCTTTTTTATCTACAACTATTTGAACCTGATAAAACTGCTTAGCACTTTGTTGTCTAATTTGTAATTGAACTTGGGGTTTTGGTTCCAGTTCCCAATACAAATACTAAATTCCTGTGCTATTTATTTAGACAAAACTAAACAAATTGGTTGAACCTTCTCCAGCTACAATGAAATTCCCATCTACTTCATTTGGATGGGCAGACCTGTTGGAGGCAAACTCATGAACAAAGATTAGTATAGTGCCCAAAGTTTCAACGTAATTGGCAACTGCTGGGTCTTTTTTTTTTTAAATAAATAAATTTATTTATTTATTTATTTATTTATTTATTTATTTATTTTTGGCTGTGTTGGGTCTCGTTGCTGCACGCAGGCTTTCTCTAGTTGTGGCGAACGAGGGCTACTCTTCGTCATGGTGTGCAGGCTTCTCATTGCGGTGGCTTCTCTTGTTGCAGAGCACAGGCTCTACTCGCCCAGGCTTCAGTAGTTGTGGCACGCAGGCTCAGTAGTTGTGGCTCATGGGCTCTAGAGCGCAGGCTAAGTAGTTGTGGCACATGGGCTTAGTTGCTCCGCAGCATGTGGGATCTTCCCAGACCAGGGCTCGAACCCATGTCCCCTGCATTGGCAGGCAGATTCTTAACCACTGTGCCACCAGGGAAGCGCAACTGCTGGGTCTTTTAGAGCATTTATAGATTCTCTCGCCTAGGCAGACATCTGGAATGGCCTACCATACAATATTTTAAAGAGGCTTAATTTTTTTAATTAATTAATTAATTTGTTTGGTTGCACTGGGTCTTAGTTGCAGCTCGCCGGCTCCTTAGTTGTGGCATGCAAACTCTTTAGTTGTGGCACGCATATGGGATCTAGTTCCCTGACCAGGGATCAAACCCGGGCCCCCTGCATTGGAAGCGCCACCAGGGAAGTCCCCCAAAGGAGCTTAATTTAAGCCTGCTTCTGGAAGCCACTGATCCGTAGCAGGGCAACTGGCAAGGCCTTATCCCAAGTTAAGTTGGTATTCATTTTCTCAGTTTTTCCTGTTGATCGTGGTCTCCAGGATGAATGTAGTTCCAATGCCTTAATCCAAGGCCTTAATCAGGGGATAATTTCCTTAAGGAGGGCTTTAACCAATTAAAAGATACTGATTTTAAAGACTAATAACTTAAAACTGCCACACACAAAACAAATGGTCCACAAAACATTTTCCTTTCCTGATGAAGGTTTTACGATGCATTGTTATCATTAACCAGTCTTTTACTATTAAACTTAAATGGCCAGTTGAGACAAACAGTTTTTCTGAGACCCTTCTTCCACCCCTGATTAAGACTGGGGTGGCCGGGATTGGGGATAATATTCATTTCACCTTCTAAGCTTTCTGTGCAGACTTGGTGACCTTGCCAGCTCCAGCTGCCTCCTTGTCCATAGCTTTGATGACACCCACAGCAACCATCTTTCTCATGTCAGAATCAGCAAAACGGCCCAGAGGAGGATAGTCAGAGAAGCTCTCAACATACATGGGCTTGCCAAGAACCATATCAATGATGGCAGCATCACCAGATTTCAAGAATTTGGGGCCATCTTCCAGCTTTTTTCCCAGAACGATGATCCATCTTTTCCTTCGGCTTAGCAAACTTGCAAGCAACGTGAGCTGTGCAGCAATCCAGCACAGGTTCATATCCAGCACTGATTTGGCCTGGGAGGTTCAAGATTATTACTTGAACAGGAAAGCCAGCTGCTTCCATCGATGGGTCACAGTCACCAGCCACTACGTACATCTTTGACAGACATGTTCTTGACATTGAAGCCCACATTGTCCCCAGGAAGGGCTTTACTCAAAGCTTCATGGTGCATTTCAGCAGATTTTACTTCATTGTAACATTGAGTGGAGCAAAGGTGACCACCATGCCAGGTGTGAGAACACCAGTCCCCACTCCACCCACAGGGACAGTACCAATACTTCCAATTTTGTAGACGTCCTGGAGGGGCACACACAAGGAATACACCGGCTGGTATTTTGACAAGTCAATCTGTGGGAGAAGTGATCCTCTTGCCTCAGAGGATATATTTTTAGACTAGGTGTCCCAGTGACCCTTTTTAATGGTATTCGTATTGGCCATGTGTTTTTGGCCTTCTCTGGGGTGCGGTTAGCACACACTTCTGGTCTCACCTTTCGGAGACCTGTGGGGAAAGAGCTCTGTCTCCTTTCCTGGGGCTTTCATGAGTGCCATCTGTAGGCTTAATGTGTGTTCTGGTGGGACTCTGATGTCAAGCTGTTCTGGTGAGAAACTTCAGGGTGAGGTCTACCAGAAAGTTAATCAACTCATTCCCCACTGCCAATTTTACCTGAGGCTCCTGTGAGGAATTAGGCGCCTCAAGTCCAAGGGAGTCCCTGGACTGTTCATTCACCAGAGTGTTTCTCTCTTTCTACCATATGAGAGAGGCTCTCATCTTTTGTTTTTCTGCTTATGTTTTGGCCTAGGGCCACCTGTTTTCCTTCCTCAGTGATGACTTACTACCAAAAAAGTGGTGTTTTGTTTTGCGTCTTCTTTCTTCTGTTGTTGTTCCTATTGAACACTTTAAAAGGAACATCTACCAATTGAGAAGGGTTCATTCCAAATGCACCATCTAATCTTTGCAACTTTCTCCCGATATCTGAGGCACTTTGCCCCCACCAAAAGGTCAAATTTACCATTCTAATATTTTCAGGGGCCTCGGGATCTGCATTACTATGACATCTGTACACCTGATAAATCCTCTCCAAAAACTCAGAGAGATCTTCATTTGTTTTGCTGAATTTCTTGAAAATCTTTTGCTTTGGTTCTCCTTTTCAAAGCCCTACCAAGATGCACCAATAACTAGTTCTCTAATAAGGGCATTCTTCCCTCACTGCGGTCCCAATCTGGTTCAGCTGAGGGTACTGCCAAGTGGACTTCAGGTGTAGAGGATCCTCCCTATTAAGGAGGGTTGCAATCTTTCCAATTAAACAAGCCTGAGAAACCCAGCGGGCAGATCATTTGCATTTAGGTTACCTATGAGGTAATGGGGGAAGGGAAATTGCCGTCCCCTGGGAGTGGCTCCTGGCCCAAATTGGGTGCCCCGTCAGTTCTTAGATGGTGATACCAGACCGAGTACCTGAGCCCCAAAACCTAACACACGATTTTGTAATTGATCCCTAGAAGGAAGGGAAGTCCTGAGCCCCAGTGCCAGGAATTGGGGCTGGATAGGAATGGAAGGTGCAGGAGGGGTTGGATATATTGGCCAGGCTAGGACAGCTAGCTCAGCCGTAGGAGTTAAGGTTTGAAGCAACATATCCTCACTCTCATTCCCTTCTTTTTATTTTCCCTGATGTAATAGCATAAATGCTTGCACACAAAGGATTTCATCATTCTTCCCCACTTCTTCACACAATAGCTATAGAATCATTCAAAAGCCACTGTAAAACCATAAATAGCAATTGACTGTCTCTAACCATTAAAGGGATGCCTTTATGCTTTGGCATCAACCAACTGGGATTACAATGCAACTGAAAAGAAACTTGGTTACTGCTGTGACATACAACAATTTATGATAATTACTAAAATTATGACTGATACCGTTTACCAGGATATACCAGAATTTTAGGAGTTCCACATAATTTCTAGAATGTGTATACTAATAACTTTTACCCATATGATACAATCTAAGAAGTTTTATCATCACTTATTTGACAATGCTTCCCACATAATTTAACATACCAAATAAGCCTAATTAGTTTAATATTCCTCTCTCTGAGACAGAGAAAACAAATAATTTGAGGTGTTCCAGGGACCCCTGGGAAAACCTCAAAGTTAGCTAGAGGTCAAGTGAACTTCATTTAGAATTTGATCTTTGGGAAGTTCATCAAAAATATCAAAAAGTTTTGAGCTTCCCTGGTGGCGCAGTGGTTGAGAGTCTGCCTGCCAATGCAGGGGACGCGGGTTGGAGCCCTGGTCTGGGAGGATCCCACGTGCCGCGGAGCGGCTGGGCCCGTGGGCCGCAGCTGCTGAGCCTGCGTGTCTGGAGCCTGTGCTCCGCAACAAGAGAGGCCGCGATGGTGGGAGGCCCGCGCACCGCGATAAAGAGTGGCCCCCGCTCGCCGCAGCTGGAGGGGGCCCTCGCACAGAAACGAAGACCCAACACAGCCAAAAATAAATTTAAAAAAAATATATATATATCAAAGAGTTTTAACCAGTGATAAAATATCTCAATGGCAAATACAGATCACTTAAAGAAATAATTACCAAAAGCAGTTCAATATTTTAAGAAAACTTTGTCCTCTTAGAAAACCAAATTCAGGTTTTATACCACTTTACCTTTAAAATTTGTTTTCTTAAATTCAGTCTAATCTTAGCCAATCCCTATCATGCACAAAAAACTCTTTCAGTGTTCCTCCTCCAAAAACCTTCCACAATTTTCTGTATCCATATTCTATATCCATCCATTTTCTGTATCCATATTTATACTAATATTTATTTTACTTCTATTTCTATTTGTAGCTTTTAGTGATTTTAGGAACCAAGTGGAACCTTTCTCTTCTTCCTGAGAATGCCCCACTCTTAGATTAATTAATCCCTATTAATCTGTCCCTCACTTTTTCCACTCAAAAACAGCCAGCTCTAAAACAAAACCACCTTTTTCCCTTTAACAAGATGTGTTTTCATTCCTCATACCTTCTTTGCTGAAAACACACATCCTACATCTTGCATACTGAAATGCTCCCTTTATACCTCTTAACTTTAAAACCTTAATCTCTAGTGAAAAATCAAGAAGTAATTGTAAAACCATCAAACCAGCATTTCCTGATTGACAAACTTATGCTTTAGTCTTCTTCTTCTAAGAAGGCAAATGTAGGTAAACTTAGACCTGTCCAGCAATTAATGTTCTAATATTTTATCCTATTTGAAATGACCCAGAGAGTCAATGAATTCTCTTCATTTAACTTAGTTTAGTTTCAAGTTATGAAAATCTGGAGAAACTATTTTAGATAGACATTCCCCAAACATAATTATTCCTATAGAGTTTACCTAAAACTCTTACCTCATATACCTCTATTTTATTTAGTTAAAATCTTTGTCATATTATTATCTTCTTGCTGACAAACTTTGTTAACAAGAATAGGTATTGGGACTTCCCTGGTGGTGCAGTGGTTAAGAATCCACCTGCCAGTGCAGGGGACATGGGTTCAAGCCCTGGTCTGGGAAGATCTCACATGCTGTGGAGCAACTAAGCCCATGTGCCACAACTACTGAGCCTGTGCTTTATAGTCCGTGAGCCACAACTACTGAGCCTGTGTGCTGCAACTACTGAAGCCCGTGCACCTAAAGCCTGTGCTCCACAACAAGAGAAGCCACCACAATGAGAAGCCCACGCACCGCAACAAAGAGTAGCCCCTGCTCGCCACAACTAAAGAAAGCCCGTGCGCAGCAACAAAGACCCAATGCAGCCAAAAAATAAATAAATAAATTTATTTAAACAAAAAAAATAGGTCTTATTTGATTTCTAGCAAACTTAGGTACAATAACAGTATTATACTTAATGTTGATGACTCTAAAGACATGTCTGTGGAAATCAAACCAACAAGCTTACACAAACCTTAATACCAGAAATTAATTCAATACTGAGTATTTCCTAGATCACATGAACCCAGAATTCATTCTAGCTAGTTTTTTATATTTGAGTATTTATATAAGTGCTTAATTTCCTTTAAGCCAAATAAATAGAGCTTTTTTGCAAATTAATGTTGGCAGTGCTACACATCTGAAACATGTACAAACACAGGGACCTCACAGTTCCCATTCCAACATTTCAGCCATGAATCAAGTACAACAATGTAAAACTAATCAGTTACAAAAGAGGCTGGATTCAAACTGGGTTTCTGGCAGATGGGACAAATCAAGATCACCGGTGTAGATGGCTAAACCCTTTTTACTAATATTTATTTTACTTCTATTTCTATTTGTAGCTTTTAGTGATTTTAGGAACCAAGTGGAACCTTTCTCTTCTTCCTGAGAATGCCCCACTCTTAGACAAGAACAGACAGAGTTTTTTGGTTTGGTTTTGTTTAGTTTTTTCTGTTCCTTTCCTCCATTTAACATCAGTAAAAGTTTTAAATATCACAAAACTGATTTGGCTGTAAATGGAGAAACAGTACCAAACAAAATGAAATGAAAAACCCAAACGACAAACAGAAAATCCTAAATAAACCCTCAAGTTTGGTCTTGGGGTTTTACATATACCAACAACACAGGAGACCATAAACAAAGTACTTAACACAGCAAGGAAAGCAGTGCATGGTGCACAGGGTCCCAAGATAGCCCTGCCTAAATCCTTTGTGCAGATCCTAACAGGTACTGTGGCCACACATTGTTACGATAAAGTATCATCTTCCTCTCACCCATGGGTTCATAGCTGTAATCAGATCACTTATCCAAAACGAGCCTCAGAGGACTTCGTTTAGGGATAGTTAAAACATTCCCCATTTTTAAAGACAGAAATTCAAGACAAACAAAACACAAACTGCACACACAAATGCTAGCATCCACAGGAACAAACGAACCGGTTCACAAATTAGGTAAAAGTCCGACAACTCTTTCCTCTCTCCAACAGTGCACCCCACTCAAATACAAAACAAACTGGCTTATTCTGGAGAAAAAGCCCCAAACAGAGGAAAAAGTTCCCGGCTGTACACACCGGAGCGACTTACCCTACTGTATGGAGCTTGCTGGCTCCCAAACGTCGATTTGTTGCTCCAACTGTCAAGCTCTGGGGAAGCCGGTGCCACTTTGGGGAATTTTGAAGGGAAAGATCCTCAGGACAAGCTGTCTGGCAGCTGCTAGGGCCTTACCCCAAAATTCCCCATCCAGGGCTGGCTAGCCACAAGTAGCAAGGCTCCTGGCTGGCTGCGCCAAAATTTGTTACGAGTCCAAGGTCGTGCTGCTCACCACACTACAGGCCAATAAATCAAGAAATGAGTTGCTGGGGAGAGGAATAGTGACTTTATTCAGAAATCCAGCAGACCAAGAAGATTGTGGCCTCACGTCCCAAAGAACCATCTTGCCAGAGTTAAAATTCAGGCTCCTTTTATACTAATAGGGGAGGGAGTAGCGTCAAACACTTGTGGTTTCCATCAGCCCCTGAGGCGATGTGTTAATTTCTTCCTCCCTGCAGTCATTCACAGATGGGCCTGGTCAGGATGTTCCCAGTGAGCTAAACAAAGGTATTTTAGCTTAATGCTCATTACCTGGGAGGCAGGGTTCCCAGAGATGGGCCCTTATGTATAATTTAAGCTTACAGGCAACATCCCTTTAGTGATTAGCTTGTAATAGAATACAAAGGTTCTTCCCTATTACATTGGTTTTCAAGGCTTGCAGTGGAGCTGGAAAGGTGGCGGGGAGAGATGAGAAAAGAATAGGGAGAGTTAAAAACATTACAAAGCTCGCTGTTCTTAAAAAAAGATTGCTTTTAATTTGTTTTATGTCAATACTCCCTGGATTACTGTAAGCCTTTGGTTAATTTCCAGAGTTCTGAAAAAAGTTGATTCTGACCATATTTTTGTCAGTTTTCTCATGATTTTTATGGAGAATTTTTGGAGGTCTTGGAGAAAGTCAGCAATTTTCTTTGACATCACTCTTGATTGCTTCTTATAACACGCTTAGAGCCTGGGGTTGATGCCATGCCCCTCACTGTACAATACACACAGTAAAAAGAAAATGAGAGATGCAAGTATCTATTTTAGAACAGCACACTGCAAGGTGAAGTTAAAGGAACGTGGGAGTGCTTCTCCAATTCTCTGTGAAGGAGGTCCGGTTTTCTGGATTTTTTTTTGTTCCTTAACCTCATTCATCATGATATGTGGTGCTACTTCCTCTACTTCGATCACACTCTTGGAGGTACAGGCGATGCCCAATTGCTTTAAGAGTTTCTAAACACTCTGTTTCATTACTTTCCTTGTTGCCAAGTGGCAACAAAGTTTGAAACCAGCAAATTTTGAGTAGCACTTAATTAGGAAGCAACCTTCAATAAGCTAGTATGTGGCCTCCACACCCACATTTTAAAATATATGCATTGGTTTTCTCTTAAATTCAAGCATCATGGAAATACATAATATAAAAAGTGAGGATTCCTCATATTCCCACAGAGTTGAACACTGTTAGTATTTGCTATATATATGCTACCAGTTTTCTTCTATTCCTATGTGTTTGCTTTGTAAAAATGAACTTATTCTACATATATTTCACAAACTATTAACTTATTTGTACATGTTCCCTAATGATATATGTATATTTTCCTCATTCTTAACAGACACAGAGTATTCCATTTCATATAAATGTGATAAATGTTAACCAGTCGTTAGGTGGCCATCTAAGCACAAGTCCCATTTTTCAAGCTAAAGCATTATAATACACTAGAAGTAATAAGTGTCAACTCTATATTGTCAAATCTAATAAGCAGAGTAAAGCTTGCCATCCAAGTAATTTCTAATTATCATTTTAGGGTGTTTACAATCTCTTGCTATCATTAATATGTCAGAATGTATCCTTGCCCTTCAGGCCTCTGTCTGTACACCCAAAGAATAAAGTCTGGTAAGCGAACTGCCATCCAAAGAGGCTGTTCTGGTCAATACTCTGTTACGGCCTATATGGGAAAAGAATCTAAAAAAAGAGTGGATATATATATTTGTATAACAGATTCACTGAGCTGTACACCTGAAACGAATACAACATTGTAAATCAATTATACCCCAATAAAAATTTAAAAACAAAAACCCTGCATAAAGCAAAAAAAACTTCATTTGTCTCCTAAAATTTAAAAAAACAAACAAAGAGGCTGTTCTGGTTGACATTGCCACCCACAATCCACATCCTTTTGAGCGTGGGTTTGGATTGGGAGAACTCAAAAGTCATCAGAACCCAAACCAAGATATAAGGTCCATATCTAGCTGGACAATAGCGAATGTTCCAAGCCAGAACATTGGATATTCCTGGGTCGTTCAGAAACATGTGAAGCCAATTCTGAAAGAACACCAGAAATATGGGGAGCAACTAACTCATTCCACAAAACACCATTTCTTCTAATTTCCCCTAAGAACAAGTAACTTCCAGCAGGATAAACAAGCGATGCCATATCTTTACAAGTCATTTCCTTTTTCTTTAATCCAAAATGTTAAGCTAAATGCTATTTAAACATGTTTAACTTTAATGGTACTGACTCACTCGTGGCAGGAAGGAGAGAAGGCCAGGCATTGTGACCCACTACCGCCAGTTAGGCCTAACCCAAGTCTCTGAGTGGAGATCTGACAGCAGCTCCAGCAGCAAACAGGTAGTGAACTCAGTTTCTCCATGACCTGATTCTGTGACTGTCCAGCAGAAACGCTTCTCTGAAGCCTCTTTCAGAACATGAAGCAGCTCAACCTGCCTGAGCCTGCCCAGCTAACCCCTCAGTCAGGTTGGTCTGTTATCTTCCCCGATTGCTGTAAGAATATTTCAAGGAAAACGCAAAGAACACATAAGCTGAATTGTGGTCCTCCCCTGGGGTGTCCTTGAAGCACTGAGGTGTCTGAAAGCTATGTATAGCTGCTGGGGAAATAGGCTTTTAAGAAATGTAGCACAGACACTAACAATTCTCAAGAGCTCCTTGCTGACATGAGAAGTCATAATGTGAGAGCAGCACATCTGATTTATCACAGGGACCTATCTGACCCCCAGTGGGTGCCAAGGTGCTGGCCTCTTGTCCTTGCAGAGTGGACACTCAGGACATACGCAATGTTTCCACCCAAATAGGAACAAACCCAGGGCTCAGTGTACACATTTCACAGCTTTTTATTGCAATTCAGGAAGAGCCTGCTGGTGGCAGGCATGCTCACTGTCCCAGTTTGCCCAGGCCTTCTGCTGCGTGCGTGACAGCATTTGTGACTGTGTTGGTCACCGTCTCAGTGACTTCCTTTACCACTTTGTTCCCTGTCTCATGGGTCTTCTTTAAAGCTTCAGCAATGGCTGTCAGGAAGAAAGGATATCCAGGTGAGCAAAGTAAACAATTCAAGTCACTCGCTGGGTTGGAGTCACCTGGAGTGGCCTGTGGGATGCGGCAGTCTTACCTGGTCATGCCCTGGAGGAGTCTGTGGGGCAGAGGGCAGCACAACTCCTGGAGGAATGCATTCAAATTTGCTTTTATTTCTCCAAACAGCTTGCATTTCTCCAACTATTAGTGAGACAGAGCATCTGCTTGTGGGTGTACTGCCTACTCATGTTTCATTTTTCTGTGAACTGCCTGTTTATACCTTTTGGTCATTTTTATATTGGGCTATCATTTCTTTTTTTTTTTAAACATCTTTATTGGAGTATAATTGCTTTACAATGGTTAGTTTCTGCTTTATAACAAAGTGAATCAGTTATACATATACATATGTTCCCATATCTCTTCCCTCTTGCATCTCCCTCCCTCCCACACTCCCTCTCCCACCCCTCTAGGTAGTCACAAAGCACCGAGCTGATCTCACTGTGCTATGCGGCTGCTTCCCACTAGCTATCTATTTTACGTTTGGTAGTGTATATATGTCCATGCCACTCTCTCACTTTGTCCCAGCTTACCCTTCCCCCTCCCCATATCCTCAAGTCCATTCTCTAGTAGGTCTGTGTCTTTATTCCCGTCTTACCACTAGGTTCTTCATGACCTTTTTTTTTTTTTTCTTAGATTCCATATATATGTTAGCATACTGTATTTGTTTTTCTCTTTCTGACTTACTTCACTCTGTATGACAGACTCTAACTCCATCCACCTCATTACAAATGCCTCCATTTCATTTCTTTTTATGGCGGAGTAATATTCCATTGTATATATGTGCCACATCTTCTTTATCCATTCATCTGATGATGGACACTTAGGTTGCTTCCATGTCCTGGCTGTTGTAAATAGTGCTGCAATGAACATTGTGGTACATGACTCTTTTTGAATTATGGTTTTCTCAGGGTATACGCCCAGTAGTGGGATTGCTGGGTCGTATGGTAGTTCTAGTTTTAGTTTTTTAAGGAACCTCCATACTGTTCTCCATAGTGGCTGTATCAATTTACATTCCCACCAACAGTGCAAGAGGGTTCCCTTTTCTCCACACCCTCTCCAGCATTTATTGTTTCTAGATTTTTTGATGATGGCCATTCTGACCGGTGTGAGATGGTATCTCATTATAGTTTTCATTTGTATTTCTCTAATGATTAATGATGTTGAGCATTCTTTCATGTGTTTGTTGGCAATCTGTATATCTTCTTTGGAGAAATGTCTATTTAGGTCTTCTGCCCATTTTTGGATTGGGTTGTTTGTTTTTTTATTGAGCTGCATGAGCTGCTTGTAAATTTTGGAGATTAATCCTTTGTCAGTTGCTTCATTTGCAAATATTTTCTCCCATTCTGAGGGTTGTCTTTTGGTCTTGTTTATGGTTTCCTTTGCTGTGCAAAAGCTTTTAAGTTTCATTAGGTCCCATTTGTTTATTTTTGTTTTTATTTCCATTTCTCTAGGAGCTGGGTCAAAAAGGATCTTGCTGTGATTTATGTCATAGAGTGTCCTACCTATGTTTTCCTCTAAGAGTTTGATAGTGTCTGGCCTTACATTTAGGTCTTTAATCCATTTTGAGTTTATTTTTGTGTATGGTGTTAGGGAGTGTTCTAATTTCATACTTTTACACGTACCTGTCCAGTTTTCCCAGCACCACTTACTGAAGAGACTGTCTTTTCTCCACTGTATATGCTTGCCTCCTTTATCAAAGATAAGGGCTATCGGGGCTTCCCTGGTGGCGCAGTGGTTGAGAGTCTGCCTGCCAATGCAGGGGACACGGGTTCGAGCCCTGGTCTGGGAGGATCCCGCATGCCGCGGAGCAACTGGGCCCGTGAGCCACAATTGCTGAGCCTGCGCGTCTGGAGCCTGTGCTCCGCAACAAGAGAGGCCGCGATGGTGGGGGGCCCGCGCACCGCGATGAAGAGTGGCCCCCGCTTGCCGCAACTAGAGAGGGCCCTCGCACAGAAACGAAGACCCAACACAGCCATAAAAAAAAAAAAAAAAAAAAAAAAAAGATAAGGGCTATCATTTCTACTACAAATATTTTTGCCCAGTTTGTGGGAGGTTTGGCTTACAGTTTTTTTTTCACTATGGAAAATTTTGAAGTTTTATATTGTCCAATTTACCTAGTATTTCCTTTATAGCTGTTGGATTTTCTGTCATCGTTAAAAAGATCCTCCCTCCTCTGAGATTATGCCAAAATCTATGTTCTAACAATTTAATAATTTCATGTATTTATATTTAAGTCCTAATCCATCCGGAATCTATTTTGTTGTAAGGAGTGAGATACACACGTGCTTTTTTACATCGTGATACTCACAGCACAAACATATAAACATTTATGGAAATATGTATTCGTGTAAATATATAATTTTGTGTCTCAAATGTTTTGTTCCAGCATGCCTGCACCTGGTCTTTTGTGATGTCATCCTCTTAACATTCCACAGAGAGAACTATCTAGATGGAACCTGCTTTAGCAAAGTACGGCCTGTGACCTCAGATGAGCACAGATAATTACACACCAACTGAAAGGATGCCACACTGGGGTCAAGGTGTGATCTGGTTAGGCAAGGATCAGGTTGCTGCCAGCACCCAGCTTCCCTCCTTCCCCGCCCCGACCTTGGCCATACCGTTCTCTCCAGCCTCCTTGGCAGGCTCCACCACCTCCTTCACCACTCCCTCCACGACATCAACTGAAACGATAAGACAAGCCCAGAGTGAGAGCACAGTGTAAGCTGCCTGTCCTCACAGCAGGTCCCAGACAGCCCTGGATACCCTGGCAGGGGCTCGGGGATGCCACCCCCGCCAGGACAGGACAAGCTGCTCCCAAGAAGGGCCCCCAGCTGGCTTCCTTCAGAGACCAGAGAGGGGCTCGGCTGGCAGGAGATAAGCTGAGTGAGCCAGGTAAAGGCACACAGCTCTCCATGCCCCTTGGCCAGCGAGGCCTGGAATGCCAACGAGTGGGCCCTGCTGCTGGCTGGGGACCTGGAGGCAAGGCCGGGCCTGTTTCCCAGGTCACCAGGCCTCTCAGGCGAGCTGCGGTCCTGCCTGTGGCCAGACGGAGGCTGCGCTGCAGCGGGAGGCTGAATGTCAAAGCTCCCTCCGGCAGCACCAAGTCCCCAGAGCAACTTCTCCAGCACCACGAAACTCTCTGCCCTCCCAGGTTGGTAACGGGCTAGCCCTGGAAGACGCCACGGTCAGAAGAGCTGGCTCAGCTTCTACCTCCTAGAATCACCTCCACCGCTTGGGTCCCTCGTGTGCAGACTGGGAGTGACACAGCATTCAGAGAGTTGGTGAAAAGAAAGGGGGTGCTCAACAGCAGCTGCAGAGTTCAAATGAAACACAAACAGGTTTGCAGCCCTTTAGAAAGAGAACAGCAAACTCGGGCACAAGCTGTTTTTCACAAAACGTCCAACAGGTGGGGCCTGGATCAGCATCCCTGCAACCAGCGGCTGACGTACAAAAAAGGATTTCTGGGTTTTTTGTTTTGGCTGCATTGGGTCTTCGTTGCGCGGGCTTCTCATTGCGGTGGCTTCTCTTGTTGCGGAGCACGGGCTCTAGGCACGCGGGCTTCAGTAGTTGTGGCTCGCGGGCTCTAGAGCACAGGCTCGGTAGTTGTGACACATGGGCTTAGTTGCTCCACGGCATGTGGGACCTTCCCGGACCAGGGATCAAACCCTTGTCCCCTGCACTGGCAGGTGGATTCTTAACCACTGTGCCACCAGGGAAGTCCCTGGGGACTTTGAAGAAACTGAAAATGTCCTTTGTGTAAACCCTGGGGGCTGACTTTGAACAGAATCAGACTCAGTGGTTTCTTAAGCAAGAAATCTTTGAAGCTTTAAAGTTATGGTAAAAATTAAACTCCATTTTCTTGTCTGTATAGGATACTCGGAATAGGCTGTTTTAATACTGAAGGGCCCCTCCCTGCTTTCCAGAGGGACGGATTTAAGCCACCAGCTGCTCACCCAGCACCCTGGCTCCCCTCTCGCCACCAGGGGCCTCCTCTGAGCTGCCCCCTCGGGGCCTCAGCCACAGACCCCAGGAATGTAACAAGCCCAGGGGGCAGAGCAGGTCTGACAGGGAGGGTTGCTTGGGGCAGTGGACCCCTCATGGCTCCTCCCCGAGGTACCTTCCTCAGCTTCCATAGCCCCCCACCTCCATCCTGTCCCTATGTGGCTGATCAGCCACAGTTCCCCATGGGGTCAAGGCCTGCCCCCGTCCTGCCGGGATCAGCACAGGCCCAGCTGAGTCTGTCCCGATCCCCCAGAGGCAGGACGGTGCACGTGGAAAGGAGCCTCGGGGTCCTTACCAGCTTCCTCGGTGGCCTTCTCGGTGCGGTGGGCCAGACCCTCGGCGGCAAGCTTCCCCAGGCCTCCCAACATTGCGCGGCGACAGGTGGTGATCAAGCAGGATGCTGGGGCCTGAACCAGTCTGCTTTTATAGATGCCTTTGATGCCTGGCTGGGCTCTGGGGCAGGAGCCCTGGCTCGGGTGGTGAGTCAGCGCAGACGGCAGGAGGAAGAGGCTGGGTGGAGCCACCCCAGCGTTGTGGCTGGGCAGTGCCCCTCTGGCAGCATGAGACCCACACACCCCATATCCTGGGACCCTGTGAGGGGCAGGGACAGGGAGCAAGGTGAGGCTGGACAGAGAGATCAGCTCTGGGACATGCCCCTACCCCAAGGCAAGAGGCCCGAGTGCCCTGTGGGATGAGAGGCATTTGGGGACCGCAGCCCTGCCAGCCCCCTAGGCTCCCCGCAGCCTAGGCATGGTACCTAGACAAGGGCTAGGACTTCCAGCCTGCTGCCCACAGTCTCTAGAGTGATCTAATCAAGGGTTTAGGGTTTTGTGGGTCTGGGGACCAGGGCGGCCCCTCAGGCCAGGAATACAAGTGTAATGGGGGTCGCTGCCCTCCCCATTCCCAAGGACCTCAGTTCTGGAGAGTGGCTTTGCAGCCTCCCCTGGACAGGTTGGGGGGCGGGAGGAGTCAGGGCCATGCCTGGCCCAAGGCAGAGGAGGACACAACATTGACCAGAAGCCTAGTCATCCCTGGCTTGCAGTCACCTGGTTCTCACTCATGGGAGCACCTGAGTGACCCAGCACTGAGGTAGCCAGCATGTGAGGGAACCCAGCCCGCCCTGCGCCTTGGGGCCTGGCCTCTCAGGGGAGCCCTGTGAAGTCAGCAGTGCCCATCCAGGAGGTTCTAGGGGAGTAGATGGAGGACCCCACTACCAACTGGGGAGGTGCTTCTGGCCGTAGCAAGAGTTCCCAGAAAGCAGCTCTACTAGCCCCTAATGCACCACACACATGCTGAGGGAGCCAGGCTGCCTCCCTAGTTACTCAGGATGGAGAGAGATGCCTCAAGTCACACACCACATGCTGCTTCCCTTAGTCACTAGCCCAGCCTGAGCCTCAGTTACCTCATCTATAAAATGGGGGCATCCATGCCTGCCTGGCCTTGTCACTGACAGCTGGTGGAACTATGCGTGCAAACTCTTGGTAAACATCTGTTACCACCTCCTCGTCACTGATGTGCTAGGCAGGGGCTGCATGGCAGTGAGCCCTGACCAACCAGTGGGTGGAGCAAAGAGTGGCAGGGGTATGAGCCTGCCTCGGAGTGAGAGGGCCTGGAAATGGGACCCGCCACCACTGGCCAGGAGTCATGGAGGAAAGGCCCTCCCAAGGCCCTACTCATAAAGTCCAGGCCTGGGGCAGGAGTTTGAGACTGCTCCCCCCATGTAGGCTCCCTCATTCCTCAGAGGGGTCCAGGAGGGTGTGGTGGGTCTAATTAGTGTTTACCTGACACAGGCTTTATGGAGCTGAGTGGTACTGGGAGGCCCTGGGCAGCGGCCGGCCGCCCTGGGGTGGGCAGTGGATACTGTGGGCAGCAGGAACTCTGGGTCACAAGGCCACAGCCCCACACGTGCCACTGGCAGGAGTAGATCAAGTCTTAAACAATCTGGAGAGTCCCTGTAAGAAAAAATACACTACTACTCTCTTGCAAGTTTTATAAATATATATGCATGACCCTGTGGACTCAGAAGGGGCCATGACAGTGAGGGCCCTGGAGCTTCAGCAGATCCAGATGACTCTGGCCTCCCCTTGCCACAGCCAAACACCAGAGAGCTCTGCTCACAGTATCAGGACAATGCTGCCAAGGGTGGGGGCACTCCTGGGACATGGCTGGTGGGAACTGGTCTGAGAGACCCACAGAGATGCTCCCTAGGCCCATCAGAACCCCTTCCCTGTTTCCTCTGATGTGTGTGTGTCCCCCAACCCCAGAGGGGTCCTTTGCGCTGAACTCCCTGTCAGGATGGCAGTGTCACCCACCAGGTCTGGGATGGCTTCCAGACCCCACGACCCCTCCTCACCAGGGCCCACCCTGGGGTACTCTTCACCATCCCCCTCTCCTCAGGAGCTCACCAGCTCCTCGACAGGCCCTGGTCAGGGCTCGGCCACTCAGTGGGACTCCAGCTGCACTTTTTCCCTCCCTGTCAGACTGCTGTTGCCCTCACCCCATCCCCCCTGCCCATGGGACCCTCTCCTCCTTAATGCATGGCCCCAGTGTGAGCACCCAGACTCCAGTGAAAACACACCATGACCCCAGATCTCCTGGCAAGGCTGGGTTCAGGCACAGGTCCCAAATGCCCAACAGGGGGAAGGCAAGAGAGCAGGAGAGGCCAAGCGGCCCAAGACAGGACTTGGGCCCCAGACCTTGGTGCTCTGGCCCACATCCAGTCCCACAGGCCTTCCCACTCTAGCTCTGACCAGCTCTCTGTCCTCTCAGCTCAGCCCAGCCCATCTGTGGCTCCCAGCCAAAGAAACTAGGACAGCCCAAGACCCTCCTAACCGGGATTCTGGTCTGAGGGGTTGGGTGACTCCGGCAGTGAGCAGTGTTACCTGCCTGGGTGAGGTTGAGATGACTCAGGTGGGAACGACCCCATCTTGGAAGAAGCCTGGCCCATGCTGGGCCCCAACAGAGCAGGCCTTGAACACAGGCACCCATGCCAGCCTGTCCTGAGTCAGAAGGTCAAGTCCTGCACTTGGGGCGGGGAGAATCGAGCCTTGACAAGAGTCAACTAATTCTCCAAGTAGAATCTGCTCAACAACCCAGTCTGGCAAAGGACCAGTTGACTACATCATCAAGTCAGGAGAGTCAATTTTTCAAACAGCAATTTGCCAACTGAGCAATTAATAATTCTGAAAAAAAAAAAAAAACTGAGTACTTAAATACTTAGGGCTGTCTTATGTCTGAGGCATGACGATTTTTTTTCTCCTGTGATTTGAACTGCAAATGCCATGAATGTCAAGAGTTTTATGACTGTCATCCTGCCTATGCTTTCTCTTACTTCTACTTCATGGACTTGAGCTCCCAGTATATACAGCCCACATATCTTGCACATACAGACCCCTCCCAGCCACAGGGAGACTAGACTCCTGGAGACTTGGTTTGTCAGTCACCAAAGGAAGACTTCCCCAGCAGATCAGCACTCATACATCCATGGGTGTCAGTCGGGGTTCCGGAAAAAATCAGAGGGCACATCAAAGGGATACCTGAGGAAAGGGACAGTTCACAAAGGTGTGGACAGACTTAAGGGAACCAATGAGGGATGGCGAGGCCCCTAGCGACCAGGAGCAGTGGGAGTTGTTTCCTCCCTGGGCCTGGAGGGGCTGTAGACCCCGAAGAGAGCTGCAGCTGTAGGAGAGGGTCAGCAGACAGGAGCTGCAGCTGTCAGCAGAGGAAGAGGGCCACTGCCCAACCATGCCCAGCAAGAAGGAAGCAGGAGGAATAAATTCCTCTCCTCTTCTTCTCCATCTCCTGTCAATATGCCCTATTGGCTGAACCCAACTAAGTCCTGAGGGTGAGGGAGCCCGGGTGATGCAGTTCAAGAGGCAGGTTACCAGGGCAAGGGCAGGGAGGAGAGGATGTGGATTCTCGGTAAACAGAGAACACCAGCTCAGCCTGCCAGACTTCTAAGTCTGGAAGCAACATGGCTGCAGCTTAATTCTTAATTCAGCCCATTTCTCCTTCCTGAAACTCTATGGGGTAACAAGAACACAGGAAGAAGAATTTTTAAAAGCCCATCACCAACTCACACATCAAATTTAACTTTTCTGAAGTTAAGTGTCACTCTCTCCTCATCTCTGCTACCCTGTTGCCATTCCCTCCTTCTTTCCACTGCCTTCCCACCTGTCCCGTGTAGATAACCGGTCTCTTTGATTCTGGTTTATCCTCCTGCATTTTCTTCCCACAAATATGCAGAGACATGTGCCCTGCATACTTTCTTGCATCCTCCTTCTTTCTTTACAGGAAGGATAGCATACCAGAGATATGCAGTTTTGACTTCACTTTTTTCTATCTAACAGTAAAAACATACTATTTTTTAAATGTGAAAAAATACCAAAACGACATCACATACAACGAAATCCCACCAAAAAGTGTGCCTCAAAGAAGGCACACGAAAATTATTACCTAACGTGAAACTCCAACATGAATTTTAGAAAGAAAATAAGACACTTAATAAAGCATTAGTAGTTATGAAGGAAGACTATAAAACAGAAATACCAGAATTCAGGGATGAGATGGCAGACGACAGGAGCAGGCATAATAGGAACTTACGTAACTCTGGAATAAAACAGAAGAAAAAAGGTAAAACAAACCATTGTAGAAATGAAGACTAAACTAGAAGAAGCCACAGTAGGTACCTATGGGAACAGAAATGAAAAAAAGCAAAGAAAAAAGAAGGAGTCATATTGAAGACATACACAGTGTTTGGGAGACAATGGCAGATGTGGAAGGTAGAAAACTTTGTGCCCACAACTGGAATTCCCAAAGAAGAAAGCCAAGCAATGGAACAGAGCAAATATTTAAATATACAATTAAGAAATGTTCCTGAAATAAAAGAAATCTAGAATCAATATGGAAAGGGCAAACAGCATACTAGGGAAAACTGAACCAGAACAATCATCACCGAGACGAACCCTAAAAAAATTATTGTACCTTAAAGATAAAGGGGTGAGAGGGATAAATTAGGAGTTTGGAATTAATACACACTACTATATATAAAACAGATAAACAACAAGGACCTAGTGTATAGCACAAGGAACTATATTCAATATCTTGCAATAACCTATAATGGAAAAGAATCTGAAAAAATATGTATATGTAATTGAATCACTTTTGTATATGTAATTGAATCATATACAAAACTAAAACTAATACAACATTGTAATCAACTATATTTCAATAAAAAAGATAAAAAAAGATAAAGAAAGCTAGCCAGACAGAAAGATCAAGTCACTTATTAGAAATTCCAGCGAGGGCTTCCCTGGTGGCGCAGTGGTTGAGAATCTGCCTGCTAATGCAGGGGACATGGGTTCGAGCCCTGGTCTGGGAAGATCCCACATGCCGCGGAGCAACTAGGGCCGTGAGCCACAACTACTGAGCCTGCGCGTCTGGAGCCTGTGCTCCGCAACAAGAGAGGCCGCGATAGTGAGAGGCCCGCGCACCGCAATGAAGAGTGGCCCCCGCTTGCCGCAACTGGAGAAAGCCCTCGCACAGAAACGAAGACCCAACACAGCCAATAAATAAATAAATAAATAAATAATAATAAAAAAAAAAAAAGAAATTCCAGTGAATTAGAAATCAGACTTCTAGGGACCGCTCAACCTTCTGTGGCAGAAGGTGGGGCAGCCATACCTAGGAGATGCTCAAGGAAAAAAGTGTGAGATGTAAATTTCAAACCCAGTTGAGGATAAAGTATAAAGGCTACAGACCAACATTACCACACATTTAAGAACTCAGAATATGGTTCACATGAGCCCTTCTTTTTTTAAAAAATTTTATTTTAACTTTTTAACCTCTTTTTTTAAAAATAGAAAATGCCATACACAAAAATAGAACACTGTGAACCCTCATGGACACATTGCAATAACCCAAGGGGCCTAGCTATAACAATTCTCAGCTCAGATCCCAGACGTCTTCTCAATTCATCTGAAAATATTTCATTCTTGAGGAAACTTTTAGAGATAACAGAAAATATTTCAGCAGAAGGAATGGCAGAGCGCTTCTAATATTTTCAGTTGCATATCTAAGACAGAACAAAGGTGTGGAGGAATGGGATGGAAATGCTATGTGTTTTCACAAAGTAGAAATGAGACAACTAACAACAACAACAACAAAAAAATAGGAGACAAGGAGAGAAGGTAGAAAGCAGAAAACTCTGCCCCTTCTCATCTGTAATTTGATGGGAATCAGAGCTGAGAAGTCCAGTGGAACCAAAATGTGACGTTAGTGACTTTGTGTTTGGTTAGTTGGGGAACTGGTATTTGGAGAATTAGGAACTATCTGAGGAATTGCTAATGGAAGAATTAATCTTTGGAGATTTGACCAAGACCCAACAGGTGCAGTGGCCACAGCTGCCTTCTCCTCAGCCCATCTGGGCTCAGCTAGCTTCATGAACCTCACGGAGACAGGCCTGGGCTCCTATAAGCTCCCCTGGCTCCCCAGTACCATGCCCACCTTGTCCCAGACATAGGACCAAAGACAAGCCCAACCTGGCCCTGCGCCCCAGGGCTCCATGTTGGGGGAATAGAGGCACACAGAAACAGGTATTTGCACGGTGCATGGGAGCATCAGCTGCATGGCAGCAGGGTTTGTGGAAGGGACTGCATTGTAGGAGATGGCACCATGGTGAACATGACAATGTGTCAACTCTTGTTATCTGGTAGGAGAACCAAAGGACCGTCATCCCTGCATTCATGTGGCAGATGTTGCCAGAGCCCCACTCTAGGCTCTGGGTGTGCACTAATCAGTAGAAGAGACTTGGCTGCAGCCCGTGGACAACCATCACAGTGAAGCACACAGGAGAGCGACTCATTAGTATATAACCGTGGAAAAGAAGTACAGGGGGTGTGAGAACGTACTGGCAGTGGCCAGGCCCATTCTGTGTATGTTGGGGGACGACCAGGGAAGCTGAGATCTGAAGGATGGAAGAGCAGGAGCAACTTGGACAAGGGTGGTTAATGACGGAGGATGGACAGCATTCCGGGTAGAAAAAAAGGGCACCTGCAAAGACTGAGATGAGCAGAAGCACAATGTCAAGGGAAATGAAGAAGGGTTAACGTGGCTGAGGCAGAGAGGGAGGGCGTGTTAGGGGAGGAGGCTGGGGAGGTGGGTGAGGCCGGCAAATACAGGACCTTAGCATCCAGGTAACATCAGGATTTAAGCTTTTGTTTGCAACAGAAAACCTAATTCACAGCAGCTCAAACAATGAGGAAATTGACCCTCTCACCTAGCTCCTGGCAGCTGCAGGACTAGTTAGGTTAGGGACTGAATAAAGTAACTTGGGATCCAGGTTCTTTCTGTATTTCTGCTCTGCCCTAATCAGCAAGTTGGCTTTTCCTTAGTTGGCTTTTCCTTGTTCCTCCTGTGGTTAGAAGTGGCTGCCAGCGTTCTAAGAATCATTTCTAGCCACAAAAATGTTCAGTGGAATAGAAGAAAATGCTTCTTCCTTGGTCTTTTTCTTTTCTTTTCTTTTCTTTTTTGAGGATGAAAAACCTTTCCTAGAAGACTCCTGGCCCTAGACCTGACTCCTCCTCTCCTTGGCCTGAGCTGGCTCACACATCCATCCGTAAGGCCGACACTCACAAGGAGAACAGGATGAAGAGGGATTGTTGGGCCAATTGGGATCTCTCCTGAGTCAGGCAGGGGAAGGATGCATTCCAGAAAAATGTGAGGGCTCTGCCAGTCCAGCCCCACCTGCCTCCTGCTGTGGCCCCAGGTGGTCTCTCCCAACCCTGGCATCCTCTCCTGGGGGCAGGGGCTCCTGGAGATGCTGGAAGCACCTCCAGATTACCCCAGGTATCTCTTCAAGGACCCTCCCTTTAGGCCTTGGCCCATTTTGCAGACTAGCTGAGCCCTTCTTTTGGGGACAGTCAGCAACAGGAACCAAGCATGAAACTGGGCCTGGCCCTGGGGTGAGGGTGAGAGATGCTAAGGGTTAGGGAGGAGACCTGTTGTTTCCTTGGGAGGGATCTCAGATTGGAGACGGGAAAGGTCACCTGGGGGGGGTGAAGGGGAGGGATGGGGGTGGACACGACGATACTGCCCCCTGCTGGCATGTCTGGAAAGCCTCTGGGACAGCCAGCCCCCAGTCAGCGTGTGAAGGAAAGACGATGGTTTTTTTTCTCAATCTCCCCAGAACTAGGAAGTGCCGTGTAGCCAATATTTGTGAGTTGAAACGGCATGACTACGTATGTGCCAATCCAGAAGAGAACGAGATCATTACGGACAGAGGGAATACTGTGTGCAAAGGCGTGGAGGTGGGGAAACGGAACGGGGCGTCACCTGCTGAGGTGTGGCGGGGGTTCGGATGAAGAGGGCAGCCAGCGCCCGGCGCCAGGGCTGGGCCTTATCCTGTGGCAACAGTGAGTCACCCATCAGCAGGACTTACCCAGGGTTGGTATCGCGTGCATGGACACGTGGACACGTGCTGGGGAGGTCGGAGGGAATAAGGTTTGCGCGAACTCTAGACCCTCTGGGGGAATCTGCCCGATAAAAAAGCCGGCCTCCGCAATTACTGAGCCTGCGCGTCTGGAGCCTGTGCTGCGCAACAGGAGAGGCCGCGGCAGTGAGAGGCCCGCGCACCGCGATGAAGAGCGGCCCCCGCTCGCCGCAACTAGAGAAGGCCCTCGCACAGAAACGAAGACCCAACACAGCCAAAAAATAAAAATAAAAATAAACAAATTAATTAATTAATTTAAAAAAAAAAAGAAAGAAAAAAGCCGTCCTCTGCACTGGGCCAGAAGGTACAGGTGCATCCGGAAGGGAAGGGGTGCCCGAGGGAGTGGCCTAGCGCGCGCACGCACACAGCCGGGTCCCAGCGCTTCACGCCCATGTGCACCGCACCCACGTGCACCGCCCCGTGCGCCGCGCCCACGTGCACCGCCCCGTGCGCCGCAAGCACCTCCCCAGGGGGCGCGTCTTGGGCGGAGCTCCTGGCGACCGCGCCAAACACAAGTCAACTGGGTGGGACTCAGATCTTCGGGGCGTGTCTTCGCCCACCCGGTCCTGCCCCGTGACTCACCGTCGGGTGCGACAGTCGCACAGCGGGCAGGCGACATAGGGTGACGAGGACCGAAAGCTCCGTCCCTGCGTCCCCTCTCTTCCCCGAGAATTCCTGCCGCCTGAAGCCCTCGCGGGCGCCTAGCCCTAGGATGCCTCGATGCGTCCAGCCCCCCGCCCCGCCTTAGCTCACTGGGAGAAGTTCCCGAGGCCCCAGCCGTTGGAACCCTTCGCCCCCCGCCCAGAGCTGAGCTCCTCGAGGATCTGCGCACCGAGTATCCCCCTCCTAGAAAGGGGCGGGTTCCTGGAGCTGAGGGAGCGGTTTTGGAATCGAGGGCAGGGGGAATAGAGCGGGGGAGGGGCACGTACCTAGATGGGGGGTTGAACTTTGGATAAGGGAGAGTCTGGACGCACGGTTGAGATATGGGAAATGAATTCCTGGACAATCCGTCTGGGTTTCCGAATTTGCAATGCCAGGACTCTGGACGTCAGGGCTGAGTTTCTGGATCCCCGAGCCTCTGCTCTAAGCGAGGCGGGGCTGGGCCCAGTTTGGGAGGAGGCATGAAGTGGACGGACACAGAGTAGGCATATGTGCTTTAATGAGGTGGCCCGCCAAGAGCCTGCTAGAGCTCCGGGCCTGGAAGGGAGTCACCCATGTCTCCCTTCTGTCATTTCAGGAGGCCGAGTTTTTTCCCAAAACCTGAGAAAGCCTCAGAGGCCTGGTTAGCAGTCTTGTCGATGGTTTCCTGGGTAGACTTGGCAACCTGGTCCATGGCTGGGAAAGGAAAGGATAGGGCAGTTGAGTGCGGGGCCCTGGGGAACCACAGCCCTGCAGGGTTAGCTTGGCCTGGGTCTCCCTCCCCAGGAAGCAATGCTGGTAGAGGGTCTGCAGAGGAGAGGGTGTGTCTGGGCAAGGGCTGGGTGGAGGGCAGGGCCATGCTGGGGCTGTCCACCCTCCTGCCCACCAGCCCCACCAGACCTCTCTGCCCTGTTTCTGTGGTCTGATCCACCACTTGCTGAGTTGCTGCTCCAGCCGCCGTCACTAGAACAGAGACGTGTGGGTTTTAGCCCCTGTTGAGATACCACCAACCACAGGGGCCTCACCATTGCCAACCTCATCTGTTCTCTAGAGTGGTCTGTCCTGCAGGCCCAGGGATGGATGGCACTGAGGTAAAGTTCTCTGACCAAGGCCACTCAGTGAGGGGCATGAGCCCTTTCCATGACTACAGGTTGTTCTTGTTTATTTGTAACTCTGGGCTCCTCCTCTCTGGCCTGCTTCCCTTGCCTCTCCAGGATTGCTGCAAAAATATCCAAGCAAGGAAGGAAGGCAGGGCTAGGCCAGGCTGGAATTGGCATCTGGGCTGTGGCTACTGCTGGGCACAGCCCAGGGAGAACCCTGCCGCCTTTAACAACTTCTCCCCCGGAGGCTTGGCCCAGATGCGTGAATTCCCACATTTAGAGCACTGGGGCTTCTACTTTGCAAGGCCCTCTCACTACCTCCTCTCTCCTGTGCCTCTCCCCAGAGGGCACACAAGCAACGACTGCCAGTGCCTCCGTGAGCAGGCAGCGTAAGGCATTAGGAAACGAAGTGTGGAAAGTAGGTGAAACTTCCAAAGCCAGGCCACCTCCTCTAGACCAGAGTTTGTGCCTGTGAAGAACAGGGTTTCCAGGGGCTCAGGTGGGTCCCCACCTGCTCGGTAGGCAGACAGGTGGCTCTGGCCTTCAGAGATCTGACTTATCCTTGCTGCTGAACAGGAAAGGGCCTGCTTTACGCAGACCCTGGGGACCAGGGGGTACAGGGGTCAGGCAGACCCTGGGTCTACTGCTTACAGAGGTCCCTGGGGTCTTTGTCTGACATAGCACAGTCAAGACCACAGGGAAGGAGACTCTGCACTCCACTTACAGATGGGGAAAGTGAAGCCCAGAAGGAAGGGTACTGTAGACAGAGACTTCCTGGTACCATTTTAGCCTCAGGGGAGCAACTGTGGGCTTTCCTTGGGGCACTGATGAAGGAGGGGGTTGGTTTAGGTGTTGTCTGTTGACAGGGATATGTGTAGGACAGATTGGGAGCTGGAGTCCCAAGGGAGGCTGAGCTGGGACTGGAAGAGCTGCCGCTGGTGGGGCTGAAGTCTCCTTACGTACCCTACTCCCCAGTCCATCCCCAGCCCCCAGCTGCATAACCTCAGGTCTGAGGGGGAAAGAGCCAGAGGTGGAGAAACTAAGACTGGGGACCTGCCCTGCCCGCATGAAGGTGGGAAGGTCCTCTGCGTGAGGACTTAAGAGGAAATGAGTATTTCGGAGGAGGGGGGGAGTGCTCAAAACAAAGCCCGGTGGGAGTCTGGAGCCACCCGTCCCATCCTGTTTCAGTGCGCCTCTGGGACTTGGCGGGCAGAGATCGGGCGTGGGGTGGCGGAGCGCGCTCTCCTCGTGGACCGTCACTCTCCCCTGAGGGCCCGGGTGGGGCCGCTCCCGGCCCTAGCAGCTGCCTCGGATTGGCTCTGGCAATGCCCAAAGCGCCCCCCTCCCGCCCCACTCCTCAGGCACTGCTGTTCCCCCACTTCCCTCGAGGCATCATTCCCGGGCTGGTCCGGGTGGGCGTCCTTCCAGGTCCCTGCAGCTCAGGAGAGGGCCCTTCCTAGCCAGAACCGCCCACCGACTTTCCGGCTGCGCAGTCCCCAGGCTTCTGACCCCAGCCCCACCCCCGCGTCCACCCGGGGGTCCCAGCATGCGCCCCAGGTCGCGCGCAGTTCTCACCCGCTTCCTGGGCCGCCCCCTCCACTTGCTGCTTCAGGTCCTGCAAGCCTTTGCTGGCCATGGCTGCTGGGGTCTGCGAGGTGGTTCAGGGTAACCGTAGCGACGTTGGATCCTGCTCAAAGCGGCGGCGACCCGAGCACCAGCTCTGGTTTTTAAGGCGCCCCAGGTCCGGCCCACCCCGCAAGGAGGGGGGTTGGAGGGGGCGCGGGGCGGTTCCCAGCACTCGGGCTCAGGGGAGTGACCGAGCCCTGCTCCAGTCCCCGCCGGCCCGAAAGCACAACCTGGCCTCCGGCGGGCCGTAGTGGGAAGGCGGAGGTCCCAACCAGGGTCTGGAGCGGGGCTCGGGGCTGCAGAGGGGCTGGATCAGGGGTCCAGAGAGCGGCTGCGGGCAGAGGGGGCGCACCAATCTCCCTCTACCGCGTGAGCCAGACTTTTCCTCTTTGACCCTGAGGATTCCCCAACCTGTGAGCGCGGGGTCAGCACCAGGTCAGGATCTCAAGGCTGGAGTTGTAATTAATAATAGCAGCTGCCTTTTATTAAGCATTTACCTTGTGCCTGGCGTTGCCCTAACGCTTACAGCCTCTTGTGTAACCTTCACAACCTTTGGAATGGGTGTTATTAGAAGTTTACAGGAAGAAATTGAGGACAGAGGGCGAGTTAGGTCTCACCCAAATTCACATGGCAGGGACTCAAGTCCGAGTCGGTGGGCTGTAAACCCTAGCGCCCTCACCCACGCCGAGCTGGCGGTCCCCACACACTCAGCCTGGACACTGCAAACTGGCCATCTGCCCAGCCGCTGCCCCGGGACAGGGGTAGGGGGGGAGCGCAGTGGGGAGAAGGTCGAGTAAATCCCACCCCCTTCCGAGAAGGCGAGTCACTGGCGTGCGTGCGACCCTGGCTGGGGACCAAGCAGCCTGAGGTGGAGGGGGAGTAACGGAGAGGGCGGCCCGTGTGTGTCCAGCCCAGGCAAGGAAACCGTTGTCGGTCACCAAAGCCCAACGACTTGGGCAGGAAGCACCCCAGGCCAAACAGCGAGGAAGGGAGCGGCCAAGCCGCAGCCCTCTCAGGTCACCACTCCTGGGACCGGCGCGCGGGGCGTGGTGACGACCGGGGGCGCTGGGAGGGGAGTTAGTGACCTGAGCGTCAGTAGGGCAGCCAGGGATCCCAGAAAAAGCAAAACGACCCTCGAGGCACAACATCCTGGCGCTCAAGGGTGCAGGTGGGGCCCCCACCCCGCCCAGCGCTCTTCCACTCCAGAGTCCGCCTTCGGAGTCTGGAGGCCACCCCCTCTGCGTCTCGGTGCGGCGGCTCGACCCTCTCTAAGGCTGCTCTCTGATTCATCCTCTTTGGGCCTGTTTCTGCACGTCTGTCGGGGTCTCCCCTATTTTGTAGCTCTGGGAAGCTCCCACCTACCCAGGTCCACTCGGCTGGCCCAAGCTCTCCCTGTAATGGGTGGGGAGGGGTGGATAAGCCGTGGAGGGTCAGCCCCTGGTGTGGGGTATATGGAAACACACACACACGAAATTGATTAAGGAAGAAGGATTCCTGGGCAAGAGGAAGGGGCAGGCGCTGAGATCAGGTGGGGGGATGGGACACCAAACGCAGACTAACAAAGCGGCTGCCCCGCCCTGCCCCGCCCCGCCCCTCCCGGCCTTGCGCCTGGTCCAGCCCCGAGCACTAAGGCCCTGCAGAGCCGCCTGATGGTTCCTCCTGGGCTCCGGGGAGCCCCGCCCAGACCCTGCCCCAGGCCTGCCTGCCCTCCTGAGGCCTGCCAGCCCTCCTGAAAAACCACCAGTAGCACCAGTCCCTTTAGCCAGAAGGCCTTTTACACGGCTCCAAGTTAGCTCACCGCTGAGCTGCTGTTGCTATTTGGCACCAGGCCCAGTGGGCAAGGAGCGAGACTGGGAGGCAGCAGCCTCTCGGGGCGGGGGGGGGGGGGGGGAGGGGCTGTTGGGCCCAAGCAGGTGACAAAACTGACAGTTGAGTAGCTGTTAAGCCTCAGGCACTGGAGTCATATCTCTTGGGTTCAAATACCCCCAGGGCAAGTTCCCTCATCTCGCTGAGCCTCAGTGTCTCAAGGAGCCTCATCAAGCCTCAACCTCATCAAGCCTGATGGTGGGGGGCACAATACCAGAATCTCCCCCAGAGTGTTACAGTGAGGATTAAATGGGCTGATGGATGCCTGACACTCAGCTGAGGGTCCTTCAAGGTGGGGGGAGGGAAGGCCCCCTTAATCTTGCTAATTCTTACTCATCCTTCCAGTTTCATGGAAAATATCACAACCACGGGCTTCCCTGGTGGCCCAGTGGTTAAGAATCCGCCTGCCAATGCAGGGGACACAGGTTCGAGCCGTGGTCCAGGAAGATCCCACATGCCACAGCGCAACTAAGCCCGTGTGCCACAACTACTGAGCCTGTGCTCTAGAGCCCGCGTGCCACAACTACTGAAGCCTGCGCGCACTAGAGCCCGTGCTCCGCAACAAGAGAAGCCACCACAATGAGAGGTCTGCACACCGCAACGAAGAGTAGCCCCCGGTCGCCGCAACTAAAGAAAGCCGGCGCACAGCAGCAAAGACCCAATGCAGCCAAAAATAAATTAATTAATTAATTTAAAAAATATACATCACAACCTCTGGGAAGCCTTCCTTAACTATCACAGATTAGATGAAGTATGCCAGTTTGGGCCTCCCAGCATTCCGTACTTCCCTAACATGACACCAGACTTTAGTGATTGCTTTTCAAATTCTCTCTCTTCCCTCTGTAGGAGAGCAAAATTTGACACTCCAAGGTGTCATTTTAGCAAGCCAGTTATTTCAAGCTGAAAACAATCAAGGCCCAAAAGACTCAGGGAGAAACTTTGATCTTTCCCCTTAGCTGAATTTAGATAGAGGGCCTTACAGGAATAGAGCTATCGCCATAAATAACTAGAGTATGAACTAGGTGTGTAGACAGGGAGGAATCGAGAAAAGTCTATTTGTTAAAATTCCTTTCTGTGTCCCATTGTCTGTACATGACCCAGCAAACATTTATTTACCGAACATTCGCTTTTCCATCTCCATGTCAATTGCCTTCCTCCCCAAATCTCTAGCCCCAAGATCCTCTTTTGTCTTCAGCTGAAGATGCTATTTAAGGTGAAGGCTTCAGCCATTTTGACAAGTTACTCAGTTTTCCTGGGTCTGTCCCATGTATACACGCTATTAAATTTTGATTTTCTCCTGTCAATCTGTCTCATGTCAGTATGATTCTTTGAACCAGCCAGAAGAACCTAGAAAGGTACAGGAAAATTTCTTCCTCCCTGACACCTCCAAGATTCTGAGCAATTAGAAAGGAGAGACCATACCTAGTTTGCTTAGTTTGGTTCCTCAGAGTCAAGCACCTTGCCTGATACATGGTAGATGATTAAAAAATCTGTTACAGCAATGTTGGAAGAGGTCATCAAGAGGATGTAACTGTTGGTTGCCTTGCGAGCTGGACCTGGGCAATCAGAGGCTCCTCACCCCCTCCCCTGTCCTTGGAATGTATGTCCTGCCTGCAATTCCCATACTGGTGGCCATTTCAAGGACACAGCCTTGACAGAGTAAGGTGTTGTTGAAACCCTCTGGATTGAATATATGACTGACCCCAGTTAAGTCCTCTGTTAACTTTTAAGATTCTGGTGGGCTGGGGCAGAGATCTATTCATCTTGTGGCCGCCCAAGACAAACCTCATATGTAAGTTCTCTTATTAAAACTGCCACCTACTGGGACTTCCCTGGTGGTCTAGTGGGTAAGACTCCGTGCTCCCAACGCAGGGGTCCCGGGTTCTATCCCTGGTCCAGGAACTAGATCCCGCATGCACACCGCAACTAAGAGTCCGCATGCCACAATGAAGATCCCAAGTGTCGCAACTAAGACCCGGCGCAGCCAAAATAAATAAATAAATATTAAAAAACAAAACAAAACAGCCACCTACCAAAAAAAAAAAAAAAAAAGGGACAGGGTGCCTGGGGCTTCTCGGATAAGCAGAGGATGGGGGGAGAGCAGTAACTCCTCTAGGGAAGTCAGGTGCAGCCCCACAGATCCCACAGCACATAATAGGGGGCTTAAAGGCAAAGAGCATTGCAGTGCCCATGGGATGGGGAAGAGGCTTCCTGGACCAGGCAGACCTTGTTGTTTGATCACAGGAACTGGCCCTGAATACGGGGGTGAGAGTGGGACGCAAGCAGCAGGGACCCTCCCAGGTTCCTTCAGCAGAGGAGAGGGCACTGGGACCCCAGGGGCCGAGTCGAGGTGTCCTCCTGCCCCAGTTACCTGAGAGGGCCCGGCTCCCCCCCCTTTCTCTCAGGCAAGCCCAGGCCCCAGGTGCCCTCCTCCTGAGGCACGCACAGGCCTGCTGATGAGCAGCGTCTGAGCCCGGGAGCAGGAACCCCCGGGACTGCCCGCACCTCTTCCAGACCCTTCATTCCCTCCCACGGTAGGGTTTGGGGGCTGCAAGACCAGCGGCTCACTGCTCCCTTCTGCCGCCTCAGCCGTGGATACCCATGGCCGGCAGGCTGGGATACAATGAAGCTCAGCTGTGTTTGACTGGTTCCCAGCCCCCAGGGCTGCCCTCGACCTCTGCTCCCCACCACAGAGGCAGGGTGGGAAGGTGGTGTGGACTCAAGTTTTGGTGCCCACACCCAGGGCTGGAGGGCTGGGGCAAGCCACTTAGATGCTCTGAACCCAAACTGGCTGTCAAAGGAATGGGAGCCCTGCTCTCTGCTCAGGCACCTCTGAACGAGACTCCAGGTCGTGATGCCAATAGCCCTTCGTGTAGGACAACGACCACCCTGGTCCCAAGGTTGTTTTGAAACCTTGGGGGTGGCAGCATCTGCCATAACGCCACTGGAGCCCCCGCAGTCCGGGTGGACGTAGCAGAGCATGGGAATCAGCTGCTTGGCTCTGGAGCCAGGCCACCTGGACTTCTGCCCGGGTCCCAGCTTCCTAGCTTTGTGCCCTTGGGCAAGTTATTTGACTCTCTGTTTCTCAGTTCATTTTCGACGAAACTGGGACATGCCATTTGTTTTGAGGATTAAAGGAGGTAAAGCACTCAGTACGGTGTTCCACACCTGGGAGGAGCTCAACAAATGTTCATTTTTACTTTGTCTCTCAAGGCGGAGACTGGCTCTTCTGCCTCTCAGCTGTTGTGTTTTCTAACGATACTTGACAGAACTCTTTGGTGAAAGGGAAAGCCCAGGTCCAACTTGGTGGGGAGCTCAAGGCTGGGTGGGACCAGGCGGGAGGAGCCCTGGGGTCATGTCCTTCTTCGCAGAGGAGGGTGCAAAGAGTCCCTACTATGGGTTTAGACTTCCCATCTTTGAAAGTTACCATCTGCTCCAGGGAGGGGCGTTAGGTGTCCCTATTCCCAGAAGGAACTGTTCCACCAAGGACACACATGGAGGGAAGTCCCAGGAGGCCCATCCTCACCCTCTGCCGTCAGTGGGGTCCATTCCCGGAGGGTGAGCCAAAGCTCAAAACCTGGGGCATCCCGGTCTCACGCTCCAGCGGACAGTGTGTCCTTGAAGGTGTCTGCCCGAGCCAAAAGCAGGGCTGCCACCTCCATGTTAAAAGCCAGTGGGGGTGGTCTGCTTTCAATCCCTGGTCGGGGAACTGAGATCCTGCAAGCCACGCAGCATGGCCGAAAAAAAAAACCCAAAAAACGGCAATGGTGGGGTGGCGGGGTGGTGGTGCAGGGGGACTCCCTGAAGGCAGTGCCCGCTATCAGTAGGTTCCAGAAATGCCCAGGGTGTTCCTGTAGCATACCTGGCCCAGCTCCTCTTCCCAGGAGGGCCCAGGGGGCGTCTTCATGAATGAGGCAGCACAGACAGGAGGCCTGAGTAGGTATGCAGTAGGGATTTGAGTTTTATTTGGAATCATTAAAAAAAAAAAGTTCATAGCAGCATCGGTGGGGTCAGAAGGACCAGAGGGGGTGAGGGGACAAGGGAGGCAGGTGATGGTGGTGGCGGCAGCATGGGAGGACCAGCCTGTGGGCAGCCAGGGGAGGACATGGGGACCATGGGCAGCCCCATAGGTCACACTCCAGGACCAGACACTCCTTGTGCCAGGAGGGTTTGGGGTGTTCCTCAGGGCCTCCGAGCTCACTTGCAGCCCTCTAATCTCCTCCACTCTTGGTCTGGGAGAGAGAGAGACTTTCACACACAGCTCTGGGGCCCCAGCCCTCAGTGGCCACCCTGGGTGGGGTGGGATCAGGTGTCATCTGTGCCTCTCTGCCCTGAGGGGGTCATTCATGAGGAGACCTCACACTCAGGCTCAGGGACCTGCAGGTCAAGAGGCTCCTTTGAGGGCTCTGGAGCCCCAGGAGGGAAGCAGCTTGCCCAGGGACCCCCCGTAACACCAGGAGCCCAGATCCTACCGCCTCAGCCACTTCCTCTTCCACTTTGGCTGCCTCGTCCTCCTGCGAGGGGGCAGGTTGCTGCAGGTCCTCCTGTGGGAAAGCAAAGGGGATGTGGGGCCGGGTGGAGGGCACAGAGTCCCCAGCTCCTTGCAGCCAGGGCCTTGTCATGCTGGCCTCAAAGATGAGCAGAGGCCCTCATCATCTTGCTCTGTGTGGAGGGCTGGAGGTGAGGGAGGTATGAGGGCCAGATTGACCTTGGAGGTGATAGAGCCTCATGTAAGGATTCGCAGCGGGGGCTCTGTCTGATGATGCCAAGGCCTTCTGGGGGTACCAAGTACTCTTGAGCCCAGCTTCACCCCCAAAAGCAGATGCTGAGTCACTGACAGTCCCTGGTTGGGCCTCCTCCATGAGGAAGCCCAGTGAGGTGGGGTGAGCAGTGGCCCCGGAAGCACTAGGCCTGACCCCACCCTCGGTGTTCCTGAATCACATGATCACATACCCTTGTCCTCCTGTGACCCCAAAGAGCCCTAGGAGGAGGGGCATGTTATCACCGTCCACATGGGGACCCTATGCCTAGAGAGGCCAGGTATCCAGCTTAAGGCCTCAGAGCTCAAAGCAGAGAGGCTTGTAGGGATCAGGTCTGTCTTGCTCCAGGCCCAACCCTATCCCAGTAGCATGACTGCCACCCTCTTCCTTTTTCCCTGCCTCCTGGATGGGCACTGGGCTCAGGCTGGTCTGGTTGGAACCAGCAGGGGTTATATGGTCCTCTCCCACTTCCTGTCTCCTTCTACCCACCTACACCCGGCCAGGCGCTTGCCTGAGATGGCGGCCTGCCTGGGGGTGGTCGTGTGAAGCTGGTAGGCTGGGCAAGACTGGGTGATCAGCTTGGACCCTAGTCTCAGCACCTACCTCTGGAGGGTCCTGCCACCTCTCTGTTACCATGGGGCCATCCTGCCCCTTGGTGGACTGGGGCAGCCAGAGTTGGGGCAGGCTCTCCAGGCAAAGGACAGGTGGCCGCCTACCTAGTCCTGCTGCCCCAAGGTGGGTGTGTGAGGCCAGTGGCATGAACGGTCAGACAGACTGGCAGTGCTGCATCCTTCTACGGTTCACTGGAGGGTGAGTCATGGCTGGTTTTTGGGTGTCACCAGGAAATGTCTTCCTTGGGGTAGCTCCAGGGGCTCACCACCCCTCCTCCAAAGTCAGAGAGGAGTGCCCAGGCTTCTGCTCAGAGGTGCAGGGGCAGCCTGGCCCCATCCCAAGGCCTCTTTCGCTGGGGGATGGGGGAGGGAGGGGCCTGGGATCTCCTGGGGTACATTTGGGTCCTGCCCAGGGGCACTGATGATGATGATGTAGTCACCTCCCTTTGTCGGGTGCTCACCATGAGCAAGGCGAAGCTGCTTCACGGGGTCCATTTCCCTGCATCATCACAGCCCAGTGACATGGATACTCTCAGCCCCACCCTCCCCCCACCCCAGGCATTTTACAGCTGAGAAAATGGAGGCCCCGAGAGGTTGAGTAGCTTCCCAAGGTCATACGGCTAGGACGAGGCAGAGCTGGGAACTAGGAGCAAGGGCACCTGCCTGTTCCTAGGATCTGGAGACCTTGTGCTGGCCCTGGAAGCAGACGCCTTGGTGCTGCCCCCAGAGCCAGGGGCAGGGTGACCCCCTACCCTTCCACCCACCCACTCCCTGGAGCAGGGATTCTTAGTGCTGGGTGCCTGGGACTCTACCGGCCCCTCGGGGCCTGTGCCAGGTAGGAGAGCTTTCTAAAGCACAGCCTCGTACAGCTGAGACGGCACATCTCTGGAATAGGAAAACCTCCTGCCCCCAATGCTCCCACCATGATCTCCTGCTCAGAGTCTCTCTTTCAGAGCACAGTCTCGGGAGCCAGGCTGCCCAGAGAACTGCAGGCTCACTCAGACTAGCCATGGGACCTTGATTACCATATCTCTCTGGGCCTCATTTCCACACCCTGTCTCATGGGATTTTGTGCCAAAGAAATGAGTTAGTACGTGTAAAATGCTTCAAGCAGAGCCTTTCTGTGGTGGGTTCTGGGACAGTTCTCCCCGCCAGCCTCCACCCCCTGGGAGAGCTCCCCTGCTCCTGTGCTCTCTGTTGCCCGGCACGCATGCACGCACACACACACACAGGCACACTCACACCAGGCACAAGCACGCACACACGCACACTCACGAAGGTGGAGGCAGAGGGTGTGGTCAGAACCCTCACTGTTTTTCCGTCACCAGGGGGCACTGCTTCCCCGCTCCTCCTTGGAGGAGGAGGACCTGCCCAGCCAGGCCTGGAGGGAGGCTGGACACTGGGTTGGCGGTGACCTGGCAGCTCTGAGCTGGTGTCCACTGCCCGTGGGAGGCTGCCTGTCACCACTTGGGGCCTTCAGGACCCCGCTTTCGCTAGTGAAATGGGGTGTCTCCTAAATGCTGAGCACCATCAGGAGAATGTGGTTTTGAGCCTCATTCCAGTTGGACCCCACACAGCTCCGCTCACAGGGGTGGTAGTGAGGATTCCAGGACTTAATGGATGTGACAACACCAAACGCAGACCAGGGCCCCTGAGTCTCCATTACCCTGTATGTCAGCGCGGTGATAATGCCTCCTCCCCAGCTGGCCTCGCTGGGGCCCAGGGGAAAGGATGGGATGGGTCTGAGGGCCAGGCCTGGGGACCAGGTCTCACCTTGTGCACCACTCTGGAGGTGATCGCAATGTTCTCTGCTTCCTCCACGGTCTTGGTGGCCACGGTGTTGACACTGGAGACCACGGCCTCGCTCACAGCGTTGGCGTGCTCCTTGGTCTTCTCAGCCACTGTGGGAGGAATCTGGCTGGCTTTGGCCCTGACCCCACCCCACCCAGGCCTGGCCTTCCCGTCAGGCCAGAGCAGCCCCTTTCCCAGGGCACTCAAAACTCTGGCTCTACTGGAGACCTTAGGCTGTGCCCTTTCTGACTCCAGGGGAGCTCTGACGACGATGGGGGCAGCCCACCCTGGGTCTAGCCCCAGATTCTGGAGAAGTCTGGGTCTGTGTACAGCAGGGGGGAAAGGAGGGGCCTGGGCTTGGGCCTTTAGCACCAGTGTGCAAAAGTCCCTGGACGTCCCAGCCTCCACGTCCCCGGGTCCTGGGGCTCCTCACCTGAGGTCACACTCTGCACAACACCTTCCTTGGTCTTGGCTCCTGTGGAGGAAGTGGAGGCGTCAGCCCAGTCCCACTCCTGGTGTTGGGAGGGGAGTGGGCCAGGCAAACACACCACAGAACAGCTGGACAAGCTGCAGGGTCAGTGGGAGGTAAGGATGGTGTCTGGGGGCCGGCCATCCTTTCAAAGGCCACTTCCTGCTGTGTCTGGAGGAAGGGAACGGATGGGAAGTGGACAGGACAGGATGGGGGGACGAGAGAGACCAGGCCTGAGGTAGGGTCTGGATCTCACGTGGGTACGGCCTGGACCTCGGAAGCAGCGCAGGACAGGGTCAACGAGAGCTGAGTCATCGGCTCAGCCTCCTCTTTGGAAGGAGCTGATTGGGGTGGGGTACGCGGGAGGCTGGACAGGACCCTGAGGGTTGGTCTCATCTCGCCTGACGCACCCCTTCCCTCTGGGCGGCGTGGGGACCTGTGGCCTGGCTGCCGAGCACCTGCTTGCTCAGTCCGCGGGGCTCCAGGCTCAGTGCGGCTTCTTACCCAAGTCAGGGGGCCTGTGGCTGATGCTGGGCGGGGGCGCTGGTGTGCGCTGGTGTGTGCACCTGTGTGCGCACAAACAGGTGTGTCTGAGGGCTAAGTGCCTCCCTTGCTGTCCTGTCCCAGAGGCCCCTGGGGCCCTGAGGAGGCCCAAACAGACCATGGGTTGTGCGGGAGAGCGGCGGTCCTCCAGGGCTGGGAGACCCTGACTCAACTGCCAGGTCCTCATCCCTCTCAAAATGCCTCCCAGGGGCTGGGGGATAAAGTCAGGCCCAGGTAACTGGGCGGCCACCAAGCTGCCCCGCCCTGCCAGGCCCTGCCACACCCAAACTCACCCACATACATGACACCCTCCTTGGTCTTCTCAGCAGCCTCTGTCACCCCCTGCTTGGTCTTCTCCACGGCGCCCACCACACCCTCCTTGGCGATGGAGAAGCCCTTCTTGAAGACGTCCATGGCTGTGGGCAGGGACAGGGGCCTGACTCTCCGGGCGAACTGTGACTGGAGCTGGCTCGAGTGCTGCCGCAGCCGCTGTCCCTGCTGCTGCCTCTTATTGCCGCCAATGAAATATTGATGATGCAGCAGCGGCTGATGGGAGCCCAGCCAGCCCAGGGGTGGGGGCGGGGAAGGAGGGAGGGAGGAAGCAGGCTCGCCCCCCCTTCTCCCAGGGTCCCCGAGCCCCTGCTGGCTCAACCCTCCCCTCCTGTCCCCTTCCCTCCCTGGAGGGGCCATAGAGGGCCAGACACATCCTTATCCATCACTGCCCTTCATTTGCCGCACTGCGCACCCACAGGGGCGGCCTTGACTGGATGCTCCCAGGCCTGGGGCTATTGTATCTGTGTACATCTGGGGCAGAGAGGGGTCAGAGTGGGGGGCAGGCACAGAGAGGGGAGGTGCCTCTGTTACCAGCGTCCCAGGTAGGGCAGGGGTCAGGACCAAGCAGGCCTGTCAGGCAAGAGTGGCCAACCTCCCAGACTGGCCTGGGCTACCCAACTTCTCACCAGCACCATGGATGCCCCCATCCTGGGGCTCGGGCAAGGCCAGGTGGAGGAGCTGGGCCACAAAGAGCTGACCCAGGCCCTGGCGCCAGCTACAGACTGTGTGACCCTAGGACAGCTCCTTTCTCCTTCTGAGCCTCCACCCCTCTGCTGGCTCCCACTGCCCAGTGGTGAGAGGCGCTGAGTAGGCACGAGTGCCCCCCACTTCCTGGCCACCAGCATGGATGGGCAGCAGGTCCCCTGAGACTGATCCGACCGCTTCCTGCCGCCCCACCTCTGTGCTGGTGCGGTTCTCCTGAAGGCCATGGGGACATGCTTGGTGGGGCCACCTCCCCCCGTGTCTCCCACACCCCCAGTGTCCTGGACCCGAGTCCTCCCGGGGCACACAGGAACTGGCCTGCGTTGTTGGCTGCCCCTGTGGGGACCAGGCCGAGGGTGAGGGGGGCCGGACGAGACTCACCGGGTGGGCCGGCCCAGGCCACTTCCTCTCTTTGTTGTCCCCGTGCTTTTTTTTCCTTCTGAGACTTAACTTGAAGACAACGTCACCAGCACTGGCAGTTTCTGGAGTCACCCACAGAGGCTGCGTCCGCCCCAAGCCAAGATGATCCTGACCCTGCTGCTCAGCGTCGGGGGGCCCCTGGGCTGGGGGCTGCTGGGGGCCTGGGCCCAGGTCCCCAGCACCAGGTTCTCCGATCCACACAGCCCCAGGCCAACTGGAGTCTGGACGGCAGAGGCTGAGGACAGGGACCCCGTCAGACGGTAAGGAGGGCCTGGACCTGGGGGAGGAAGTGGTACAGGATCTGAGTCCCAGCTCAGCCAAAGCAGGGACTCTCTGGACTTCAGTTACCCATATGTGAAATGGGCTCATACTATCTATCTGCTGGACCAGCCGTGAGGCTGAATGAGGTGCTAGGTGGCAGGCTCCCGTTTAGGAGGCCACCCCCAGCCGGCCTGGACTGGGTGCCCCAGGGCCAGCCTAAGGACCCAGGAAGTTCCCCGCCTACCCACGGCAGGGAATGGTCCTGGAGGTTGGACAGGGCGGGAGCACTCTATGCCATTGACCACCGGGGTGCTGAGGGGCTGGGGTTCTGGAAGTTTCTAGCTGACCTGGGAGTGGCTCCTATTCTTCGAAGTAAGTCAGTTCTGAAAGCTGAGCCCAGTTGAGGCTGGCCCGGCCTAAGCCATAGAAGACAGATGCTCCTGGGGACTGGATTTGGATCTGAGTGCCCAGGGGGACTGGCACAGGCCCTCAGCCTGGCCCTAACAGCGCCCTAACAGTCGAGCAGTGAGCAGACAGGGTGCCCTGCTCTATTTCAAGAACAAAAAGGAGGCTGTGGCATCCAGCAAGCTCTGCTTCAGCAGCCCTCTGGAAATGGGCAGAATGGTCTTATGACTAGACCAGGACACCCTTTTCCAGTCTTTTTATGTGTCCAGGGCCAGGGATCCTCCTGCTGATAAGGTGTGGGGAATGTGGGTCCCTCCTCAGGGTACCCCTCAGTCAGAGCAGCAGGTGCCATTTATGGGACCCATCTCTGGGCTAGGCATCTTGCCAAGTGTTATCTCAATCCTCCTTACAGCCCCGGTTACAGAGGAGCCTGGGGCTCAGAGAGGCTAAGCAGCTGGCTAAGGTCACACAGCTGAGGAGAGCTAGAACCAGGATCTGAGTCTGACTCTAGAGATCATACACTGGTCCCAGTCCCAGGGGTGCCTATTCCCCCCTGCCTCCCCCCGCCCAAACCAGACTTGGTTGAGGGCATCTATAAGGATTTGGAGGGTGAGAGGGGCCAATTTACACTCACCCAGAGTCTCCCGTCTGGCTGGCCGAGATTCACTGTCACGTTGGCCTGGCCCAAACCTTCCTGGGACAGTTCTCATACAGCTCTGACACTTCAAGGTGAATGTGTTTGTTAGACACTGGCCCGAAAGCAGATTTGACCAGGGAGAGGCAGGAGGGTGAGAGCAAGCGAGTGTGCACTGCCGCTAGGTGATGGAGGGGTGGGCCATGTGGGAGGAGAGGGGAGAAGCTGGGCCTGGAGAGACCCCCTTTCCTGCCCCATTCCCAGTTCTGCTCGGAGCTGGGAGGTGCAGATGGCTCTTGGTGGGGGAACCCAGTCACCCAGCTCTGATTTCAGGACCAAGGGTCCAGCCTTCCCTCCTCAAAGCCATCAACTCCAAGCCCCTGTCTCTGGGTGGCTGGCCTCCCTCTGACGAAAGGGAGTATGAGGGGCCCAAGCGGCTGGGCAGGAGGTAGGAGATGCTTCTCTTTCTCCCCCCACTCCCACCCCGGGGCTGTGGGGAGGGACGGCGTTCCCTTAGCCCCAGGGAGCGTGGGTCTCCGGACTGCTCAAGGCCTGAGGGGGTCACTCAGCCATGGCCTGGTGGCCTCAGTGTGTGCAGGTGTGTGCGCAAGGGTAGCCTGGCCCGGGAACGCCCAGGCAGGAGTCCCAAGCCCTGGTCCCAGGAACCTCCAGGGGGTCCCAGCAGGCCTGCTGGTCTCCTGTCTACAACCCAGAAGCTGCAGGCCCCACAGGTCAAGCCCAGGTTGTCGAGGCCTCCGGAGGGGCTGGTGAGAAAGGAAGGAAGCGCCGCGCAGCTTCCTTGGGCTGATTGCTTACCGTGTTCCTGTGAGGGGAGAGGCGGAAACGCGGCCCCAGCCCTGCTCCTGCTATGGGGAAGGGGAGGCGAACAGGCTCTCCACAGTCAAGGAGGGGCGCCACACCACCCACGCCACCCGCCACGAGCCTGGCGGGCCCGCCCCCCTGGCTGCCAGAGCCAGGGCCCTGCCCTGCATTTGCCCCTCATACCTGTATCCAGGGCCTGGGGGCCAGGGCAGGCCCTGGACACAGACCCAGATAAGACGCTTTGTGGACTTCCCTGGTGGCGCAGTGTCTAAGACTCTGCACTCCCAACGTAGGGCACCCGGGTTCGATCCCTGGTCAGGGAACTAGATCCCACGTGCATGCCGCAACTAAGAGTTCATATGCCGCAACTAAGGAGCCCGCATGCCGCAACTAAGGAGCCCGCGAGCCCCACCTAAGACCCGGCACAACCAAATAAATAAAAATAAATAAATTAAAAAAAAAAAAAAGACCCTTTGAGAGGAGAAGCTCGAACAAAACAACGTGGTGCTGGATGCCAGGTCTCAGGATGGAGGAGGTACATGGTAGGTGTAGGGTCACCCAGGAGCCCAGGAGCCCGTGGGGCTGGGCCCAGTGAGCCAGCAACGTGGGTATTTGGACTTTGTGGGGAAGAGGCTCTTTCTTTGATCCCAGGCTTTCGTGGGGGTGGGGAGAGCAGAAGGTTAGGATGTGGGTTCCTCAGACGCATGAGCGCTTCCCAGGCAGGACTGAGCCTGCTGAGGGGACTGAGCCAAGACCCAGGCAAGGTGCCCCATCTCCACATTGCTGTGACAGTACTGCAAGGTTGCCCCTGTTCTCTCCACTTTACACGTTGTGAGGCTCAGAGGGGTGGGGTCGCCACCAGGGGCCACACAGCTCCTAAGTGATGGGTCAGGCCCACATCGGCTGGGCTGCAAATCCCAGGTGTCCTCAGTTCTGTCTCCCCTAAGAGGGGTGGGAGTGTAGGAGCCGCTCCTCCCAGCAGCCCAGCTGGCCCCGGTCACCAGCATCAGTGTCTCCACAAGGAGCGTTTGCAACTTTTGCAGCTGGGAGCTTGTGGCCCAGAGGAGTCACGCATATCTCTGGAGGTCACACAGGAGCAGAGTGGAGCCCAGACCGCTGGTCCCCGGGCCACAGCTGTACCTCCTGCACCTGTATCTGTTCTCCAAGGCACAGGGCCCTGAGCACTAACCGGGAAGAGCCCCCACTGGCCTGAGCTACGCTCAGGGATGGACACCAAGTGGGCCTTGGGCTCCTCTGTGACTCAGAGACCAAGCCTGGCAAACTTCTCCCATGGAGTCATCACAATCACAGCCGCATCCAGGACCTCAGGGAGCCAGGATGCTAAGAACACAACCTCCTTCCACAGAAGGACTTAAAGGGCAGTTGCAGGTAGGTTTTACTGGCTGGTTAAGAGGCACTTAAGTGTCCCAACGGGCCATAGCAGCAGCACATTTACAATTCAGGAGGCTCAGGCTAACAGCCCTTTCCCTGCTGGAGGCTTTCTCTGCCTTCCTCATAGCCTCCCCCCACAGAGGGGCTGGGAGTGGGAGTCTTCTCCACATTTCCAGGACTGGAGGAAGGGCCTTGCTCAAGGTCACCCTGAGTCCAGGGACAGGGAGGGGAGGAGAGCCCAGGCCTCCCAGTTCCTATTAGAAGCTCCAAGGGGGGCAGCAGCCTCTTTCCTGCCTGGGGCAGGAGGGCATCAGAAGCCATGTCGGAGGGCATCAGAGGCCATATCAGAGGCCCAGGACAGGCCCAAAGCAGGCTGGAGACCCTCACACTCATTTCTAGGCGGGCACCTGCCTCTCAGTAGACCACTGGGAGATGAGAGTGCCAAGAGGGCCAGGGCCCGAGGCCAGGAGGCAGTGAGAACAATGGGGCACTTCAGCGAGCTGGGCCGGGGGCTCAGTGGACCAGCGAGAAACTGCCAAGAGCCGGAGGAAACCAAAGCAAAGGTCAGGAATGTTCCCAGGGCTTCTGGGCCAGCAGCCTGTACTGTGCCAAGGGAGGGGAGCGTGGGCAGGGAGAACAGCGGCTGCTGGAGCCTGAGGTTTGGGCAGGTCAGGAGAGAAAGTTCCTGGGCAGGAAGGGTGGGCGGCACCGCTTCCAGTTCTAGGAACCCGAGGTGGAAAGTCCCAGTCACTCCCTGCAGGCTGGCCCAGACCCGGTGCTCCCAGGGTACAGGCCTTCTGGACCCTCTGCAGCCGTTCAGAGGGCACGCGAGGAGCAGAACTTTGTTTACAGCGGGTGTTTCTCAGCCTTGCACTATTGACATTGCCAAGTACCCCTGGGGCGAATCCCCTCTCCTCCCAACACACGCCCCGTTGAGAACAACTGGTTTACAGAAATACTTCTCTCTAGGTCTGAGCATGTTCCAGGAATTTCCATGGGGCCCAGGGCGAGGTGCGGGCTGCAGTCGCTGATCCTTGAAACAGTCTGTGCAGGTGGCCACCTTGCCCCCCGGCCCTAACCTCTGGGCCCAGCACTTTCACAGTCCTGTTTCTGTGTTGAGTGCACATCCTTTGCTTCCATCCTGATTTTCACATGTCCCTTTTACCATTTACTAGTCCCTCAGGGATGTACGGGTCGCTTCCGGGTCTCTGTTCCCACTCACTGGCTTGACAAATCTTGTGCTAACGTCCCACTGTTTTCTGGATTGATTTTATTTTTTTGGCCGCACTGCGCCGCTTGTGGGATCTTAGTTCCCAGACCAGGGATTGAACCCGCACCCTCGGCATCAAAAGCACAGAGTCTTAACCACTGGACCACCGGGGAATTCACGTCCCACTGTTTTCATTACTTGGCATTAGAGTCAGTCATGACAGTTAGATGAGGAACTCCTCACTTGTTGTCTTCCAAAATGTTCTTACCTGTTCATCTGCATTTTCTCTTCCAGATGGAAATTATTTTATTTTTAAGTTTCGTTTTTATTAGTTATACACACACATAAGCAGGGCTTAGAAAACTCTGGCATGGTGGGGCAAATCTGGCCCCCCACCTGTTTTGTAAATAAAGTTTTATTAGAACGCAGCCATGCCCATTATTTACATCCTGTCAGTATCTGCTTTCCTGCTACAATGGCCAAATTGAGTAGATGTAACAGAGTCTGTATGTCCTGGAAATCCTATGCATCCTTTTTCCTCCCTGCACACTTCTGGTTTTCCCTGAAATAAACAACTGTCTTCGTTTTTTGTTTTAGTTTTTTTCCTCTTGCTTAGTTTTCTGTGTCTTTGTCACCATTCAATTCCAAACTCTCAGCTAGTTGTCCACATCTGCTCTCCACCTTCATTCCTGTCAGGTGTTTGACCACCTGTGTCTTCTTGGAGATGCCTCTCTCAGAGCCTCCAGCCGTGCTCCAGGCTGGACCATTGCTCACTCACCCCCTGCCTGTCATTGTCCTGGGGTCTCCCTTCACCTCGTTTCTGTGCTGGAACTCCTGTTTCCTGATGCCATGATTTCCTGTTTCTTGTTCTCTCTTGTTTTGGTGGAGCATTTCTGGCACAGTGGTCCTCAATCCTGGGCTGTGCCTTAGAATGACCCAGAGAGCTTTAAAATGCAGAAGACCAGGCCTTAATCCCAGAGAATCTCCTTTAACTGGCCTGGGGTGGGGCCTGTAGGCTCATATTTTTAAAGTGCCACAGGACGCTTCTGATGTGAAGGTTTGATGGCAAGATTGCAAACCACTGCTCTAGTAGCTCCCTGATGAGGGTCCTGGGGAGGGAAATGTTTTGAAATCAATCTGGCTTGTTGAAAATGTCGTTATTTTGTGCTCCTTAAATTGATAGTTAGGCTGGGTATAGGATTCTAAATTGGAAATAATTTTCATTCAGTATTTTGAAGGTGATCCTCCACTATGTTTTAGTGTCTGGTACTGCTGTTGAGAGGTTCAAGGCTATTCTATTTACTGATGTGTGTGTGTGTGTGTGTGTGTGTGTGTGTGTGTGTGGTGGGGAGGGGCTTGATTTTTTTCTCTGGAAAGTGTAGAATCATTCTCATTCCCAGAGTTCCAAAATTTCACAACGATGTGCTTTGCTGTACGTTTATTTTCATTGTATTGTGGGTAACTGGTGGGCCCTTTGAATCTGAAATTCCACGTCCTTCTCTTCTGGACTATTCATTTGGTTGTTTTCATCAGTGATTCCCTCCCTCTGTTCTCTCCTTCTGGAACTCCTATTGTTTGGATGTTGGATTCCCAACACTGGTCCTCTATTTTTCTGATCTTTTCTGTCCTATTTTCCATCTCTGTTTGCTTTTCTTTTAGGGAAATTTCTTTAACTTTACCCTTTAACTTTTCTATTAAATTTCTTTTGCATTTCTGCCATTATAGTTTTAATTTCCAAGGGCTCTTTTTTGTTCTCTCAGTGTTCTGCCCCCATTTTTAAAGTGGCTTCCTTTTCTTGTTTCTTGAATGCAGTAAGTTCTCTTATCAGTCTGGGAATATTAATGCAAATTTGGGGGGAAGTTCTTTTCTCCCTGCACAGTCTTGGTTTTCTCCAAGTTGATTTTCTTACATTTGCTCGTTTTTACCTCCCACTTTTGTAAGAGATTTTCCTCAGGGGTCATTCTTGGATGTCTGCCCGCTTAAGAGTGGAGAGGCTGGGAAGCTGATTGGAAGCTGAGTGGATGGGTGATCTGTTTTGTTATAGGATGCTCTGCTGGGCTAGTTCATTGGGGGGAACCCCTGGTGTCAGTGTCTTTAGGTCTTTCCCCTCGAGTGGGGTCATTTTTCTGACAAGCTTTTTCAGTCTGCTGCCAAGAGGGTACATGCAAGCTGCCAGGTTTCTGGGAGCCAAGTGGGAAGGCAGGCTGCGTGGTCTCAGCACTCAAAATAGATATGGTCACTCAATCCCCCTCAACTCACCCCACCGCCATTCCCAGCAGTGTGATGGTACCTGGTGGGCCTGGGGCAGAGATCAGCTCCAGAGAATTAAATCCCAGCCTGAGAGCCACTCAATCACCAAGGGCCCTGAACATCGCCTCCCAACATCTCACAAATGTGGTCCTTTCTCCCGAAATCTACCACCATGGTCCAGTCAGTCCACGCTGCCAGTATCTCCCACCTAGACCCCTGACACCACCACCTACATCTTGCCCCCTCCCATCCTTTCTGTACCCAGGAACTAGGGTGGCTCTTTCATGTCACCTCCCTGCTTAAGCTCCTCCACGGCTCCCCATGCCTTCAGGACGGAGCCCTGTCCTCAGGGGGCACTCAAGGCCTCCATGGTCTGGCTTCTCCTTACCCCCATCGCCTCTCCTTGGCAGCCCTTTCTGCGCTCCCAGTCTCTGCACCTCAGTGGGGCCACACACCTCTGTCACAGCTTCTGGTGCTTCACCTCACTCCCTCCACGTAAGATGCAGCCTAATCATCCCCTCCTCCCCAAAGTCTCCCCAGGTCCTAGCACCTATCACACCACCTGAGATCACCCACTCTCCCTTGGGACCCTGAAGATAAGGTCTGAGCCTCCACATTGGCACTGAGCCGGAGCCCAGCACCCGCTCTCACTAGGTGCTACATCGAACCGAGCCATGGAGGTCATTACCACTTGCAACGCTGGAGAGCTCTGCTCCGAGAGCTGACTGCGTGGGGAAGGGCCCTCTGACCTCTTGCTGAGTGCATCAGCTCTGCCAGCAGACCTGTGAGCTGGGGCTCTGTCAGCAGCAAGCAGCCCTCCACCCCGGATGCGCCGCAGCACACGCTGGTGGAGCGCACAGGAGGCAGGGTGACCTCCCAGGTGTTCAGGATGCCGAGTGTGACCCCCACACCACTCGTTACGACCTCAGTGTGGATGACCTTTTCCACAGAAGGAACTGCTCGGCCTGGCTGCCTTCCCCTACGACTGTTTCAAAGTCCATTTCCACAATGGCCATAATGGGGCACGACCAGAGCAGGCGCCCTCCCCGCAGCCGGGTCTCCAGTGAGGAAGGATGTGGGTGGTAATGGGAATGGGGCAGGCTGCCAGGGCCGCCAGAGCGGGCAGGACAGCAGTGTTCACTGGGCACTTGGGAAGAGCCAGGCACTTGATACTCCTTTGCCCACTTGGAGGAGAATATTATGATCTCCATCGCATAGATGGGAAATGAAAACTCTCTAAGTGCCTCACTCGAGGTCACACAACCAGAAAATGTGAAGGATTCGAACCCAGGACTCTCCAGCCCCAGCAGCGCCATGCTGCCTCCCTGGCACCAGGAGAAACAGGGAGATCCCTTCCTGACTCTGGTGGTAACTCTGTGACTAGCGGGGAGGGCTCCTGAGCCTCTCTGTGCTGACCCGGGGGTGAGGGGTGCTTCCTGGAAGGCCATGGAGCAGGTGCCCTTGCAGGCGGGGTCTGTGGAGCTTTTGCTCTGGAGCAGAGGAATGAATAATGCAGAGCACTCCCTTCTCAGGCTAATGGATCCAGAATCCCCCAGACTGGGTAGGGCAGAGAGGCGGGGGCGGTGGAGGGGGGGCGCTCGGCACTGGCTCCCTGCTGACCTCTAGGAAGTGGGGGGCCTGGGTGTGGCTCAGCAGCCCTCTCTTCTGGCTTGTTCTTTTCCAGTAACTGGTGTCCCTACCAGAAGTCCAGGCTGGTCACCTTCGTAGCTGCTTGTAAAACAGAGAAATTCCTCGTCCACTCACAGCAGCCATGTCCACACGGGGCTCCGGACTGCCAGAAAGTGAAAGTCATGTGAGTCGGGGTGCAGCAGGGTGGGCTATTCGTCCAGGCCCTGTGCCGGCTCACCCTAGAGTCGCTGAGCCAGCCGTCTTCCCCCAGGTACCGCGTGGCCCACAAGCCGGTGTACCAGGTCAAGCAGAAGGTGCTGGCCTCCGTGGCGTGGAGGTGCTGCCCGGGCTTTGTGGGACCCGACTGCCAGCACCACGGTAGGGTTCCCTGTGATCCCCCTTCCCCCTTGACCTCTGACCCCAGAGGTCATGCAGACCCTCTGACCTCTGGAGTCAACATCTGATGCTTCTCTGCAGATCCCAGGGCGATCCCTGAGCCTGAAGATCCAGGTGATAGCCTCCAGGAGCCTTGGGATGGGCCAGTTGACTTTGAACCTGGTATGCTGCTTTCCTGGAAGGCACGGGAGGGACAGGAGGGAAGAAAGAACCCATGTGCCTAGGGCTTTTCTCCTCTGATAGGGCAGTGCCATTTCAGGGAAGCTATGTCCCCAGAATCAGCAGGGGTCCCTCTGTGGCCCTGTGTCACCCTGCCCCCACACCAAGGCAGCCAGGTTACAGGGCCCTCAGTGACCTGCCTGCTGGCCAAGCACACACCCCCTTTCCCTTGACCCTATTTTCTGGGAAGGACAGCTTCATCCGGCACCCTCCTTGCCCCCTGAACTGCATAAGCTCCCATGTCCTGGGAGAAGGCTCCCCACAGCCCCCCTAACCAGGGCCAGGAAGTCATGCTGTCCCTGGTGATGAGTCAGCACAGCAGAACCACCAAGTGACACCATTTGTGAGGCTTTCAAGGCCGGGCCATAGTTGGGATGCGGAATAAGTTTCATCATGTGGTGAACGCCTATCTATTGACAAGGGCTGACTAGAATGATGTCGAGAAGCCGTGTCCCTGTGACTGAGGAGGAAAGTGTGCCATGGAGGATTAGTCATGTCTGCTGTGGGTTTGGGGGCAGGGTGAGGGCTCACTTGCCATGCATTTGCCCTTCTGGAGTTAAAGGCTTCTAAGCTCCTGCTCAGAGGACATCAGGACACAGCTCCCTGTTTCAATCCCCAAATTTCCTCTCTGCACCTCATGTTTTGCCCAGGCCTGGGAAGTTAGACACTTATGTCTCATGTGTATTCAGGCCACTGGGATGCAGAGATCAGCAACATGGTGGAGCAGCAGGAACGCCGGCTGGGAGATGTCCAGAATGACATTCACCACGTGGCAGACAGCCTTCCAGGCCTATGGAAGGCCCTGGCAAGCAACCTCACAGTGGCAATAACTGAGGCAAATCAGACAGAGCTTGGTGAGTGGCAGGTTCCAGGGTCTGAGGAAGAGCCCAGTCACATCCTAGGGGATGAGTGGGAGGGTAAGCAGGAAGGCCCATACCTCAGAGGCCCCCCCCAGTCGCCCCCTGGGGAGGCTGTCTGCTCCCGAAGGGCTTGTGTAAACACGTGCATCTGTTGTAGAGTTTCCCGGTAGATCCTTGGAGCAAGTGCTACTGCCCCACATCAACACCTTCCTGCAAGGACATCTCAGCCCCATGTGGAGAAGCTTCAACCAAAGCCTGAACAGCCTCTCCCAGGCCATAAGAAACTTATCTCTTGATGTGGAGGCCAACCGACAGGCCCTCCAGAGGGTCCAGGAGAGCTCTGTGGCCAGAGCTGACTTCCAGGATCTTGGTGCCAAATTTGAGACCAAGGTCCAGGAGAACGCCCAGAGGGTGGGCCAGCTACGGCAGGATGTGGAGGGCCATCTGCATGCCCAGCACCTGTCCCTGTACCAGTCCCTCTTGGAGGTCCAGGCCGATGTGGACACCAAGCTGAAGAAGCTCCTTAAGGCCCAGGAGTCCCCGGGGGTCAACGGCAGCCTGGTCCTGGTGGCAGCAGGGGCAGCAGCGAGGCCGGAACCAGAGAGCCTGCAGGCCAGGCTGGGTCAGCTGCAGAGGAACCTCTCTGCACTGCATGTGGCCACTGCCCACAGGGAAGAGGAGTTACAGAGCACCCTCGCAGACATGAAGGCCACCCTGGCCCAGCACGTGGATGAGATCAAGGAGCTGTATTTGGAATCCGATGACACCTACGAACAGATCAGCAAGGTAGAGAGGCAGGTGCAGGAGCTTCAGGTGAACCACACTGCGCTGCGCGAGCTGCGGGTGATCCTGATGGAGAAGTCACTGATCATGGAGGAGAACAAGGAGGACATGGAGCGGCAGCTCCTGGAGCTCAACCTCACCCTCCAGCACCTGCAGGGCGCCCACGCGGACCTCATCAAGTACGTCAAGGACTGCAACTGCCAGAAACTCTACTTTGACCTGGATGTCATCCGGGAGGGCCAGCGGGACACCACGCGTGCCCTGGAAGAGACCCAGGTGAGCCTGGACGAGCGGCGCCAGCGGGACGGCTCTTCCCTGCAGGCCCTGAGCAGCACGGTGGCCGCCCTGTCGCTGGCGGTGGATGCGCACCGGGCGGAGGCCGAGCGGGCGCGGGCCGACGCGGCGCGGCTCCGGAGCCAGCTGCGCACGCTGGGCGGCGAGGTGAGCGCGCTGCGGGCCGCTGAGGCGGAGATGCGACGCGAGATCCGCCGGCTGCACGGCTCCTTCGCGGCCCTGCTGGAGGACGCGCTGCGGCACGAGGCCGTGCTGGCCGCCCTCTTTGGGGAGGAGGTGATGGAAGATATGTCCGAGGAGGCGCCTGACCCGCTGCCCCTGCGCTACGAGCAGATCCGCACCGCCCTGCTGGACGCGGCCAGCGGGCTGCAGGAGCAGGCCCTTGGCTGGGACGCGCTGGCCGCCCGGGTGACAGCCCTGGAACGGGCCTCGGGGACCAGCGGGCAGGCCGAGCGCCTGGAGCCCAATCGGGACGCGTCGCCAGCGGCGGCCGGCGGGCCGGATCTGGCTGGGCTAGCGCGGGAGCTCCAGCGCCTGAGCTCCCACATGGAGCGCGTGGGCCGGTGCTGCGAGGCTTCCTGGGCCTCCTCCTTCAACAGCTCCCTCGAGGGCCTTCGCGAGGAGCTCTCCACCACCGAGCGTGGCTTGCAGCGGCACCAGCGCCTCTTCCACAGCCTCTTTGGGAACTTTCAAGAACTCTTGGTAGCCAACGTCAGCCTGGACTTGGGGAAGCTGCAGGCCATGCTGATCAGGAAAGGGAAGAAGCAGCAGAAAGGTCTGGAAGCTCCCAGGAGGAGGGACCGGAAGCAAGTGGAGTCTTTGGAGGATGCGCATGTCAAAGGGCCGGTGCTCTGGGACGCAGGTGAGTTGCCCAGCTTGGGAAGGAGGCTGGGGGAGTCTAAGACTGTGTTCTCTGCCAACAGCGCTTCTGCCTCAGAGGGGGCCGGGGTGAAAGAGAGCAGGATGACCATCAGTCACCTCTACTCAGGACTGGCTTTGCCCTTAACCCACCTTCTATTTAGGACTAGGGAGGGGCCCCTCAAGCCACCTGGAGTATTAGAAGGTAGAAGTCACATGACTGAACTGTCAGTGAGCAGGCAGAGCCCCACCACGGAGATGTTTGAGGCTCATCTATACACCAGTGGTTGCCTGCCACTCTTAACTGTAGAGCAGGGAGGGGGGATGCCTCTCTTTCCTCTATAACCACACCCTCAAATCCCTCCAGCTCAGCTCTTTGCCCGACCCCGCTTCACCCCCCATGTTTCTTTAAGCTTTCCCCTGTATACAAGTGAGTGTGTGGATAGGGGCTGGTGTCCTCCGCCATGGGCAGCACGCCACAAGAAGTGAATATAGGGGAAAGCCTCGGGCCCCAAAAGGAGCTCGTTCTGCTAACATAGTGGACCCATGCTGCTGCTCTGAGCCAGGTCCCCCACAATGCCTTTCTTGGGCTTTGCCATGTTGAATCATCACAACAGCCCAATGATGCATTATCACTGCTGCCATCTTACCTGAAACAGCGTTAGTCAGGCAACTGTCCTGCTCACACATCTAGTAAGCGGCACAGAGGAACGCAGTCTGGCTGTCTCTAGGGAGCTGGCTCTTCACCTGTGAAAGGCCCTTGACTGGCCCCTGCAGGGCCCTGGGAAGCTGCCTCTGAGGCTGAAAGGATGAGCAGCCAGGCTTCCCAGCCCCTCCCTGAGTGTGGCCCTGGAAAGTGGACCCCTACACTCTGTGCCTCAAGTGACTCTACCCTGCCAGAGCGGCTGGCCTTGGAGCTTCGGCCGCCTCCTCACCCAGACCTGGGGCTAAGTACAAGGCCATCTGGGCCGTCCATACCCTCATGTAGCCTGGCACGTGGGCAGTCCAAGGCCTTGCTGAGGATCCCACCGCAAGCCTGCCCTGCTCCCACTCACTCCTCACTATGGCCCTGCAGGCCAGTGTCTCCCTGGGAGCAGTGGACATAGCACAGGCTCTAAAACCACTTACGTGTCTCAATTTCTTCCTCTGTAAAAGGGAGAACCACTACCTTCATCAAAGGGTTGTCAGGAAGACTAGCAGACACATTTACCAAAAACCTAGCACAAGGCTTAACATTGAGTAGAAACCAGTCAATGTTTCCCCATTTCTCCAGCATTTTCAGGGCTGAGGCTGTATCTACCTACACTCTTACATCTTTTTCTCTCTTGTGAGTGGTGCAAGGCCTCAGCTGCCTGATAGTTTAGGTATCTGGGTTTACCACTGCAATATTTTGTTATTTAAAAAAATTTTTTTCCTTAAAAGTAAAAATTCCCCCTTGTTTGTCTTATGGGAAGGCCAAAGGGCTTGACTCTGGCCCTGCAGGGAAGCCCACTCTCAGTGCGCCTGCTGGCAAATCAGTGAAGGACAACCCTTCCACCAAGGAGCACGTCGGGCCACTGGCTGGCCGGGGCGCTCCACAGAGGGCGCGCTAGTCCGGCCTTGCTTCGGCGGGGTGAGTGCGCCACCTCCTGGGTGCTGGGGGAACTGCAGAGCCAGTCTGTCTCACACAGATGGGAAAGCTATTCTGAACTAATTCTCAGAAAATCTTCCAGAACTAGAGAAAAGCAAAATTTTGTCATTCACGAGAATGCTGTTGGACTGGGAGCCAAAGAGTGGGGGCTCTAGTTCTGGGACCTAAGTCACTAACTGCTATGCAAATTGCTCCTCTTTTAGGCCTTGGTTTCATCCCCTGAGAAGTAGGGAGCTTGGTCTCAACAGAGAGGGGTTGGGGGGGGGCCACAGAGAGCCCACAGCTTGAGGGGGCAACAAGGGAGCACGCGAGGAACATGACCTCATCAGTACTGAGGCCAGTGTCATGGCCGGAGCCCAGTGGGACTCAGCCTTCCCATCTCATCTCCTGGCCAGGCGGCCAGGCAGCCCTGCTGGCTCCTTCCTCTACACTGAGCGGCTTTTCTGGCTCCAGGCCTGTGCGTGGGCCTGGCGGGCCGCTCGCCTGTGTTCTCTGTTTCATTCTCCTTAGATTGGCTAAAGTGCTTCAGGTGGGAAGAGCACCAGAAGTCAGGAGATCCACAGCTCCCAGCTTGGTCATGTGTGTCGTCTGGAGCAAGCTTTCCCTTTCTGGGACTGCTTCCCCCTCTGTAATCCCAGGGCTCTGAGCAACATTTGGAAAACATTAAAATGACCAGCTTGAAAAGACTTTTCTTCCCTGGTCCCACCTGCTTTTTCCTTCTCTCTCTAGGGTCCTGTGCTAAACATCCAGTAGGAGCTACCCTTCATTCCTTAATTATCTCACCAGGGTTAGCATTACTACTTTGCGGATAGGTAATATTTTCTCTCTTTCCCCTGGTATCTCAAGATCCCTAGCAGGTGGCAGGAATCTGGGAGTCAGAGACCTGGGTTCCAGTCTCAGCAAGCCATCTAGCCTTGGATGCCAGTTAAGCATGCAGGACTCAAAGTCTCCTCAATCAGGGTACTTCTCTCTCAAGGATGTTGGAAAGAAGGATCAAACAAGAAAGTGCTTTGTTAAAATGTACACCAGTAGAGACAACAGACTTGTATTTTCCTTTCTCTCAACTAGTGAAATACTGAGAATTGGCCAGTTAGCTCCCAAGATACATTGCTATTGGGAATATCTGGGTTATCTAGAAATAGGACCTATTTCTAATGTTAAGAAGGCGAGGAAGGCAGGTTTCGGTACAATTTTCCACCCGAGGGAGTGAGGGGCTGAGTCACTAACACTTTCCTCCTGCATTCCAGGCTCCCCTGTGGCCTTCTACGCCAGCTTTTCAGAAGGGACAGATGCTCTGCAGACAGTGAAGTTCAACACTACTTACATCAACATCGGCAACAGCTACTTCCCTGAACATGGCTATTTTCGAGCCTCTGAGCGTGGGGTCTATCTATTTGCAGTGAGCATTGAATTTGGCCCAGGGCCAGGCACTGGGCAGCTGGTGTTTGGAGGTCACCGTCGGACCCCTGTCTATACCACCGAGGAGCAGAGGGGTGGGAGCCCAGCAACGACCTTTGCCATGGCTGAGCTGCAGAAGGGTGAGAGAGTATGGTTTGAGCTAACCCAGGGATCAATAATGAAGAGAAGCCCTCCAGGCACTGCATTCGGGGGCTTCCTGATATTCAAGACTTGAGTACCAGGCACAGCTCTGACCAGACACTGTGGACTTATCCAGCTCACCTTGGCCTGGGGCTCAGGCCAGGGTTGGTCTGGAGACCATCCAATTGGTCTAGCTCTTCCCTGGAAACCTTCTGCAAAGACAACGTGGTATTTGTGGCCTCCCTCTAGATGCACTGGGTCTGGCTGTTTCTTAACGAAGAGAAGGACTGGAATGCTTCTCTCCGGGCAGGACCTGGTCCGGGGACATGTGAACCTTGGGTTGGCGTGCCTTCCGAGGCAGCATGGCTTGGATTCCAGCTCTTGGCTGTACCCTGTGTTCTATAGCTTCTTTGGTGTTTTGCTCCTCCTGTGGTTGGAAACTTCCATATAACACTTTAAACCTTTCTCCTGCTTCCCCTTCTCCTTCATCTTATGCTAGAAAATCATTCTTCCCTAGAAAGAATATGTTTAAATGGAAATGACATTTTGGACAATATTGGAAGCCAGTCTCCACCCACTGCAGGGCAGTAGGAGAAAGCCAACCTGTTTTGGTATCTGTCAGTCAAAAATGGAGACAAAGACCTGGTTGAGCTAACCAAGGGAAACAAACTTAGTATCTGTTCCTTAGTTTCAGTCCTTCCTTGAATTTATCTGTAACTTTAATTTTACTTTTCTCCTTGCCTCATGCAGGGTAAAGGCCAAGACATGCCAAACACAAACTAAAATGTGTATAGCCTTCACCTATTTTGCTTCCTCCAATAGCTTATGACCACCCTAGTTCTTATTAGCATTTCTAACCAGGAAGGGAGCTAAGGGAAGAGAAGGAAGACTGTAAAAATCTCCCTCAACAATTATCAACTTTGGAATAAAGTGAAGTCCTTCAGATCTCTGCCTGGTTTGCAGAGCAAACCAGGATGGCGAGCAAAAAGATTTGGTAAAGTAGGTAGAAATTTGGGACAAAATCAAACTATTTGGTATGTGATTTTCATTACTCCAGGCCATATGTGACTTCACAATTCCAGTTAATCCTACATAAAACACTCAGAGGCTTCCACAGTATCCACAAGAATACTGGATTAGACAGTACAGCTTGGAGTTGTGGTTATTCCTAAAATATCAATATATGGTTTTCAAAAAATTACAGGTCCTGACACAAACAGGCTTGAGAAAGCAGTCATCTACTTGTCAGGAAACATTTTTATTTTGGTAGTAGGCATTCAGTATTTGTTGAATATACCTCTCTCCGTAAGAAAATCAGATTGGTCTGGGTGATGAAAAAGGACAGAGTTGGTTGTCAGGGTTCCCAGCCCTTCTCATTGTTTCCTTGGGCTCATGGATTCAAATAATTGTCCCTTAGAATTTATTTACCACTAAGCTTGGTGTGCTTGAGATGCTAAAATATTCGTGTTAAAAGGAACAATATGCCAGGCCACTCTGCCACTGACGGTTTGACCTTGGGGTAAATCACAACCTCTCTTGAACGTTTCCATCTGTAGTATGAGGTGGTTAGTCTAACAGCTCTAAGTATCCTGGTATTTTATTTTCTTGACCACAGGTTTGGCTCTTGCCTACCTGCCCTTCCCTCTGGCCAGGGCCTCCTGCCCAGTACAGCTCAGCTACAAGACCAATCCTGACCCAAGGCGTGATGTATCTGGGCCACTCCTGAGCAAAGGTTGGAAAGCCAGTACCAGGTCATCCTTGCTGCTAGAAAGACAATGCTGTGTCTTCTTTCTGCTCAGTCCTGCTATTACTGGTCAGGCTGTGCTGATGACTAAATGGAAACATGCGGGTAATACAGTCTTATCATTTAAGACTTTCATTTGGAATTTACTGCATATAACAAGCAGAGTGAACTGATCTCCTCTATAAGGGACACATGTCCTGCAACCCTCATATGGCTGGTGCTATTCAATAGGGAGGTTATAAATGAAAGTGCTAACTGGTAAACTGCCAGCAGCATGGATGGGTAAGTCACTCCAGAATTTTCTGGGGTGAGAACTAGAGAGACAACAGTTTTTTTAAATAGGGTGCTTTCAATGCAAATTTCACAAAACCTTAATGTCAAGTTTAAGTGTAAATTTTCTGTTTAAACACTTCAATAACTAGGACCCCAGATTAACAAGAATTCTGAAGTTCATTTGATAGATTTCTTATCTCCATTAATATCTCTGGGTGGAGAATCTGTTTGAGTGCCCCCCCAAGTAGACCCCCCATTACCCAGGCCAATGTTAAAACACCCTTCACTTGTGGCATCCAGAACAAGACAATGACTGAGCAGAGTGGTATCAGACTTTCCCAAACCCGATGGAAAAAAAATACACACAAAAATACTCCAAAATATCATTGAAAAACAAGACAGAGTACCATAAGCAGGTCAGGAAATTTTAGTAATTCCTGGAAAACAGGAAGTAGAAGGGAGCAAGTGGAAAATGAAACAGCAATAGGAAATCATAACTCAAACATTTGAGAGACGGGAGTGATTTCACGGGAGCCCGAAACTCAAACTCAGCCCCTAACACACCTGGAGGGGTCCGTGGAGGAGAGGCAGTCAAGGCAGTGGGCAGTCAGTCCCAGCTGCCCCTTGTCTGAGCTAAGCAGCCGGCAGCAGTGGCCTCTGTTTTGAGCTAGAGCAGCGCCCGTCAACCCCGAGCTCTCAGTTACAGGGCAGCTACTGACACTTGGAGGTAAGAACCTCCCACACCCAGAAGACACATGTAACCTTATCACAATCAAGACTCCCAGGAGTGAATCTAGAGCTGTGTCTCCACAAACTAGTACCTGTCAAAATAACTCCTTATTTCAGAAACACCGTGAAGAGGATATATGGTCTATAAAAAGTGCTTCTCAAAACTCCCCTTTCCTCTCATGCTCTGAAGCTCCTCTGGTCTCCTGTGATGTTTCTCTCGAAAACATCCCAAACTCCTCTCCCAGCTCTAGCCTGAGCACCATTCCTCTATCCTCCTTCATCAACAAAGTTCCCCCAAACCTGGCCCAACAATGACAAAGCTCTTTTCTGGGGAAGGGGAAAGGTAAACAAGCAGAGTGAGGAAAGCCTGAATCCTCTTGAGTAGGTAAGAAGAGAGGAAAGGATTACTTACTTTTGCTCTAACAGCTAGTCCTATCACTCCTTGATAAAAACAGGAAGCTGACGAACACAGAACTGGGGTGAGCAGGGGTTGACGAATACACAAATGAGCAACTACCCCAAACTGCTAAACATTTGTGGAAAACTAGTCTCATGGACAAGAGGTTCCAAACTGAAAACTTTGGAATATATAAATCTCTAGAAACAATACAGGAAACTGGAAATGTAAATTGATTATTTGCCACCCAGATCCTGGTTTCCAAATATCATCCTTCCTAAAAGGAACCAAAGTGCCTTGGAGAAATGGCTGACTCAATGGCAGGGGCAAGGAAAGTACCAGATGAGCTTGGAACATCTTCATGTTCCCCAAAGTAAGAAGTGCTCAAAAATGGGCACGTGTCAAAAGGACTCAGGCGCCACCTTGATGAACTCCCAGTAGCCAAGTCTAGGTCAATTTGAGCATCAAAACAAAACATGACCTAATAGACCATAACTTATTGAACAAGAGTCCATACTGATAATAAAAAATAAACGAGAACAGAAGACTTATTCCTTGTAGCAGAATGCCAATTAATAAATGTAAATGGAATAATGGAATCAGAAAATCACCACTTTGTAACCACTGATTCACATAGAAGTTATCAATGGATGCTAAAACACAGTCTCAAAGTATCTCTTGTAATATACTAATTACAAAGGGAAAACAGTAACTTCATAGTAGGGAAACTAGGTGAGTATCACCTTAAACAAACAATCGACAATGACACCATCAGTAACCAGACACACTGACGCTGTGGCCTCCTGGTGGGATGCCCTGAGGGCACAAACATCATGTCCACAAAATCACTGGCCTTTACTCTAGAAAATGTTGGTATCGAAAGAGACAAAGCTGGAGAACTGTTTCAGATTAAAGGAGAATAAGGAGACAGGACACCTAAATGCAATGCAAGATTCTAGGCAGACTCTGGACCAGGAAAATGTGCTCAAGGACTTTACTGGAACAACTAGCAAAACTTGAATAAGGTCTGCAGACTATGGTATTGCTGATAATTGTTATGGTATAAATGTTAACTTTCCTGATTTTGAAAATTGTACATAATTGGTTATGTTAATTACCTGAAGAATTCAGGGATAAAGAGGCATGAGCTCTGTAATTTACTCCAACTAGTGCAGAAAAAAGTATGTGTATGTATGTGTTTGTACACAGACATTCCCAAGATGAGCCTTTGTAACTCTTGAATACACACAGAATGACAAAGCAATTGTGACAAAATGTAAGTTTATGAATCTGGATGAAGGGTAAACGGCATTCTTTATACTATTTTTGCAACTTTTCTGGAAGTTTGACATTTTTTCAAAATACAAATAAAGTTAAAACAAAATCTGGTTGTTGAAATAAAAACACTCAGCAGGTGGGCTGAAAAGCACAAGGCAGGATGAAACAAACATATGAAAGACATGTTAAGAAATATGGAAGCAACATCCACGGGACCTAATATTTGTCTAATAGCAGTTCTAGAAAGAGGAAAGTAAAAAGGGAAGGGGAAGACAGTAGAGAAGTGATGGAAGAAAAGTTCCCAGATCTAAGGAAAGATTAAAAGGACCCAATTAGTACTAAGTAACAGAATGAATGTATCTAGACATGGCAAGTTTAAACTTCAAAACATCAAAAACAAAATTTAAATTCTATGTTTCTTGAATGAAAAAAATAAGTTAAACTAAAAAGGACTGAATTAGACACATATCAGACTTCTTACTGGCCACAGGGATGCTGGAAGATCACAGAGTAGAATCTTCAGAGTTAGATTCTCTCTTCAACCTAACTACTAGCCAAGTATGAAGACAGAATCAAATAATAAAAATTACTTTTAAAGTGTTCAATTGAAATGCTTTTCCCAACAGTGTTGGTCTTTTCTTTTTTTGCCAGAGCCTTTCCATTCTTTCTTTTAGTGTTTTTCAACACTTATTTGGACTTTAGTCATACAGGAGAGCAACAGAGAACAGAGCAGCAGCTGTGCTTCAACCTGATTCTAAAGTTGCTTTCAAAAAAGACTCCTCCCCTAAAAAAAACGCCCAAGTTCTTTCTTTGTCTAGCTTAAAAATACTTTCAATATAAGAATTTCATACTGACTTCTAAACAATGGTAACATTTCAGGTTCCCTGGATAAAATCTAGGCCATGACATTTTTCCCAGAACTAGAACAAAAAATTTCACCATTTGTATGGAAACACAAAAGACCCCGAATAGCCAAAGCAATCTTGAGGAAGAAAAACGGAGCTGGAGGAATCAGGCTCCCAGACTTCAGACTATACTACAAAGTTACAGTAATCAAGACAGTATGGTACTAGCACAAAAACAGAAATATAGATCAGTGGAACAGGATAGAAAGCCCAGAGATAAACCCACGCACATATGTCACCTTATCTTCGATAAAGGAGGCAAGAATATACAATGGAGAAAAGACAGCCTCTTCAATAAGTGGTGCTGGGAAAACTGGACAGCTACATGTAAAAGAATGAAATTAGAATACTGCCTAACACCACACACAAAAATAAACTCAAAATGGATTAAAGACCTAAATGTAAGGCCAGACACTATCAAACTCTTAGAGGAAAACATAGGCAGAACACTCTATGACATAAATCACAGCAAGATCCTTTTTGACCCACTTCCTAGAGAAATGGAAATAAAAACAAAAATAAATGGGACCTAATGAAACTTAAAACCTTTTGCACAGCAAAGGAAACCATAAACAAGACCAAAAGACAACCCTCAGAATGGGAGAAAGTATTTGCAAACGAAGCAACTGACAAAGGATTAATCTCCAAAACATACAAGCAGCTCATGCAGCTCAACATCAAAAAAAAAACAACCCAATCCAAAAATGGGCAGAAGACCCAAATAGACATTTCTCCAAAGAAGATATACAGATTGCCAACAAACACATGAAAGGATGCTCAACATCACTAATCATTAGAGAAATGCAAATCAAAACTACAATGAGGTATCACCTCACACCAGTCAGAATGGCCATCATCAAAAAATCTACAAACAATTAATGCTGGAGAGGGTGTGGAGAAAAGGGAACCTTGTTGCACTGTTGGTGGGAATGTAAATTGATACAGCCACTATGGAGAACAGTATGAAGGTTCCTTAAAAAACTAAAAATAGAACTACCATATGACCCAGCAATCCCACTACTGGGCGTATACTCTGAGAAAACCATAATTCAAAAAGAGTCATGTACCACAATGTTTATTGCAGCACTATTTACAGTAGCCAGGACATGGAAGCAACCTAAGTTCCATCGACAGATGAATGGATAAAGAAGATGTGGCACATATATACAATGGAATATTACTCAGCCATAAAAAGAAATGAAATGGAGGTATTTGTAATGAGGTGGATGTAGTTAGAGTCTGTCATACAGAGTGAAGTAAGTCAGAAAGAGAAAAACAAATACTATATGCTAACACATATATATGGAATCTAAAAAAAAAAAAAAAAGGTCTGAAAAACCTAGGGGCAGGACAGGAATAAAGATGCAGACATAGAGAATGGACTTGAGGACACGGGGAGGGGGAAGGGTAAGCTGGGACGAAGTGAGAGAGTGGCATGGACATATATACACTACCAAATGTAAAACAGATAGCTAGTGGGAAGCAGTAGCATAGCACAGGGAAATCAGCTCGGTGCTCTGTGACCATCTAGAGGGGTGGGATAGGGAGGATGGAAGGGAGACGCAAGAGGGAGGGGATATGGGGATAGTTGTATACGTATAGCTGATTCACTTTGTTATACAGCAGCAACTAACAACAACGTAAAGCAATAATACTCCAGTAAAGATGTTAAAAAAAAAAAAAAAATCTAGGCCGTGAGTAGTGAGGTGGGTGCAGGGAGCACTGGGGTATCTGTAATCACTCTGAATTTCATTCTGAGCAAGTAACTGGACAAAGATCAGAAATATAAAGTTCAGAGGAGTAACAGGTAGGCCACATATATTGCATCTAAAAAAGAAAACAATTCAGTAACAATTCAATAACCTTTCAGCCCTAGTCTCTGCTTCTATCTGAAATATTTTTTCATGTACCTTTGCACTTGAACTAAGTTTCCTTTTACTGATTCCCAGCTTCAGGGTGACTTGCCCATTTGCTCTTACGCTGAGCTCACAGTGTTTAACTCCCCATGCCTAGAACAGTGCCACTGCCATTAGGTGGCCTCTGCCTATACTTCTGGCCAGCCACCTGCAGTGGACTGTGTCCACTTAGGCTGTACTGCTCCAGGGCTGAAGCCAGGCTTTCTTAGGAATATGCATCCAACTGAAGTATGAAGTGCAAGAAATGGTCCATGCATTAGCAACAGGCAGATAAATATTTCTCCAAGAGAATGAAGACTTAATGACTGAATTAGCGTCTGTTTAAAATTACCTACAAGGATTAGACTATTCTGGAAGAACAGTATCTCATTTCTTAATGTCTACTCTATTAATGCTACTAATAATGTTAAAGAAACCTTGGAAATAGTCACTCTTCCAACTAAACAGGGAGAGTAACATTATGCTGAGAAGGAAGAATTAATATATCTACCCAGTTTTTGAGTCAGCTTTTTATAGATGGAAAAAAAGCTAGGAAGTATTTGATAGGCCCAAGAAATCCCTGAGTCTTCTTTATCAAGCTGCACAAGAGTACATGCTATTGTTTCAAGAAACTTGTCTTACAGTAACACTAAATGAGGATTCCAGTAAGGAATCTATAATAGGCTATCTCCAAACATGTATTTTTTTTTTGGCGGGGGGGGGGGGGGGGGGTAGACATCAACTAGTAACAAATCTTTTTTTTTTTTTGTAACAAATCTTTTGTAAGGATTTAACACGTTCAAACGCCTACAAAAAGGCATCACAAGGCACACTGAGTGAATTTACACACAACTGAAAACAGCTCTGACAGGTGGTGAGAACGATTTTGCTACAGAACAGAAGGAAAGCTACCTTTACTTCCCTAAGTTTAAGCTTTTAAAACAGCATTTGTTGCAGCAGGAACACCATAAGGCCAGATAAATGGATTACACTACTCTAACTAAAAGAAGCTAGTTACAGGCAAGAAATCAGGCACTCTATTAGCAGAAAGAGAAAAAACTTGGAAGAAATTACCTGGCCAGGTAGTGAGATGAGCACTCTCTTAACACTGCTCTTAGGAGTGTAAATGAGAAACCCTTCTTGGCAGCAAGATTGCAATATTTATCAAGAATCTCAGATTTTTTTTTTTCATCTTAAAGAATCTTTTAAAAGTTCATATCCACTGGTTCCATTTTTAGGAGTGTAATCTAAGAAAATAAATATATGAAGATTTATGTACAAGGATGTTCAATATATTGGTTATATTTTCCCAAACAATGAAAATAACCCAAATATTCAACAGGGAATTATAAAAATAAATTGTTCCATCTACTTAGTGGAATGCTATGTAGTCAATTTTTTAAAAAATGTTTTCAATGGATATATAATGACATACTATGATCTTAACATTGTAAAAAAGATATGTAGCAGCAAAAAAGATCAAAAAGAAACATTCAACTGTAAATAGTTGTAGTATCTGGCAATAGGATTTTGAATGATTTCATTTGCTTCTTTATTCTTTCCTATGTTTTCCAAAATTTCTGTAATGAGTACATATTTTTAGAATTAGAAAAAATGTTTTGTTCTTTTTTTTTTTTAAAGGAAAATAATCCTTGGCTATAATAGGCTTATATAACTATTATAAGTTCTCTATCTACACAAAGGAGTGTGTGGCCACTTACCTGCCCTGTGTCCCACACTGGGTTTCTGGTGGCTGAAATGCACATCTCAGGGACATCTGTATGTACACTAACTTATTTGTCATAAAATTTCACTGGATACGTGACTTCTGATACACAATATAGTCCAAGCAGAGTATCACAAAACACATCACTAAAGTATACTAAAATAAGGTTATTTACTTAAAAATGATACACTGGATGTAATCTATATATAGAACAAAGCAATTAATGGTAAACTTAATAATAAGGCACCTTTTAAACCAGATGCTATACAAAATACATTTAGTGTGTTACATATCAAAGATGAATCTATGTTTTTGGTGTTTTACAAATGCATAATAAAACTGCTTGTTTTTAACCTTCTTTCAGTGTCTATGTACATCTTTCCTAATTAAGCTATAATGATACTTTCATTTTATACAATATATACTACATTTTAGTTTTTAAATGGGCAAGGACAACAGTCACTAAAAGGGCTTAAATAATTCCATTGAAAGCATAGTACAGAGCACAAGCTAAAATTACAATATATTTAATCCTTTGCAAAAGCAGTATTCACATACCTTCCTTATAGGATGATTACACATAGCTTCATGTGATGCTGCCCTAGATTTAATCTGCTCTTTATGAACGTTATCAGCTCTCTGCAGTTTTCACTGTGACTCTCGTAACAGCACAGAGGCAAGAAGATGAACTGCTACACTGCTATTTTAACATCTGACCCAAGCAAATAATAAATATTACCACTTCTAAACAGTACAAGAGCTGCAACAATCTTTAAAAAAATCAATTCGTATTTCTGCTGTTGAAATTATTTTAGATATTTAAACATTTCAAAACGTGTATGAAAAGAAAAATAAATAATTTAATTTATAAAATCTTGCCTGGAATAAATTATTCAATATCAAATTTGATCTTGGGCCAACTTAGAGATGCATGATTCTTTAAATATTGTATTGCATTTTTGTTCTAAACAGAAGCAAAGCATCTGGGGAAAAAAAGGTACTGAATATTTTTTAGAGTGAACAAATAAAAAATCTGGCACATTCTAGGAAAACATAATTTTCAAAAACTATAGGTCACTTTCTAAGCTCAAAAACACTCCTGAAATTGGAAAGGCAACACAAAATGTTGACTGAAATATCTTTTGTGAAAACATTTCCAGAGAAACCAGATTCGAATTTTATGCTTCAGAAACTTGTCCAATAAGAAAGCACAGGGAAAGCTTAGAATAGACACACTGAAGCCAATTCCTAGCATGCATGCCTTTAATTCTAGAGATATTGATATTTACCAGTATAAAGAGGATTCATAAGGAGAATTTTCTTTGAGGGAGGATTAACTTCTGTTATATTCAGGTAGTTTTGGTTTTTTGTTTGTTTTGATATTTTAGTTAAAGGGATGACAGACAGAAGCTACACATTTTTAAGATGCTAAGTTGTAAGCAGGACCAAATAATGGCTTCCAGGGTTTTACAAATTATTATTTATGGTACTATGTAATACTTCCTCTTTTACTCTTTAAATATTTAAATATGAACTTAGAAATTTAAGAGTAAGAATAAAAGGAGAGAAAAAAATAGGTTTCATGCAACTTTTTTTCGACTTTAGGATTTCAAAAATGGAATCATTTGCTTTTTAAAGAACATGTAATATTAGAAAATATTTTTATTGAACAAGTTTCTTGATATCACTTTTAATAAATCAATTTTAAAAATCACTATAATGCTCTTGTACTTATATATTATCTGCAATTGTCTGCTTCCACATACTAACATTTCTAAGAATAGAGTTTGCCTTTCCTTACATTTTTTTCTTTATTATTAAGACGACAAATTATTTTCAAGATTTACAGTTTATCAAATAAAAAATAAATCAAGGTTAACCTTATACTAAGTAGATTAGAGCTCATAAGTATTCTTAAATCACTTGGAAATTTAGATAAAAATACCTGTACCTCTCAGTACAGAGATGGGGAAAACATTCTCAAACAGGAAGTTATTGGGTACTATGTATATCAATATATAAATTTACTTATCTTGATGAACACTTCAAACTTTAGTTATGTTAGATGAAAATTATTAAACTTGGTCAAAACTGTTAAAGCAAGTCTCAAATTTGTGATTGATGTATAGACAAATATGTAAGCATTTCATCCTTAAATGTCAGTCACATTTTTGGCAATGGATGGATACATGCTCTGATTCCTCCCCTTTAAAGATTGTTTTAGCTATGTTGTGATATAATCACATTTATTTTATGCTATATTCAAGAAAACTGTCTCACTTTATGCACCCATGAGTTGTTTGTTCAGAATAAGACATTAATATTTAAAAGGCATTACAGAAGTATGGTAAGTTTAAGTAGATCAGAATTACTCCTTGGGGAAACAAGGCATCCATAAAATATGTAGCATTTTATTGAATAACAGCTATATGGTAATAGATATAGGCACTGACTAGATATTGAACTTTTTGCCTGACTCTTCACTGTCTTCACAAACTTACGGAACAGAAATCATAAAACCAAAAATCTCAAATGATTTAAATGTCTAAAACAGTTGTTGACAAATGTATATTAACTCTGAGACAGAAATTTCTAATTGGAGGATCCTTTCATAAAGGAGAATTGAGATGATGGCATCTTAATGAAAGTCTATACCTATGGTTAGTTCTTGATATTTAAACAAAGTCCTAGACTTGATATAGTACTTTGAATTAATTCTGAAAATTTACATGTAGTTCTACTTTACAACATTTTTTTTCTGATGATCTTTTAATTTTTTTTCCCTTAAGGATGGGATATGAGGTACACATGAGCTGGTTTCTATAGTATGAATGTATGTACATATATAAAATATGGTCGTAAAGGAGCAGGTGTTTTGCAAGTAAAGCATATTATACACAAAATATAAATAACTTCCCTTTTAAAAGTTACTGAGAATAAAGAATACAGAACATGGTTACAGGCACTTACATTGCTATCAAACGCAGTAATTAGTATTCACTTCAATAAGAAGTGTTTTCTTTAGAAGGTTCATGGCATTGGAAGTTCCAACTTTGGATAGGATGCTTTTCATGACAAAAATAATAATTACAAAAAAAAAAAAAAAAAAAAGAGTTTGTGGTGGGAGGAAAACAGTCCAAATTTACATACACTTTAAACTCCTTTTGGCCTTTATATCAACTTTAATGTTAAAAAATAAAGTTGGTGGAGAAGCTAGCTCACTTGCAAGGTAAATGGCTTTTATGTGATTGGCAAATCTTGGTCAGATAATGCATTTTTAAAGCACAAAACCAACAGCCACCAATATCTTCCTGTGCATTCATAAATTATTTTCTTCTAATTCAAATGGCAGCAGAGGAATTCTGGTATGCATGTATGTACACAGACACACACACACACACCATTATCAAGGCATGACAAACTATCATAAACTAAGCAGTATCCCAAACAGATCATGATCCATAGGCTGTTTACAAAGGTAGAATACAAATAGATTAAATTTTCTCAGGTAGAAGGTAAAAGTGTATATTTCTCCATCTCTGCTGAATTCATTTATCTTCTTAAGGCTTTCACAGAAAGCACCATTTTATGAACAGGTAATTCAGTACCCAGAGTTTGACTGGAGACATTAATCAGGATTGAAGTCTTGATGCAGTTCATAAAAACCCAATAAAAAAAAGGCATCAAAAACCACATTTATAATAAAGCTGTCCATATATAAAGAATGAAGTGTTTAGAAGAAGTTCCCAGCTTGTATTCTACAGAGTACTGAAAGGTTTAATATTAGCAGCCTGTGAAGGTGTAGTGAGGAAAGAGTCTGAGAACCAAGTCAACATCCTTATTCTATTCTAATTCCACCCGTTCCTTGGGTGAAAACAGTTCTTGCAGTCTAGAATTTCTCCTCATGATTATTTGTCTGTCAAATCTTTACATCTTGAGATTCAACCATCTTGGCAAGTGTCTTCTTGATTCTCAGAGCTGTAAGTCTGGAGGCTGGATTGTGAGCCCAGCATTCTGACATTAGCTTCAAAACTGCTCGTAGACACTGAAAAGTAAAGAGAATGTAGTGAGTAGGTAAATATCATTGGCAACACTCAGCAATCACTTCCTAAGGGGACTGAATTCCACTTACTTCATCACTGTTCCATCGATTAGACACAATTGGCCGCAAACGTTTGACACACACAACCTCACGCATATCTTCATATGATGGATCATTGGGTACCATGTTATAATATGGTAACTGGTACTCTTCTACAATTCCTGTAGTGAGTGAGAAAGTATAGTGGGCACAAAAACGGTGGCTGGACAAAATACATCAATCCATTCAGTACCTCCTACTGAACTATGGAACTGAAACAAATCCCTCCATAAAGTAGAAAAGATTACAGAGTGGATGATTCACTTTTAACAGTAAAGGTATGTTCTCTTTTTCTAATGTCTAATTATTTTCTCTACCCCCACCATAGCTGTCCATATTGGACATACCAATATCCCTTAAAATAAGCAAGGTGAACCACTCACCCTAAATTTTCAGTCTAATTATTTATGTACACAATTGTTTCTACTAATGGATGAGGTTTTAATTTTTTTAATTATTTTTTTTCTGCAGTAGAAAGACAACACATATGCAGAAAAGAGTTAATAAAGCAGACCTGAAACTGCTATTCTTAAAAGGCCTGCTTGCAAGACTGGCACTTGACTGGTGTCTGGGAACTTGCCTGGTAAACAGCTCCCTACACTCATATAAAACTAAAGGAAAAGGCGAGTCACTGTTCCTAGACTGTTTGTGCCAACAATATGGTTTATGCTGGACACCTGGCTTTCTTTCTAGGAGTTTGGAATTTTGATACATACTAGGCAGAGGATGCCCACGTGACCAGCCTCCAAAAAAATCTTTGGGTACTAAATCTCTAATGAACTTCCCTGGATGACAATATTTTACACATTATCACAATTCATTGCTGGGGTAACTTAAGAAAATCCCGAGCGACTCCACTGGGAAAAGACTTTTGGAAGCTTGTACCTGATTTCCTCTAAACTTTCTGCCCCATGCACCTTTTCCCTTTGCTAATTTTATGTGTAGCCTTTCAGTGTAACAAATTTTAGCTGTGAAGACAACTATATGCTGAGTCCTGGGAGTCCTAATGAAATCACAGAACCGGGGAGTGGTCCTGGGGATCCCTGACACACACGACATCTAAATTATACAACTGGAGGTGTTATTTTTTGAATGATGAGTATACAAACATAACCAGAAACATGCTACCTAAACTCCTACCTCCTGTGATACAACGACGAGCCATTTCCCAAATAATCAGGCCAAAGCTATAGATGTCAGCCATTATGTAGGGCTGGAAATGGTTTTTATTCAGGCTTTCATCTAGCACTTCTGGAGCCATGTAGCGTTTGGTACCCACCCTAGTATTCAAAGGTACATCAACTTCATTTGTATCACTGAAACAGAAGACAGACAACGTCCAGGTTGAGGGCCAAGAACAAAATCGTTTCTCACCTATTTTTGTCGCATATTGTAAAAGTCAGGGTCTCTCTTTGTATATATATAACAAAATAAAATAAAGATCTATCTATCTATCTAATATGTCTATATTCCCTTATCAGAAATCCTTGGGGTCAGATGTATTTTGAAATTTAGCATCTTTCAGGTTTAAAAAAGTAATATACCCTTTAAATATATGCTATATATTATATAAATCTCCAGCAGGGTCTGCAAGCAGTACTCAATCAAAATCATTAGTAAGTACACAGTGAAAAACTAAGTATGAATATTCATACTAAGCTGGATAAATAAAGACAGTAAATACCTCACATCAGTTCAAGTCAAGTTTTGTCACCAAACAAGTTTTGTGCCTCTCTAAGAAAGAGAACAATACTGAATATAAAAAAAGTGGTACATAATTATATCCCAGAACAAGTGAATGTGAAAATTAATTGAATCATTTGCTTTTATCATTCTCATGTGATCCTTTGTGATTTAGGATTACATTTTTTTTCTTTATGGGTCCAACCAACTTAGTTCTATTGTGAGTAATGTTTACATAATCATATTGAAATGATGTTTATTGTTTTTTTCAATTTTTGGAGTAAACTTTAGAGTTAGAAGACATGAATGATTTGTTTTTAGGTCCCCAGATCTATTAGGTTCTGAAAACTACTCTGAGGCAGAGATTAATATAACGTATTTTATATTTTCTTAAATTAGCATCTGATGAATATTTGAGCCAATAAACACTCCACTGATAAAAACAACAGGATTAGAATACTGTAAAAATGATGGAAGAAGATTAAAATTTTTTAACGTTTGCTTTATTATGGACTAGTACTTCTATTTTATGGCCTGAAATGAGTTTTGAAATGTGAAATGGCTGCTGTATTCCAGAATTATAACATTAAAACAATTTAAATAGTTTTCTAAAAATCTGATATTCTCATTGTTTAAAAATGTTGACAACATCAAGTAGTGATGAAGAAATGGCGTACTTATATCTTGTTTATGGGAGTGTAAACTGATGCACGCTTTCTAAAGGGATAACCTACAACATACTATTAATATAAATTAATATGTACATACTCTCTGTCTAGCCCCTTCTCTAGCAATCCATCATGAAGAAATACTTGTACAAGTATTCAAGGATATTATAATATGGATAAAATACAATATTCATTAAAGCATTTTTAAAATAAGAGAGATAAACTGGAGGCAACTTTAATGCTCATCAGTTGGGTCACAGGTGAAATAAATTATAGTACATCTATAAAATGGAAAACTTTCCTTAACACTGTTAAAAAGAACGAAGTAGATCTATATATACTGAAACGGAAGGATGTCTAAGACAATAAAAAGTAGGAAATCAAGAATTATGTAGAGTAGGATGTCATTTTTGTTAAAAACAGAAAACACAATGACAACAAAACACGAAGACGAAAACCCCCCAAAACCCAATTTATATAATTATATAAGCACAGATACATGTTTGGAAATCCACTGTCCTGAATACAAACACAAACAGGTAAATATCTTTAGGAGATTACAATAATTTCAAAACAGTAGGTAAAGAACCGCTCACCTGTTGAATTTAACAGCAAGGCCCAGGTCAGCAATACAGCAACTTCCATTTTTCTTGATGAGGATGTTTTTGCTCTTGAGGTCGCGATGAGCAATTGCAGGCTTTCCTTGAGTGCCATAAATTTCTGTGTGGAGATGGCACAGACCACAGGCAGCTGAGTAAGCCAGCTTAAGCAGGGCTCTGGTGTCTAGTGTAGCACATTTCAGGAAATCATAGAGGGATCCGTTTTCATGGTAATCGGTAATCAAATAGAGCTGAGTCCAGGAACCTGTACCTTTAATATCTGCTGCTATAAAACCTGTTCAATTAATGAATTTAAAAGGTTAGTTATCAGACGTGGCTAGGAAGAATAATGAATGCTCATTTAGGATATTGAGAATAACTTAGGTATAATCAACAGGTAATAAAAATTTAACTTGACTGACAAAATCTCTTGAATATGTTACCAAAATTTTTATTTCTGTCATTTACATATAAAAGTCTATACTTTTGTAATTAATTTAAAGTAATCTTAATGATAATCATAAAAATGATAATAATATGACTAAGAAAAAGATCACATATATAATAACCTAGGGAAATGTTATTAATCTACATGATTCTGTAAGTATGAAGAACTATAAAGAAGGAATGTGGAAAAGGCTCTTCATTTCAAACTGAAAAGTGGACCCATTAAAATAATAAAGTTAGGGCTTCCCTGGTGGTGCAGTGGTTAAGAATCCACCTGCCAATGCAGGGGGCAGGGGTTTGATCCCTGGTCCGGGAAGATCCCACATGCCTCAGAGCATCTAAGCCCGTGCGCCACAACTACTGAGCCTGCGCTCTAGAGCCGGCGAGCCACAACTACTGAACCCCACGCACCACAAGTACTGAAGCCCGCATGCCTAGAGCCCATGCTCTGCAACAAGAGAAGCCACTGCAATGAGAAGCCCACACACTGCAATGAAGAGTAGCCCCCGCTCACCACAACTAGAGAAAGCCCGCGTGCAGCAACGAAGACCCAACACAGCCAAAAATAAATAAAATAAAAATAAAATTAAAAAATAATAATAAAGTTAAATATGTTCAACTAAGAGTTTGCTTCTAACTAAGCCAACTCCCACTTGCCCATCAATGCCTTATCACATTTGCCTTTTCAGCCTGGCTCACTGACAAGCAAGTTCACAATACTGGCTTCCTTTCTTTCTCCTTTCTCTTCTCCTCCCTCTCTTCAGAAAAAGGTGAATGCTGAGTTGAATAATGTTCCCCCCGCCTCATTCATGTCCACCTGGTACCTATAAATGTGACCTTATTTGGAAACAACGTCTTTGTAGATATAATCAAGTTCAGATGAGGTGATACTAGGTTAGAGTGGGCCCTAAATCAATGACTGGTATCCTTATAGGAAGAGGGAAATATGGATACAGACACACAGGAAGAAGGCCATGTGCCAACAAAGACAGAGATAGGAGTGTGGTCTCCCAAGCCAAGGAATGCCAAAGATAGCTGGCAATCACCAGAATCTGGAAGAGGCAAGGAAGGGTCCTCCCCTAAAGCCTTCAGAGAGCATGGCCCTGCCAACACCTTGATTTTAAACTTCTGGCCTCCATAACTCTGAGAGAATTAAGTTTCTATTGTTTTAAGCCACCTAGTTTGTGGTACTCTGTTACGGACAGTCCTAGGAAACTAATATAATTAGTATAGGAAACTATACTCTTAGTAACATGCTATGCACTCTCTAAATTAAAGGGCAAGGAAATAGTACCTGAATGGAAAGTCAGGGAAGGTAGATGAGTTTATGCACCCTACTGATCAGATCATACCTAGGTCATTTTGCTACTGTGTAAATGGGGGTGAGGAGAGAGACCTACTAAGCATAGAACATAATAAATGAAGCTACATCTTAGGAGGGAGGGGGGTGATTTAATTTGCAACAGGCAAAGGTACATATAGTTCAAGTTACCCTAGAAAATTGCTTAAATTACTTTTAAAAGACTTGTTTTTTTGTTACTATATGAGTAAGTCCAATAAACTATATTACTTCCACTTTGAAACTCACTGCTGTTTCTCCACAGCTGGGTAGTAAATATAGACATACCTCGTTTAATTGAGCTTCACAGATACTGTGTTTTTAACAAATTGAAAGTCTGTGGCAACTCCTGCCACAAGTCTATAGGAGCCGTTTTTCAAACAGCATTTGCTCACTTCATGTGCTATGTTTTGGTAATTCTCACAAACCTTCAAACTTTTTCATTATTATTATATCTGTTATGGTGATCTGTGATCAGTGGTCTTTGATGTTACTACTGTAATTGTTTGGCATTTTTTAGCAGTAAAGTTTTTTTTTTTTTTTGTTTTTTTTTTGAAGATTTATTGATTGACTGATTGCTATATTGGGTCTTTGTTTCTGTGCTAGGACTTTCTCTAGTTGCGGCAAGCAGGGGCCACTCTTCATCGCGGTGCGCGGGCCTCTCACTATCGCGGCCTCTCTCGTTGCGGAGCACAGGCTCCAGACGCGCAGGCTCAGCAGTTGTGGCTCACGGGCCCAGTTGCTCCGCGGCATGTGGGATCTTCCCAGACCAGGGCTCGAACCCGTGTCCCCTGCATTAGCAGGCAGATTCTCAACCACTGCGCCACCAGGGAAGCCCCGCAGTAAAGTATTTTTAAATTAAGGTATGTACATTGTTTACTAGACATAATGCTACTGCACACTTAATAGACTACAGTACAGCATAAACATAACTTTTATATGCACTTGGAAACCAAAATATTTGTGGGACTTGCTTTATTGTGATATTTGCTTTATTGCAGTGGTCTGGAATCCAACCCCAAAATATCTCCGAGCCATGTCTGGAAAGTGGTTGGTTGCCATTCAGGACTGGGTTGTATTTAAACTGTATATTCCACTAGACTTCCTTTAGCCAAATGCACACAACTGAACTCACATATGTTTTCAAAGCCCAAGTGCCAGGCTTCCACCGGCATCCCACTAACCTTGAAGAATATGGAACTGACTAAAATCAAATGTGTACTCACCGAGTATGTTTTCATGGCGCATTAGCACAGTTTGATAGATTTCCGTTTCTCGAAACCAGCTAGCTTCTTCAGTGGTAAAAAACACTTTGACTGCCACTTTCTCACCACGCCATTTACCCATCCACACTTCTCCATATCGGCCTTTACCAACTTGCCGAACCATCTGAATCTGTTTGGCAATAGTTCGCTGAACCTTCATAGAAAAAAGTAAAATGAGAAGAACATATTAAGATTGAGAAAGTGGTTTAACAGGGCATCCCATCAAAAAGGATGGTATATACAACCAACCAACTCCAAGATTAACATATATACAGTAGCCTCCATATCCGTTCCGCATCCTTGGATGTGGAAGGCCGACTGTAAGGGACCTGAGCATCTGTACATTTTTGTATCTGCAAGGGGTCCTGGAACCAACCCCTGAGGTTGATCCTGAGGGAGGACTGTACTGTATTCAAAAGGAGATGAAACAATGTACAATATATTCTAAACTCACAAAATAACAGGTTAGTCAATATGGCAGATTGTTTGCAAAAATGGACTATATAATTCCCCTCCCAGTACACACACCCTTGGGTAGTCTCCTCCACAGACTCTGGGCTTGGCTACATGACTTGCTTTGGGCAAAAGAACAACAGCAATTGTAAAACAAGTGAAAAGTCTTTGTGCACTGGGGCTTGCCCTTTCCTGCCATTCTAGGGCACCCTGTGACCAAAATGAGCAAAACCGTACCAACTGTTGGCCATGTACATAAACTATACCATTTGGCTCTAGCTGAGCAAATTCAGAAAAAGAACTGCCCAGAAGACTCACAGAATCATGAAAAATAACAAATGTTTGTTGTTTCAAGCCACTAAGCTTTGGGGTGGTTTATCATGTAGCAAAATCTAAATAACAGTTAAAAATACTCAACTCAGTCTGTAAGACCTTACATGATCTGGTCCCTGCCTAACTCTCCTGCCTGATCATTGACTCTAATCCCCTACCCTCACCCCTCTTATTTACCTTGTTTCAATTTTTAGAATTCACTCAAGCTCATTCCTGTCTCAATCTTTTTGCATGTGCAGTTCCCTTTACTTAAGAGTGTTGTTTCTCTCTTAAACACCTTCATAGCATATACATATTTCTCAGTTGCTGCACTTATCACAATTTTATTATTATTTATATACATATTTGTTTGAATTCCATCTCCCACTACTCACAGAATAGAGGTATTTATTTAGGACAATACTTGAAGTACAATGCTGCTTTCATTAATATTTGTTGGATGAAACAGGCAGGTAAATTGCTACCTTTCATTTTCAGAAGCATTAGCAGCCATTCTAAATTTAAAAAAACAACACTAAGGTCCCGGTTAGAAATGTAGCTAAAATGGGCTAGATTTTATGACCATCTAAACTGACTTACTTTATGTATCACTTATTACAAAATCCTTTTGTGATTTCGTTTTAGAAAGCCAGAATTATTGAGGTCTAATTTACATATACTAAAATGCACTCTCTTCGACAACTGTGTTTTGACAAATGTATACAGTTATGTAACCACCAACATCACAATTAAGATACAGAACATTTCTATAACCCAAAAAAGTTCCCTTTACTGCTTGAAAGTCAATCACCTCCCCACCTACCTTCAGTCCCTGGCATGACTGATCTCTTTTCTTTCCCTACAGTTTTGAACATGACATAAATGGAAACATACAATAGGTAGCCTCTGTATCTAGCTTCTTTAATTCAGCATAAAATACTTTGAAATTTACCTGTGTTGCTATTGCATGCATCAGTAGTTTGTTCCATTTTACTGACAAGCAGTATTCTACTCAATGAATGTACCACAATTTGTTTATCCATTTACCAACTGATGGACTTTTGGGTTGTTTACAATTTATTATGACTAAAGCTGCTATGAACATTCACAGTCAGTCTTTGTATGGACATGTTTGCATATTCCTTCTGTAAACAATTAGCAGAAGGACTGCTTCATTGTATAAAAAGTATATGCTTAACATTTTAGTCAGCTATCAACCTGTTTCCCAAAGTAGCTGTATTTTGCATTTCAATCAGCAATGTATGAGATTTCCAGTTGATTTTATTTATTTATTTATTTATGGCTGCGTTGGGTCTTTGTTGCTGCACGCGGGCTTTTCTCTAGTTGCGGCGAGCAGGGGCTACTCTTCGTTGTGGTGCGCGGGCTTCTCATTGCGGTGGCTTCTCTTGTTGCGGATCACGGGCTGTAGGCGTGCGGCCTTCAGTAGTTGTGGCACACGGGATCAGTAGTTGTGGCACACGGGATCAGTAGTTGTGGCTCGTGGGCTCTAGAGCGCAGGTTCAGTAGTTGCAGTGCACAGGCTTAGGTGCTTCGAGGCATGTGGGATCTTCCCAGACCAGGGCTCGAACCCGTGTCCTCTGCATCGGCAGGAGGACTCTTAACCACTGTGCCACCAGGGAAGCCCTGATTTATATTCTTTTCCACACTTAATATTCTCAGTTTTTGCCATACTAGTGCACGTGTAGTATCTCACTGTGTTTAATCTGCATTTCCCTGATGATGCTGAGCATCTTTTCATGTGCTTATCTGCCATTCTTATATCTTCTCTGGGCAAGTGTCTGTTCAAATCATTTGTCCATTTTTAAAAAATTGGGTTGTCTCATTACTGAGTTGTAAAAATTCTTCATATATTCTGTAACACAAATTCTTTATCAGAACTCCTTTGCCAGTCTGTGACTTGTTTTTTCACTTTCTTAGCAGTGTCTTCTGAATAGGAAAAGTTTTAAATTTTAAGAAAGGCCAATTTATCATTTTTTAAAATGACTCTTGCCTTTTGTGTCCTAAGAAATCTTTACTCAAGGTCACAATAATTTTCTAAAACATTTTCTTTTAAAGGTTTTATACTTTAATTTTTACATTTAGGTCTATGATTCATTTCAAGGTAATTTTGTATATGGAGCGAGATAAGGGTCAAGATTCACCTTTTGTCAAATGGATGCCCAATTTTTCCTGCACCATTTGTTAAACGGACTCTTTTCCCCACTGAATTACTCTGGCATCCAAATCAATTGATTACACATGTGTGCGTCCATTGCTAGACTCTATTCTGTTCCACTGATGTACATACCTATCCTCATGCCAGGATCACATAGTGTTGACTACTGTAGCTGTAAAATAAGCCCAGAAATCAGGTAGTGAATCCTCTTTATTCTTCTTTTTCAATATTGTTTTGGCTCTTCTAGGTCCTCTGCATTTCCAAATAATTGTTAGAATAAGCTCATCAATTTCTACAAAAGTTTGCTCTGATTTTGATTTGGATGGAACTGAAACTATAAATCAATTTTAGGATAACTGAAATCTTAATACTGAGTCTTCTGATTCAAAAACAGGTTAAAAACCTTAATGCTTATTAAGGGTTTTGTTCATTTCTTTTGGCAATGTTTTCTTGATTTTAAGTGTATAGGTCTTATATCAGTTTTAAGTTTATTCCAAAATATTTCATGTTTTTGATGCTATTTTAAATGATAGTGCTTTTAAAATTTTAATTCCTAATTGTTTATAGCCATTGTACATAAATTCAATGATTTTTGTACAATGACCTTGATAAACTCACTTATTGGTTGTTGAGCTTTATGTTATCATCTTTGAGATTTTCTATGTAGACAATCATGTTTTCCGCACTGTCCTTTCCAATTCAATTACAGAATTACCTGATTCAGTGAATTTTATAATTAGAGATCAATGTATTTACTTTAAACAAACCAACTAAACACAGAATTTAAAATCTATCTAGATATCTAGTATTTATTATAAGAGTCCCCTTGACCCCTAAGTCTGAATATTTCTATACATATAATTCTCTTAGAATTATTTACAACTCGCTTTAACATCATTTTTATGAATTGTGTTTCGGTAATATAGTATTATATTGAGGGAAGTATCCTCTCTATGAAGATCTGTGGGAGTAACTTCCTTTTGATTTCAGAATCTGAAATAGTTATACTTCTCCCAACCAATCAGTTTAACCTTACAGATGCAAGGTATTTTACACTTGATTCCTCAAGTTGGCTGTTAAAAACCTGTGAGCTAATGCTAACACTTACATAGCACTTCATGACCACATTTTCTCTCTTAACCTTGCTTGTGACTCTATCTTACTTGTCTATTCAATTTTTCTTATTTCATATTTCTTATTTTAACTAATTTCATCTTGCATTACTGTAGCCATCTTTCTCAATAAGGGAAAAAAGTGTGTCTAGTAAAGTCCCCTAATATGTAATTATTACGCTGTCTACCATCATATGACAACACATTCTGTATTAATAAACCATTCATGTTTATATGACATTTCAGCTTACCAATAAGGGTAGTCCAGATCCACTACCAGAACTTTGTGACTGGTCAATAAGGTCTTTTAATGATTCCCCAACTGGAATAAATGCTTCATCCTGTTCCAAGTCACGATTGTAACGGCGTCTGCTTGAGATGCTCTTGCAATAATGTCTTTTAAAAAAGCAGAAAATAATCTACATTAACATTCTAAAACTATAAAATTCTAAGGTAAGAAAAATCTTGAGGTTGTTGACACTATCATCCTTCCTTCATCACATGGGTTCATATCCAAATTAGTCTTATCATAGAAAAATATATCCTCTGTTAAAATAATGTCCAGAAATGGAGTTTATGAGGTAGAGAGCTATATACTGTCTTAAAATGGAAAGACGTCCATGGTACATTGGCAAGTGAAAAAAACAGATTAAAAAACAGCATGTAAAGTATGATCCTAGCTATAAACATTTTAAAATTATATGTATCTATACTTGTCTAAAAGGATCAGAAATATACCAGAAATATATCAAGTTGTATATAATAGTTATTGCTGGGAAGGTAGGAATATTTACTTTCTACTTTACATATGTATTTTCATCTGAATTTATAAGCATGTAGTCTTGTATCAAAATGAACAATAAATATACTTCCATTTTAAAAAAGGGAAAAAGAGTTTATGGAAAAGAAATCAAACAAGTTCTCTTAATTCATTCTAATATTTTCAAAGGCTTTTTTTAAAATTTCAAATTATGAAATGTTTCAAACATGTAGGAAGGTAGAGATTAATTTATTTGGCACCCATGTGTAAACCATTTAAATTTAATAAATATTGCCATTATGCTATGTTTATTTTAGGTATATTTTAAATAAATAAACATTAAAATATTTGCAGCTGCAGCCATTTCCCTCATAATTCCATTTCCCTCATTTACTCCTAAGAGACAAACACTACCCTGAAGGTGGTTATATCCTTCCTATCTATGTATTTATACCTTTACCATAAAAGTATATACTCATAAACAACATCGTTCCTCTGGACACAAATGGCATATGTTGTATTAATATTTTACATCATGCTTTAAAAAACTCCTTATGTATTACATACTTACCCATGTTGATATATGTTAAAAAAACAATAGCTCATTTTTATTGATGTTGAATGTGTGTCAGGCACTGTTCTATGACTTACTTCATCTTTATTAAACTCCTAAGAGGTAAGTACTATTGTTTCCATTTTACAAAAGAGGAAACCATGGCCCAGAGGCTCATCATTTGTCCCAAGTCAGACAGCTGGCTAATTATTCTCCAATACTGAGGCAAGACCCTTCTGAGTACTATAACCAAAACCCCATGAATTATGAGGTTTTCAAGTCACATAGCTGGTGGGAACAGATACTATCCCCAGCCTTGTGTGAGCACTGAATACTGTTTCCTTCAATCTTTTCAGCCGTTCTTTCCCAGCCTTAGGTGGTTTCCTCACTTGAACACACTGATCAAGATTCAGCTGAATATTCTATGGGAATGTTCTGAAGATGTCTGGAGTTCTTTCTCTGTGAAACTCTCCTTTCCAGTACTCTGTACCTATGAACTATAGCTGCTGCTCTCTCCCCAGACTCTCAGCTGTATCTCCTCGATTTGGTGTCTGCTGGGCTACACCTGAGTTCTTCCTGTGTCCCGCAGCCAGAAACTCTCTTCAGGGAGTAAGCTGGGCAATCACAAGACTCACCTCATTTGTTTCCTGTTTCTCAGGGATCAGTGCCCTTCACTGGCTGATTGGCAGCTATTAGTATGCGATTGGGGCTTACTGATTACAGGTTTCACTGTAAGACAATCTGCTTGGGCCATTTCACTGGACTTACTAGAGACAGAATACTCAGGTCTTTTTTCTTGGGCTAGATGGATTTTCCCCAAGAACAATCTTCTTATATGTTATCTAGAGGGAACATGCTTGGTTAGCAGGGTTCTGGAGGGTAGGGGGGCCCACAAATTAGTATGTAAATATTCACTTTACCTCCTTATTTTTATTATAATACCTCACCCTCAATAATGGGATACCATAGCTGAGAACATTTTTGTTCTTTTCAGAGACTACACTTCTAGCCTTCTGTTAGAGAGACGGTGGAAAGTCACATCATTATTCAGAATAAGAGTTAAGGATCTCAACATCTGTGGTACTTGGCATCCAAAATGGCCCACAAAACTTTTCAACTCCTGGTATGCCTGTCCTTGTTTACTTCCCTTCCACAAAGCAGGGCTGATCTCTGTGACCAGCAGAATACGGCAGAAGTGATGGTGTCACTTCTGAGTCTAGAACAGCACTGCAGTTGCCACCTTGGTCTCCTGGATCACTCACTCTGTGGGGTGCGGGGGGAGCCAGTCTTCATGCTGTGAGGAAGCTCACGCAGGCAGCTCAGTAGAGAGGCTCACATCAGAGCAACTAAGGTCTCCTGCCAACTTGTGAGCCTCGGAAGTGAGCTATCTTGGAAGGGGATCTACCAGCTCCACTCAAGCCTCCAGGTGAGCGCAGCCTCTGCTGACAACTGAGCCACCCAGTCAAGTCACTCCTGAAGTCCTGACCCACAGAAACAGTGAGAGATAATAACTGCTGTTTCAAGCCACTAAGTTTGGGAGTGATTTCTTAGTGCAGTACTGCACAACTAATACAGCATCTGACTTTCTAAAAACAGACTTTCAAGCAATCCTCTTGGTTTTACTGCCCCCCTCAACTTCACTACCATAGATAACTGCTACTGCCAATTCTTGAGCTTCTTGGGGAATTTTATAGTATAAACTGGTTGCTGTTTGTCTTTCTCATTTTCTAGCCTGGGATTCAGATTTCTTAGGTCTACAAAGTCACTACTCATCTATAAGCTTCACAGTTCCACAGCTTTTTGCTGTTATCTTGTCTCCTTGTCCTAGCCGGACAAAAAAGTTAAAAACTCTTTATTGCTGTTTTAGTGGGGGGCAACAAACGTAAGTATGCTCAATCTACTTCTTTATCTAAAAAGCCTATTATCAAACATTTGAATCTTTACCAGTATTATGGGTAAAAAATAATATCTCAGTATGATTCTAATTTATATTTTTCATATTGTGAGTATTCTTGAGTCATCTTTTTATTTTTCTTTTAAGAGCCATATGGGGCTTCCCTGGTGGCGCAGTGGTTAAGAATCTGCCTGCCAATGCAGAGGACACGGGTTCGAGCCCTGGTCTGGGAAGATCCCACATGCCGCGGAGCAACTAGGCCCGTGAGCCACACCTACTGAGCCTGCGCGTGTAGAGCCTGTGCTCCACAGCAAGAGAAGCCACGACAATGAGAAGCCTGCGCACCGCGATGAAGAGTAGCCCCCGCTTGCCGCAACTAGAGGAAGCCTGTGCACAGAAACGAAGACCCAACACAGCCAAAAATAAATAAATAAATTTATATATTAAAAAAAAGAGCCATATGTATTTCTCTTTAGGTAAAACATATGCTCATTTTTTTGGGCCTAATTTCCCACTGAATTGATTTTTTTCTTTTTGATTTATAGAAGCTCTTTATATTTGAGAAATCAGCTCTTTGTAATATAAGCTGCGGATATTTTTCACTGTTGGTCTGTTTTCTGACCGTTTATGGTGGTTTCTACCACATAGTAAAGTTTTATTTTTATGTAGCTGACACCATCAATCTTTCTTTTTTATAGTACTCTTTTATTTATTTATTTATTTTTATATTTATTTTTGGCTGTGTTGGGTCTTCATTTCTGTGCGAGGGCTTTCTCTAGTTGCGGCAAGCGGGGGCCACTCTTCATCACGGTGCGCAGGCCTCTTCACTATCGCGGCCTCTCTTGTTGCGGAGCACAGGCTCCAGATGCGCAGGCTCAGTAGTTGTGGCTCACGGGCCTAGTTGCTCCGTGGCATGTGGGATCTTCCCAGACCAGGGCTCGAACCCATGTCCCCTGCATTAGTAGGCAGATTCTCAACCACTGCGCCACCAGGGAAGCCCCCAATCTTTTCTTTTTTAATTTTAAGGTTTTAAACAATTTTTATTTATTTATTTATTTATTTATGGCTGTGTTGCGTCTTCGTTTCTGTGCGAGGGCTTTCTCTAGTCGCGGCAAGCGGGGGCACTCTTCATCGCGGTGCGCGGGCCTCTCACTGTCGCGGCCTCTCGTTGCGGAGCACAGGCTCCAGACGCGCAGGCTCAGCAATTGTGGCTCACGGGCCTTGTCGCCCCGCGGCATGTGGGATCTTCCCAGAGCAGAGCTCGAACCCGTATCCCCTGCATTGGCAGGCAGATTCTCAACCACTGCGCCACCAGGGAAGCCCTAATTTTAAGGTTTTTATGTTTTTGGTTTTTTTGCTTGTAAGTTTTGTGTCAGACTCAGATTATTTTAAAAAATTCTTCCAAGGTTTGTTCTAGTATTGTAATCAATTCAGTTTATGTATATATATATATATATATATATATAGAGAGAGAGAGAGAGAGAGAGAGAGAGAGAGAGAGAGAGAGAGGGAGAGAGAGAGAGAGTGGGAGAGAGAGAAAGGGAGAGCGAGCACCCCAATCTGGCTAAAATTTATTTCAGTGTACGGAATTGATTCAACTTCATTTTCTTCCATATAGCTATCCACTCCCAAATCCATTTATTGAATAAGCCAACTTTTCCTCAGTGATCTGAAATGTTACCTTTATCATATACTAACTTTCTTTATATACTTGGGTCTACTTATGGGTCTAGTAACCAATTTCACTGATATCTCTGTTTATTCATATGCCAGTAAGATAATATTTTATTATTGAAGTTTATGCCTTCCTGTTATTGCTCTTCTGGCAACTGTCTTCTGAAATCATGACTAAATGCAAACAATTCTGAACTACCAAATAACTAAAGAATGATGATACATACAGCTGATTTCTTGGGACAGGTTTTTAAATTTAGATATAAGAAAGTTCAATATTCTATAAATAAGAAAATCTTAAGTACTCATGAACATAACAAGAAGTATAATGTTGCGTCCAATTAATTGATTAGTAGTAAGGTCCTCTGTTCCCTTAAGAAAACTATAATATAGTTAATTAAAGGAGATAACCAGAAAATACAGGTTAATGGTTCCTGAAATACATTCAGTGTCAATGGTTTCTGCCTACTGGCTTTAAGAACAACTATTTATATCTAATATTCAACAAAATATTTTGCACCAAAATAATTATCTTACTTGTAACAAAAGCAGCTGGAGAAGATGATCATAGCAATTATGCAGACAGCCATAGAAATGAGCAAAGCCAGCCATCGAATGCTGCCATCGAAAAATGGACCTGATAATGGAAGTAAACAATGAAAAAGACATATTATCTTTTGATCACATCTTCAAAGGAAAAAATAACTTGTAGTGCTGAACTCTAGAAAGCTTGCTTATTGTTAAAACTAGAGAAAATATTTTACTGAGAATCATGATTGCACTTTTCTCTGCTAACCTACCTATAACAACAGGGGGCAGTGTAGGTTGTAAATACTGGTTACATAAGTTGGTCCGACAACATTCTATTGTCCGGCGTAGCTGGGCTTTTGGTGAATCCTAAAGGAAGAAAATTAGAAATAATTTGATACACGAAACTGATAATTAATTTTAAAAATATTCATAAAATACAGTTTCTAATTCAGTGAGTGAAAAGGACCTGCTAAGTTTATCTGAAAGAGATTACTGAAAAATTTAAATCTGTGGTGAAATAGTGTTGAGACTCTAAAATGTTGTTTCTTAAGGAGAATGTATGTATGTGGATGGTGTGTTAGAACACTAGACTATAACTTAATTACAGATAAACAAAAGTTTATATATATTTTTCACCCAAAATTTGGCACATCTTAGGATATGACTATTCATTTGTTTTTAGTAAAAAAGTATTTAAAATCATGAGATCTTTTCCTAAAAAACATGGGTAATACATTTTATTACAGTGATAAACTAGCAGGGTAAACATGATCTCATAGTAGTATTGAGACTTAGTTGGATGAGACTTAAGATCTGACTAAAAAGTGGAGCGTGTCCTAGGCCAAAGAAATGACAGGTTAGAAAAGGTAGTCAAGTAGGCAGAAGATACAGTTGATTCTGTCTATAACAACTATGTTGAAACTAATGAACCTGATATGGAAGCAAGTTGAAGTGTACGTGGTGAGGATAAGGGCAAAATATAGAAACAATATTTCTGAGAGTTTTGGGGAGACCACCAACCAGATATGTGTCCGTAATAAATCAGAAAATGAGCACAGGGAAAGACTGTAGTCATGGGAACAGATACCAAAAATTATATGTGAAGTTTTATTTGATTAAAAGTACAGTATTTGAGAAGTTCTTAACTTGAATGCTGACATTTCAGCACTACCTGGAAGAAGTGCCATTCTAGACCAAATCAGTAACAGAAAGGAATTGTCTGTCATCATAGAAATAGCAAGGATATAAGCAGAAATCAACCTTCTTATTCTTAAATATCAGATGGGCAGAAAGGAGAAACCCTGGTATAATCAGGTATTCCTTTAAAAATGTGAAAATGAGATTCCATAGGGGAATCTATATGGGATTCTATAAGGGACTTGAGATTATATAACAGAAGATAAGATGGGTCAAGAGTACTTGAAAACCTCCAAAAGCACAAGTTTTACATTTTAACTGAATTTTTAACTTTCTAACAATTTTATTTTTACTTTTAAATGACCACAAAAAGAAAGAGAAAAGAGAGACATGTCAGAAGTTACACAGGTGACTCTGAAAAAAATATCCCAGATCTAGAGAAAACTTACATGAAGGATGGAATGAAGAGTATACAACTAAAGATGAATAAAGAAGCGTGAAGCATCCAAGAATAGTCCCAATATGGCTAAAGTTCAAAATGAGCTCAGCCTTGCAGGACAGAAAATGTAAAGAAAAATCAGGAAAGGGTTTCTGGCAGTGCTAGAATAAAGACCACCAAGCAATGGATGTAGTATTGCTGACAAAATACTAGGTAATGGAGGACAAGGAAAATGAACACTTCCTTAACTCTCGTTTTGTTTCAGTCTTCTCTATCAAGGATGATTACAGGAATGAAGAAGGCAGACCAAATACTAGTAAGTGGGATTGGTATCCCAGAAGTATGCAGAGACCCTACAATGTTTCTGTGTTCTGTCTGAATTCCCATCTTCTCAGCTAGGTGAATTACATCACAGGAAGTTGAGAGCACTTGGGAGAAGGCTGAAAGCGGTATGATTTAAAGATTTTAGAAACGAGGAGTGCTGTAAACTAGATAGCTAAATGTTATATTACTTTTAAAAGGGAAGGAAAGACTTTGCCAACAACAGATTGGGGGCAGCATAGTATTATGGAAACAACAAGGATTTGGGAATCAAATAGCTTTAATCATAGCTTTGCCATTTATTAACTTTGTGACCCTGAGCAATGAACTTACTTCTCTCTGGGCTTTAGTTTCCTCTGCTATAAGACGGAGGATAAAAAATACCTGCCTTATAGGGTAACTGGGAGAAAATGAGGTAAAATATACCAAGCACTTAGCATATTAAATGCAAATAGTAAATGTTCAATAAATTAATTCTTCTTCCTCTAGTGAATGTGACACAGATCCCAGCTGACATTCTAGAATAAGTCACAAATGCTTGTAATCTCCTGGAAGACTCAATGTGGCTTCACTGAGAACAAGCAACATGAAACTCACATCTTTCTTATGTAGGTTAACTATATATCTGGGTAGGCAAAAATTACGTGTCTAGATTATGAAGTTGGGTGACACAACCTTTCTGGTTCCTGCACTCCCCACTCCCATGCTCCACTCAAGTCCATTTGTATCTCTGGATTTTGGTGGGCAAAAAACTCACTTGGCATTCATAAAATAGGAGATTCTAACTTATTTAGTGAGCTTGAATGGGGGGTTGCAGGTGAGGGGGAGTGGTACACGATAAAGGAACTGAAACCAAATTACAAGAAATGGCAGTGCGGTTTCTGAGAAATAATTCATCCTACTGGAAGAAACAGAATAAGCCAGATTTACCTACAGAGACTGGATTGTGTGAGGGAAAATCAAGGTCTGGGTGAAGCATGGTGATTATCACTTGAACTTGTTTTGATTCAAACCTGACAGTATGTGAAAGCACTGGGAGGAAAAAGCTTAGGTAAAAGTAGCACAGCCGTTCTGCTCAGGTTAGGTGCCAGGTAAATTAAGAATGAGATATAGCAAGATACAGAGAAAGTGAGATAAGTGGTGATCATCATGTTTTGTCTGTGTAACCCCTAAATGAATTCTGAAAAACAATGTATCCCCTCATATATTTTTAGACTGACACCTAAAATTTTTCATCATAAATAGCTGCAAAGAATGTATTGATAATTCCTTGCATATTGCACATGATATTTTAAAATAAAATTAAAATAGCTCTTAAATCTATTCAGTAGAATCTAAATAATACAGCAATTCAATACCCATTATCATTATTTTAAAAAATAAATGGTCAAAATGCTTCTTTAACAATTGAAAATTTTATAGTGTTCCTTTTGCTCCTTGAGCTCCTATTCCGTTGCCACATTTTCCACAATAATTATGTCCTAATGTTCACCGAGAGGGGGAAGGGTAAGCCGGGCCGAAGTGAGAGAGTGGCATGGACATATATACACTACCAAAAGTAAAATAGATAGCTAGTGGGAAGCAGCCACATAGCACAGGGAGATCAGCTCCGTGCTTTGTTACCACCTAGAGGGGTGGGATAGGGAGGGTGGGAGGGAGACGCAAGAGGGAGGAGATACGGGGATATATGTATATGTATAGCTGATTCACTTTGTTATAAAGCAGAAACTAACACAATATTGTAAAGCAATTATACTCCAATACAGATGTTAAAAAAAAATTGTCCTAATGTAATATATATTTTGATAAGTAATTCTCCACATGAAAAATAAACATATATAATCTATTTTATTTCCTGTGATAGTATGTCTTTAAGTCTTAAAAAATTATTTTGGTTTGATTTATCATCACAATTATTATTAGTATAAAATTAATCAGAACTGTATATATATTATAATCTTTATTAAAATACTAATATAAAAAGAAAATTTTATTGGAGAGGTATGAGATGAATGACACTTTTAAAAAAACTACTTCATAAGTTCATGGATAATTACTTATTGCTAGAATGAGAAAGTTCGGCATTAACTTTAATCCTGTTTTTATCTTTTCCTTTTTTGGGGTCAGTACTAAGATTCTTTGTTCACATAAACAAAAAGATGATAACGGAAGGAACTAGTTATACCATTGTCCCATAATTCTTTAAGAGACCTTCCAATCGTATGCTAAAACTCCTATAATGATCCTATTAGGAAAAATTATTTTACATGATCTAGCAAATTGGTTGAAAGCAAAAAATGAAAAACTACCAGATACGCAAATATATCTGCTATCCCCAAGTTCCCCACACTGATACTTAGATTTCGAATTATAACACTGTTTGGAAACTTGAGTATTTACAGTCCAGGCCACTAATCTGGAAACTGTGACAAGGCTGATTGTGAAAAGGAAGGAAGGAAAAGAGAAATTGCTTAAGAAGCTCTGGTCTCAGGCAGATCAATATTAAGCAATAGGACCTGTGGAAGTTCACGATAGGTAAACCGATCCCCTTAAAACTATCCATGTGCCTATGCGATCCTTGTGTAATGTAGTCTGTGTGCACCCAGGTATATGCGTAACCCAGTTTAAAGGCTGCTTGGTTACATCATCAATAATGGTAAAAGCTAACACTTACTAAGTCCTTACTATGTGCCAGCTGTGCTAAACTCTTTGCATATATGCTACCTCTCATTTGACCCTTACACGAACTCCTTTGCCGATGAGAAAACAACTTAAGAGAGTAAAGCTCCCTGCTCAAAGTTCCACAGCTAGCAAGAGGCAGCATGTCCATCTGAACACAGACTGTCAAGCTTAACAACTAAATTACATTGATAAATTCATTTGGGACACATCTAGTTGAGGGGGCCAGCAAGACACTGGTTACTACTGTCGAGCTCATTGCTTTAACCACAGAGAGGTCTTTCTTCAACATTTTAAACTGATTAAACAGTGTACTGTAGTGTGGTTGATAAATATGCAAATAGCATAAAATTGGAAGAGACAAACAAAACAGCATCCTCCAAATCCTGACAAATTAGAGCAAAGGATTAATTTTAATACAATGAAATTTAACTTAGACAAGTATGTGACAATTGTGTAACAAAACTCATTCCATTCCCACCTACTTGTTTGTGTCAAGAAACCAAGAGCACCAATAAAGAATGGAAGAGATAAGGATGAGCAGTAGCGTGAGTGAAAGACATGGGGATTTCAGCTGACAGAAAACTCCATATATTTCAAGAATATGGTATGACAATCAAACCTCTAACATGAGATTTGGCTGCATTTAGGAAAAGGGAAAGGAGTTACTAATTCTTGGTTTTTTTTTTCTTCTTTTTTTCTGGCCAGACCAGTCAATTCTGCATCTTACATTGAGAAACTGAAGAGTGAGTAACTCTAAAGCTGATGATTATAAGGAGCAGTTGAAGTCATTTTGAACTATTATTTTCATTGGGCAAAGACTATAGGGTATGGGGAGTAAAGTGATACAAAAAAAAATTTCTTCACATAGTAAAGGGCTACCATATTAAATAGGGATTCAATTTGTTCTCTCTGGTCCAAGAAGTACAAAGGAAGAGAGACTTGCAGTCATTCGGAGGAAAAGCTTTCTAAGGATAAGGTCAGGTCATTACTACAGATGAAATAGGTGGGCTTGGGAGGTAATGAGCCCGTCACTAGAGGTGTAGCAAACAGAAAATAGATGGGATGCAATATGTGCGAGCGTGTATGTATGTGTGTGTGTGTGTTTGTGTGTGCGCACGTGCGTGCATGTGTGGTTTCTATCAATCCTGAGAATTTCTCATTAATTGGAATAATTTTCTAAAATAGCTGAGGCTTAAATTTGTTAACAAACAGCTCTCTCTGGAGCTGTTTTCAAAAACATTGGAAGGATCCCCTGGGGCAAAATTACTATACAGGATTTTGAAGAGATCAGGTTTATAACCCAAAGCCATCAATATGTTCATAAACTATTACTGATCCTCTGATTCCTTTGCTGTGCTGTTAAAGTAACTCCACTGAGATCTCCTTACAAGGACTTAAGGTCTCTAAGTTGTCTCAGAGAGATATAAAGGTTATTTACCTGTCACCTTAAAGTCTTTCCAGTCAATTTTATAATCCAGAAATAAGTGTGACAGTATCATTTTTTACAGGCTTGACAATTTAAAACAAAGATGATTTAAAACTTTTTTTAAAGTAAAATAATCTGTAATTTCAACTGGCACAATGATATGACCTGAAGCAAGAGCTAAGCTTCCTCCAATATATTTGCTTCCAGAACACACAGCAATGTGCAGACCAGGCACACTTCTCCTTGGGGAATCAACGCTTTTCCTATGGCCCCTCCCTTCTTTATTTCATAGGCCTCAAATTAGGTCTTACCTTGCACTGAAAATCAGATCCTTCATATTTCATACACCCTGAAGCCAACGTGGTTTCTCCCTGGTCATCTTCTTCTATGATGGCAAAGCAATGCCCATTAGTTCTAAAAGAAAAAAAGCCAAAAAACCAAAAACCAACTTCACATTGGATAGTACTAATTAAATCTCCGTATGAATGTGACCAGTTACTGATGGCTTTTAGTTCTGAATTAGAATTACATTCACATTTGACTTACTGTCAAAAACGTATGCGTTTTAAGGCAAATGAAAATTGTCACATCTGAACTAAAACCTAAAGGTCTAATAAAAATCCTGTGTCAGGTAGAAAAGGATTTTCTATTAAACAAGTCCCACCAAATATGAAATACTATGTAACTTCTCTTTGCTAATCATAGTCATGTGATCACAGAAAGATGATTTATACAACTTTATAAAGTAAATAATCTTAACGTTTAAAAATATACTTAAAAATAACTTTGTCTCTTTTCATCCATAAGATTTTCAGTATTCCCATACTGTACACAATAATAAATAAAAACAAACTTTCCTGTGAAACATAAAAATAGATTCAATGACAAAGAAAAGTATATTTGGGAAGACCAGACTAACTAAGATACTGAGAGGCACTTTTTATTTAACATGATAGGAAAAAAGGGAGAACTTTTGAATAGCTGAATTTTCAAGAAATTTATATAAATGTGTTTGTATTTAATAAAATGTTATCGGGACTTCCCTGGTGGCGCAGTGGTTAAGAATCCGCCTGCCAATGCAGGGGACATGGGTTCGAACCCTGGTCCGGGAAGATCCCACATGCCGCGGAGCAACTAAGCCCGCGTGCCACGACTACTGAGCCTGCGCTCTAGAGCCCACGAGCCACAACTACTGAAGCCCCCACGCCACAACAAGTGAAACCAACGCAGTGAGAAACCTGCGCACCACAACAAAGAGTAGCCCCCGCTCGCCACAACTGGAGAAAGCCCGCGTGCAGCAACGAAGACCCAATGCAACCAAAAATAAATAAATAAAAATAAAATAAATAAAAAAATGGAAAACCCCAGAGGGGAGTATCTTTAAAAAAAAAAGTTAGCATTTTAGTACTAGTATGCCAGAATTTTCTCCTAATATATTCATTAGGCTTTCATGGGTAGGAAGAAACATCTAAAAGATTTTTTTGTGTCCCTCCTTACTGTTCATATCAGTAAGTATATTGCTTACAGTTAAAAGAATATTGAAGAATTATTCATTTTCTGAAATGAGAAAATGTTAAGTGTGAGGTGAAATTCTGTTAAAATTGATGATTCCCAGTTTTATTCTGGGTTACTAAGCCTCTAACAAATAGCCCACACAGATCAAGCAAGAACTACAGACAAGAAGTCTGGAAAGAAGTCTCTTGGTGACATAGGGAACACTCCCCTAACAACAGATCACCCAGTCTGTCACAGTGAAGTCAACCACCACCAGCACAAACAACAAATCTAAGACATGGTGAACCATCATATAATTTCAGTGTTTTATATGTATACTTTTTGGCTTTATATCTGGTCACATTCAAAGAGCATAAAATTATTAGGAAAGTACTAAACAAATCAATAATTATTGATTATTACACCTTTATAACAGGGAGACAACTGACTGATGAGATTGAGTCGTTCAGGGAATTTTTTTGGCTAGTAAGTCAATTCTTCAATGTCCCCCAAGAATACGGAATAGAATTACATGATCATATATAAATATTTATTAGTTAACACGAAATTAAGTAGAAAAATTAAAGTGGTTATATAAATCAGATTTGGATTTGGGAGTTCACTTATAAGAAAATAACACAAAATTAATTAAATATCACAATATCATTCTTATAGACCTGCAAAATATTTCAACCAATTTATTTATTTATTTAATAGGAAGGTTTTGTGTTTTTTTAAAATAACTTTATTTATTTATTTATTTATGGCTGCATTGGGTCTTCGCTGCTGTGTGCAGGCTTTCTCTAGTTGTGGCGAGCGGGGGCTACTCTTCGTTGCAGTGCGCGGGCTTCTCATTACAGTGGCTTCTCTTGTTGTGGAGCATGGGCCCTAGGCACGCAGGCTTCAGTAGTTGTGGCACGTGGGCTCAGTAGTTGTGGCTTGGGGGCTCTAGAGCACAGGCTCAGTAGTTGTGGCGCACGGGCTTAGTTGCTCCGTGGCACGTGGGATCTTCCCGGACCAGGGCTCGAACCTGTGTCCCCTGCATTGGCAGGCGGATTCTCAACCACTGCACCACCAGGGAAGCCCCTATTTCAGCCAATTTAGAATTACAAGGTTTTAGGTGAATTTTCAAGGTTTCTTTTTGGTAATCTCTAAGTTTTCTACAATGAATATCAATCACTTTATGATAAAAAGATCACTAAATAAACCCAAAATGCTAGGCAAATACCAGATTCCTTTTAACTCTTTAAAACCTATATTACAATGTTACTCTAAGGAAATAACCGTCAATCACTTAATAGTAATAAATGTTCCTATATAAAAAACAAGAAGCTTTTGGCTCTTTGGAAAAACCATATAAAGTTAAAGAAAAAAAATTCAAAGTAAACAATTCTTAAAATAGTACTAAGTGCAACCCTATTCTCGTAACTTTAAGAAGGACTGCATAAAATACTTACATGCATGTGTTATTAATAGCATCATCTGGGCAGTGTCCTGAGCAATAGCACTTTAAAAAAGGCAAGGTATCCTCTGGTGCTAAGGTTACTCCATTTTCTGACTTTTTCTGGTCGGAGTCTGATTTCATCCCAGTACCATGGAGCATACTGTCTAGATTCTGCCCTGTATTCAAACATGAAGTTGTAAATAAACCATTCTGAAAAGCTAATTCTTTTATTCCAATTTTCAGTGAGAAGTTTCTAAGCTTTCTTATTGTATTAATTGTAGCTGATGTGTTTTTTAATTAAAAATAAATTTCATTCATATGATTAACATTTATTAACAGCCTAAAATGCACAGAAAAACTATCCCAGGTATTGTGGGATATATGGAGATGATTATGTCACAATTTTTGCACTAGTGAAAGACAAACAAGAGTGACACAAGGTAGAATATGGTCATAACTTGTAAGAAAGGTACAAAATGGAAAGAAGTTTCAGAGAAGAGCAAGATTATTTCCAATCATTAAAAAATATGTATAGCTGATTCACTTTGTTATACAGCAGAAATAACACACCACTGTAAAGCAGTTATACTCCAATAAAGAGGTTTAAAAAAAAAAAGACAAATTACAGTTCTTTTTTTAGACTCTCTGGTTTAAAACTTGTGACTAGTTTAAAAAAAGTAAAGTCCTTTATTTGTACCTCTATGTGGAAGTGAAGTTACTAAGCATCTTGCTCTGGATTTTAATTGCTTAAGTAAGGGAATTGTGAGAGCATGGGGACTAATCACATTATCTGGTGCCTTTTATCTCAAGGTCATTGGTTCAAATCCAGACTATGCTGCCAGAAAATGAAGGTTACTGTAGGGCAGTAGTTAGCACATGGAAACAGAACTGTGTTCTTGCATTAGTCTCGTAGCCTCAAATGACAGATACTGTCATATTTGGTACTGATTCTTCCAGGCTGAAAGCAGAACAGAACTAAAACAACGTTTTAGTAATTCCTTTCTCCCTCTGAATCAGCTGAAATCAGCTAGGCTACTCCTTGTAGAGCTGATCTTCATGGAATGAAATGTAGAGCTAAAACAGGTATAAAATATTAAGAGAACTGTGTATGTATTTCATTATAGATGCTAAATAAGTGGTTCAAGGCATAATGTGAACTTGACTTAAAATTTAGCCGTACTGGTGAGATGAACTTGAAAAAAGAAAAAGTAACACATACACACACACTGATAACAGGAAAAGAATGTGCTGCTAAATAAATTTTAGTGATTCCATGCCATAAATTTCAATAATGTTCACTTAATCCTCTAAATTGCTACAAAACGTAGACTTCATTTATGTTAAGAGCATCAACAAAAAAAAAGGGGTGGGGAAGAGCTTCAGGAAGGGAAGAAATCCACTGGGTAGAAATGAGGAAATCTAGATTCTGGTCTACTATGTTCCTCCACCGTTTATCTAGCTGGATGATCATGGACAAGCCATGTCACTTCAAGCCTCATTTACTCAATAAGACCATAGGACTAAAGCATATCTGAGGTCTCTTAACCAGTTTTAAAAGGAAGAGGAAGAGGAAGCATCAATTTAACTATGGAGACCAAATGGCAAATAATATATGCATGCAATTAGTTTTTCAAAAATCTAATGAGACATAGAAAAAGCAGTATAGTGTGGCAGAAATAACACTGAAATAACAGTGAGAAGTCAAGGGTTCAAGTCTTGAATATCTCCATTGATAAGTTAGTCTCTGAACCTCAGGTCTCTATCTATAAAAGATGATGTAATAATTTCTGCCCAATTCAAGAGATTATATATAGATCAAATGAATGTACAATAAAAGGCTTAAATATAAAAGTGTATAAATGAAGATATTACTAATAACAAAGATCATACTAAAAGATCACCAATACCTGTAAAATTCAAAGTTACAGATGGTTAATACACATAACTTCCTAGAACACTGTTTGAATTTAAGAGATAGAAATATTTTACTTACAATAATTTGCATCTGAGGTTTATATTATCTCAAGTATTAATTAACAAAACACTGATTAGAGGCCAACTATGTGCAGGCAAGTTACTGAATGTTGGAAACTGATGTGGTCCTTGAGAAACTTGGAAGGAGACAAAGGTGTATGTGTGTGGAGGGGATAAGCACATAAATAAACACAATTCAAAGAGTGATATAATACAAAGGTGCTATGTAAACAAACGAAGGAGCCAATAACACAAACTCATCCTAGGGCGTCAAAAGCAAAGAAACCTGAGCTATACCTTAAAGTTGTAAAATTTCACTAAGTAGAGGCATGGATACAAAGAAAAATAGCTAGCAACAGCCTCTCTGTACTCTCTCCCTAGATGACAGCACTTATTCCCATGGTTTAAATAAATCTCTTTGTTGACGGTTCCTAGATTTATCCCTTCAGCCTTGACTTGCTTAAGTAACTCAAAACTAACTCGTCTAAAATGGAATGCTTGACTTTTCTCCTCAAACCTGGTCCTCCCCAGGTCTTTGGCTCACCCTGCAAGATATATCTCACTTTTTCTCATTTTGGTCTAGTTCCTGCTATTACCTGGGTCCATCATATCATGTCACTTCCAAGATAAGACACTGATCTCCCTACTTCTGTTTTTGCCCCCTCCAACCCATTTCCCACATAGCAGCCACAGTTACCTTATAAACCTAAATCTGATCCTGTCATTCCCTGCTTAAAACCAATTAATGGCTTCATATACACTCAGAATAAAATCCAACCTCTTTCACCATGCCTACTGAAGCACCGCAGGATTTGCACCCTGTGGACCTCTCTCTCCATCATGCCCAAACATACAGCCCTGTGTCAGTTCCTAGAACACGCCAATCTCTTTCTACACACAAGTCCTGTGTTTACAAAGCATAAAATTATGAGTCCTGGTGTGGGCTGGAGCTATAGGTTATATATATAAAACCCCGCTCTAGCAATCCATAGTAATCTCTAAGAAATAACTTTTTTTTTTTGCTGCTCTTCGCGGCATGTGGAACTTCCCGACCGAAGATTGAACCCGTGCCCCCTGCAGTGGAAGCAGGGAGTCTTAACCACTGGACCACCGGGCAAGTCCGAAATACCATTTTTTCTACATTGGTTTTAGTTCTTTTCCTTAAGAGCAAATACTTTTATCTTATTATTTGAAGGGAACTATCAAACTAATCTTCTTTGAAAGGAAATGTAACAAATTTCGCTTATATTTCAGAGAAATATAATGCTTACTAAGACTTTTCACTTATGCCTGATAACTAATTACCAATTTATTTCATCTAACAAAAGTTTATTGGGACTTCCCAGGCGGTCAGGTGGTTAAGACTCTGCGCTTCCACTGCAGGGGGCACAGATTCGATCCTTGGTCGGGGAACTAGGATCCCACATGCTGTGCAGTGTGGGAAAAAAAAAAAAAAGTTTATTATATAACAACTTAGGATGGGGAATGAGAATTTTGTATCATATTGCCTCTGTGTGATCTATATAGATTAAAAAAATTTTAATACTAAATACTGATTACCTGGGAGTAAGGTAGCAAATACAAATGTTACTATTAATTTAACTCATCTTCAAAACTATGACAGCTTTGGTTGATACTGATCAACAAGGCATCTAACAACAGACGTTAAAATAAAGATGTTTTATTAAATAATGTGGTGTTTCACACAAAAAAGTAGCTTTTGCAAGAGTGCTTTTATATTCTCAGCATGGATACTAAATAAGGGTACTAAACCTAAGACAAAATACAAACAAGCTACAGATTTCATTATTATGTTCACTCAAATGAAAATGTCAAAAGATTTATGCTGTTAATCATAATTCTTATAAGAAGATTTTAATCATCACTGTGAACAAAACATTATGAAGAACAATCTGTGAAGATATAAACTTAAGAGAACGGAAATGTTCAGTAAGTTCTATATAAAATCATTTTGCCAAATACCACTATCTCTTCAGTTTAAAACATTGTCCTAATTAAATCATACAGGGAAAAGCTCACATGCAAATATATAGCCCATCTGATCCTAAGAGTCATCAAAATATCTTCCTGTTTGGGAGTTCTAGGCTGTGAATGCACAGTGTAAAATTACAATATTAGTCATAAATAAAACTTTGAGTACTCTGAAGAAATTTTAATATTTGGCACACAGAAATTCCAATTATGTTTCTCAACTCTTTTAACAACAGTAAAATGTTTTTTAAAAATTGACATTTATTCCTTATTGTATTTTAAAGGGGAGAGGAATTTTAAAAGTAAGTCTTGAGTACCTATTACCCTTAGGCACTAGGTTACCTACTTTATTTTATATTTTATCTCATTTAATCCTCATAAGACCTGATGTTGTACATCGTAATGCCTATGTTATAGATAATACACAAAGCTCAAAGAGGCTGAGATTTTATACAGACTTGAAAATGTTTCTATCATAGTCAAGTTCAAAAATTATTTGGCATGTGTTTGTTCTTTGCCTCTATACTTAAAAGCTATTGGCATACTGGGCCTAACTGTTCAAAACGGGACATGAGTTGAAAGAGCAGTCCTAAGAATGAGTGTTTTTTATATACAGAAATAAATCACTAAAAAAGAGATAAGATTGCTTAAATGAACACTGATTTACCTTGAACATGAGAAATGATGAACAGATAGGCTCCCAATAATCTGATGTAAATATACAGCTGAGTCATTGTTCAATTTTAACGTTCCCTGTACACTGTCACCTTTAATAACTAGTCTTGTTATGTCACTAATTTAAAAGACTTTCATTCAATGAGATTTTCTTGTAAAAGGTCTCAATCACTTGACAATGACTCCAACTTCCACTGCTTTCTCCTGACTCCTGAAAGATAAAAATATTAAGAAGGAAATGAATATAACTGAATTCTGGAAAGTTTTCAAAAACCAGGAGAGGAAAAACAAATGCCCAAACATACCTTTAAACAATGAAATACATTTTTAAAGATTAATGCTATCATTGTTAAAAAAAAAAAAAAGGCACTGTAATTTAAAAGCTTAAATAATTTATTGATAGGTTGCCACCTCTCCTGACCTTAGATTAACCATATGCAAAATAAGATAAGAACACTAATAATCTTAACAGTCTTTTCTGGCTGCTCTAAAGTAATTATTTTATTGCTATTAAGAAAATTTCTAAATATATTAAGAATAAAACAGGAAGAGTTGAATTTAAAACAGTAAGCTAGGGCTTCCCTGGTGGCGCAATGGTTGAGAATCTGCCTGCCAATGCAGGAGAAACGTGTTTGAGCCCTGGTCTGGGAAGATCCCACATGCCGCGGAGCAGCTGGGCCTGTGAGCCAATTACTGAGCCTGTGCATCTGGAGCCTGTGCTCTGCAACAAGAGAGGCCGCGATAGTGAGAGGCCCGTGCACCGCGATGAAGAGTGGCCCCCGCTTGCCACAACTAGATAAAGCCCTCGCACAGAAACGAAGACCCAACACAGCCATAAATAAATAAATAAACAAATACTTTAAAACACTAAGCTAGGACTTCCCTGGTGGCGTAGTGGTTAAGAATCTGCCTGCTAATGCAGGGGACACGGGTTCGAGCCCTGGTCCGGGAAGACGCCACATGCCGCGAAGCAACTAAGCCCGTGCGCCACAACTACTGAGCCCACGTGCCTAGAGCCCATGCTCCTCAACAAGAGAAGCAACCACAATGAGAAGCCCCCGCACCACAACAAAGAGTAGCCCCTGCTCGCTGCAACTAGAGAAAGCCTGAGTGCAGCAACAAAGACCCAAAAAAACCCCAGCCAAAAATAATAAATAAATAAGTAAATTAATTAATTAAAAAATAAAACACTAAGCTACTCATCAATAATTTTCAATCCTAGTAGATGTGATAAAAACACCTTGAATCTTTCTAATAAATAATGTATTCTATAGATAGAAGAGAAGGCCTACCTAGAAAAACATTTAAATATGCAGCGTGCTTCCTCATTAAAGCAAAAACATTAGAAATGTATCTTAAATGAAATTATTTACCTAAAATACTACAAATCTAAATTCATTAGGATAAAACTGAGCTTTTCATATGGATGACATGAAACATAACCTCTCCAATTAAGGTTTGGCAATTATAAAATAGTTAAAGAAGTAACAGAAAAAAAGGTTAGTTTGTGTAAAGATGAATATGATTCTGTTTCTTCTCCCATCCTGTTGGTTCAGGCAACTGATTTTACGGACTTCAGCCTGAATTATTCCTCAATGAAAATGATATTATTTATTTGTAACACAATTATCCTGGCATGATTTCTACCATAAATAACCCAAGCTTTCTATGTTAACTAAGAATTTTTCACTTTAATTAGCTCTCCAAAGGCACTTAGAGTATTGAGGAAATAAGGTTTACAGTGAGATGTCATTTATATTGTGCATTTTATATATGGCTTATTCTAAAATCTCTGTAGTTTCTCTACTATGAAATTAATTTGCTTTCCATCTACATAATGCTGAGAGAGTAAGATGTAAGTCTAAAATTATTACAGAATAACATCTGTAATATGATTTAACAGTATTTGAGAAAACTCACTTCTTGAAATTATGGGATTGTGACTCTAGGGATACTTGTTCCAGGTTTCAAATTCAAAAGAAGTTTCCAGTATATTTCCAACACTGAACTCTCTCATTTCTATTTGCCTATTAAATATCTCTAGTAGGATTACATCCCACCTGTCCAAATCAAACTCAATAACTTCCCTTCTCATTCCTCTAGACCTGCCTCCTCCTCCTCCATTTGCTATCACAGAGGAGGGTGGTGCCATCTCTCCAGTCACCCATGCCAAAAACCCTGGCATCATTTCTGCCTCTCTTCCTAGCTCTCACTCTCTCCCCATACCTTCATTCATTTATTCATTCACTCACTTATTCACCAACAGTGTCTTCTGAGTATGTATTACACATCAATGCAAGGGGCTAGAAATAAAAAATATGAGTATGACAGATTCTACTTCAAGGGTCTCATATTCTTGGTCAGGAAACTGACTGCTATGACTGGTTCCATCTTTCAGTGTCACTGCTTCTTCATCAGTTTATTTAAGCTAATATGTGGTCTTGTCTCATTACAGGTACAACCAAGGCATCCTGCAGTGCAGTCGATGAGACCCTAAGCACCTGCCACACTCACAGTCCCTTTCAGAGGAAAGGTATCATGTGTGATTCCTTCTACACAAACATCTGCGACTCTACCACTCTCAGCACAAGTTTAAATCCTGGATCTGCCTTAAATAAGTAACTTCACCTCTCTGGACGAGTTTCCTCATCTGTAAAACTGGAATTATATTAACTCACAATTATTTTGAGAACTACATGAGGTAATAGCTAACATATATTCACCTCTATGTGGCAGACCATTACAATGCTTTGAATATATTAATATTAATTTATAGAATCATCACAACCACCTTGTAAGATAGGCACAATTTATTATTTTAATATTACAGATGAGGAAACTAATGCAAGTGGAGTTTAAGGAATTTATCAAAGATCACACAGCTGGTAAGCGTCAGGGCCATAATTCTAATCAAGAAGATCTGATTCTCGAGCCCATGTGTTAACCGCTACCCTATGCTGCCTTGCGGGATATTTTACATATATTACATAATGTAAACTATACATTATAAAGTATTTAGAAAAGCCTGGTACAGAGTAGGTACTTAATAAAAGTTTCCTCCTCTCAGACATGTTTATAACATACTTGCCAACCTGGCACAGGAAGTAACAGGTGCTATCCATGACAATCCCATCTTCAAGACATTTTTATAGACTAAAAACCCTGCAACAACTTGTATGGAGAACAGCTATCAGCCAAGAGAAGGCTAAAGTTAAAATGGCTTCAAGTGCCTCATTTGTAATCTAACAATGGAAGCCCCTAATCTTTAAAAGAAAAATGTTAGGTTTTAGCTGACTACAAGCTCAATAAGCATCAGTGCTTATGACAATTCTAAGACATGAAGGCAATCTAATCAAGCATTGATAGAAGCACACTGCCATAATCAAAGAGGGTAACCATCTTACTTTATCCCACCTGGTCAGGCCTCAAATACTTTAGAGAAGAATGACAAGAATGCAAAGGATAGAGAAATGACTACACTTGAGATACAACTGAAAGGACCAGGGATCTTTGCTCACAGAGTATCAAAGGAATAAAGTGTGAATGTACCTCTGTCAAGGACATGACAGGCACGATGCAAACAAGACTAGACCAATTAAATAACTTATTAGATTCCTTCCAGCTCTGAAGCCCTGAGTGAATAGTGTTCTCGCTATTGAATGTTAATTTATTTCCCAGATATTTATTAAGTGCCTATTATATACATGATTCTGTATGAGACACTGAGAGAACATAGTGAGAGAGCAAAACAGACTAAGCCTTCATGGAGTTCACAGTCAAATAAGACAATTAAGATATTTAGACATCGAACAAGACAATACAAAGGATACGTGAGCACAACTTGAGGTGAGTGCAAAAAAGAAAAGTGCCATGTCCTCGAGGGACATGGGGAGTGACCTAATCTAATCCAGATAGAGAGGTCAAGGGAAGCAATGTAGAAAAGTGACATTTAAGGTGTAATCTGAAGAATAAAAGAGTTATTTAGTCAGGTAAAGAAACGAGGTTGGGGAGGGGGCTTGTTCTAGGCACGAGGAACAGCCTGCACAAAGATCTTGAGGCAGAGAAGAGCAAAGGAGAACACAATGTTTCTGAAATGTTGAGAACAAGGGTTAATGTAGTGGAAGATGAGGTTGAAGAGACAGAAAAGTCAAGAACCAAGTCAGGCAAGATCATATGAAGGATTTGGGATTTAAATGTAAGTGGGACGGGAAGGCAATTATCTGGTTTCTCTGTAATGAACTGGAGGGGACAAAAGCAGAAACAAACAGACCATTAAGAAGGATATTGTAGCAGTTTAAGAGAGGGACAATGGTGGTTAAGCTTAGGGTGGTGGTGGTACAGTGGATGGAGTCAAGATATATTTCACAAACAGATTCAGTAGGCCTTGGTAATGGATTAGATGTGGGGGTAAGGGAGAGTAAGGGGTCAAAAAAGATCCCTACATTTCCGGCATGAGCAATTACTGAAATGGGGACAAATGGATTTTGAAAGAAGTGGTGAGAAGAGATCATGGTTCAATTTTAGACATTTGAAATTACTCAAAGGGAATGTCTAATGGGCATTTGGTTCTGAAACTTAAAGGTAACTTTTGAGACTGAAAATATAAATCTGTTATGTCAACAGCATAGAGATATTTAAAGCTATGGTTCTGTATGAGATGGCCTTCTAGAATGAAAAGAGAAGAAGGCACCAGAACACCAATGTTCATTTAAAAATTAGATTAATAAAAGCATTAACATCATATATATTTATTTGGCATTCACTGATAAAAATAAGTTCATGGTCCAGGATCCATCATGTACAATATTAATATAGTGTACATTACCACAGCTGGAATATAAACTAATATTCATAAGTGATATTTTTCACAGTTAAAAAAACCCCACCAATCTACCAAAAGATCATTATGGTGATCTAAAATATGTCCACAAATGCTCTGACACTATCTTCAAAAGGTGAAGCCTAATTTCCTCCCTTGAATTCCCACTGGACTTAATGACTCACTTCTAACAAAATAAAATAAGGTGGAAACAACAGTTTGTCTTCTGAAACTAGATCATCATAAAAGGCACTTAAGATTCCTCCTTGCTCACTCTTGAAATACTCACTCTGAGGAAAGCTAGCTGCCATGTCAATAAGGACACCCACGCAGCCTTATGGAGAGGCCCATGTGGCAAAGAACTGAGGCCTCCTGCTAACAGCCATGTGAGTGAGCCACCTTGGCCGTGGATCCGTAGGTGCCAGGGAAGCTTTCCAGTAACTGTAGCTTCATAGACATCTTAAACACAATTTATGAGACTTTAAACTAGAACCATTCAACTAAGCCTCTGGTGGACTCCTGATGGTCAGAATGAGATGATAAATGCTGGATGTTTTAAGCTGCTAAGTTTTTTGGTAATCTGTTGGGCAGCAGTAGATAACATTCATTGCTATAATACAGTCATTCCAAGAAATTTGTTGAAATAATAAAAGCCTAATCACTATAAGTTATTGCACAGTCAACCAAAAGACAGAAGTCTGGAAGGCATAGTCAAGTCAGAGTATAACAATACAAGTATAACATAAATAGGGATTTCCCTGGCAGTCCAGTGGTTAGGACTCCGCGCTTTCACTGCCGAGGGCCCGGGTTCAATCCCTAGTAGGGGAACTAAGATCCCGAAAGCTGCGTGGTGTGGCCAAAAAAAAAAAAAGTATAACATAAATAGTCAATGCCCAAAGAACTAACTGAATAATACAACTAACATCTTTCTTTCAAAGGAGTAACCAGAGTATATTCTTTGTTTTTAAATTACCTCAATAAGTAAGGCTCATTTTTTTGTGGGGGAAAAACTGTCCCTAGTTCCACACTATACATTGTTACATTTGCCCTTTTAAACTATGGATTCCATAACGATGACATCATTTTTGTATTCTAGGTAAAGGCACTTTTCATATAATATCCTGGCAAAGTTAAAGTAAATTCTGATGTCAGTCCATTGGTTTCAAAAATCAGCTCCAGTATTTATTTGCTATGTAATTTTGGGGAAGTTATGTAAACTATCTAGGTCTTGGTTTCCTTAGCCACAAAATGGGGACAATATTACTAACCTAAATGAGTTAGTGCCTTGCATCTCGGTATTAAGCACTCAATAAATAATAGATGTTAGTTGTTATTGTTGTAACTGTTGTTATTCATAACAGAAATACTGATGATTTCCCCTTTATTTGTCCTAGCATATTAACTGTTTCTAAAATCATGATATAGCAAAAATAGTAACCTTATTTTGCAACCATTCCTGACACTGAATGCAATTATAAAAACTGTATTTTATAATTCTAACATCTGAAAATAAAAAATATTTTAAAATTCCTAGAATAATTCATTGGAATTTTTATATGAAAATTAAAAATATCTGATCATGCAATGTTAAGAATATAAGGAAATGCAGACATTTGAAATGCCACATGATCAAAAACTTTAAATGATTCTGGTGTTTAAAAGCTATTATTAAATAGTCCAAAAAGGCATCTAAATACATTTACTTTCCTTTGCTATATACACAGGTTGGTGGCTTCTTTTTCAGGAAAATAAGACTACAACAACATTACTCAATAAAATATAAATTATTTTTAAATAAAAAAATTTAAAGCTTTGCAAAAAGCAAGAAAGCTAAACCAATAGTTCAATCAGGATTTAAAAAAAAAAAAAAAAACAGGAAAAGGCTGAAGTCAGCTGAAAAAACAGACTAAAGTCATTCTTTCCTCTTCCCGTTAAGCCCCCCACCCTTAATTTTTACTTTCTAGTAGTGAGGTTTGGGAATTTTCAACAAGCTGGCTAACTGCCAACTCCATAAGGTAGTAAGGAGAAAACTCCCCCTTCCAGGGGTCCCTCCCCCTAGGCAGCTCCAGGCGCCTGGTCTGACAAGCTTTCTGAGAAGGACTAGACTCACTGCAGACTTTCTGGCTCCACAGCCATTGTTTGCAGGGCTGCTTTGCTCCTGATCCAGAGCTTGGATTAGCATAAGAATATTGTCTTTTCCCTTAACAAGCAACTCATCCATCCCCTTCCCATTTCTAACCTCCAACCCCATCAATTCCTAAACTAATATATACACATACAAATGGAGCAACACTACTCAGGTTATTTTTATATCAGTGTAAAAAAGTCACCCAAATCTAAACATAAACCCTTAAAAAATAACATGCTTAAATAAATAGTTATGAGTGTATCTGTGGTAATACACAGGAATCTCACCAAAAAGCCTGCCTTGGAGTCCATGCTGTGAGAACTTGTGATGGGTGAGACATGCATAACGAGAACTTTTGTAAAGTCTGAAAAAGGAGCTAAGAGAACCAACCATCAAGCTAAATTCTGACCTACAGTAGGGATGGGGAAGTTCCACTTTATAAAGACATTTCTAACTGTGATGTCTTCATCCACCCTGAGGTCACTAATTTCATCATCACCCCTGAAATTACCTTCTGACTAGACCTTCCTTTCCCCAATGCTCAATTATTTATTCAAAGCAAATTTAACAACATTTAATCTTTGTATTTCTGCTCAATTGTCCTCTCTTCATTCAAAACCTTTCATTTTCCTTCTGTGCCAAGAAACTGTTCTCCCCAACATAAGTAAAATTCTTCCAGGAACAGAGAGGTAAGACAAACTAGTATGGCATTATTATAGCTGATGCACTTAGATGTTTTATATCCCTCAGTGCGGGCCTCAATATTAGATGCACAATAAATGCTTCTTGGTTTATGAACTATTTTTAAAAACAGGAGATAATCTATTTTCAAAACACCATTCAACTTTGTACTACAAATTCACTAACCTAGTTTCTCCAAAGCTTTTTTGTTTGTTTAATCTTATTAAACAAAAAACCCTCACAATAATTAGAACTAGATTATGCTATATACCAATCTTTGGTACATCAGTGCTCAGAAGAAATTCTTAATGCCAGCAGTTAATTGAGGGGGTCTGGGTGTTATTCTTCTGTCTGTCCTCTGGAATAGCACAAATGACAAAAAAACAGGTAAAGTGAATCAGTAGTCGCAGAAATGCCTAGGAGGGAACAGAATTTGGTCATCCCTATAGGTATATTATGAGTAATGGTAAACAATACTGTCTTTGTTTCTGCACAATATTTTTATAGAGATAAAACCAGTATAATGTGGTTAGTGAATAGTTCAGGGTCTAGCATAATAGAGATCTAGGTCTTTTGTGCCAATTAAATGAGAGAAAATCATATATAGTGTTTAGTGGCAACTTTATGTTAGCACATCACCATCTTAATAATTTGCAAGTTAGTTTTACATGCCTTACACCATATGTATATGACCCTTACAGTAAGTAAAATTATTCCTACTTTTACAGAGAAGAGACAGGTTCAGGAAGCTAAAGTGACTTGCTGAATTCTATACAGCTAGTAACTTGAAGGAAAAACTAAAACCCAGGTCTTTTATTCCCAAGTGCAGTGTTTTATCCAGTAAGTACCTGAGTCAGTACATCAAAAGGGAAATAGGAAGTTACTTTTTATTGAGCCACGTAAGATTTTATTTCATCTTCACAACTCTGCAAGGAAAAAGTGAAGCTCAGCAAAGTTAAGAAACTTGCTCAAGTTCACACAACCAATAAGTAGCAAGTCTGCTGCTGAGAAAGCTCAAATTCCATTCACTATTGCACAGTCAGGAGCGACAGGTAATGAGAAAAAAATGGAAACTACTGTGCCCCTTATTACACTATTGCTTTTCAGCAAAAACAAAGCAATAACAAGCCCCCTCCCGCCCCCAAATAAAACCTAACCATTCTGCTTTGTGATGTTGACCTGGGATACCACTAACAAGTCTTTTACCAGCTGGTTCCTTGATAGGTTCTGCCAAAAGGGGAACTAGAGAAGGCTGGAGGGAAGAAGGGACTTTAATCTTCCTGACTTTGTTTGTTGTTCCTGTCAGAGTTATCTGAACAACAGCCTTTGCCATAGCAGCAGCAGTAGATTCCATTTCCAGCTTCCTTCCACACTCCCAGAATCAGCCTCATGGCCCCTGTTCAGACCCAACCGTGCCTACACCTCAGAGTCTGAGTGCCAGCGCCTCAAGACCCCAGGGCAAGTCCTCGGGAGCCGGCAGTAGCTGGGCTCTGAGCTCCCTCCACAGAGGACTGGGTCAGGGCTCCACAGGGGCACTCTTTCTCCGAGCTTCTAGGTTCTGAAACCTCAGCCTTTTAAGGGTGGTATTTGCTTCCCACAATTAGTATTTCAGTTTAATCCCAGTGTTCCTTTAGCTTTTTCAATCCTCCAATACCTGTGTAGTCAACTCCCTACACCAAATTGTCTCTGTTAAAATAACCAGTGTGGTTTCAGCTTTCCTGACTGGGCCCTGATTGATACAAATACTTTCAGAAAACAGATCTCAGAGGGTAACTGACTGACTATATCCACACATAACACATACACATTTTTTAATATATTCACTTCACCAAAGAGGTCTAACATTTCCTAAGTGCTTATAATGTGTGTTTTAATATATATTCAAAGAGTATTCTAAGATATTCTGACTTTAGGAATGAATTCTCCTAGACTCAGTACCTATTTCACTTTTCTCACCACAAATAATTTTAACCTATCAAAGTTAGAAATTTGTTCAAGATTGGTTGGTCTTTCTGTTCTAACCTATGTGACCCAAGTCAAAATGCTTGAAAGAGCACCAAAATTTGGCTATCAAAACATCTCTCTTTTCCTTAGCAATACTACATTTAATCAAAAACTTTTGGAATTAACTCAGTAAATCCCTGTGGCCAAAAAATTAATTCAAATGCTAAATCAATTTTTAAGGAGAATATATCTAACTTCTAGAACTAGGGGAAAGAAGTCAAAGCAGAACTTCAAGAATAACAAAAAACAAACCCATTTTTCACTCAGGAAACCAAAGTATATCTGTATTTATGTCCTCAATATGAAACACCCTTTCAAAAAGAGTCAGAAGTTTTTTGCAAGTTTGTACCTCCCTAAGAAGATACGGAAATACACAGGTGATTTTTCGGTTGGAACAATGACTGGGGTATGACAGGACACACAGTGACCAGGGCCCAAAATGGAAAATGGAATGCAATGTGCAAGGACAATCCCTCAAAACAAAGAATTGTCTCAACCAAATGCCAGTAGGGCTCTCCTTGTGGAGAAACAACTATTCTTGACTAGAACGACCTATCAGATTCAATTTCTTTTGGCCATGCCACAAGGCTTGCGGGATCTTAGTTCCCTGACCAGGGATCGAACTTGGGCCCTCGGCACTGAAAGCGCAGAGCCTTAACTGCTGGACTGCCAGGGAATTTCCTCTTAGGTTCCAGATATTCAAAAAGCAATAGTTTTAGGCCTCTTAGAAGAAAAATTATCTTAATCAAACTAATGTTTGAATGCAACTTTACTTTTACTTTACTTTTTTTCCTTCTCATTTGACCACTTTACAAAAGGAATCATATTCTTGCTGTGTTAACCACAGTGCTTGTACAATGCAAAAGTAATTTAAAAATCAACCATTTTTCTCCACTTTTTTTTCTCTATCTACAACTTTAAAAAATTCATTGTACACAGGTTTCCCTGAAGCACCAGAAGTAGAGGCTCTGTCCTAGGCCAAGCCAATCAGCATATTCTATCTCCTATGCCACGATGAAAAGTTCAGGGGTGAGCCGTACTAACACGGTCCAAGGACTTCAGCTGGCCCTGCAGAGATAAAGTCACTCTTTCAGATTGAACATGAATAAGAAAATAGCAGCTGCTGGCAGCTACGCTGGGACCAGAGGGGAACCAGAGGCAGAGGTGGGAGAGTAAAAGAAGCCAGATCCTTGGAGCTATCAATGAGCTGCTCAAACAACCCTGCCTGACACCTGAATTACTTAAGGACTTTTTAGTTAACAGCCATTAAATTCTCTTTATTTTTTAGGTCAGAGAGAGACAATTTTTCTGATATAACCAAAGATTAAAGGAAAAGGTACACTTGAGTATTCTGGGTTAGATCAGCATAAAATTAGTACTTCTGAGTAATGTCAAATATCTCAGAAAAAGAGACTCGATAACACATAATGCAAAAAAAAAAAAAAAGACTGGTACAAGATAGAATTACTTTTAAGATAGCTCAAATAGTATAAAAATTTACTTAATAATGTAATCAGCAGCTATATAATTTATCATTCCTGGTCTTTCTCCTCTTACCCCCTAAATCTGCTAGACCCTCGGTCTTTCTCACCATAACTAACAGCCTCTCTACTTCTAGTTTCCCAGGCCAAAAGTCTTGGAGTCATTCTTGGCAACTCCCTTCTTCCCTCATACTCCACAGGCTATGGGTCAGCAAATCCTGTTGGTTCTACCTTCAAAGTATATCCAGAATCTATGCACTTCTCACCACATCCACTATTATCTCTCTGGTCCAAGTCACTAACTAACCTTTTGCCTGGATTACTGAAAAAGCCTCCTAGAACGGGACTCTTTGCTTCTACCCTTATCCACCTACAATATATTCTCAACACAGCAGCCAAACTGGTGATAAAAAGCATATTAGATCACATCACTCCCCTTTTCAAAACCCTCCAATGGTTCCCCAACTCACTCAGAGTAAAAGCTGAAGTCTACCATGGCCAACAAGACTCCAACTCCTCTACTTCAGCAGCATGGGCCTCCTGGTTCCTCAAACATGTCAGGGATGGCCCTGCTGCAGGACCTTTACATGTGCAAGTTCCTCTGCCTATAACATTCCTCCCCAAGACATCTATCCGCATGACTTGCTACCTGACCTCTTCCAAGTGCTTACTCAGTATCTATCCCTTTCTTATTTAGTGTTCCTGCTCATCCTATTTAAAACTGTAATCCCATCCACATCCCTGGCACTCCCATCTGCCATCCCTGATATTTTTTTTTCTCTTTAGCACTTGTCACCTGTAATTTTATATATAATTTACTATTTGTTTTGTTTATTGCCTGCCACCTGCTCCAGAATGTATGCTCCGTAAGGGCAGGTATATAAGTCTACTTTTTCACTCTGTATTTGTAGCACCTAGGATGGTGCTTGGCACATATTTGGTGCTAAATAAATATTTGCTGAGGGAATGATTGAGTATAGCAGAAGGAATTAAAACGTTATGCCAATTCCTTTTACTTTCACATACAAATGAGACTTTCCCATAAGGGCTATGCTATGGATAAGCTATTCCATTTCCTTATCTCAACACAACTGAAATGATACAAAAACCACACCACTTCCTTTTGCTCACTTTGAGCCCTGACTTGTGTCAGGATCCAGTAAAAAAAACTTTTTTCCACTGTTTTCACTGGATATACTCAAGTTTGAGTATATCTGAGTAAATTAAAAGGTCTTGAGTACGTCTTGAGACTCAATGTCTTGAGTATATTTGAGTAAATTAAAAGGTCTTTAAGAAAGACATGTATCAGTAAACATTATTTCCCAAGATCTAAAATATTGCTTAAGGCAAACAATGGCTTGGGTTATATTCTGACAGTACCACATAGTTACAGCAAGTTAAATAATTGTGGAAATAACCACAGACAAAAAGAAAATACAGTCCTTTGGTACAAACAATGTGGTCTGACAAAGGGAACTTCAAAGCACTATCTAAACTCAACTGCAATCTTTCAATTAAGTAAAGGTTCAAAGGTAATATTTATATGTAAATTGTAAGTAACCAAAGGCCCTGAATAAGACCAGTGGGTGTTAAAATCAGATTGCTAACAGTTCTGCCCTGACAAGCATGAACCACAAACCACAGGAAACTAAACCCTGCAAACCTACAGGTCTGAGAAACAACACTCAAGATTACAAATTCAGGCTTATTAATGTGAAGAGCTTGGAAATCCAGAAAGAGTTTTCCCCCTTTTGGATGAAACATTTCCATTTTATTTTCTTTACTCTGTCAGAACATGTCTCAGGTTAAAATGTGCTGGTAGAGTGTTTTCATGAAGAAATTCTGTGGCAGACTTGACATTAACTTGTACTTTTTTCCCTTTTAGTATCTTTCTTTCAGCTCCTAGTTTAAATACTTATCAGCTTATATTTTTATTAAAGAAAGGATTGTTAAGTAACACAGTCTTAGAGTCAGGAGACCTAGGATTCAGTTGCAAATTCTGCCTAATTGGCTAGCTGATCTTGGCCCACTCACTTCCCTCTCCAGGCCTTAGTTTCCTCATCTGTAAAATAAATAATACCATGAAGACTTCTACCTCTCATATCCTATGAGTCTATGAACTACACTCACTGACTATAGTGCCTCAAAGACTTCACCTAATTATATAGGTACTGAGTAAAGCAGGGCAAATACCACTGAAGCGCCACCCTTTCCCTGGTTCTGAGGGAACCACTATTCTGATTGTGGTATTTAACACTCATGTCTTTACATGCTTTTATACTATATGTGGTATATATGCCAAATAATATTGCTTTGCATACTGTTAAATTTGCTATAGACGTATAAAAATTGTATCATTCTATATGTATATTTTTATAATTTGCTTACTTTTCACTCAACATTGTGAGTGATTTCCATCATAGATACATATAGTTCCTTTTAATTCATTTCATTGTTATATAGTATTCCATTTTATGATTATTTTATAGCTGTATTTATCCATTCTTATGTTGATGGACATTTTAGGTTGTTCCTAGGTTTTGGTATTATGAGCAATGCTGCAATAAATAAACTTGAATAGATGCTTTTGTTATTGTTGTTTGGGTAAATAATTCTGAAGGATAGATTTCTAGAAGTGGGATTCTGGGTCTAATGGTACTTTTCGTAGATATTTTGGTAACCCCCTCTGGGACTGTACCATTTTGTACTTCCAAGTGTACAACACTGATACAAGGACAATTGTAAAATACTGCTGAAGGATACAGAATAAACTTTAACACATGGAAAAACATACCACATTATGTATAGAAAACTTCAAGATCATGTATATCAACTGTTCCTAAATTAATTATAAATTTAATGATATTCTTTATCACATTACAGTTCCCTTCTATTCTTCATTTGCTAATAAGCGTTTTCATCATAAATGGGGTTGAATTACATCACGTGCTTTTTCTCCATCTATTGATATAATCACAGTGGCTTCCTCCTTCAATGTGTTAATGTATAAATTAACTAGTAATAATCCATATTAAGAGCTCTCTTTGTTTTTAAGATTTTTTTTTTTTGATGTGGACCATTTTTAAAGTCTTTATTGAATTTGTTACAATATTGCTTCTGTTTCATGTTTTGGTTTTTTGGCCGCAAGGCATGTGGGATCTTAGCTCCCCAACCAGAGATCAAACCCGCATTCCCTGCATTGGAAGGCAAAGTCTTACCCACTGGACCGCCAGGGAAGTCCCTGAGCGCTCTCTCAAAGAGTAAGCTATCTGTGGTAGTTTAAAAATATGTCCACAAATTCTTTCATATTCCTCTTTTCAAGAGGTGGAACCTAATTACTTTGAGAGTGGGCCAGACTGAGAGATTCCCTCCTAACAAACAGAATAAAGTGAAAGTGACAAAGTATGACTTCTGAGACTAGGTCTTGAAAGGTAATGCAGCTTTCTCCTTGCTCTTTCTTGGACATTTATTCTGGGGAAAGCCAGCTGCCATGGTGTTAGGATATTCAAGGAATCTGTGGAGAGGCTCATACGGTGAGCAACAGAGGCCTCCTGCCAACTGCCATGAGAATGTGTCATCTTGGAAGTGGATTCTCCTCCAGTCAAGCTTTTAAATGAATGCAGCCCCTGTTGACAAAACTACAATCTCACAAAATATCCTGAATCAAAACTACCCAGTAAATTGCTCCTGAATTTCAAGTCCCTACGTTTTGGGATGAATTGTTATGCAGCAACAATAACTAACACATTAACATCCTTGGATTTCTGGGATAAATTCTGTTTTGTCATCGTTAAATAAATATTTTGTCTGGTCTCTACGCCTGGTTCCTGGGTAACAGAAGTGTCTTTGTTATTCACAAGCCTCATGGATCACACCTGAGTTTATGCTAATGACTGACTCAGGATGGGAGATGGTCACCAAAATGACCAGTGATGTGATTAGAAGAGGGCTGGGGCTTTGAGCCAGCCCAGCCTCCAGGGAGTATGGATAGGGAGGGCAGAAGATTGAGTTCAGTCACATGGCCAATTATTCAATCATGCCTACATAATGAAACTCCAATAAGAACTGCACACCATGGCTCAGATAAGCTTCCTAGGACAACACACCCCGATTCCAGGGGAAGAGGGCATGGAAGCTCCACATTTGGAAGCCTCCCTGACCTCTCACCCTGTGTGTCTCTTTCATTTGGCTGGTCCCAATCTGTATCCTTTATACTGATAAAACTATCATCATAAGTATACCACTTGGGACTTCCCTGTTGGCACAGTGGTTAAGAATCCGTCTGACAATGCAGGGGACACGGGTTCAAGCCCTGGTCTGGGAAGATTCTACATGCCTCGGAGCAACTAAGCCCGTGCGCCACAACTACTGAGCCTGTGCTCTAGAGCTCACGAGCCACAACTACTGAGCCCGTGTGCCACAACTACTGAGCCCGCATGCCACAACTACTGAGCCCGCATGCCACAACTACTGAGCCCGCATGCCACAACTACTGAAGCCCATGCGCCTAAAGCCCGTGCTCCGCAGCAAGAGAAGCCACGGCAACAAGAAGCCCACGCACTGCAAAAGAGAGTAGCTCCTGCTCACCACAACTAGAGAAAGCCTGTGCACAGCTTTCTCTAGAAAGACCCAACGCAGCCAAAAATAAATAAATAAAATAAATAAATTTATTAAAAAAAATAAGTATACCACTTTCTTAAATTCTGTGAGTCATATAAATGAACTGTCAAATGTGGGGGGCGGTCACGGGAATCCTCCTGGATTTGTAGCCAGTTAGTCAGAAGTGTGAGTAGCCTGGGGACCTCCAAACTTGTGACTGCCATCTCAAGTGAGGGCAGTCTTGTTGGAGACTGTGCCCTTAAAACTGTGGAGTCTGACACTAACAGTGGGTAGGCAGTGTCAGAACTGTACTGCAGTACTGTAGACATGATCATGTTTAGATACACCACTGGATTTGTTTCGCTAACAATTTTGTTAGGTTTTACATCTATGTTCATAAGAAAGACTGACCTATAATTTTTTTCTCATATTATCCATGTCTGGTTTCGGTATCAAGGTTATACTACTCACACAGAATAAGCTGAGGAACTTTCCTTATTTTGCTATTCTCTCAAACAGTCTTTGTATATCTGGACATATCTACCACTTGAATAGTTTGATAGAACTCACCTTTAAAATCATCTGAGCCAAGGGCTTATCTGTGAGTATATGGGAGGAGGCAGATCTTTCACTACAAATTAAAATTCTCTAATAATTACAGAAATATCTAGGTTTTTTATTTCACCTTAATCAATTTTATTGTTGCATTTTAAAAATTGTTGTTTTATTTAAATTGTAAAATGTAGGAGTTCCCTGGTGGCACAGTGGTTAAGAATCCTCCTGCCAATGCAGGGGACACGGGTTCAAGCCCTGGTCTGGGAAGATCCCACATGCCACAGAGCAACTAAGCCCGTGCGCCACAACTACTGAGCCTGTGCTCTAGAGTCTGCGAGCCACAACAACTGAGCCCGCATGCTGCAACTACTGAAGCCCGCGTGCCTAGAGCCCGTGCTCTGCAAGAAGAGAAGCCACCGCAATGAGAAGCGCTTGCACCGCAACAAAGAGTAGCCCCCGCTCACCACAACTAGAGAAAGGCTGCGCTCAGTAACAAAGACCCAATGCAGCCATAAATAAATAAATTTTTTAAAAAAGTATAGGCATAAACTTATTCAAGGTATTTCTTATTTTTAAAAAATCTCTGCTATATCTGAAGTTATGTCCTCCTTTCCAGTCCCAATACTACTTGTGCTTTCTGTGTTTTTCTTGATCAGTTATTCAAATGGTTTGTCTATTTTATCAGCCTTTTCAAGAAACCAACTTTTGGCCATGTTAACTCTCTCCATCATATCTTAAAAACAAACAAACAAACGAAAAAAACTTTTCTAATTAGCCCCAATTCTATCACTTATTAGCTAGAAGTGTAGATAAGTTTTCCTCTGTGCCTCAGTTTTCTCATCTGTAAAGTGGGAATAGTAAGAGTACCTACCTCACAGGGTTGTTGCAAAGATTAAATGAGATAATCCTTGTAAAGCACATGGAACAGTGCTTGGTACATATAACAAGTGCTCTACAAGTGTTAGCTTTTATTTTTATCACCTATTTTACTTCACTTGAATTTATTCTGTTGTTCTTTTCCTAATTTAAATTAGGTGCTTATCTTATTAATATTTTTAATCTTTTAATATGAGTATGTTAAACGTGTCACACAAGTTTAATAAGTCCTAATTTTCTTTATTGTTTAGTTCTAGGTGTTTTCTGACTTGCATTATCATTTTATTTTTGACCTGTGGGATTTATGGAGGTAGGTTTTTAAATTTCCAAATGTGTGCCTGTATATACTGTTTGTTACTCAGTTTTAACTTAAGTGTATTTGTTGACAAAAAGTGTGGCTGATGTGATCATTTGAATTGTGTAAGAACTTGCTGTACAGCCTAGTACATGATCACTTTTAATAAAATGCTAAATTCTAAACCAAACCTAACTTCTAAAACTAAATGACTTGTCATGCTCTCTGCTTAAAAAAATCTATAAATATTCTCATTTCATAGGATGGAATTACCAAGACATAAGAAGAATTGCTATGATCTGGGCTCCGCCAGGCTTTCTAACACCATCTTCCCATTCACTCCTCATACCTTTACAATGATCCAACTACACTGAAATCACTGAAGCCTCTATATTTACAGGCATCCCTTTTAGACTCCCATCCTTTGCACATCCTTTTTCTTCTTCCCTTTGTTTCTCACCAAGTTAACTACAGTTCACTCTTCAGACATGACCTATGCATCATCTGTGTAAGCAATCCCTGACCCCTACATATCAGGCTGAGTGAGCTGGCCCATCTCTGTACTTCTAGTGTACCCAGAACATGAACCATAGCTGCGCCTTAGCTCTTGACTAACACTCATTCATAAAGTATTTATTAATTACTTGGTATGTGCATCACACTTATACAACAGTCAATGAAACAGACGTGATCCCTCCTCTCATAATGCTTATTTAGTCAGGTGATTTTTTTGACTTATCTTGCGGCACTTTTAACCTCTATTTTCTAGCATGTTACTAAGCAAAACAATAAATGTTCAATAGGTGAATGAAATGAATAAAAATAATATTAATATCTTAAGGGAAACATAACTGGGGAGTTAAATCAACTATAAAATCACATAATAAACTCTAATACTTCTTTGTATGTATACTAACATCTACAAATGTATCTCCAAACCTTACAGTTATAGCCAGCTACTACTAACTTAACAATCCAAGTCCTAGCTCAATAACTTTGCTCCCCAAACCACCACCCCTCCGGTGATTTCTAGATGTTAGAGAAAAGAAATTTAGATCCAAGTCATGAAACAGGGAACCTTAGTATATGCAAAAGCCCTTTTCCCCCAAATATTTCTGCCTCATTTCATATTTTGAATTATCTTTGCTCTAAGTTTATTAGCTTTTTCTTATAATACTGTTTTTTATACTATGAAGTAAGAACTCTAACATGTTATACATACTTGACATGTACTAACTCATTTAATCCTCACACTAACTTTATGAGGCCAGTATTCTCATTATGCATAATTTTATAAAAATAAATCCCCCAAATCAATAACCTGTAATGTAAAGGTCGGTGAGGTGCAAATGGGGTGGAGGGGAGTGTGGTAAGGAGGGCAGTGGGGTGAGGGTAGTGAAGAGGGCTTTAGGCTTTGGTGCATACTGTTCAAAATTGTATGCAAGAACTTATTCATGCCTCATTTATGTAGTCTTTTAAAAATTAAAAAAATATGTTCTGAAAATGGACAATTAAGCCTCCTCTAGCCCTTAACCCACAAAAAAACGGACGGGAGGGAGGAAAGGAAGAAAGGACGAAAAGATAGGAAGTAGATGAGCTCAGAAGTTAAACTAGAATTTCTATCTGAGACACCCAGAAAGAAACTATTGAAAATATAAGATAGTAGAAGAGGAGAGAAGTATTAGGATGGAGGATAAAGACAGGAATTGAAATGTCACTACAGATTATGAAAAGATGCTACTGGAAATCTTGTGGCATGCTCTTCCTACAGTACCATATGCAGTTGCAATAACACAAACCACCACCGGAATCTAAAAGCATCCAAACTGGAGAATGATCAAATAAGTAAGCAAGGAGAATACCCACCAAACTTAAATTAAGAAAAGAATAAAAAGATATCTGAGTTATGAGGAGGCAGTCTGAATTGAAGAGAATGGGAATAAACTTTCTCTGTCTCCCTTTCAGGAGCAGCACAATAACCAAAGAGCCTGAGGGCAAGGCCTGTAGGATGTTTCTGAGACCATGAGTTCTAGTTTTCTCTACAGAAGACAGTAGGTGTGGGAATACATTTTCAATGGAGTCCAAGGAGAGACCAACAGGAAAGATGAAGCTCATCTTCAAGCCTGGCGCTATAACTGCTTTACTGCAATGCTGGACCCTCAAAAGGCTGCTCCATCTAACAGGTCTCAGCAGACCTAGAAGCAACTCTCATCTGCCACACTGCTAACAGATCTTGCAGTCGGGAGTGCCTGGAAGCACTGAGGATTGCTCCCAGAGCTTCAAGAAATGGGCAACAATTTGTTGGCCCCTTTGTTATCAGTCCACAGGACAGAAACAACTCTGACTTTCATGCCTATTGGTTTGCCACTGAATAATAGATGCCTATAGCCAGAACTAAATGAGTGCTTAGGGAACCCAAAGCCCCAGAATGGGCATAAAAAAATACAATTCATTTAAAGGGAATTCAGCAAACGGAGGGAAGGCTAAGCTGAAAATCAGAACAGCGGCTTCTGGTTAAATGGAACTATTAGAAAAGATTGGGTGACAGTGAATATCCAAGACACCAAGATGGTGTTAGTTGTACCAGTGGAGAAGAAACTCATGGATGTCAAAATAAAGGATCTGCCAAACTGGATACTGACACAAGATTTCACCCCCAAAGGCACCATCAGAGCATTTCAAAGAGGTTACTACCAGTATGACAACAAGTATGTCAATATAAACAAAGGGAGCACCCTTGGGGTTTCTATGGTGCTGGCAGCTGACGTGCTTTTCAACTACTGCGTTTCTTACAAGGAACTCAAACATGAACAGCTACGCAAGAACCACTGATGAGGGCCCGGCGTGAAGGGTGCTCTCTGCAGGCCTTACCATGACCATCTTTGCCCTGCACCTCTCTTTGAAGAACTTGATCTTTGCTGAATCCTTTTACACCCTAACTGAGAATTAATGCCCAATGAAAGATGATTGGTACATTTTTAAATTTTTTTAAATTAAAAAAAAGAAGAGACTGGGTGACTCAGAAGGCTGCCGTTTTGATTAGGATCTAGAGGAGAAGAGGCTCTCAGCAGATCAAGCTCTGGTGTAAGCTGCCCTGATGCTCAGATGCAAAGGTATTAGAGACATCTGTGGTAAACAGACGCCATGTCAATTCTCTGGCAAGTTCCAGTAGGAGAGTTGCAGCACAGCCCTCTAGATTTTCTGAAGCAAGCACGTAACTTCTACAACACTGTATGAAAAGTGTAGCTCCTGGCATGATATTAGGCCCTAGCAGAGTTCCCAACCATGAAACATTAAGGTTTAGTGACCAGAGCTACCCATCATGATCCACCAAGTCACAAGGTTAGGCACAACAGCAATCCACTGTGTGATGTAATAGGACATAGGCAGGTCCAGAAGGCACTACTAAACTACAAGAGGTGGCCCAGAACTTCATGTCACCTACCTCTATCATATTGGTATCTTTACTTCTGCTCACACCAATGACTTTATGGTAGGTTACTGGTGGCCAATGACAAAAAATAAACACCTGGGGCCTGGTTAACAGAAACAAATCAAAAATGGATTACTACTGCTCTACAGCCCTATTTGGATGGCTCTGAAAGACAATGATGAGGTAGAAATTCTCTCAGTGGGTATGGCACAGGGAGAAGTGACCAGAGAAGGGAAAACATGGACTCCTTGGGAGTGGCAAATGGTATGGTTGACTGGTTAGGGGGATAGAAGGGGCAAAACTGGAAAATAAGAGAAAGAATTTGGAGAAGAGGCATGTTGATGGTTCTATGGGAGTCAGCACAAAGTGCCAATCTTTTATGTCTTATGTTAATGCCCACCACAAAGCACCAAGAGGGAAGGTGCATTTAACTGCATCCCAACTACAGATGGAGTGACTTGTCACTGGACATCTGCCAGCTTCTGCTCTCGACCACCTCAATGCTTAAGCAATAGGGTTGTGAATGGAGGAGCCCTAGTGACAGAAAGGAAGGCTTTACAAAGGCGCAGCAGCATGGTTTCCTTCTCATGAAGGTGACCTAATTACTGCTGCTGTGGAATGCCAACTAACACATGCAGGTGCAGAACTGACACTGACTCCAGTTGTGGGTTTGCCTTTCCCGCCCACAATATACCCCATGGACAGCACCACTATCCCACGGATTACAGAATCAATTATGTCCTCAGGGACCAGCTGCAGTAGAGGGACTACAGCATGTTCCCCTAACCCTCCTGTTTTAGAGACTGCTTTTAGCAATTACAACCAGCCACCTCTCTGAAGGGTCAGTGACAGAGTGGACTTAACAGAACACGAGGTAATCTGCGTAATAAAAGGGGTGGCAGACACTTGCAGTGCTCAGCCTACCATTCCTCATTACAGCTGCAGTGGACAGATCTATGCACTGTCCAACAGCATCTGACATCAAGTGTGAGCCAAGGCACTGCTCTGTTTTGCTCCTCAGGGCTTCCTCCAAACCCAAAGACGACTGCTCAGCAGTATATAGGCACAACTACACAAGTGCTAGAGCTAGAGCTCCAGGAGCCACCTTCAATTAACAAAACATGAAAGTCAGTGGATAAATGTCCCAAGTTCCTGTCTGTCCTTTGGTGGGACAATGCTGAGGTGCATTCAGAAGGTACCCAAGGAAATTGAATCCCAGTTGCTCACAGTGATAACTAGCTCATGGACACATTTTATGCAACTCTACTTTCTTCTCTCTCTCACTTTTCCCATTCTCTCATTTCTGCTTCTTTAGATCATCTCCCAAATAAACTACCCAAGCCATAAGTCCCTTTCTCAGGCTCTACTTTCAAAGAAACCCAAACTAAGATGTGGTGCAGTTAGAACTCAAACTGAAGCAACTTTGCTCCACTGCCTGTGCTTTTAAGAAGAGTGTGCTGCCTCTAAGTAGAAGAATGTAGTGCAGTACACTATGGGAAACTAAACGTAAGTTAGAAGCAACAAGTAAGAATGTACACAGTAACATGAAGAGATATAACTTTCTGGTGCTAAAGAAAATAGTGGGGGGAAAAAAAGGGCAGAATATCTGTAGCAAAGCCTAATTAAGTCAATTAAACACATACACACCAACAACACTATATTTTATAAAGATACATTCATTCAAAGATATAGAGCAAACAAATTAGAATGGTTTCCTATGGCGGAAGGAAAGGAAAATGGGAGTGGAGGTCAAGAATAAAGAAGACAAAATAAAATATATCAACTCAAGGGCCTTATAAAGAACAAAGATAGTAATTTTACTGCCATAAATTGAAGGTATGATTAACTCTAGTTTCTGAACCAGAATTCAAAACAGAGAGAAAATAAAGGTGAACATAATTGTCACTATGTTAAATATTACTTGTCACGAATAGGTTATCAAAATAAATATATAACTGGAAAAGTTTACAGATTCATCTGTGTGCCGCCTAAAATCATTCTGAATAATACCAGTGATACACACTCAACACTTCGGGAAACAATGTTGTGACTATTCTGAGATAAGAATGATAGAGGAGATCTTAAAATATATATACATATATATTTATACACACACATACATACACAATATATATAGTACAAATATTAATTGAGAGCTTAACCAAATTTATGTTAGAGAGGAAATAACTTGAAAATATAGTTTAATCATAAAGCCTTTTCTTAATGTGATGTTTCCTTCCTCAATAATGTGATGTTTTCCAATTTTACACAATGCGTAATTACAAAACAAATAGTGACTACTTTATTTTCAACATACAGTGTTGAAATATTTCTGAATATGGCAAAGCCCTAAATCAATCATCAATTAAGAGTTGAAAACAACTTTAATAAAAGCATTAAAAGTAGTTAGTTTTATATTATAAGGTAATATTACCTCACTATAAGGTATTTCTCTAAAGACATTATCATACTAATGTTTATTTGTTAAGGTGGAACCATCAAATTCTGCTTAATGAGCGTCTTCACAGGTCTCCATTCACTTAGCAATAATTCTATTAAATAAGATACCATCTTTCAGTAAGTGTCAGAATTATACCTGCAGAAATACTTTAAACATTCTTAAATTTTACTAAATCTTATATAGCATTTAAAAGAATAACGAAAGAGATAAATACGAGCAGAATAGTATTTATTTCTCTAAAAACTACTCTTCTAAAGAGGCAATACTTTGCTTTTTTCACATTACCTCCTTTTCAGTATGCTAAGGCTTGAAAAACAATGTGCAAAAATATTTGTTGTATATAAACAAATGAGGAGACCAACAATACAGCAGAACATCCATTTTAGTGTTTCTTTAAACTTAGAAAACTCGGATTTAACTAGATTTGAAGAATTACTTATGTTTGCTATTAACGATACCCAATATTATCCCTGCTATCCAGATAAAAAATGTGGGCATCATCATCTCTTTTCAACATCTAGTCACAAATCAGTGTCCCTTCTTCCTTCACAACATACCCTACTCCATTTAGTCCTTCTTTTCTATTTCCACTATCACCACTCTGACTGAATTCTGATTACCTCATGCCTAACTACTCCTACAGCCTTCCAAGCTCCCTGACTCCTCACTCCATTTCTCTAATGATGTTTGTTCATACATCACTGCTAGAGTAATTCCCCTAAAATACAGTTTTCTCTATGTCATACTTCCTACCCTCTCCAAGACCTCTTCTACACTCCTTTGGAAATATTCATTTTCTATCAATCAGCTTTTCCAGAAACATCTTTTAATTCTTTCTTTACCTACCAAATTCTACTCATCTTTCAAAGCCCAGATCAAATAACCTCTTCTATGTTCTATGTGTACTTCTCAGTGCTACAGAACTCTGACTGGAAGTAATAAATGACTCCTTTGACATTTATCACTTTCACCTGGTGATGCTGGTTATCATCACTTGTATTACTTATATACATACTTTACTGATATGACTATAAGCAGAGGTTGGGGACCATGTTCTTTATTTTCTGATTCCTCCTTTGTGACTTGTTGTTACATAATTTAACAAGGACCCAAAAAAGTAATATTCTGAAGGACAAAAATAAGTGCTCTGGGGCCTTAAAACTAGATAAAGAGGGAAAAACACACCTAGAGAAAAAATAACATGAGCAGAAGGGAGAAAAAACACAGGACAATATCAAATCATCGGCTGAAGAGTATCATACATGCAAGGGGTATAGAAGAAGAAAATTAAACATTTGCTAGATAATCAATGCTTACAGGTTTTCATAATTTCAGGTAAGTTGATCCCTACCTTAATCAAGATTCTCATTATTTCTTGCTTGCAACAGAGTATCCTAATTGTCTCTCTGCTTTTGGTATCTCCCCCTTCCAAACTATCATTCACATCACTGCCATGTTAATTGTAACAAAACACGATTATGATCCAAAATAACCCTGTTAAAATTTTTCAAAGACTGCCAACTACTCACAAAATGAAGTCTAAACTCCTTATCATGGCATCCAGAGTTCTTCACAAACAAGCTCTTTTCCAGCCTTGTCCCTCAAACCCTCTCTCTCGTCCTGAATTCAAACCATACAAAATGATCTCTTCTGTCTTTTGCACATTCTATACATTTCAAGTTTCCCCTGCTTACACTGGGCTCTATGCATGAAATTCTATTGCCTCCAAATTACACTCAGCAATCTTCTACTTATCCTTTAAGACCCTACTCAAATGCCATTCCCTATGTGAAGCCTCCCTGACAATTCTCGCCTCTAATGATGCTGGTGGAGCCTTTCTAGATGATACCAATACACTTTTCCAATTTCATATAGCACTTTTCAAGTTGCACTCACATTAACTCTTTGTATACTCATCTCTAAACGGATTATTCTTTGAGAGTAAAGTAAGGAACTCATTTTACCGAATGTTGCATATTCTCGGCACCTAACACAGTGCCTGCAATAGAGTAGGTGTTTAGTAAGTGTTTAAAGGGAGAAAGAAATGGATGGATGCAGGCAAAGCTGTCACTCACTTAATGCTACACTGCTGAGAGACTTAATTACTAGAGGAGTTTGTCCTTACTTTGGTAGGCTAACAAAGAGTTACTGACAGTACATGCAGAATTACCTTTGAGAAAATTTAAGCTGGTAGCAACACACAGATGGAAAAGAGAGTGAGGAGAGGCACAAAGTGGGAAAAGTCTTGCAATATTTCAGGTGAAATGTGATATAAGAACTTAAACTTGGATGATGACGAGGGGATTAGAAAAGAGATGATGAAAACATTCATGATATATTATAGAGGTAAAACTGATAGGACTTGATCTCTTACTAAGAGTAGGAAGGAAAAGATGAAGAATCAGATTTGGCACTGAGACTTTGAGCGTGGGTGACAAAGAGGTCCAGTAATAAGAAGTGGGAACACTGAGTGGGAAGCAAGCAGTTGAAAATACGTGTCAAAGCTTAGAAAAGTGTCACAGCAGAGATACGAGGTTGAGAGAGATCATTTTAGAGGTAATTGCTGAAATCAAGAGATTAGGAAAGACATAAAAAAGAAAAACAAGAATTTCAAATATAAAACCTTAGGGATGGTCATTATTTAACCATAGGAGGACAACTATTCTTTAATTAAAAAAAAAATAATAGGAGGAGAAAGAAAAAAATTTTGAAGGAGTAATTAAAGAAGTAGAACTAGAAGAGCACAGGGTCATAGAAGCCAATAGCATTTCATGAAAAGAAAAATGGCAACTACTACAGTGATTAAAGAGTATGAAATCTAACAAAAGACAATTAGAAAGTCATGAATATTTCTCAAAAGAACAAATAGACCAGCTTGGAAGGGACAGAAGGATGATGAATGAATGCTATAAGGAAGCAGAACCTACTATTTAAAGAGGAAAAAGTATAGACCGCTTCACAAAAGTGTATGTTCTGTTTTTTTTTTTTTTTTAAAGTACAGATCCCTGAAGGATTAAACCTTTTACCTGATAATCTGTGTCTCTATGGATTTGAAAATAATAAACTTGATTTCTCTGTATGTATTGTCTTAGAATGGCTTCTTCTCCCCTGTCCCTGATGTTACTGCAGTTCCCACTTCTTTGAATAAATTCTACCTCCAAAGATCTATTATTCAAAGTAACAATTTTAGCCTAAATTCTAAATATGTGAAAGTTTCAGAATAATGTAAACATTCATTTTAATGTAATCTTCCATTCTAACCTCTGTTTTGTCACCATCAGAGGGAAGAAATTATATACATCATTTAATGCTTATTTTCTACAATTAGAGTAAAGAAAGTTGTATTAGTAATAAATACTTTTTACTCCTGAAGAGGTTCAACATTTATAAGGGGAGAAAAATATGTTATAACTATTGATACTTATGAACTCATAAGCAAGGTGATTAAAGAATAAAGAAGCTAACATAAAGCTGCAGTGGTAATACAGAAGGACTATTTTCAATTGTTAAGAAATGAGAATTTTCATATTATTCTAATTATTTTCTTAAGTCTTTTCCTTACCTCAGAGATGTGGCTAGATAAAACTGTACTTCCAATTTTCTCCAAACAGCTTTGACCTATGCTTCCATCTCATGAATTCCAAGACAGTATTAAGCTGATGCATATTTTCATAAATCTGTTTAGAAAAAAGGAACATATTCAAGACTGAAAGAATGTTTATTTGTCAGAATAACACATGTAGAAGAAATACCAAAATTTTATCATGCATAAAACTATACATTTTCAATGTAAAGTCAACGAAAACTTCTACAGTACATTAGAAATCTATCACTTTACAAACTTCTGCCCAAAGAAGTTTCACATTTTGAGTATTTTCAACTTTACAACATAGTAGTTCTGCAGAAAAAATTACTCACATGTAAAATTTCTGTATCGGCCCAAGCTTTTGAAAAAAAAAATCACATCTCAAATTGAAAAATGATAACAGCCAGAAGCAGCACTAAAATTTACAATTCTACAATATTCAGATTCCTACTTGAACAAAAATTGGACCACCCAGCTAGTATTTCACTTTCTATCACAAAGTCTCAGTAAGCAGTTTTAATTTCAAACTTCAACCTAGAATATTAGGAATTGTGAGGGTCAAGAATTAATTGCACTGCTTAGTCTAAGTCCATGGCATAGGTTTCAACTGTGTTACTACTGCCATTAGTACCCTACTGCTCTAAGGGACAACGTTCATAAATCTAAAAGAGGAAAAACGTTAAAAATTTTAATTTACTGAAAGGCAGGTGTGCTGTTTACTTAGAGATCATAAAAATAATTTCATTGAATGTATCTTTTAACTGAAATGTTAAATAGTACAGTATTCTGTTTCATATTTTAAAAAGAAAAATTTTAAGCTGTATGAATATTACTTATGTCCCACTGCAAGGTCAAAATGCCTTTGTCTTCAAGCCCATTTAGAAGTATCATTTGTGTCACACTGAGGTTTAGTAGTCTTGGCAATAATGACTAAATTCATGTAAACTGGGGCAACCTGAAACGGTCTAGCGTATCAGATAGCCTTTCTTAAGGACAAGAGTCTCCACTGAGCAGACAGGCTGCCATAGGGCCATGCTAAATCTTTCATGGTCCAACTAAAGACAGACTGACCCTGAAAGCAATTAGTAATGCTTTGTCTACATTTAGAAGCCTTTTAACAGTCTTCTCAATGCACTAGTTACCTACAACTTCATCAGATCCCTGACATTTTTCAGGGTATTCATATGACTATAAAACTCTTAGACCATGACTCAGAGAAATCAGGGAGAGCAGTAATGGAGACCTGGTATTTAGGTGTTTTTTTTTTCTCTGAGATGATCATAGTCTTAAAAAATTTACCTTATACTAATCAAAAACTAAATGCATTGTGTTTCCACTTTAGAAATGGCATAAAGATTTTCCTCCAAAGCCATTCTTTGCCAATAACTCCGTTCTTCCCTAAGGGTGTATGGAAGAGAGGGGAGGCAATCACTACATTAAACAAAGCTCAGATTAACCTAGTCTCACAAAGTTTTAAATAGTCCATCAAAGTGACTATGTTTAAAAATATATGGCCCTCATTTGTACTTCCCTGGTGGCGCAGTGGTTAAGAATCTGCCTGCCAATGCAGGGGACATGGGTTCGAGCCCTGGTCCGGGAAGATCCCCACATGCTGCGGAGCAACTATGCCCATGCGCCACAACTACTGAGCCTGCGCTCTAGAGCCCACGAGTCACAACTACTGAGCCCGTGCTCCACAACTACCGAAGCCCACGTGCCTAGAGCCCACACTCCGCAACAAGAGATGCCAACCGCAATGAGAAGCCCACGCACCGCTACAAAGAGTAGCCCCCAATCGCCACAACTAGAGAAAGCCCGTGCGCAGCAATGAAGACCCAACACAGCCAAAAATAAATAAATAAATAAATTTATTTTAAAAAAATATATGGCCTGATTCTAATTCTACCAGATATTTACAATGGATCAAATAATAAATAAAATTGGCATGTAAACCACTTACCAACCACTGTTTATTATAGCACTATTTATTACAACAGTGCTTCTTCCTTGGTGTGAAGAAAAAGTTACAAGCTTTAGGCTAAATCTAAAGTTAATTTTAAAAAAAGGAAACTACATAATCACAAAGAATCTTCAAACATACCATCTGCAAAGTCCAAGACCCTGAATTATCTATCCTCCCTCAATTCTCTCATATGTACAAATACATGACAAATCATAAACTTCAGAAAACCTTTTCTAAGGATTGAATTTAAGACTGGCTAAGGAAAACCAAGTAAGATTTGACTTCATTACTAAGAGGAAAATAAAAGGCAATCAAAGGACAGGATGTGCTTCACGGTACAGGTCTGCAAGTCACTTTTTACATACTAGAAACTGTGTGAGTCAAAGTAAAGCTTTTTCTAACCTTTGCAACTACAGTCCTTTAAGCAGAGAGCTACAAATATGTGCAGGCACAGAAATAGGATTTACATAGGCAAAATGCTTGCAACAACTTTAATCACTCAATTTATAAGGTAATTTGCCACAGGTTTTTAGCACTATAAACTGTATTTAACAGTGACAAGGGACCCAGTCAGAACCAAACACTACACAATTGTAAGTATTAATATTTTCACCAAAGATTTTGTGCCTGAAATTTTCAAGCTTCTTAGTTCTAGAAAACATATTAAGGAAAGGTAATTCTTTTAAAAACACATTAGAGCTTCTTAATGACATAATAAATGAAAAGCGAATCTTTCTGGATATATTCTAGTACTTTGTAATTCAGAGCGAACACTGGAATTTCCTAAAAGTTAATAAGCATTTGCAAACATGGGAAAACTTCATTTTAATCCCATACTGCCTTTACAAAAATATTTTTTTGCCATAAAAATGTACACATCCCTCTCGGTTTTCAAAATTATTAAAGTGGTTAAATCTTAAAGCACTGGGATACTTTAAAGATCACTAACCATACAGAATCCATCAGTGACAAACATCAATTGTGGATATTTTAGTTATCTCTGAGGTGCTGGACATTACCTATTAACTCCTATATTAGTAAGATTTACAAAAAGAACTAGTATAAATATGCTTTTGATAAATACTCAGTCTAAGACAAAATTTAAGATTGCTTTTCTATTTGTACCAGATGTCAAAAAGTAGATTTCTTAGTATTCACAAAATCAGCAATGTTGATTGTACATTTTTCCTTCCACCACTCCAAATCCCCTTTCTTCATTTCCCCTCTCTTAGCATTCATAAAAAGCACCCCACATACTGTACAAGTACTGCTGTAAACATCAGAGCTGCAATTATAAAACCATTTTTAAAAATAGCAAATTACAAAATAATCATTTTACAAAACATTTCAGTGGGGCTCTTAAACTAAAGGTATTACTATTAAAATTTTCAGTACATTAGCTAAAAAACTCAAACATTATGCTTCAGAAAAACATAATACAGTTTTAGCTGTAACTCAAATGAACAGTATAATTTAGATTAGTTTATCATGCATTTCTATAATAAAGGATGTAATCCACTTAATACAGAAAGGGAGGATCAAACTTATAAACAAGTTATATTCTAAATGTTCCAAAAGTTCATTTATAAATTGAATATAAGCTTGATTTTGAAACTCAAGATGACTTTTCTCATAAAACTAAAGATATAAACAGTGGCATTAAACCCAAAATACAAATGAACTTTAGTGTATAATTCCATGATAGCACTCTTCCGCTTAAGCGTATTTCCGTATCAAACTGTAACCTTCTTATTCATTGCTATATCCTAGAACTTAGCACAGCTAATGACACAGAGTAGGATTTCAACAAATATTAGCTGATCTGAAGTACTGAATAGCAAAAACTCAGTGATGTGAAACTTAGTTGTCTAGAGAACAGAGAACCAAAAGGCATGGGGAAAAAAGCTTCTTCCAAAAGAGATATGACAAAAGGATGCCTAACACCAGGGTTAGAAAGCTCTAGTCTAAGCCAATAGTGTCAATTTCCATCCCTCCTGCCAATGAGAGGGTTAGCAATAAGCATCTGATGCAATTCTGGCCAACAAGACAAGACACTAAGTTTGCTGGGGAGCTTCTGGGAAAGGTTTTCCCAGGCTGATGAAAAAAAGACACCCAGGTGAAAACACGTACTTTTTGCAGGTAACTTTGGGTTTGAATTGTTAAGCAGAACAATGGCAGCCATCTTAGGACCATGAGGAAAGAAACAGCCTAAGAGGAGAACCCAACAGAAAAAGAATGGCAGTGTTAAAAGATGGAAAAAACCTGGGTGGTCCTTGGTGATGCTGTTATGCTTGAATGAAATAATCCTAGAATCATTTTACTAACTTGGATCTTTTTATTATAGTATATTCAACCCTTTTATTATTTATGTAATTTTCAATTACCAAAAGTAACCCAGTGGATACAGCCATTTAGGAATAGATACACTATTTCAATGAATTCAACTGTTATTTATACAGCAGTAACTCTCTTAAATTCATATCTTAATCCAGATCCTTCTTTTGAACTAGATACGTATTTCCAAACTATATTATAATATACACTATATAATACAGCTGCATTAAATATTTATTCCAGTGAACATCAAGAGAACAGAATATAACAGCCATCATCTACCAGCACAAAAACTGTTTATGCACCCATATTCACTTTTCTGGCTAATAACAGCACCGGCTACCTGTCAAAGGTTAAAATCTTTGGGTCACTAGTCCCACATCCCTCTGCTTTATTTATTGTATTGGGCAGTTATTAATTGCTGCCTGTTCTAACTCTGATATATCTTTGAAATCTGTCTCTCTCAACTCTGTACACATCTAGTGCAGCCTCCCATCTCTTGTGGAACACACCTCCATTCTTGCCTCTGCACTGCACTCATGTTTCTAAAATATAACTGTGCATCATGAAAAGATTATAAACATCATAAGTCATTAGGAAACGCAAATTAAAACTATAATGAGATACCACTACAGAATGGCCATCATCAAAAAGACACACAACACCAAATGTTGGTAAGGACGTGGAGAAACTGGAATTTCCACACATTGCTGTAAAATGATGCAGCCACTTTGGACAACAGTTTGGCAATTTCTTAAGAAGTTAAATATAAACATAAACACACCAATAAAATTCCCTCCATAGGAACCTACCCAAGAAAGATGAAAATATGTGTCTATATAAAGACTTATATTCAGGGACTTCCCTGGTGGTCCAGTGGTTAAGACTCCACACTTCCAATGCAGGGGGCATGGGTTTGATCCCGGGTGGGGGAACTAAGATCCCACATGTCGCCCAGAGCGGCCACCCACCCCCCACCAAAAAAAAACCCAGACCTACATACAAATGTTCTCAGCAGCATTACTCAATGGCAAAGAACTGGAAACAATCCAAGCATCCATCAGCTGATGAATGGATAAACAAAGGGTAGTACCATCAAACAATGGAATATTATCAGGTAATAAAAAGGAACAAAATACTGATACGTGTTATAAGATGAATGCACCTCAACAATATGCTAAATAAAAGAAGCCAGACGCAAAATACTACATGTATGATTCCATGTATATGAACTACTCAGAAAAGGTAAATTGAAAGAGAGAGAAAGCAAAGCAGTGGTTGCCTAGAGCAAGGGGTAGAAGTGGGAAATTTGGGGCGGTGATGAAATGTTCTGAAATATTCATAGCACAACCCTAAAAATTTATTAGAAATAATAAAAATACAAGTGCGCTTTAAAATTTTTCAGTGATTTCCAATTATGTACAAAATGAAGTCCAAATTCTTTTAATTAATTAATTAATTAATTAATTTATTTATTTATTTATGGCTGTGTTGGGTCTTCGTTTCTGTGTGAGGGCTTTTCTCTAATTGCGGCAAGTGGGGACCACTCTTCATCGCGGTGCGCCGGCCTCTCATTATCGCGGCCTCTCTTGTTGCGGAGCACAGGCTCCAGACGCGCAGGCTCAGTAATTGTGGCTCACGGGCCTAGTTGCTCCGCAGCATGTGGGATCTTCCCAGACCAGGGCTCGAACCCGTGTCCCCTACACTGGCAGGCAGATTCTCAACCACTGTGCCACCAGGGAAGCCCCAAAGTCCAAATTCTTTAGGAAGACATTCACAGAATGCCATAATCTGCTTTCAGTCTATTTAACCTGCTTTATCTTCTGCTACAATCTCTGCCAAAAAGCCTCTCGCTGCCCATATTAAACTATTTGCTGTTCCTAAATATGCCAGGCTATTTAATGCTTCTACCTTTCTTCAAACTTGCTATTCTAATGCAAAAATCAAAATGTTCTTATCTTTATCTTTTGTCAAGTGAAGTTCCATTTGTCCTCACAAAGATCCATCTCAAATAACTCCTCCTTTGTTGAACCTTCTTCACTCCTTATGTAGCTACTTGTTCCACAGGAGTCTGGTAATAACACATTATAGCACTTTTCATACTGAATTACGATTGTCTATTTATAGGTATATCTTCTTTATTAAGACAACCACTGAGTACAGCTGTGTCCCCTATGTTTTAATAAGCACAGTCCGGTGACTGGCACACAGGAGGTAATCTATGTATTTTTGAATAAGTGACTGATGAAGAGTGACAGGGAAGAGAAAAATCCAAAAGTAGGTAAAATGAGCTCTGTATCACAAAGATGGTTGTATAGGATGGTTATTGTCAATGTTATTTAAGAAAGAAAAACAGAAGTCACCCAATGTCACCTAAATGTTTTTCAGTGTAGTATCAGTTAAATAGCCACACTGAACACTCTATGGTCATTAAAAAAAGTGGAATACATCTTACCTGTCTGTACTGACTTGGAAAGAAATCCCAAATACTCTTAAGTTTAAAGACGCAGACGCAGAGACCGGATTAGAGGACACGGGGCAGGGGGGAAGGGGAAGCTGGGACCAAGTGAGAGAGTAGCATTGACATGTATACACTACCAAATGTAAAATGGATGGCTAGTGGGAAGCTGCTGCATAGCACAGGGAGGTCAGCTCGATGCTTTGTGATGACCTAGAGGGGTGGGATAGGGAGGGTGGGAGGGAGGCGATATGGAGATATATGTATACATATAGCTGATTCACTTTGTTTGTTGTACAGCAGAAACTAACACAACATTGTAAAGCAATTATACTCTAATAAAGATATTAAAAAAAAACATAGTCACTTCTCCACTATTAAAAAGAAAACCATACACACATACAGTAGTATGTGCATGCACACGTGCATGCAATAAATGTGAGGAAGGTAAGGGGATGAAAGGGTACACACCAACTGTTCTGAGTACAGGCAAAAAAGTGGAAACAACCTAAACGTCTATCACTTCATGGATAGAGAAACAAAAGGTGGAATATCCAGCCAATGAAGTATTATTCAGCCATTAAAAAAAAAAGCCATAGTAAGAACCAATTCAGATATAACAGGGATGAACCTTGAAAATATTATGTTAAGTGAAAGAAAGAAGCCAGACATAAAAGACCACATATTATATGATTCCATTTATATGAAATTCCAGAATATGCAAGTCCATAGAAACAGAAAATATATTAATGGCTGTCTGGGGTCGGGGGTAGAGGGTGGGACTGGAGAAAAACACCAAAAGGATGATCCCTAAAAGAAAAAAAATTGATAAATTGGACTTCATCAAAATTTTATATGTTTGCTCTGCAAAAAACCCTGTTAAGAAGATGAAGACACAGGTACAGACTGGGAAAATATATTTGCAATCCAAATATACGACAAACGACTCATCTAGAATACGTAAAGAAATCTCAAAACTCAACATTAAAAAAATTCACCTAGAAAATGGGCAAAGAATATGAAGAAATATTTCACTGAAGAAGATATTTGGATAGCACATGAAAAGATACGGTCAACAACACTAGCCATCAGGGAAATGCAAATTAAGACTATGCTGAGATATTACTACACATCTAATCGAACAGCTAAAATAAAAAATAGTGACAATACCAAGTGCTGACAAGAATGTGAAGAAAATGGATCTTTCATACATTGCTGTTGAGACTATAAAACGGCATAGCCACTTGGAAAATGGTTTGAAAGTTTCTTTAAAAACTAAATATACACTCACATGTAACCAACTGCACTCCTGGGCACCTGTCCCAAAGAAATGAACATGAATGTTCACAGCAGCCTTATTTTTAATAGCCAAAACCTGGAAAAAATAGAATGCCCTTCAAAAGATGAATGGTTAAACAAACTATGGTACATTCATACCATGGAATCCTACTCGGCAATAAAAAGGAATAAACTATTGATTCATACAACTTGGATGGATCTCAAAGGATTAGGCTGAGTGAAAAAAGGTCATGTACTGTATGATTCCATTTATAAAACACTCTCGAAATGACAAAATCATAGAGATGAAAAAGAGATTAATGGTTGCCACAGGGGGCAAGTGTGTGAGTAGCTTAAGGGAGATCTTTGTGGGGACAGAACCCATGTCTTGATGCTGCAGTGGTTACACACATCTACCACCACAGTGTTTAAATGGGTCAGAACTATATAAACAAAATGTACCAGTGTCAACTTCTAGATTATACTGTACTACATGTATGAAGTAACCACTGGGGGAAGGTGAAGGATACAAGGGCCTCACCTTACTATTATTTTTTCAATTTCCTATGAATCTATAATTATTTCAAAATTTAAAATGTAAAAAACTCTACCTTCTAAAAATGTTTTTACCTCTGCTTTAGATTTGGAATAGCAAAATAACTGTTCAAAGATTATTTAAGATACATTATTTTTTTCAAATCAGCTAGACAACTTCAATTCTGCAGTGGTTTCCAGTACCCTGTGGGAATGAGGAATCCCCATAATAAAAGTCTAAAGAAACCAGCAATTCCTAGACCAAATTCTGGGTCTTCAGTCCCCTCTGTACCCCTCACCCTCTGGTTCTGGGAAGAAGCAGTTACTCCTAGGTGATGTCAAATCTGTTTTAGGGGTAGCAAATGTAGCAAGTTTGATATAACCACCTACAGCAGAACAAACCCCCAAATAATCATCTTCCTGTATGCTCTTTTTCAATTTATTCTTCTGACAATGGGGCATAAAAACCACTACTATATTTTCATTTTAATTTTCTCTATAATTTATTAAGGTAATATTCACAGTAAAAGACATTTAAATGATTTGATACATCTTCTTTTCCTTTCCAAATATATCTAGTTCAGTCAGTACAGAAATATATATCACCCATTTTTTTCCTGTAGAGTTTTGAGAAATTATCCATAGATCATTTGTTTTATTAGCTGATAGGTAAACACACCATACTACATATAAACAATAAAATTTCTGCTATTAGGAATCATCAGGAGTGCTAAGGGTTCACCAGTTCTTCTAAAATGTGCATTGTTGCACCTTCTCAAATGAAGAATAAAGATTATTTAGAATTAACATTATGAACACCAGTTACAGAGTTATGCTACAACATAGTGAAATTATCAGGGACTATTAATACATAGTGTTGTTGGCCCCAGTTCTAAATGGGCCCAAGAGTGCCGTGTTTATTTAGAGTAAGTCCCCTACATACGAACGAGTTCCGCTCTGAGAGAGCGTTAAGTCCAATTTGTTCGTAAGTCCAACAAAGTTAGCCTAGGTACCCAACTAACACAATCGGCTATATAGTATACTGTAATAGGTTTATAATACTTTTCAGACAAATAATACATAAAAAACAAACACAAAAAGATAAAGAAAACATTTTTAATCTTTCAGTACCTTGAAAAGTACAGTAGTACAGTACAACAGCTGGCATACAAGGGCACGTTTGCATCCTTGAAAGTTTGCAACTTGAAGATTCGTATGCAGGGAACTTACTGTACTTATTTACTTGCTTGTCTGCTTATTTGTTTTAGCTTGCATCCCCATTTTTTCTTGTTAAGTTTTCTTCCCCTTGCTAACAGCTACCTAGAATGCATGTTTGCTTATAATAACAGTACCCTCTCCCCACTTTTCATTTACATCATCCCTGTACTAGCTTAATATAGCTCTATGTTTTGAAGTCTATAAAAATAAAAAGGCTGCATATGACAGCCTGAGACTGAGGGTATAAAAACTGAACACATCTTCTATTATGATCAAATAATGTTTATGCTGTGGTATTATAACAATTTTTATAAGACCACTTCAAGGAGAAGGGATAGATGAGACACCTGAATGAGACAACCAAGGAAAAAAACAAAGATGGGTGGAGCTAAAAACTATAAACACACCTCAAATGCCTATTTGACATTTCTAACAAGATGCTAAGCTCAAAATACATGAAACAGAACTCATCATTTGTTTTTCCACCTTCTCACAAACCTGTTTCTCTTTAATTCCTTATTTGGCTTAATGTACAACTCTTTACAAGAAGGTTTTTTTTGCCACTACCTAGTAAAGTTGACATTTTACATACCCAAAGACCCCAAAATTCTAGCTCAAGGTATATAATCTGGGGAACCTTTTGCACATATCTACCAGAAAGCATGTACAAGAATATTTACAGCAGCATTTTCTTAACAGCAAACACTAGAGGAAACCCAAGTGTCCAACAACAGTAAAATGGATAAACTGTAGTATATTCATATAATGGAATTAGCACATAGTAGTATAAATGAATGTACCTCAGATAAGTGTGTCAACATGAATGAAATCTCGAAACCATAATGTTGAACAACAAGTCCAGGGCTTCCCTGGTGGTGCAGTCGTTAAGAATCTGCCTGCCAATGCAGGCGACACGGGTTCAAGCCCTGGTCCGGGAAGATCCCACATGCTGTGAAGCAACTAAGCCCGTGCACCACAACTACTGAGCCTGTGCTCTAGAGCCTGCGAGCCACAACTACTGAGCCCACGTGCCACAGCTACTGAAGCCTGTGTGCTCCGCAACAAGAGAAGCCACCACAATGAGAAGCCCGCGCACCGCAATGAAGAGTAGCTCCTGCTTGCTGCAACTAGAGAAAAGGCCGAGCGCAGCAACAAAGACCCAACACAGCCTAAATAAATAAATAAATAAAATTAAATAATAAAATAAATAAATTTAAAAAAACAAAAAACGAAGGTTGGAGAGAGACAGAGCCAGAGAGGGGGAAAAAAACCCAAAAAACCCCAACAAGTCCAAGAAGAATACATATATACAGTATGACTCCATTCACACAAAACTCAAAAATAGTACACACTAGGAAAATGTATGTTAAAGGAAAAAACACAAAAGTGGAAAAACTTAAGGAAAAGTAACAGAATAACATTTAATAATTTAGGATGATGATTTCTTCTGGGAAGAAGCCATTGTCCTGAGGCCTGGAAAGCTTCTAAGATGCCATTACATTTATTGAGATAGGAGGTTGGGACAGATATATTCATTTATTATTAAAACTTTGTAAAATGTACATCTACATCATATGTACCCTTGTATACAGGATAGATTTTAGAATAAAAATTTTAGTTTAATCTGAAGTAAGTATGGTTAAGTGTTAGTATTTTTAAAGTCTGGGTATTAGGTACACAAATGTCTATTATATCACTTCCTATATTTTGGAATCTATCATAAGTTAATTAAAGAAATTAAGACATAAGCACTACAAAATTGTATTTTGAAATTTAAGGACATGATATGACAAATCTTTAGAAGCAATAAAACAAATACTAAGCTAAATACTAAATCCAAACAAATACTATTATAAAATGAAAAAGAAAAAGAAAAAAAATTACTTCATCTCCTGAGATAATGCAACAGAAAATACACAACACTACCTATATATTATTCATTCCAAAAAATTTTATCTTTAGTCATGAAATACAAAAATGCAAACAGTAAATGTAGGGTATCCTATTAAAAAAAAACTAGATGAGATTTCATAAAAGACCACGAGGGTAAGGGCGAGGGGTGGTGGAAACAGTGGCTATTGAAGCTTACTTTCAAATGGCTCAGAAAAAAAAAGTGTGGGTGTTTTTATAAACAAAGAGAGAGAGAGCAGATGAGGCAAAATGTTAGCAAGTGAACTGGTAAATATAGCTGAAATGGGTATTTACTATCTGTTCAAATATTATACCAATTTAAAAGTTTTTAAGGTAAAAAAATTGGGGAAAAAGAGGTACTTTATCTATTATGAGTTATAATTTTACACATAGTTTTTAGTAAACAATGTCAGTATGACAGAGATTATTAAAATCAAATATTGACAGATCTACAAGGAAATCCCAGAGATCTTTCCTCCATCAGCAAATTTTTAAATTTGTTTCCTATAAATTATAAATTGTAAGTTGTTCAACAGGATGAAAAATACGTTTATCTTAACAGGTTGAGAATTACAGCTGTGCTTCAGAAACAGAGTATCATAATCAATTTAAAGGCATATGGGCTTAAAAAAAACTGTTTAGCAAGTCAACTGTACTATAATATAAAAGACTTTTAAAACATTTTTTATAATTAATTTATTTTTATTATTTATTTATTTTTGGCTGCGTTGGGTCTTCGTTGCTGTGCGCGGGCTTTCTCTACTTGCGGCGAGCGGGGGCTACTCTTTGTTGCGGTGCGCAGGCTTCTCATTGTGGTTGCTTCTCTTGTTGCACAGCATGGGCTCTAGGCGCTTGGGCTTCAGTAGTTGTGGCACATGGGCTTAGTTGCTCCGCAGCATGTGGGATATTCCTGGACCAGGGCTCGAACTTGTGTCCCCTGCATTGGCAGGCAGATTCTTAACCACTGGACCACCAGGGAAGTCCTTACAAAGATTTTATTTGATACTGCCTAAATACATATAGCAATACCAATATATTAGAACACAGTACTTTTAAATGTCCTACTTAGCAAATGGAAGAATGTTTTAAAATTTCTTTCGCAGAACAGATTTACCTCCTAATGATGCATACCCATATTTTTCAGGATTGCCAAGGCAAGGCAGTAAGGATGGAATGAATTTCTTTAAAACATGGGTGGTTTCCATAAAAAAAAAATTATACATCATTAAAATGGATAACCATCCTATTACCTAAGGATGTACTGATGGTCAGAATTTAATCCAGTTAACCTGTGTTCAATATTTGGCTTTCTTATTATTTATTAAAAACTAAAAACTGCCTTCATTAAATATTCAATTGTCATTCATCCAAACGTGTGCATCAATGAAACTAAACAACATTCTAGAAATTACAGAAAATACAATTTTCAATTAAGAGCACCCATATAAAATTCATCACTTGTACAGGCACATGCAAACTAATCATTTCCGACAGGAGTGGGAAATGGACTACAGATATTTCCTCCAAAAGCACAGTGTTGCTACATGTTCACAGATAGGTAAACACATAGGGAAGAAAGTTTTAGGTAGGAAGGCTGCATTTAAGTTCTCATTTCTATGTGATGAGAGGCAGGTAGTTAATTACTGAACAACACTGTCTTTTAAATCAGTGAGTCACATACCTAAGGGAGGGGCTTGTAAGCAGGATGAGCAACAACCAGGGCAATCAAGTAAGATTTCAAAAAGAAGCAACATCAGGTTTTGAAAAGTTTCAGACAAACAATTAGAAGCAACTACCCCAATATAATGCACATAATACAACAGCCTGACTATGGACTACCCACCTTCTTCAAAACACACTTGTACTTCAGGGACTAAGATTATGAAGCTAGATATGTTTGAATTTCAGAGAACAGCTCTATTATCAATAAGCAAGTGAGGTTGAAAGAGAGAGAAAAAAAGATTACTGGATAATACTTCTGAGGGCACTACAGTAAATTGTAAAACATTTAAGACACAGTTCCCTGCTGGCAAGCAACATTTAATCAACTTGAGGAGTCAAGCCATAATATATTAAAGCTTAAACAACAGCACCAGATGACAATACATATACTGTTGTACCACCACACATGACAATTAACTGAGAAGTAAAAAAGACTTGCTTCACAGGTGGAGAGATCACTGTGGGCTGAATTTAAAGTGGCCCTTCTAAAGACTCTCAGGGTTTGATAGTATGCAAGGAGGGAGGGGTAGAGGTTCAGATGGGCGTTTTACTGGGAGGGCTGGGGTGTTGGGGGCTGGGAGGGTGCACTGGGCCTGGCTACTGTCCCACCTGGGGCCCAGATTCTAGAGTGGTGGAACATAATAATCAATGCATGGTCTGAACCAGATGATAAATTCCCAGCCACCCTGAAGCCCATGTCCATAGCAGATATCAATACTTGTTTTAGTTCTCCTTACAATCAAGCATCAAAGATTTCACAGTCCTTCTTTTTTTTTTTTTTTTTAATTTATTTATTATTTATTTTTGGCTGTGTTGGGTCTTCGTTTCTGTGTGAGGACTTTCTCTAGTTGCGGCAAGCGGGGTCCACTCTTTTTTGGGGGGGGGGCGGGACCACTCTTCATCGCGATGCGCGGGCCTCTCCTGTTGTGGAGCACAGGATCCAGATGCGCAGGCTCAGTAGTTGTGGCCCACGGGCCCAGTTGCTCCGCGGCATGTGGGATCCTCCCAGACCAGGGCTCGAACCCGTGTCCCCTGCACTGGCAGGCAGACTCTCAACCACTGCGCCACCAGGGAAGCCCCACAGTCCTTCTTAATATAGAACTCCCAAAAGCCAAGATGCCAAGATGTTTGAAATCCACCTACCATTCTTTTAAGAAAGAGAGAATAAAGAGAAGAACACAGGGTTAAGAGCATGGGCTTTGTAGCCAGACTGAGTACCAAGGTTAGAACCCTGGCTCCACCACTAACCTGTTGTAATACTTTGGACCAAGTTGCTTAACCTCCTTGGTATCCGATCTGTAAAGCAGGGAGAATAACTGCATGTATCTGAAGGGTGAGGATCAAAGGAGTTAATGCAGGTATAGCACTTAGAACAGTGCCAGGCAAATGTAAGTACTTTCTAAGTGTAAGCTACTATTACTGTTTTCTATCAACAGGAAATCAACTGTATTCTCAGAGAGTAATGAGAGTTTTATATGAGAGAAAATAATATAAAATGTATAAAAATGTTGCTTAAGTACAGAAAACATTCTGAATCATTGATAGAAACAACATTCAGTACTTAACAATGCCTAATAGCATCAAATACTTGTTAGTTGATTTAAGAACAAAAGTGCAGGGCTTCCCTGGTGGCGCAGTGGTTGAGAGTCTGCCTGCTAATGCGGGGGACACGGGTTCGAGCCCTGGTCTGGGAGGATCCCACGTGCCGCGGGGCGGCTGGGCCCGTGGGCCACAACTACTGAGCCTGCGCGTCTGGAGCCTGTGCCCCGCAACGGGAGGGGCCGCGATAGTGAGAGGCCCGCGCACCGCAATGAAGAAGAGTGGTCCCCGCACCGCGACGAAGAGTGGCCCCCACTTGCCGCAGCTGGAGAAAGCCCTCGCACGAACCGAAGACCCAGCACAGCCAAAAAAATAAATAAATAAATAAAAATAATAAAAAAAGTAGCTATAAAGATGGAGAGGAGTTTGAGGCAGGAGGGGAGGTATGGGGAAAGAGTGACAAGAGATGAAGTTGGAAAAAAAAAAAAAAAAAAAAAAAGAACAAAAGTGCAACATCAAACATATTCTCTATATTTACTGAACATTTACTATGTGCCAGTTACTGTACTAAATTCTATACATTTATTATCTTGTTTAATCTTTAAAATAAACTTTTGAGGCAGGTACCTCTACTAATTCCATATTATAAGAAAACTGAGGCTCAGAGTGGTTGAGTAACCTGACCAAAGTCACACAGTTAATATATAAAGTAGGGCTGGGATTCAACCCAGGTCAGTCAGACTCCAGAGACTGTACTTTTAATCTAAACTATGCTTTCTCTTTCCAAATCCTGAACCAACAGTCTTTGATATAACAACGAGATAAATATAAAATACTATTTTAAAATAATAAAATTATGGGGGGGTGATAGCTAAAGGGTATGAAGGTTTCATTTTTTCATTTTTTTTATTGAAGTATAGTTGTACAATATTATACAAGTTACAGGTGTACAATATAGTGATTCACAATTTTTTTTTTTGATTCACAATTTTTAAATGAAGGTTTCATTCTGAGGTAATGAAAATGTTCTAAAATTGACTACGGTGATGCTGCACATATCTGTGAATATGTACACAAACTGTACACTTTAAATGGGTTAATTTTATGTTATGTGAATTGTAGCTCAATAAAGCTGTTTTAAAATATTCTTAATGGACTTCCCTGGTGGCGCAGTGATTAAGAATCCACCTGCCAACACAGGGGACACAGGTTCGAGCCCTGGTCTGGGAAGATCCCACATGCCACGGAGCAACTAAGCCCGTGTGCCACAACTGCTGAGCCTGAGCTCTAGAGTCCACGAGCCACAACTACTGAGACCACGTGCCACAACTACTGAAGCCCACGTGCCTAGAGCCCATGCTCTGCAACAAGAGAAGCGACCATGATGAGAAGCACGCGCACCGCAATGAAGGGTAGCCCCTGCTCACCGCCAACTAGAGAAAGCCTGCACACAGCAATGAAGAACCAACGCAGCCAACAATAAATAAATAAAATAAATAAATTTATTTTAAAAAATATTCTTAGTAAAATTAGGGTAGATGGTAATTAGGGTTTTATCCACACACAAACTGATACAGATTAAGAGAGAGAGGTTTGAATTTATTCAGGATAGAAAAATAATTATTTTCAGAACCGAAAGATTTATAATCAATAAGAAAAAAACTAAATATATACCTATATTTAAATTAGACCTAAATAATGAATGAAATACCTGTGGGTAACCATGATGTAACAGTGATCCCCTGCTAAACAAGCCCAACATTTTGACAAGAGAGGGAAAACAACACATTCATCACACAGATACTCACTTTTAGCAAGGGGTGCAGTACAAAATGTAGGCAATAACATGAAGTTTTTGAAAAATGTAATGAAGCTAATGATCTCTTATACCACCCTCGAGTATAAATGAGGATATCCTCTATAGAGGGCAGTTTAGCAACATGCATCATGTACCCACTAGCCCAGCAATTTTAGTTAACAGAGATTTTTATATTTCACTAATAAAAATCTACCAAAAAAATCATGACATTCATTTAGCTATATGAATGGTCCTACAACACTCTTAATGATAGCAAAAGAAATAAAACAGAAATAATCTAAATAAACTATAGTAAATTCACATACTATTATCATGATAGTTAACATTTATTAAGTGCCAAGAATTAATTTTTACATACTATCTCATTTATTACTTACAGCAACCCTAGGAATTAGATAAGAATTAGATAAGAATGCCATCTTCATTTTCCAGATGAGGAAACTGAAACCCAGAGTAGCAACTTGCTCAAAGTCACACAGCTAGTGAGTATTTGGAGCCAGGATATCTACCTGGGCAGTTTCAACACTGCCAGTTTGTGTGGCTACTATATTGTACTACAGAAGAATAAGGACTTGGAAATATACTCACAATATACTAAAACAGAAATAAAGCAGATATCAAAACAACAGGCATAGGCATAGTATGATCCTTCTTTTGTTTAACGCATTAAAAAAAAAAAGATAAAACAGATACGGCCCCAAATTTAACAGTGGGTATCTCTGAGAGGTGACATTACAGTGGATTATCACCTTTCTTATATTTTTCTGTATTTTCCACATTTTGTATTGCAAGGTAAATTTTTTAAAGTGAGGTTCTTAAAAAAAAAAAGTAAAAAGATAATGACAATTTCAAATACTGCAGAAAGCACAAGTAATTTAAAAACATGGAAGAAGCTGTTAAATTTGCTAAATGGGTTGCTGACGAATTCAAGGGAAGTGGTAGAGGCAAAATGGCAATGGCAAGGAAGAAGTATGTTTAAAAAGTGACAGGAGCTATTCAGGTATAGACTACCATTTTGAGAAGTTCAAAGATGAGAAGAAGAATGGTATATAGCCTCAAGGTAATAACAGTGTCAAAGGGAGGTTTTGCTGGTTTATTTTCAATTTCAAGGAAATTTGATCAGGGTAGTAATCTAACTGGAAATAGCCTGTCAAGGATGAATGTCAAAACAGACAAGGAGCGGGAGGTCTCAACGAAGACAAGGATTTAGCCTTAGAAAAGGGGAAACTTCTTGTGAGACAGGAGAGAGAGAAGAGAAAGACACATAAAAAGAGATCTTTGAGATGAGAAGAAATTTACAGAACTTATATTTGGTACCTTCAAACTTCTCTAAGAAAGAGAATGAAGTCATCTTCAATAACTGAAAGGGTGGGGATTAGGCACAGAGAGAGATGTACGGAGTAATGGGAAAAAAAGTTGGAAAGCAATGGGATTTACGAATTTGCCAGAACTAGCAGAAACCATCTACCTAATTATCACATGGCCATAAAAGAAAGTACTGAAGGAAGGTAGGAAAATCATTTCTTTTTCACAGTTAGCATGCACGTTAAACTGCACCATTCAAAACTAGGAGAATCTGTGGTATACCTAGAGACAATACCCTATTATTAATCTCTAGGATAACAACCACTATAATAATCTATGAAGCTGATGTTATAAAGTGCCATCACTTTTAGGAGACGACATGCATTGTCAAAGGAAGCACCAGAGTTCAAGCATAAATTTCTAATTTGACAATAAGAAGGTAGTTTCCTAGGAAAAATCAAGTTGCAAAGATCTGAAACTTGGTATAGCTGAAAAGTTTTCCCAAGACAGGTAAATTGTACACATACACAGACCTTTCTGAAGCAGCTTAAAAAAAATAAGTAGCAATCAAGCTCTTCATTTTATGCGAGGACGGAATAAAAGAAAATCTATGAGGTAGGGACTCTTTTCATACAATGAATATTTAATGAGTGCTAACTATGTATCCCATGAACAATTCTTGTCTAGGGATATAGCAATGAACAAAAAGAACGAAAAAAGCCCTGCCTTCATGGAAATTACATTCTGTCTTACTGTCTGTGTCTTATGAGGTTAAGTAATTTCTCTTTGCAGCCACATCTAGTAGGTGGCAGAGACAGGATTCAAATTCAGATACGTTAGATCACAAGACCATGCTCTTGCACTCAGGTATGATTCCAGCATATATAAACCACTGCTTAACAGAGGAAAAAAAAATAACTTCTACATTTATCTATACTTTTCAATAATAACACTTATTTTAAGAAGAATTTCGAACACTGTACCATTTTGCTTGTACTACTTCTCTCACTATAGGCACACTTTTCCTTCCATCAACTTGTAAATTTTAAAATAAAGGAAAACTGAGCTAGCTGAAAGTAATAAGAAGATCTTCTCACCTGCTCCTTTAAATTACTAACCAAAGAACTATTCATGCTTCAGCACACTTCTTAAAATATATTGGGGGAATGCGGGGTAGGGGAATATTAGAGATGAGCCTCATCACAAAGAGTATGTGCTAATCTTTTCCTTTTATTTGTATTATCATTATCTGCATTATCTTAATATGCAAACAACTCACTGCTACTATTATTATTCTCTTTCCCTTAAGGAGCTGCTTTCCTATTAGAAATTTCCAGCAAATACCTGGTGATCCTTGGGTACTGTTCATGTAACAGTGAAGCACAGGAACTCTGACTGGACAACGCTGTGGGTATAGGAGTGCTTGTAAACTAGTGGGCTTCACTGTATGGTAACTGGGCAATCACCTGCCTGTGCAGATATGGAGACCCTCGAATGTCAGGCTCTGCTGCTCTTTTCCCTGGAGTCAGTTTCTTAGAAGAGTCCTCCAGTCTCCTAGATGGAGTATACACTTCTGACTGCCACTGCTCTGCAAACAAGTGGGAAAAGTAACATGGGACAAAAAGTAAGGGCACATCTTCTGATCTAGTAAGTAGACTTTTGCTTAATCCTCATTTACAGTGTTTTCCTATTCTGTATTCTCTCAAATCTAGGGTCTCACCGGTTTAGTTTCTCTAAACACTCAAACATCCAACTTCTGCCAGGACTACTGAATTTGTCCAGGTTGGGTTCAGCACTGTCCAAGATAAATATAATACTGCAAATGCTACTACATGTGTTAATTTAAAATTTTCTAGTGCCCCCATGAAAAAAAACTAGAAAAAAAGCTGAAATTAATAGATTTGTTTCACCCAATGGATCCAAAATGTTATTTCAATATAATAAATATAAAAATTATTAGTAAGATATTTTCTTTTCTTTTTTCATAGTTAAACTTCCAAACCTGGTATGTACATTACAATTAAAGCACATCTCAGTTAGGGCTAGCCACACGTTAAGTGCTCAGTAGCCACAGAATAACTCCAAAATTTCAGTGGCTCAACACAACAAAAGTCTACTTCTGTCTCATGTAAAATGTCCAACATAACAAGCAGGATCTGTTTCACAGTCATCCAAGGACCCAGGCTGACTATCTTGTTCTTGTATCAAATGAAACATATGGCTAGGTACTTCCAGATAAAGAAAAAGACCAGCAGCTCTTCATGGACTTTTCACTATGTCAACACAGAAATAACACACACCTCCCCTCAAAGTTCACTGGCCAGAATCAATCACATGATACCACCTAACTTTAAGGAAACAAAGGAATTAAATGTTCCCATATGCCTGGAATGAAAGGAGAAATGAATGTGGAAGAGCACTAAGAAGTCATTACCACGGGCAGGCACTTGGCTGTGAGGACAAGTGTTAGAAGATGATATAAACCCTAGGTCCCAGGGTATAACTGTTTCTTATAAAGATTTTTAACCCTGTTTTCAAAGTGCCTTTGATGAACTTCTTAGTAGACTACACACAGCTGAGGAAAGAACTTCTGAGCTTGAGGATATGTCAGGGAAAAGCTCCAAAATTGAAAAGCAAACCAAAAAAAACACCAAAAAAGAACAGAATATCAAAGAACTGTGGAACAACTAGAAAAGATGTAACATATGCATAACAAGAAGGAGAAGTAATACAAAAAAGAGAAGAAAAAGAAAAAGAGAAAAGGAACAGGAAACATACTTGAAACACTGACTGAAAATTTCTCCAAATTAATGTTAGATACCAAACCACAGATCCAGGAAGTTCAGAGAACACCAAGCAGGATAAATGACCAAAAAACTACACCTATATAGATCATTTTCAAACTACAGAAAGTAAAAGATTAAGAAAAAATCTTGAAAGAAAATAGAGGGAAAAAACACCTTACCTATAGAGGGGCAAAGATAAGAATTACATCTGACTTCTCTTCAGAAACCATGCAAGCAAGAAGAGAGTGCAATGAAATATTTAAAGTGTCAAGAAAAAAAAAAAACAAACCTAGAATTCTGTACTCTTACACGGACTATTCACCAAGACAGACCACATTATGGTGGTTTATAAAATATACCTTATGGTGGTATATAAAATATACCTTAACAAATTTAAAACAATAGAAATCATACAATATCTCCTCTCAGACCATCACGGAATTAAACTAGAATCAAAAGTAGAAAGATAGTTGAAAAATCTCAAAATATTTAGAGATTAAACAATGCACTTCTAAAGGAAGTGGGCCAAAGAAGAATTTTCAAGAGACATTTAAGAATAATTTGAGCTAAATGAAAATGAAAGTATAAATTTTCAAATTCGATGGGATGCAGTGAAAGCAGTGCTTAGAGGAAAATTTACAGCATTGAATGCATGTATTAGAAAAGAAGAGAGATCTCAAATCAATAACGTAAGGTGCCATCTAAAGAAACTAGGAAAAGAAGGGCAAATTAAATCCAAGGTAAGCAGATGAAAAGAAGTAATAAAAATCAGAGCAGAAAATAATAAAACTGAAAACAGGAAATCAACAGAGAAAAATCAAGGAAACCAAAGGTTCTTTGAAAAGATTCTTTGAAAATATGAATAAAATTGATAAAAAGAAAAATGACACAAATTACTAATATCAGAAATGAAAGAGGAGACACCACTACAGATCCCATGGTCATTAAAAGGTTAATGAAAGAATACCACGAGCTCTATGCCAACAAATTAGATAACTTAGATGAAATGGCCCTATTCCTTGAAAGACACAATTTGCCAAAACTCACACATGAATAAACAGACTATCTAAATAGGTCTACATTTTTAGAGAAACTGAATCATAATTAATAATCTTCCAAACCAGAAAGCACCAGGCCCAGATGGGTTCTCTAGTGAATTCTGGCAAACACTTAAAAAGATATTATAACAATTCTCTATAATCTTTTTCAGAAGATAGAAACAAAGGGAATACTTCCTAAATCATTCTATGAGGCCAGCATTACCCTAATACCAAAACCAGATAAAGACATTACAAGAAAACTAGAGACCAATCTCTCATAAACATATATACAAAAATCCTGAACAGAATATTAGCACATCGGGAATTCCCTGGTGGTCCAGTGGTTAGGACTCAGTGCTCTCACTGCTGGGGCACAGGTTCAATCCCTGGTTGGGGAACTAAGATCCTGCAAGCTGTGCAGTGTAGCCAAAAAAAAAAAAAAAAAGAATATTAGCACATCAAATCCAACAATGTATAAAAAGAATTTATACCATGACCAACTGGCATTTAATCCAGGTATGCAAGGCTGGTTCAACATTCAAGAAATCAACTAATTCAATCCATCACATCAGAAGACTAAAGAAGAAAAACCACATGATGCTATCATTAGATGCAGAAAAAGCATTTGAGACTATTTTACACTCATTCACGATTAAAAGAAAAATCTCAGCAAACTAGGGATAGAGGGGAACTTCCTCAATTTGAAGAAGAACATCTACCAAAAACCTACAGCTAACATCACATTTAATAGTGAGACACTCAAAGCTTTCCCACTAAGATCAGGAACAAGGCAACATATCCCTTCTTACCACTCCTTTTCAAATTACACTGGAAATCCAAGCTAATGGAATAAGACAAGAAAAAGAAATAAATGGTATAAAGATTAGAAAGAAAGAACTGTCTTTGTCCACAGATGATGTGATCATCTATATAGAAAATCTACATGAATCAACGACAAAAAAACTAGAATTAATAATCAATTACAGCAAAGTTGCAAGACACAAGGTTAATATACAAAAGTCAATTGCTCTCCTATATGCCAGTAATACACTTGTGGAATTTGAAATTAAAATCATTTACATCAGCACTCCCAAAATGAAATACTTAGGTATAAATCTAATAAAATACGTATAAGATCTATATGAGGAAAACTACAAAATTAATGAAAAAAGTCGAAGAACTAAATAAATGGAAAGACAATCCATGTTAATGAATAGGAGGACTCAATACTGTCAAGATACCAGTTCTTCCCTATTATCTATTAAGTCAATACAATCCCAGCCAACATCATATGTCACTAAGGAATTATAAATTAAAACAATCAGGTAAATGTTACCACACATTTATTAAAATGGTCAAAATCTAAAGCACTGACATCATAAAATGCTGATAAGGATACAGAGCAAAGGGACCCTCATTCATTGCTGGTGGGAATGCAAAATGGCATAGCCACACTGGAAGAATTTGGCAGTTTCTTACAAAAACTAAACATACTATTAGCATACAATCCAGAAATCCTGCTACTTGGTATCCCAAATGAGTTGAAAATTTGTGTCCACACAAAAACCTGCACAAAGATGTTTAAAGGAACTTTATTCATAATTGTCAAAACTTGGAAGCAATCAAGATGTCCTTCAGTAGGTAAATGCATAAATAAGCTGTGGTATATCCAGACAATGGACTGTTATTCATTGATTAATATAATTCATCAACACATTTTAAACATTTTAACAACTGTGAAATCAGAATGTGTCTTAAAATTGATATAATATCATTGTTTAATAGGCATCATTTTTCTTTCTTAATGGATCTTTTCACATTTTAACAACTGTAAAATCAAGGTACGTCTTAAGATTAATATCACATCATTGTTTAATAGGTATCATTTATTTTCTTTCTTAATGGTACACAGAATAACAGTACATCAGTGCCTAGGAATTACACAGATATATGTTTTAGGGTTGATGTAATACATTCCAGAATGTATACCTCAACTTCAGAAAGAATTGGACAAGTTTGCTAGTACTAACAACCAAATATTTCTCACATAAAACTTGTCAGGTTTATACTGTTATTAATACAATTGTAAGTACTAGCAAAACCTGGCTTTTTATTAACTACTGTTCTTTCTACCATAATTACTAATTTTTTGCCAATTCTCTTTTTATCTTTTTGGTAACTTCTCCAGTCCTGCAAAATCTTACTGATCTGGCTTTACAGAGTCAACTGTAAAATTAACTCAAAGAACCGAACGAATTCTCCACTCTAGAAATATCCTTTTAAAATAAAACTCATCGGGACTTCCCTGGTGACGCAGTGGTTAAAATCCGCCTGCCACTGCAGGGGACATGGGTTTGAGCTCTGGTCTGGGAAGATCCCACATGCCATGGAGTAACTAAGCCCGTGCGCCACAACTACTGAGCCTGTGTTCTAGAGCCTGCGAGCCACAACTAGTGAAGCCCACACACCTAGAGCCCGTGCTCCACAACAAGAGAAGCCACCACATGAGGAGTCTGCACACCGCAACGAAGAGCAGCCCCCGCTCACTGCAACTAGAGAAAGCCCGCGTGCAGCAAAGAAGACCCAATGCAGCCAAAAATAAATAAATAAAAAATAAAACTCATCAATTCTGTTCATTCCTATTCCACTAGTTAATAAAAGACTGCTGTTGCAAATTATAAATTTCTGTGGACAGTGCCACCAATTGACAGAAGGGTTCAAGAAAAACCTGGCAAAACTCCAGGAACTACAAGGTACTTCACCCACTCATAAGGAAATACACACTTTGCTTTCTTTACCATCACAATTTGCAATTAGAAAAATGTAGTGATACAATCCTTGAAGAAACATCAACATTTTTTCAGCCCAATTCTAACAAAATAAAATGCAAATGACTAGTGAGAAATAATTATATCTGCATTAACCCACAGAATATACAAGACCCTTTTTTTGTTTGTCTGTTTCATTGGTGAAATACCAGTAAACTTACTTTGGCTTATGGCTGTTCAACTGAAGTGCAAATGAATTTGTGAATGGGCACATTCAAGGATCAAGTATCTAAAAGTAAACAAATCAATATTATCCACAATGAGAAACAGTTTTTAAAAATTATAATCAGTATCTTGATAGGGGTATGGATTACAAAGGTGTATGCATTTTCCAAAACTGATTGAACTGTATACATAAGATCTGCACACTTCACTTTATATATATGTTTACATATATATACATACTATACTTCAATTTTTAAAACTTAATAAATTAGAACATGGAATGGAGAAAAAAAAAAAAAAAAAAAAAAAAATCCTGTAGGGTTGGATGAGAATTGATGGTGTTAGTATAAACTAAAATTATTTTTTAAAAAATAATATAATAAAAAATATAGTTCCTAACGATGTTCACTGGAAGGGACTGGAAGCAATGACACCAGTACTAATGAGAATACCTAATGTCCAGATCTTGGTTTCTATATATTGTTTCTCCACTAAGAGAAACCTGGCCTCCTTAGAGACATGACTGATTCTGCCCCATAGATGGGGCACAAAAGGTCCAACATGAGCCTGGAACATCACTGTGTCAGAAAATGATAGGGTCACACCCAAAGGACACCAGGGCCAGGATGAAGGGACTCCCACTGTCAGAACCTGGGACAATATGAACATCAAAAAACATAAAGGTTGTAAATGAATGGATAAAGAGGATGTGGTATATATATATATATATATATATATATATATATATATATACCACACACACACACACACACACACACACACAATGGAATACCACTCAGCCATAAAAAAGAATAAAATTTTGCCATGTGCAGCAACATGTATGACTTGGAGGGCATTATGCTAAGTGAAATAAGTCAGACAGAGAAGGACAAATACTGTATGATAACACTTTTTTGTGGAATCTAAAAAAAGTACAACAAACTAGTGAATATGACAAAAAAGAAGCAGACTCACAGAGAGAGCAAACCAGTGGTTACCAGTGGGCGGAGGGGAGGCAATATAGGATTGGGAGAGTGGGAGGTACAAACTACTGGGTGTAAGATAAACTCAAGGATGTATTGTACAACACAGGAAATATAGTCAGTATTTTGTTATAACTGTAAATGGAAAAGTAACCTTTTAAAATTATGTAAAAATTTTTAAAAAATTAAATACAAGTAACAACAACAAAAAATAAGGGTTGTAATGGATTATAACCCACTGGATAAAGCAGAAGTCCATCAGTCCATACTGATGATAGCTAGATAGATAAAGAGAATAAATAAAGACGTAAGACAGTAAGATATTCAAGTATTCAAGTATCTCCCCACAGTTTATTAGTTGTAAAGGGGGAAACAGTGACTATACAATGAAGAAATTGGACAACACCCTAGCCAGGTGATCAAACCAACGTTACTAATGACAAGTAAGGTCAGACATATCATGCTTCTGAATGTGATAGCCTGAGAAAGGACACATCATCATTTATGTAGAATTCTGGCCAGAGATGCATCACCTAAATCTAACAATGAGAAAATGTCAGATAACTCCAAATTGAGGAATACTGTATAAAATAACTGGCCTATATTCTTTTTTTTTTTAAATTTCTAGCACTATTTTATTTATTTATTTTAAATTTATTTATTTTATTTATTCATTTTTGGCTGTGTTGGGTCTTCGTTGCTGCACGTGGGCTTTCTCTAGTTGCAGCGAGCGGGGGCTACTCTTCACTGCAGTGTGCAGGCTTCTCATTGCGGTGGCTTCTCTTGTTGTGGAGCATGGGCTCTAGGCGTGCAGGCTTCAGAAGTTGTGGCATGCAGGCTCAACAGCTGTGATTCGCGGGCTCTAGAGCGTAGGCTCAGCAGTTGTGGCACACAGGCCTAGCTGCTCCGTGGCATGTGGGATCCTCCCAGACCAGGGATCGAACCCGTGTCCCCTGCATTGACAGGCGGATTCACAATCACTGCGCCACCAGGGAAGCCCATGGCCTATATTCTTAAAACATGTTACTGTCATGAAAGACAAAGGACAGCTAAGGAACTGTTCCAGATTAAAGAGACATGACAACTAAAAACAGTATGTGATCCCAGACTAAATCCTCTGCTGGGGGGGGGCGGAGTCTAAAAAAGACTTGAGATAGTTGAGATAACAGAAAAAAGTGTAATAGGTTAAAGTACTGTATCAATGTTAAATTTCCTGAATTTGATAACCTAAGTGTGATTACATATGAGAATACCCTTGTTTTTAGAAAACAGAAACTGAAATAGTAAGGGTAAAATACATACAACTTAATTCTCTCAAAGAGTTCATCAAAAATAAATTGTGTACGTGTAGATTAGGTAAAGGAAAGAAGCAGAGACCCAGAGAATAATGCAAATGTGGAAAAATGTTAAAAATTGATGAATCCCAGATAAAGAGTATATGGGAGTTTTACTATGCTATTTTTTTAAAGGTTTTATTTATTTTTTTAAATACATCTTTATTGGAGTATAATTGCTTCACGATGTTGTTAGTTTCTGCTGTACAACAAAGTGAATCAGTCATATGCATACATATATCCCCATATCCCCTCCCTCTTGCGTCTCCCTCCCACCCTCCCTATCCTACCCCTCTAGGTGGTCACAAAGCACCAAGCTGATCTCCCTGTGCTATGCTGCTGCTTCCCACTAGCTATCTATTTTACATTTGGTAGTGTATATATGTCAATGCTACTCTCACTTCGCCCCAGCTTCGCCCTCCACCCCGTGTCCTCAAGTCCATTCTCTATGTCTATGTCTTTATTCCTGCCCTGCCACTAGGTTCATCAGTATCATATTTTTTTTTTTTTTAGATTCTATATAGCCAGGACATGAAAGCAACCTAAATGTCCATCGACAGATGAATGGATACTATGCTATTCTTGCATCTTTTCTAAGTATGAAGTAATTTCAAAATAAAAAGTAAAAATAAAAACATAAATGAATTAAGTTCATATGTTGTAGTCCTAACCTCCAGTACCTCAGAATGTGACCTTGATTTGAAGATATTGTCTTTACAGAGGTCATCATAATAAAATGAGATCACTAGAGTGGGCCCTAATCCAATATGGCTGGTGTCCTTATAAAAGGGGGAAATTTGTATAAAGACATGTGAAGAGAGACAGGGAGAAGATGGCCATTTACAGCCCAATGAATGCTTGCGGCTATGAGAAGTTAGGAAAGAGGCCTGGAACAGATCCTTCCCTAGCACCCTCAGAGGGAGCATGGCTCAGGCAACAACCTGATTTTGGATGTTTAGCCTCCAGAGCTGGGAGAAAATAATTTTCTGCTATCCGAAGCAGAAACAAACAAAAGAATTAAAATAGTCAAACAAACAAGCAAAACACATCTACAGGACATTATGCTAAAATAAATTAAATAATTTTTACAGACATCTAAGATATACTTTCACCAAATAAAGATGTTTAAAAAGCACAGATATTTTAATTACTCACTACTATTCACCAAATAAAGATTGAAGAAATCATCAAACACCAATCTTGCACTGTAAAGAAAATCATGTGATATAAAGAACTAACCAAACTCAATGAACTATCCTATTGATATAAGTGCTTTTAATGTAAACTAAATCTCATATGAGAATAAGTATACTAAAATTGATTTAACAGTTACCATTATTTAAAGACATATTTAAAAAAAAATCTCCCATTAGAATCAACTAAAAAATTATTAAAACTAAAAGAAGAGTTAAACATGTAAAGTTTATTAAATATACAAGTTTTTCATATATTATCAAAAGTTTACAAAATATAATGAAAAAATAATCTCACTCACAACAGCACCTAAAAATACACTAAAAATTTTACTGAAAGTCAAAGAAGCCTAATAAAAGAAGGCGTACCACTTTATGAGTTAGAAAACTGTATACTGTAAAGACATCAGTTCTATCCAAATCTATCAACAAATGTTAACAGGGTTTTGAATGGAATCAGACAAAAAGGACCCTAAAGACATTTGGAAAAATAAACTTTGGAGTGTCCTAAACTTTTGGAAAAGTAACAAAGAAGTATCTGCCTTACCATGTATTAAAATATACTGGAAGCTACATCAGTATAAACAATGTGTTCTACTGTCAAGAGACACATTGTAAGAGGAGGCCAAAAGTAGATCCAGATATATATAAGAATGTAATAAAAGCAGCATCTCAAATAAATAAAGGGTGTTGAATGTGCTGACCATTTGAGGAAAAACTGAATTGGATCCTTACCTCATGCAACAAAATTAATTCCAGATAAAAAAAAGGTTAAGATGTAAAATGTGAAACTATAAAAGAACTTGAAAATACTATTGCAATGGGGAAGTAATTTCTAAATTTGACATTAAAAGCAGAAACCATAAAGAAAATGGCTGGTGTAAATTGTTATTAAAGACAACACTGAATATATTTTCTTGTTTTATGTAGCAATCTTAATAAACCTATAACATTATTACACTTATTTATGCTTTTAGAGTTGTGGCTAGGGCAGTAACATCAGAGTATGTTATTCTACCCACCTGATTTCATTTTAAAGGGAACAATTTTCTACTTTGATTTGACAATTGGCTTTTCCTGTAATGCTTAAGAGTTATTTGAGTAACAAAAATACTTAACTCCTATTTTTTCACACTTCTGTGTTTGTTATCTTTAGTTGGAATGAAAAAAAAGACTAAAATTTGGGTAACTTCCTATAATTTGACACCAAGTTATTAAAATGTTATAAGTTTTTTAAATTGACTGAAGTTAATATTATAGCTGAAGAAATAGTAAGTACATACAAGGACTTTTTTTTCAGCTTCAGACCCACTGGATCTGAGTGCTACTTGCATCTCAACTTATGTTATAAGCAAATGTTTGTTCTGCAGGGGAAAAAATGCTTATTTAAATGTGATATTTCATGTCAAATTCCTAGATTCTTCTCCCTTCCCTTTACATCACAGTCATTCAAACATTTGCACTTGCAATACAGAGGCAAGAAGTATTCATAATGGAGTTCAGATTCTTTAACATGATTATTTTTACTTTTGAAATCCTCTTTTTTGTCCTTTCATAAATTAGCCTAAAGTGCAGGATAAAAGGTATAAAACCTGAGTTATGATACAGAATTTACACAGGACTTAAGGGCTTAGGTGTAAAGGCTTAAACCAGCAAGAGTCCGTTCCTCAGCCCTGACTTAGCATGTTCCTCAGCCACCATTTGGACTTCGCTGAAAGACCTGGAAGGCAATAGATTATTACAGCAGATAAGAGTTCCATACAGAGGAGTCAGTTGTGTCAAATACCACTGAGCAGCTGACAATGAGGACAGAAAATCTGGCATATGGAAGCCATCAATGACACGGACAAGAATGGTTTTTGAGACATTACTCACGGCAAACAGGTAGATCGATGATAGGAGCAGGTTAAATAGTCAAGGGAAGGTGAGGGAGAGAAGGTACTGCAAGTAAACAACTCCCCGATGCATGTGGCTACTAAGCAAGAGGCTGGAAGATGACTGTTTTCTTACTAAGTCTATACTAGAGATTATTTGCTGATGGAAATAAACCAATGAAGAGGCAAAAACTAGAGAAAAGAGAGGAGAAATAGTCAAAATTCTCACGGATATCAAAACCAAATAGAGCTAACGAGGTGATAGTTATCTCTGTGCTTACATCAACCTCAACAGAAATAATTTAGCATTTTTGTAAAAGCTGCCCTTATTTCGTGGTCATATTTTTTTAAGTTTTTTTTGGAAAAGATTTATTTACTATTTATTTTATTTTTATTTACTAAGACTATGTTGGGTCTTAGTTGCGGCATGCGGGATCTTTGTTGAGGCGTGCAGGATCTTTCATTGTGGCATGCGGGCTTCTCTCCAGTTGTGGCATGCTGGTTTTTCTCTCTCTAGTTGTGGCACACAGGCTCCAGGGCACGTGGGCTCTGCCGTTTGCAGCACGCAGGCTCTCTAGTTGAGGCATGCGAGATCAGCAGTTGTGGCGTGCTGGCTTAGTTGGCCCTGCAGCATGTGGGACCTTAGTTCCCTGACCAGGGATCGAACCTGAGTCCCCTGCATTGTAAGGCAGATTCTTTACCACTGGACCACCAGGGAAGTCCCTCTTGGTCATATTTTTAACACTTAAGCAATATTTCCATATAAACTCATGTCTCCAAATTATTGGTGCTAAAACATACTAATTTCTTTGCTCTCTAAACACTCTAAGTAACTCAACATACATAAGAGATTTTATGCCCAGGAAATTTCTCTTAATGAGTTTTTTCCTTCATAGCAGCTTCACTAATTTTATTTTATTCTCATTTTTAAAAAAATCCCTGTTGATGTTTGAGTTCGTGTTCTAGTAAAAGTTTTTCATTACACATATTTTCCACACATCATATTAATCACAGTTCCTACTATGATTTTTTCTTAAGTCCTAAACTGTGACCTTTGACAGATATATGTAAAAATGTTCTTTATTTTCACAAAGAATTAGAAGCTTTCCTATTTTTCTTAAAACACAAATGGCTCTATTTTAGGTTTCCCTTTTTTGATAGAGTCAAAAAAGCACTGTCACTTTAGGATTGGGGAGACAACACAGAGTGCCAGATTAGAGCATCCTCTACTTAGCTCCACTGATTGTTGCAACTGGGGAACGTAGGTCCTATGCTGCCATATTCCAGTTTTTCAAAATAAGCCAGAGAGCTGGATTTTCTTTTTGGGCAATCTCCCAACTTTTAATTGTTTGTAACTAATTAAAAAAATACAGCGTAAGCCAAATATAACATGCCCGCAGGCCAAATCCAGCTGAGAGGCCACCAGTTTACAACTTCAAGGTTAAAGAATCATAGTAGGTCTGCTTATTTTTCTTTCACATTTTTCTTGTTTTTAGGTAATTCTTCCCTCCAAAAAGGGATATCACAAGTTTTTCTATAATATACCCATTCAGAGATTCAAAGCAAGGTTAAATAAGCTCTACCATCACCAAGTGCCATTTAACATCTGTCTTTTTTAAAGTAATATACCAAATTTGCATTTTGATACTAGTTTGCAATGGGAAAGAAATTCATCTTTAAATTTTCAGCTGCTTTTGTGAAGAGCAGTTTTCTTACACCTACAAGATAATTAACATTTATAGCACACCTACAGTGTGCAAGGGACACTACTAAACACTCACATTTGGGTATTTCATTAAAGCCTAAATTACCTTGTGAAGTAGATTTTATTATCTCATTTTACAGACAACTTGTAACAGTTCACAAACTTCTCAGTTTTTGTTTCTCAGCACTCAGAATCCAGCAGAAATAGTTGGTTAGGCTTGTTTTTTGACAGGTATCATCAATCAAGAATAATTACAACCATCTTAAATCACAGTAACAAAAATGCAAAACAAAAGTATTGAAGGATGATATCCTTTGAAAATACAGCTAAACCTTAATTTCAACTCCTAATAAATTCTTCACTTTCATTGATCTTACAATCATTGAAATAGCCAGTTATTTTCAAGACAAGTAAAACTGAAGTCAGCTCTGCTTTTTGGTTAATATGTTTCTTTCCAGAGTCTCTAAAAAGACTAAAAGTTTTATAGAATCAAAGCTTTTTTCATTAATTAAAGAAGACTAAAAAAAAAAGAACACTGGCTGCTGCCACAAAGAATTTACTGAACATGTGTGGTGGGCAAGGCACTGTGCTTAGCCCAGTAACACAAGGAACCAAGATTCCCTCCTCACATAGAGCCTTACAGTTTCTAAGAACGGAAACAGAACAGATCCTTTTAAAAATGTTCATACAAATTATAATTTAATTACAATGATGATAAGTGCCAAAAAAGAAATGTAAAACAAGGTATTATGATAGCTTTGACAAAGGTGTGTAAGTTTAAGTAAAAAGACAATACTGGGCAAAATCTCAATATAATAAGGGGGATAAAAAGACAACTGCTCTGTTACAGTGAAGTGGCTCCTTTAAAAATATTACAGTCTGGGCCCAGAAGGACCAGGGGCTTCCCTGGGTCCCCAGCTCCCCCGGGAGAGAGAAGGGTCATGCTGAGAGCACTCTGGGACCCAGGGCCACCTGCAGGTTTGGCTCAACTTCACAGCATCCAGGCCCTGGACACTCTCAACCACAGCAGAACATCTGATTGTGCTTTCTTCCCTAAAGTCATTTTGATTCCTCTTTTTAGTTTAGCTCCTGTTACTTAATTGATGCTGCAAAAGTTCTTATTGAAGTTTGATATAGTATTATAATTGTAAAATAGTGTTTTTAAAATTAAAAAATTGTTTAATATAATTCATATGAATACATAGTTCCAGGTTGTGAGACCCTCTAGAAATACATAGGTCTTTATTAAATTTTAATAAAAAATTGCTATTTACTACAACCATCAGTGAAATTTGACATGGTAGAAATGTTTAAACAATAAAACCAATCTGTATGCTGACAGCTGTTACTATAAATGTATATATAAATTTACCTGAATAAATTTCTTTTTAGCCATGCCAAAAAAAATAAATAAATTACAGTCTGAAAGCTTACATTAAAATGCTATTAGTACATAATTCTATTTATATTTCATATATGCTAGTGTTAAGTTTCTATGTGTAAGTCTTCACTTTGATGTTTTTAAAGCCATTCTTTTCCCGACAAGACACACACACATAACCTCAATATTTAAAAAGTAAAACCTTTATCAGGATTTAATTCCAAAGCTCAATGAACAAAAAATAATTAATACATTATGTATTTATAAAAATTAAAAAGACAAAACCAATTACATTTATCAAATAATGTGGAGAAAATGGTTAAAATGCTTTTATTGATAATGTGTTAAACAATATTAAGTTTTGAAGTATGGATATTGTAATAAATTTGTCAATTACTTGGTTTTTGCAAATACATAAACATAACATGGGTTAGGAAGCTACAAAAGTAAAGAACTAAAATGGGGCACAGTTTTCTAGTAAAAAACTGGCACCATAGGAATAAATAAAAAGTTTTAAAAATATACTTAAGAAAATGTGTCCAGGGACTTCCCTGGTGGTCCAGTGGTTAAGAATCTGCCTTTCAATGCAGGGGACATGGGTTTGATCCCTGGTCAGGGATCTCAGATTCCACATGCCGGAGGGCAACTAAGCCTGCATGCTGCAACGAAGAGTCCATGCGCTGCAATGAAAGATCCCGCATGCGCAACAAAGATCCCGTGTGCCGCAACTAAGACTTGACGCAACCAAATTAATTAAATAATTAATTTTTTTTAAAAAAGAAAATGTGCCCAAAATGTCTCAACTCTCACTAGCAATTAATGATTTTTATGTCAAATTAACAAATAGCCAATGTACAAAGTGTTCAAATACAATAAAAGATTCAAAACTCAAAAATACCTCATGAAATTTATCTCCATTCTACATCCAGTTTTTTAAATATATAAATATATTCACTTAATTAAATAACAAGATCCTACAGCAGCATACTCTATATTCTCACAGGTTACTTTCAAACATCTTCCCTGCCTCATGCAGTCATAGATTTTTAAGCAATGTAGGGAACCACACGTCAATTGTTTTGGAACACGTTCTATTCTTGAACACGTGGAAGTTTAGAAGAAAAACCCATGATGGTGCTTGACATGCCATGCAACTCAAAGAACGAAAAATTCACAAATCCTAATAGACTCAGCTTTTCTCACCCTTTCCAAAAACCATCTTTCAAAGGAAGAGGGAACCAAAATATCAGTCATCTAATCACCCCATATTTATTAAGAATCTAGTATGTTTAAGGTTCCCAACATGCGTGATAGGAGCCAAAGAGAAAAGACGTGACTAAACTTCCAGCACAGCATAACTGTTCACTTTCCTCATGTAAGTAGGTCAATACTTACCTTACCAGCTATTTTTAAGATTAACAATAATGGCACAGCATACCGTAGAAACACAAATGGTAGCTAGTATAATTATTTTAAATCAAAGAAAAATAGTACAAACTGTCATTAAAAGCCCTACAGAAGCACAGAAAAGGAAGAAATGATCAAGAGCTCAGATGAAATTAAGGCTTCACAGAAAAGGTAAGATTTAGGTTGAGCCTACTGAGAAGGCTTGGATTTATTAGATAAGAAGAGAAGGAGGGGATTAACAGAGAAGCAAAGATAAGACTACAGAATTAGGGCCACAGAATATAAAGCCAATCCGACATCTTATTATTGAGCAAAAATATGTAAACAAATTAGAACTAAATCATGAGCTAGAGAGAACAAAACCTGTATGAACAGTAAGTATACAACAGAACATCAAGTCCCAATGCCCAGCCACAAATTTTTATCAGCTGTATCTTTCCTCTTTTGGAAAAAGTGTGAGGGGACAATAGTCTTGTTTAGAAAATACGACACCTACTCTCAAAATACTAAAAAGATTGATATAAATGGGACTATATTTCTATGACATAATCTGATTACTAATAATAGTGACTTTTTTCTGAAGAGTATTAAGCAGATTGATGCACGTTATTAATACTTAAAATGACCTAGATAAGGGGAAAAAATCAATACTTTTTAATGGACTGATAATGTTTAACAGAGGTATAATTAATTTACAAATAATGCTTAAGTTTCTTAAACCCTCAGAAATGGGACCAGTTACATATAAACATATACTTATGAAATATATTCAAATTTTAATAACCAAATTTTTAAAGTGATTCCTTAAAAGTTAAAAAAAGTTTATATATATTCTAACTAAAACTTAGAACTCGAAAAATTATAACACAAAACAGTCAAATTAACATTCAGAATATGACACTGGGAATTTTATGACAGTTTTTATGTGAAAAATCTTTTTGAAGTCTTCATTTATCTAAGAGCAGCAAGGAAATAGAACAAAAGAAATATTGTAACTGCTTTCGGGACTTTTTCTCATCACATTTGTGAAATGTAAGAACAGTCCAATTCATGCCATTTTATGCCAGGAAAGTTATTTTTTTTCTCAAAATAAAATGTAAAATACTTTTTAAGTTTAACTCAATATTAATTTGAGTTAAATTTGTGTTTAACTGCAATATTAAAATATAACTTGTAGGCCTCTCAAAAAATTACCATTTTTTAAATACCTTTGAATAGACAAAGAAATAATCTTCAGGCTCACTTGGAAGCTAAACTATATAAAAGTAAAGACTGTAAAAGAAAAAACTAAGTAGCAATTTTTACAAATATTTAAGTTAAAATGGTTCTCTTTTGGGGGCCCCGCCAGGGAAAATGTCTAAGTCTCTGGCTCCCTAAGTGGGGGCGGGATTGAAGATACTGTGGCAAATGCATATTCTAGCCTCGCCACTGTGGCTCCAAACTTCAAGTGCAGTGGTAGGCTCTGGAACAAAGAATGTGTAACCTGATCTCTTTTCCTTCTCTCCTCCTTCACAGCAACATTTAGAAAGTAATTTAACCTCTCAAAATGGCATCTTTGTGCTGCTTAGGGGAAAAACATCTATTCACTATTACAGTGTAAGGGAAAAAATAAGAAATCAAATCACTTTTTAAAAATGGTTTTTGCTTAATATACAGTGATATTTTTGTATCAAACATCGAGTACAAAGATAACCCAATTATAAATGAAGACTTCATTTCTATTACTTGAATGTCTACTACCCAAGATTAACAAATGCAGCTCAGGTTTTAAGAACAATTAGTTTTATTAATACAAGGTGGAGTTAGTATTCTGCTTCTATAACAAAGGCAGTAATTAGCTCCTAAGAAGTTTTGAAGAGAAAATAATTTTAAATTAATACAAATAATCTAGATAAATTTGAGTTTTAAATCTTAGGGACTAAAAAAAATGCAGGTTATGTACTTTTAATTCTCATATTATCTTTTCATTTATCATTATTTAAAAAAAGGAGACAAGTTAAGTCCAAAAATATGGGAAAGAACAATAAAAAATTTTGATCAAAGAATCAGGGATCGGGCTTCCCTCGTGGCGCAGTGGTTGAGAGTCTGCTTGCTAATGCGGGGGACGCGGGTTCGAGCCCTGGTCTGGGAGGATCCCACATGCCGCGGAGCGGCTGGGCCCGTGAGCCACAGCTACTGAGCCTGCGCGTCTGGAGCCTGTGCTCCGCAACAGGAGAGGCCGCGATAGTGAAGGGGCCCGCGCACCGCGATGATGAGTGGCCCCCGCTTGCCGCAACTGGGGAGAGCCCTCGCACAGAAACGAAGACCCGACACAGCCAAAAATAAATATAAAAATAAATAAACAAGACCCGGTGCAACCAAATTAATAAATAAAAATATTAAAAAAAAAAAAAAAAGAATCAGGGATCAAAGAATATTAATATATTGGGAATGTTTAATAACATTCCCACCATTGACAAAAAAATTTTTAAGGTATTCTAAAATTAATACCATGGAAATTTTATATAATTTTTATACATTTCAAAGCAATTCTATAGTCATGAGTTATCTGACCCTTGCAACAACCTTGTGAGTTAGGAGATCACAAATTTGCTTAGTTGAGACAGTCACAAAAAAATTGGTAGAAGTCTCCTGACTCCAGGCTATAGCCCTAAACTGTTATTTGTATTTCAATATATACTAGTAAGCACTATTATGCCCCTTTTACCAGAGAGGAAACAGGTACAGAAGCGAATAACTTGCCTATGGTCACAACTTCAAAGTCTTACCACTTAACCACTACTGTAGTCCTCACGTTTATCAAAATAAATAGATAAAATTAAGTTTAATGTTATATAACTGACTAAAAACCAACTGTGGAAGCAGAACAGTGGTCCCCTCAAAGACATCCAAATCCTAATCCCTGGAACATATGAATGTTAGCTTGCATGACAAAAGGGATTTTGCAGATGTGATTAAGGGTACAAATCTTGAGATGGGGAGGTTATCCTGTTGGGCTCAACCTAATCACGAGCCCCTAAAAGCAGATAACCCTTCCCAGCTGTGGTGAGAGAGAGAAAGAGAAGACAAAGGGTCAGAGGGATGAGACCTTGTTGGCTTTGAAGATGATGAGGAAGGAGGCTACAAGCCAAGGATACTGGTTGGCCTACAGAAGCTGAAAAAGACAAAGAATCAGATTCTCCCCTAGAGCCTCCAGAAAGGAATGCAGTCCATCAGACAGCTTCATTTTAGTCTGGTGACACCTGTGTTGGACTTCTGACCTACAAAAGTGTAAGATAATATTTTTTTCTGTTTAAAACAGTAAGTTTGCGGTAATTTATTACAGCAGCAATAGAAAACCAATTGTACTGTAAAATACCAATTGTACTGTATAATTGACATACAGACTGAATGTTCATGTCCCTCCAAAACTCATATGTTAAATCCTAATGCCCAATGTGATGATATTTGGAGGTAGAGCCTTTGGGAGGTAATTAGGTTATAAGGGTGGAGCCCTCATGAATGGAATTAGAGCCCTTATAAAAGGGAACCCAGAGACTTCCCTTGATCCTTCTGCCATTTGAGGATAAAGAGAAAAGATGGCCTTTTATGAACCAGGAAGTGGACTCTCATCAGACACTGAATCTGTCAGCAGCTTGATCTTGGACTTCTCAGCCTCTGGACTGTGAGAAATGTCTGCTGTTTATAAGCCACCCAGTTTTATGGTATTGTGTAATAGCAGCCCGAATGGACTAAGACAATGGACTATTTTGTATTTTAAATTAACTGAACACTATTTTACAATACCAAAAGGCATTCTGTCAGTGAGTAAATATGCAATCAGAAATCCTGCCCACCCTGTGTAGATGAAATAAAAATACAGGTACCCATCACTATACAACTGGATGTGATTTGGTTGCCAATGACATTCTGGCCCAATGCTATACCTTTTAATTTTCCTTCCTCCTTCCCTCACAAGTTAAACGTAAATACTAAACTCTGAAATCCCAAAACACAGATCCAACTAACTTTCCTTTGCCTTGTCCACATCAGCATGCGTACACACGTACAAAAGTCAAGAAAATGATCAAAAGGCACAGAGTAATTGGGGAAAAGACTGTAGTGACGACCAAAAAAGAATGGGATCAATTTATTAAGCACAGGTGGCAGAAGAGCTTTCAGAAAGGAACAAGGCAGTGAGCTACTGAACAGAGTAGGGAGTTGAATACAGTTCAAAGAATATTTGACAATGAACAGTGCTAGATATAGTAATAAATAAGTTAGCCCTTGACTTAGGTGCTTTTATTATCCCATTGTACAGGTGGGAAAACAGAGCATAGAATATTATATATATATTAGCAAAGTCATATTGCTAATAAGTGGCAAAGCCAGGATTCAAACGCAAATAAGTGGGGCTTCAGAGCTGGTGCATTTAACCAGTGAATTATGTTGCTCTCCAGAGCATAAGCCTCTCATCTAACCCTTTATGCAAAACAGGAATAACTTCTACCTCAAAGATTTGTGGAAGATTAAAGTGATAACATGTATAAAGCACTTTGAAAAGTACTTGGTATGTAGTAACTGTCGAATAAATGTTAGTGACTAGTGCTAAGTGCCAGGTGCTGTGCTAAACATTTTCCTTACCTGATCTTTTTTTTTTTTAAATAAATTTATTTTTATTTTTATTTATTTTTGGCTGCATGGGATCTTTGTTGCTGAGTGCGGACTTTCTCTAGTTGTGGCGAGAGGGGGCTACTCTTTGTTGTCGTGTGTGGGCTTCTCATTGCGGTGGCTTCTCTTGTTGCAGAGCAAGGGCTCTAGCCATGTGGGCTTCAGTAGTTGTGGCTCGTGGGCTCTAGAGCACAGGCTCAGTAGTTGTGGCGCACAGGCTTAGTTGCTCCATGGCATGTGGGATCTTCCCGGAACAGGGCTCGAACCCGAGTCCCCTGCATTGGCAGGCGGATTCTTAACCACTAAGCCACCAGGGAAGCCCTACCTGGTCTTATTTAATCTTCACAACAGCCCAGGAAGCTGCATCTTTGTTTTTGGTTATGGGAAGACTGCTTAGAGAGATTAAGGTTACACAACCAATAAGTGACAGAGACGATTCGAACTTGGGACTTACCTAACATACAAAATCTAAGCATTTGAGCACTGGCCTTCAATTACTGGTTAATAGTTTTTTTGGCTTGTGTGTCCCCAAATATAACTGTAAAAACCTACATAATCCCTCACACATTTTAAAGTTGACATCTAAAATCTTTCACAAGTCAGATAACTGCAAAGAATGTGATTTCTGGCATATTGTAAATGCCGACATTTTACATAAATCTGTGACATCACTCTTAAATCTGTTCAACAGAATCCAAACACCACTGTGATCTGACACCCAGTATGACCCACTTGAAAATAAAATTTTCACATCGTTTTTTTTTCCCTCCTTGAACTCATATCTTTTTTTTTTTTTTTTTAAATTAATTAATTAATTTATTTATTTATTTTGGCTGTGTTGGGTCTTCGCTGCTGCGCGCGGGCTTCTCACTGCGGTGGCTTCTCTTGTTGCGGAGCATGGGCTCTAGGCACGCAGGCTTCAGTAGTTGCAGCACATGGGCTCAGTAGTTGTGGCTCGTGGGCTCTAGGGCACAGGCTCAGTAGTTGTGGCACACGGGCTTAGTTGCTCCACGGCATGTGGGATCTTCCCGGATCAGGGCTCGAACCCATGTTCCCTGCATCGCGAGGCAGATTCTTAACCACTGCGCCACCAGGGAAGTCCCTGCATTTATTCTTCTTAATTTGATTTTTCTGCTCAATATTAAGTGTTTGAATTTCCTCCTTGTTGATTTGTTTTCACTGCAACTGTTAAATGGGTATTTAGTTTGGTGCCAGCCTTTTTGTTTTTTTGTTTTTCCTTAAGTAACTAACTTTTTAACTTAGCCAAGACACTGCCCAGTAGTAGAGTGGCTCTAGAGTCCGACTGGTTGCATTCAAACCCCTGCTCCCCCACTTTCTGTGAACTTGGACTAATGACTTGGCCTTCACATCTGCAGTTCAGCTTCCACATCTATCATCAATACATAATAATGTAGTAGTAGGCAGTGCCTGGAATGAAGTTGCAACTTGATATTTGTTGAAGAATTGTTCTCCCACGTCTACATATATACTATAACCCAACAAAAAGTATTGGCAAGTTTCTGAGCACTCTTTGCTCTTTACCAAGACCACAGTTATCCTCAGGTCATTTTTCTTTCCCTTAGAATTTCTTTTCCTCCTACTCCACTGTCAAAATCCTTCAAGGCTTAACTCTAATATTATCTTCTTGATAAATCCTTCCCTTATCACCTCCAGCAGAAGTGATCAGATTTTTTAATTCTTACGACAATATGGTTGTGTTACTCTATGGCTGTTCTAATATATTGTCTTGTGTTATTGTTATTTAAATACTTTATCACCTCCTGATATAGATTATAAACTCATTTCAAGACAGTGGCCAAACTTTACATATTTTGGCTCACTTTCTGCACCTAGCCTGATGCCTTGCTTATGGTACTCATATAATAAATATTAATAATTTGAAAAATGATTCAAACATGGTAATTGTAGATTTCTGTTGCTGTGTAATAAACCACTCAAAAACTTACTGACTTAAGATAACAGCCATTTATTTACTCACAGTTCTGTGAGTCAGCAATTTGGGCTGAGTTTGGCTGGGTGGTCCTTCTGCTGGCCTTGCCTGGGTTCATTTATGTGAATGCAGTAATCTGCTGCAGGCTTGACCAGGGCTGAGTGGCCTAGTTATCTTCATTCACACGTCCAGATGCTGGTGGTGGCTATTGGCTGGGGCATGTATCTCCAGCAGGGTATTCCAGACTTCTTTATATAGCATCTGGCTTCCAAGAGAGCATGAGTCGAAGATGCAAGGCCTCTTGAAGCCTAAACTTCAAAGTTGCACAATGTAATTTCTGCTGCATTCTTTTGTCAAAGCAAGTCACATGGCCAGCTCCAACATAAGAGATGGGAAAATAAATTCTACATCCTTATGGAGGAGTAGCAAAGCCACATTGCAAAGAGGTGTATATGTAGGGATGGAAGAAATTATTGTGGCCGTCTTTGCAAGTAATCTACCACAGTGATTAGATGCAGAATTTCCTTTTACCTCAATTTCAGATTAGAGCTTAAGATGGATTGCTCATCTAAAAAAGCATTTCCCAGTCACTTTGCTGAGTCATAAAAACATTCCTAGTTTCAATCATGAGGTAAATTAAGGTAAGTTTAAGGAGACAACAGCAACAATGATGATGATGACGACTACTACTACTACTAGCTAACATTTATTGAACCCATATTCTAGGCTAAGCAGGTTAACTTTTATTGAACTCATATCTTATTCCATTCACCCTGCATGTAATAATTTTTATACTTGAAAGTCTATTATTAATCACTCATACATATCTGCAGTTTGAATGGAAATTTCTTAAAAATTTCCTTTGATCATAAATAATCCTCTAACAGTTTTAAAAATTATTTGAGATTCAATTACCATTACTATTAGCATACATAATTGATTTAAATAAAAAACATTACAGATGTGATAGTAATTAACAACATTAAAAGCAAAAATTTTACTGGAAATGTATCTCTTAATGGGCTGGATGGGGCTTTTTTTTCAATTAGTTCATCTGTTTGCATAATTATTGCTAAAATGAGATGATTCAGTGTATCCCTACTTCCCTGTTTTTGATTTTTTTTTTAAGAAGGTACTGAGAAATTTTGTTCATATTAATAGGTGACTGGAATGGAAGGAATTTTATCAGTAGAGTCACACAATTTTTTAGAGTCGCACAATTTACAAAATTCCTTCCTAGTTATTTACTGAAAAATGCTATTATCATTTACCACCAAAAATATTTTTAATGACTTAGCAGCTAACAAATTATTTTTGAATATTGGAATTGAAAAATCCTTCAAATTTGCTCAAAGCAAAAAACTGGAAACCATTAAAGGATTTGTTCCCCAAAGATTAAAGCTACTTACTTTCACAATACTAACACCAACATCTGGAAACTGCCACTTTAGGAGTCCCTGAAGTTTTGTTTCGTTTTGGAGATATAATTCACATATCATAAAATTTACTCTTTTAAAGCATACAATTCAGTAGTTATCAGCATATTCACAAAACTGTACAAGCATCACCACTATCTAATTCCAGAACACTTCATCACCCTGAAAAAGAACCTTGTAACCATTAGCAATCACATGCAACTCCCCCCCCCCCCCGCCCCAACCTTGTCCACTTTCTCTATGTATTTACCTATTCTGGATTTTCATATAAATGGAAGCATACAATATGTGGTCCTTTATGACTGGCTTCTTTCACTTAGCATCATGTTTTCAAGGTTCATCCATGTTGTATGCAGCATGAGTCAGTATTTCACTTCTTTTCAAAGGTGAATACTCCATTGTATAGGTAAACCACATTTTATCTATTTATCAGGTAATGGACATTTGCGTTATTTCCACTTCTTGGCTATTATGAATAATGCTGCAATGAACTTTCATATACAAGTTTTTGAGTTAACATATTTTTAATTCTCTTGGGTATATACCTAGGAGTAGAATTACTGGATCATATGGTAACTCTATTTAACTTTTTGAGGAACTGTTAAACTATTTTCCGAAGCAGCTGAATCATTTTACATTCTCACAGCAGCATATAAATGTTCCCATTTCTCCATATCCTTACCAACACTTGTTTTTATCTGTCTTTTTGATTATAGCCATCCTAGTGGGTGTGAAGTGGTATCTCACTGTGGATTTGATTTGCATTTCTCTGATGACTAATGCTCTTGAGCATCTATTTATTTTCTCACCTATCTTATTGGTCACTTCTACATCTTCTTTGCAGAAATGTCTATTCAAATCCTTTGCCCATTTTTAAATTGAGTTTTTTGTTGTTGTTAGTTATAAATGTTCTTTACGTATCCTGGACACAAGTCAATTATCAGACATGATTTGCAAATGAATCTCCCATTCTGTGGGTTGTTTTCTCAACTCTCTTGAAAGTGTCCTTTGAGGTACACCGGTTTTTTAAATTTTGATGAAGTCCAATTTATCTGTTTTTTCCTTTGATGTCGTATCTAAGAAATCACTGCCTAATCCAAAGCCACAAAATTTACACCTATGTTTTCTTCTAAGAGTTTCATACTTTTAGCTCTTACATTTAGGTCTTCACTTTGAGTTATTTTTGTATATGGTATGAGGTAGGGGTCCAACTTCATTCTTTTACAGTTGGATATCCAGTTGCCCCAGCACCACTGTTTGGTGTCTTGGAATTGTCTTTTATTCCCTGAGGTATTTCCACCACAGAGCAAATGCATCATGGTAAAAAGTAGCAACAGGAGAAGAGTTATGCCATTATTTTGTAAAATGGAAAAGGGGAATGGTAGAAAGGAATGTGGGAAAGAAGAAACCGCTTGAAAGACTGATTCACAGGAAGGTCAATTTTAGGAAAGAGCACATGTGGAAGTTTAGGGTCTATAAATTAATTCACTTGAAATTACCCATGTGTGTGGGTACCTCAAGGAGTTTGTGTCCCCACCCTATGCCCAAGACCAACATTTAAATACTGCTCTATACTACTGTCTCCTAAACTCCAGGGGGAAAGGTATCATTTGTGAATAACTTTTTATATTTTAATGGTGTGAATAATAAAATAAGACAGGGCTTAGGATGAAGCTAGTGATACAAGGAGGCCTACAGGTTTTTCACCCTATACCACTCAGCCAAATAGAAAAGTTCATTTCCATTCCCCATTTTACATGAAACATATCTGGTTCAATGTATGCATTAATGGGACAGAATTCATTTTTAAGTTTTATTTTATTAGTAGGAGAGTAATAACGGGACTTCCCTGGCGGTCCAGTGGTTAAGACTCTGCCTTCCAATGCAGGAGGCCTGGGTTCAATCCCTGGTTGGGGAACTAAGATCCCACATGCCGTGGGGTGCAGCCAAAAACTTAAAAAAAAAAAAAAAAAAAAAAAGAGTAATAACAACAAAACAGCACTAAGAAATTCTGCCTTGAGCCCACTAGTTTACTCACCTTATGCCTACGCTCCCTTGAAACAAACCCTAGCTAGACCAGGGATATAGGATGCCATCACTGAATAGAAATTTTAAGGTCGAACCCTTAGCCCCATGATACACCACTATGTGTAGTAAAATTATTTTCCCTTGAGATTGATCCATTTTATGATACTGGCAAAACAGATGTGCTATCTATTTCCTCTTACCACATAACTGCCAATTTAATAGATGTGTAGTGTATGTAACCTTGGGGCTATTTCATTTCTCGTGTCTTTAATTGGGATTAAATATAGACAGCATTTTCAAGAGTATAAAATCTATAATGCAAATATTGGATGGCAATCTGTAATTTTTTTAATATAAATTTATTCATTTATTTATTTATTTTTGGCTGCATTGGGTCTTCGTTGCTGCACACGGGCTTTCTCTAGTTGCAGCGAGAGGGGGCTACTCTTCGTTGTGGGGCGCGGACTTCTCATTGCAGTGGCTTCTCTTGTTGTGGAACACGGGCTCTAGGCACGTGGGCTTCAGTAGCTGCAGCACATGGGCTCAGTAGTTGTGGCATGTGGGCTCAGTAGTTGTGGCTCATGGGCCCTAGAGCGCCGGCTCAGTAGTTGTGGTGCACAGGCTTAGCTGCTCCATGGCATGTGGGATCTTCCTGGACCAGGGCTCGAACCCATGTCCCCTGAATTGGCAGGTGGATTCTTAACCACTGCACCACCAGGGAAGTCCCGGCAATTTGTAATTTTTAAGCCTGATATTCACAGAGTGATAAAGATGACATTTCAATCATATAAAAACTGATTATTCAATAAAGAGTATTGAGAAACTGACTAGCCATCTGGCTTTAAAAAGAGATTCGAGCCCTTCATCACTCCTTAGACCAAAAATAAACTGTACATTAATAAGATATTTAAAGTAGAAGAAAATAGTTTTGTTTTTGTTTTGAATTTTAATATTATTCTCAGATAAAGGGAGGCCATCTAAGCCTGACACATTAAATTACTAAGGAAAAGAATGATAAGTTCCTGTTAGGAAAACTTACATTTCTCATTGCCTGTTAGACATCCAAGAGAAGTATAAATTTGCATTTCTGAGTAGGGGTTCACGCTGGAGATTAAAAGTTGGGCATCATCAACACACAGATGGTTTCAAAGCCTTGAGGTCAGATAAGCTCAAAAAGGGAATGAGAATGGCTAAAAAGGAGGTGCAAGGACTGAGCCCTGGAGGCACTCCATGACAAAAGACTGAGATGAAAACTAAGAGAGTATGCAGTCTTGAAAGCCAAGTGAGGAAAGTGTTTCCAGGAGGAGAGAATAAATGACCACCTGTGTCAAATACTGTTAACAGGTCAGATAATTCAAGGATGACAAAGGAAAAGTCATGGTTAACCTTCACAAGAGCAGTTTAGGCAGGGTTCTGGGAAGGAAAGCCTAATTAGAGCAGGCGGACACCTATGATATTGGGATGAGAAAAACTGGAAGCAAAGTATAGACACTTCCTCTAAAAAAAAGGGGGGGGGGAGAATTGAGCAACAGTTAGAGGGGAAAGTGGAGTCAAGAGACTTTACACTGCTGTTGTTTAAGACGAGAGAAGAAAGAGTAGAGTGGTGTGCTGATGAGAATGATCCTGCATCATGTAAGAGAGAAGGGATGGAATTAGAGCACAGTGGAGGTTGTGGTACTTCCTAGAAGGATGGTCAGTTATTAAATAATAATAGAGAGAAGTCAGAATACATGAACACTGATGAAGACAGACGGATAGATGTAGTAGCAGGAGCTTTATGGATGTTTTCTTGTATGGCATCTACTTTCTCAGTGAGATGAAAAGCAAAATTGTTTACTGAGAGTAAAGAATGTGGAAGGTGGTGTTGGAGGTTTGAGGAAGAGAAGTTTAAATGATCACTTAGGTCAGACCAGGTCAGGGAGGTAAATGGATTAGGAACTACTGCTCAGCAACATTAAGGGCTCGGCTGACCTTAATGATCATTAACTGGAAGACCACCAGCAAAGTTAATTCTCCAGCCACTTTCAGCTGCAAAAGTGCAAGTGTACAATCAAAGCACCCAAATAAGAAGCAAACCTTGATAGAACTGAAGGGAGAAATAGACAGTAACACAACAGTAGTGGGAAATTTCACTATCCTGCTTTCAACAATGGGTAGAACAACCAGACAGAAGATCAATAACAAAGGATTTTGAAAACACTATGGACCAACTGTATCTAACAGACATATAGAGAACACTCCATGCAACAGGAGCAGAATACACATTCTTCTTAAGCACACATGGAACATTCTCCAGGACAGATCACACATTAGGCCACAAAACAAGTCTTGACAAAGTTAAGAATACTGAAATCATACCAAGTATCTTTTCTAACCACAATGAAATGAAACTAGAAATCAATAGTAGGAAAACTGGAAAAATCACAAATATGTGGAAATTAAACAACACACTCTTGAACAACTAATGGGTCAAAGAAGAACTCACAGGGGAAACTAGAAAGTATCTTGTGACAAATGTAAACAAAAACATATCATACCAAAACTTATATGATACAGCAAAAGCAGTTCTAAGAGGGAATTTTACAGCACTACCATGCCTATAATTAAAAAAGAAAAGAGAGATTTCAAATTAAAAATTTAAGTTTACACCTCAGAGAACTAGGAAAAGAAGAAAATAAACTGAAAGTTATAAGAAAAAAGAGTAATAAAGATTACAGCAAAAATAAAATAGATAACAGAATAACAAAGAAAAAAGTGAATGAAATGAAGCATTTGTTTTCTGAAAAGATCAACAAAATTTACAAACCCTTAGCTAGACTAACTGAAAAGAAAAGAGAGAATTCTCAAATAACTAAAATCAGAAATGAAAGGGGAGACATTACAACTGATGCCACAGCAATAGAAAGGATTTAAGAAACTACTATGAATAATTACACAACAACAATTTGGATAACCGGGAAGAAATGTATAAATTTCTAGAAAAATACATGCTACCAAGACTGAACCATGAAGGAAAAGAAAACCCAAACAGACCTATAACTAGTAAGGAGATTGAATCAGTAATCAAAAATCTCCCAACAAAACAAACAACCCGATTAAAAAATAAGGAGACCTGAATAGATGTTTTTCCAAGAAGATATACAGATGGCCAACAGGCACATGAAAAGATGCCCAACATCACTAACCATCAGAGAAATGCAAATCAAAATCACAATGACATATCACCTCACTCCTGTCTATATCAAAAAGTCTGCAAATAACAAATGTTGGCAAGGATGTGGAGAAAAGGGAACCCTTGTATAAACTGTTGGTGGGAATGTAAATTGGTGCAGCCACTATGGAAAACAGTATGCAGGTTCCTCAAAAAAGCTAAACACAGAACTACCATATGATCCAGCAATTCAACTCCTGCGTATATATCTGATGAAAACAAAAACATAATTTTTTGTTTGTTTTGTTTTTTTCTTTTTGGCCACATTGGGTCTTCATTGTTGTGTGCGGGCTTTCTCTAGCTGTGGCAAGCAGGGGCTATTCTTCATTGCAGTGCACGGGCTTCTCATCGCGGTGGCTTCTCTTGTTGCGGAGCACAGGTTCTAGGCGCACGGGCTTCAGTAGTTGTGGCTCGCAGGCCCTAGAGTGCAGGCTCAGTAGTTGTGGCGCATGGGCTTAGCTGCTCTGTGGCATGTGGAATCTTCCCGGACCAGGGCTTGAACCTGTGTCCCCTGCATTGGCAGGCAGAGTCTTAACCACTGCCTCAGCAGGGAAGTCCCTAAAAACCTAACTAAAAAAGATACATGTACCTCAATCCTCACAGCAACATTATTTACAACAGCCAAGATACGGAAGCAACCTAAGTGTCTGTCAAAAAATGAATGGATAAAGAAGTGGTATATATATATATATATATATATATATATATATATATATATATATATACATATATATATATACATACACACACACACACACACACACACATATATACAATGGAATATTACTCAGCAATAAAAAAAAGAATGAAATTCTGCCATTTGCAACAACATGGATGGACCTAGAGGGTATTATGCTTAGTGAAATAAATCACACAGAAAAACATGAATACTGTATGATATCACTTATATGTGGAATCTAAAAAATAAAATGAATAGATAAAGCAAAACAGAAATAGACTCACAGATATAGAAAACAGACTAGTGGTTACCAGTGGGGAGAAGAAAGTGTAGAAGGGCAAGATAGGGGTAGGGGATTAAGAGGTACAAACTACTGTGTATAAAATAAATAAGCTACCAGGATATATTGTACAGCACAGGAAATATAGCCAATATTTTATATTAACTTTACAGGGTGTCTAACCTATAAAAATAATGACTCACTATGTTGTACACCTGAAACTAATATAATATTGTAAATCAACTATACTTCAATTTTTAAAAATCTCCTAACAAAGAAAAGCCCAGGAGCAAATGGTCTCAGTGGAGAATTTTACCAAACATTTAAAGAAGAATTAATGTCAATCCTTCTCAAAGTCTTCCAAAAAACTGAAGAGGAGGAACACTTCAAAACTCGTCTTATGAGCCCAGCATTACCCTCATACCAAGCCAGAAAAAGATACTACTAGAAAAGAAAACTACAGACCAATATCACTAATGAATACAGATGGAAAATCCTCAAAAAAACAGTAGGAAACCGAATTCAACAGCACAGTCAAAGTGTAATACACCATGATCAAGTGGAATTTATCCCTGTAATTCAAGGATTATTCAACATAAGAAAATCAATAAATGAGATACATCACATTTACACAACTTAGAAAAAAACCCACATGATTAACTCAGCAGGTGCAGAAAAAGCATTTGACAGAATTCCACAAACTTTCATGATAAAAACACTCAAACTAGGAATAGAAGGAAATTATTTCAACATAATAAAGATCATATAGTTGACCCTTGAACAATGTGGGTTTGAACTGCACAGGTCCACTTATACTTTATTTTTGTTAATAAATATATACTGCAGTACTACATAATCCTCAGATGCAGAACCATGAATGCAGAACCACTGACTTACTAACACTATTAAAATATCCATACTGCCCCAAACGATCTACAGATTCAATGAAATCCTTATGAAAATCCTAATGGCACTTTTTGCATGTATAGGAAAGGCCATCTTAAAATTCATACAGAATCTCAAGGACCCCTAATATTCAAAACAATCTTGAGAAAGAAGAACAAAGCTAGAAGCCTCACGCTTCCTGATTTCAAAACATATTACATAGAGCTACAGTAATAAAAACCATGGTGCTGCCATACATTCAGATCAAATATAAAGACAAACATACAGATCAATGGAACAGAACTGATATCCTAGAAATAAACCCTTGCATATATGATCAAATGATCTTCAACAAGGTTGCCAACACTGCACAATGAGAAAGGACAGCCTCTTAAACAAATACTGTTAGGAAAACTGGATATCCACATGCAATAGAATGAAGAAGGATCCTTATCTTACACGGTATACAAAAATTAACTCAAAATGGATTAAGAAGTTAAACATAAGACCTGAAACTATAAAACACTAGAAGAAAATATAGGTGAAAACCTTCATGACATTGTAATGAACAACGATTTCTTGAATATGACATCAAAAGCACAGGCAACAAAAACTCAAACCTCTAGCCAGGCTCACCAAGAAGAAAAGAGAAAGCACCCAAATATATGCAATAAGAAATGAAAGAGGAGGGACTTTCCTGGTGGGGCAGTGGATAAGAATCCGCCTGCCAATGCAGGGGACACGGGTTTGATCCCTGGTCTGGAAAGATCCCACATACTGTGGAGCAACTAAGCCCGTGCACCACAACTACTGAGCCTGTGCTCTAGAGCCCACAAGCCACAACTACTGAAGCCCGAGTGCCACAACTACTAAAGCCCGAGTGCCACAACTACTGAAGCCTGTGCACCTAGAGTCCATGCTCTGCAAAAAAAGAAGCCACCACAATGAGAAACCTGCGCACCTCAACGAAGAGTAGCCCCCGCTTGCCACAACTAGAGAAAGCCTGCGTGCAGCAACAAAGACCCAACTCAGCCAAAAAAATAAAAATAAAATTAAATCTTTAAAAAAAAAAAAGAAATGAAAGAGGAGAAATAACAACCGATACCACAAAAACACAAAAAATCATAAGAGAATACTATAAACAGTTATATGCCAACAAATTGGACAATCTAGAAGAAATGGATGCATTTCTAGAAACATACAGCCTGCCAATACTGAGTCAAGAAGAAACAGATTATTTGACCAATCAGTAGAAGTGAAATAGAATCTGTAATAAAAAAAAAACTCCCTGTAAACAAAAATTCAGAATCAGGTGGCCTCAGTGGGGAATTCTACCAAATACACAAAGAACTTATACCTATCCTTCTCAAACTATACCAAAAAATTGAAGAGGAGGGAACACTCCCAAATTCATTCTATGAAGCCACCATCACCCTGATACCAAAACCAGACAAATACACTACAAAAAAAAAAAAAAAAAAAATTACAGGCCAGTATCTTTGATGAATGTAGATGCAGAACTCCTCAGCAAAATATTAGCAAACCAAATCCAACAGTACATAAAAAGGATCATACACCATGATCAAGCTGGATTCATTCCAGCGTTGCCAAGGAAGGTTCAACATACACAAATCAATTAATGTGATACAACAGATCAACAAAAGTAAAGACAAAAACCACATGATCATCTCAATAGGCACAGAAAAAGAATCTGACAAAATTCAACATCCATTTATGATAAACATTCTCACCAAAGCAGGTACAGAGGGAACATATCTCAACATAATAAAAGCCATTTATGACAAACCCACAACCAATATAATACTCAAAGGTGAAAAGCTGAAAGTCTTTGTGCTAAATTCAGGAACAAGACAAGGATGTTCACTCTCACCACTTCTATTCAACATAGTATTTGAAGTCCTAGACACAGCAATCACACAAGAAAAAGAAATTAAGGATATCCAAAATTGGAAGGGAAGAGGTAAAACTGTCAATATTTGCAGATGGCATGACACTCTATATAGAGAACCTTATAGCCTCAACACAAAAACTACTACAACTAATAAATGAATTCAGCAAGATAGCAGAATACAAGTCTCATATACAGAAATCTGTTGCATTTCTTTACACTAACCATGATATGTCAGAAAGATAAAGTCAAAAAAAAAATAATTCCATTTAAAATCACATCAAAAAAATAAATAAAATACCTAGGGATAAACTTAACCAAGGAGGTAAAAGACCTATACACTGAAAACTATAAAACACTGATATAGGAAACTGAAGATGATTCAAAGAAATGGAAAGATATTCCATTCTCTTAGACTGGAAGAGTTAAGATTGTTAAAATGTCCATACTACCCAAAGCAATCTACAGATTTAATGCAATCCCTATGAAAATACCCATGACATTTTTCATGGAACTAGAACAAAAAATCCTAAAACGTATATGGAACCACAGAAGACCCAGAATTGCCAAAGCTATCCTGAACGAGAAGAACAAAGCTGGAGGCATAACCCTTCCAGACTTCAGACAATACCACAAAGCTACAATAATCAAAACAGCATGGTACTGGCACAAAAACAGACATATAGATCAATGGAACAGAACAGAAAGCCCAGAAATAAACCCACACACCTATGGTCAATCTACAACAAAGGACGCAAGAATATAAAATGGAGAAAAGACCGTCTCTTCAACAAGTTGTGTTGGGTAAGCTGGACAGCTACATGTAAATCAATGAAATTAAAACACTCCCTCACAGCATATACAAAAATAAACTCAAAATGGTTTCAAGACCTAAATATAAGAGAGGACACCATAAAACTCCTAGAAGAGAACATAGGGAAAACATTCTTGGCCATAAATTGTAGCAACATTTTCTTAGATCAGTCTCCCAAGGCAAAAGAAATAAAAGCAAAAATAAACAAATAGGACCTAATCAAATTTAAAAGCTTTTGCACAGCAAAGGAAACCATCAACAAAACGAAAAAACCCATGGAATGAGAGAAAATATTTGCAAACGATGTGACCGAGAAGGAATTGTTCTCCAAAATATACAAACAGCTCATAAAACGCAGTATCAAAAAAAAAAAAACCCAATCAAAAAATGGGCAGAAGACCTAAACAGACATTTCTCCAAAGAAGATATACAGATGGCCAACAAGCACATGAAAAAATGCTCAACACTGCTAATCATCAGAGAAATGCAAATCAAAACCACAATGAGGTTAACACCTCACACCAGTCAGAATGGCTATCATCAAAAAGTCTACAAATAATAAACAGTAGAGAGGGTGTGGAGAAAAGGGAACCTTCTTATATATTGGTGGGAACGTAAATTGGTGCAGCCACTGAGGAAAACTACGGAAGCTCCTCAAAAAATTAAAAATAGAACTATTGTATGATCCAGCTATCCCACTTCTGGGTATGTATTCAAAAGAATTGAAAAGAGGATCTTGAAGAGATATTTGCACAACCATGTTCATTACAGCATTATTCACAATAGCCAAGAAGTGGATGCAACCAGAATGTCCATCAACAGATGAGCGGATAAAGAAAATGTGGTATATAAACACAATGGAATATTATTCAACCTTTGAAAATAAGGAAATCCTGCCATATGCTACAAACATGAATGAACCATGAGGACATTATGTTAAGTTAAATAAGCCAATCACAAAAAGACAAATACTACATGATTTTAGTGACATGTGGTATCTAAAGTAATCAAAGTCATAGAAGCAGAAAGTAGAATGGTGGTTGCCAGGGCTGGGGTGAGGAGGAAACAGGACGTTGTTGTTCACTGGGTAAAGTTTCAGTAGGGCAAGATGAAAAAGTTCTAGTATAACAATGTACACATAATTAACAATACTGTACTGTACACTTAAAAATAGTTAAGGGGGTAAATATATGGGTTTTTTTTTTACAACAATAACAAACAATAACAACAAAAGTGAAGAGTAGGCACAACTGGATTTATCTAGCAGTGGAGTTTCTCTACTAAGCAATGTAGCAAGTGAGGGCAAGGGTGTTGAGAGTATTTGCAACTGAACAATTGTGACTGACCATAGAATTTAAAATGAATAAGGAGAAGGGAAGGGACGTAAGGGGGGCTGCGGTAAGAAACGATAAAAAGCTAAAAGGGTCAATAGTCCCAGTGAGGTAAAAGGATAGTTTATACTAGAAGGCATGAGCTGAAAAGGTGAGAAGTGAAAATCAGAGAGTTCAATACTTGAAACTGAAATTATGGAGGGGGGTTATAATTATAAGCACATTATTATTGAATAACAGATCTGAGCTATGACCACAGGTGGCTGAAGTAGAGTGGAAGACACTGGAAGAGGTCAAGAAACCAAGAGACCAGGAAGGTAGTGGAAGAATACCCACCTAGATGTTGAGATCCACAAGAATTAGAATAAAGTAGTACTGGAGATAGTGAGCTACATAAGATAAAATCTTCACAGAATAAGGGGCAATAACTGGGGAGTAAGCCAAGGTTCAACGGAAAACTGCAAGGAGCAGCAGTAGCTGGTATTATCTGATGAGACGAATCAAAACCATCTCTTTTGTTTGACGTTAAGTAAGACTGGAGGGAGAGTGGTGTAGAAGTAGCAAAGAGGGGCAAGGAGGATAACCCATCTCCAGGCCCAAAGGAGAGGTGGTGTGGAAGAGAAACTTCCAACACTTTAGTGGACTGCAAAAAAATCAGTGTCCTCCAGTGTGAATCAAGTTTCAGTTGCTAGGGTTCTTAATCAGAGGCCCATGACCTCAAAAAATTGAGGAGGTCAAAAAAAAAAAAAAAAAAAAAAAAAAAAAAAAAAAAAAATAAAAAAATAAAAAAAAAAAAAAATTGAGGAGGTCCATGAACTTAGATGAGAAAAAATTACATCTTTAGTTTCACTAACCCCTAACTGAAACTTAAATATAATTATTTAATTATGAGAGTAGGCAAAGCCCACAGTAGTGTTAGCAGTACCTGTAACTTTGTTACCAAAAGAATCATAGTCTCATCAAATTACACTGTTGCAGATAACTCAGAGTATTATTTATATTCATCATTATTTAAAAATTAGGGCAGTTATTAAAACCCATCTCTGGGTTATTTAATGAGTTAATAAAAGAAAACACATATTACTATATCTTAAATTTTTTAAATTACTTTAATAGTGGTATTTCAATATAATTGGTTTCCTTTGTAATCCAATGTATTTTATTTTACACACATTTAAAAGCATTAAGTCTGTCCAAAAAACATAAGAATGCTTGAGAGCAAGAAGATGAATAGAAAGGTCAGAAAAAGAGGCACCATGAGAAGGCTTCAGGGATTGGAGAGCAGCAGGAAGAAAGGGTCTGCCAAAGAGATTATACAGAGCCTTAGAGAATAAAGGTCAATGTGAGGTTAAAAACAATGAGGGAGATACAGAAAATGTTTCATGAAAAAGGCAAGCTGCAACACAAAATGCATGATACCACCTGTATAAAACACAAGAAATGGAAATATATTTTTGTAAATGGAGAGGAAATTTTAGGATACATAAAGTAGCAACGGCGGTTACCAATGAAAAGTAAACTGAGAAAGGGGAAGAGCAGAAAAAGAGAAGAGGAAACTTCACTTTTCTGTATTGTTTGAATTATTTACTACGAGCATGTATTACACTAAAAACAAAACAACAAAACAAACAAACAGAAAAACAAAACTAGTTGTTTTTAGAGGAATCCCTTTTCTGTTTTCCTTAGTAGTTTCTTTGGTATTCTTGCAGGACACTAGTAGGAGGCTAGGCCTCCAGGCTCTCCAGGGAACTCAGTGATACATTCTTCGAGGGAATGTTGTCCAGAAACATTTTTTACAGCACGGTGAGATGGGCATCATAGGGAATAGTTTTAGCTATTTGGGGCTGTCATGAAACAATCAGCCTTGTGTTAGCCCTTCAAACATTTGACTTTTGTGCTGAAGCAAGCAGGAAATTGGAAGCTTCATCTCCTGCAGCTCTCTCTTCATGATTCAAAGCATTCTGGGACAGGTAACTGCCAAGCAGGCTGGGACTAATAGGTACTTCTTATCAAACAAAGCAAATACTGATAGCACTTTCAAGTTGAACTGCTATTGCTGGTATACAGGGAGCCTGATTTTTTTGTTCATCATGTGTACAGGAACCTTACTGAACTCACTTATTAGTTTTCCAACTTTATCAATTGATTCTCTTGGTTTTTCTAGGTAGATTATATGCTCTGCAAAGGGCATATGCAGAATACAAGTTTTGACTTTCCCTTTGAAATATTTACAGGCATACCTTTGTTTCATTGCAGTGTGTTTTTTACAAATTAAAGGTTTGTGGCAGCCTTGTGTCAAGTAAGTCTATTGATGCCACTTTTCCAACAGTATTTTTGCTCATTTCATGTCTCTGTATCACATTTTGGTAACTCTCACAAAATGACAAACTTTTTCATTATTATTTTATTTGTTATGGTGATCTGTGATCTCTGATGTTACCACTGTAAGTGTTTTGGGGCACCATGGACCGTGCCCACATAAGACAGCAAACTTAATTGATAAATGTTGTGTGTGTTCTGACTGCTCCACCAACCAGCCATTCCCCCATCTCTCTCTCTCTCTCTCTCTCTCTCTCCTTGGGCCTCCCTATTTCCTGAGACACAACAATACTGAAATTAGGCCAATTAAATACCCTACAGTGGCCTCTAAGTGTTCAAGTGAAAGAAAGGTCACACATCTCTCACTTTAAATCAAAAGCTAGAAATGATTAAGCTTAGTGAGGGAGGCATGTCGAAAGCCAAGACAGGCCAAAAACTAGGCCTCTTGCACCAAACAGTTAGCCAAGTTGTGCGTGCAAAGGAAAAGTTCTTGAAGGAAATTAAAAGCGCTGCTCCAGTGAACACATAAATGGTAAGAAAGCAAAACAGCCTTATTGCTGATATGGAGAAACTTTTAGTGGTCTGAACCGAAGATCAAAGCAGTCACAACATTCCCTTAAGCCAAAGCCTAATCCAGAGCAAGGTCCTAACTCTCTTCAATTCTCGGAAGGCTGAGACAGATGAGGAAGTTACAGAAAAAAAGTTTGAAGCTAACAAAGGCTGGTTCATGAGGTTTAAGGAAAGAAGCCACCTCCATAACATAAAAGTGCAAGGTGAAACAGCAAGTGCTGATGAAGAAGCTGCAGTAAATTAGCCAGAAGATCTAGGTAACATAATTAATGAAAGTGACTAAACAACAGATCTTCAATGTATGTAGATGAGACAACCTTTTTTTTTTTTTGGCCACGCCTCATGGCCTATGGAATCTTAGTTCTCCAACCAGGGATGGAACCCATGCCCCTCGCACTGGAAGCACAGAGTCTTAACCACTGGACCACCAGCGAAGTCCCGAAACAGCCTTATCTTGGAAGAAGATGCCATCTAGGACTTTCATAACTAGAGAGGAGAAATCCATGCCTGACTTCAAAGCTTCAAAGCACAGACTGACTCTCTTATTAGAGGCTAATGCAGCTGGTGACTTTAAGTTGAAGCCAATGCTCATGTACCATCCCCAAAATCCTAGGGTCCTTAAGAATTATGCTAAATCTACTCTGCCTATGCTCTCTAAATGAAACAACAAAGCCAGGGTGACAGCACATCTGTTTACAACGTGGTCTACTGAATATTTTAAGCCCACTGTTGAGACATACAGCTCACAAAAAAAGATTCCTTTAAAAATATTACTGCTCATTGAAAATATTTGCAGATGATGCAACAGACAGGGGCTTAATCTCCAAAATATACAAACAGCTCACACAACTCAACAACAAAAAACCGAACAACCCAATCGAAAAATGGACAGAAGACCTTAATAGACATTTCTCCAAAGAAGACATACAGATGGCCAGTAGGCACATGAAAAGATGCTCAACATCACTAATTATTAGAGAAATGCAAATCAAAACCACAGTGAGATACCACCTCACACCAGTCAGAATGGCCATCACTAAAAAGTTTACAAATAACAAATGCTGGATAGGGTGTGGAGAAAAGGGAACCCTCCTACACTGTTGGTGGGAATGTAAGAAGATCCATGCACCCCTATGTTCATAGCAGCACTAGTCACAATAGCCAAAACATGGAAACCTAAATGTCCATCAACAGATGAATGGATAAAGAAGATGTGGTACATACAGACAATGAAATATTACCCAGCCATTAAAAAAGAACAAAATAATGCTGTTTGCAGCAACATGGATGCAACTAGAGATGATCATACTAAGTGAAGTAAGTCCGAAAGAGAAAGACAAATACCATATGATATCACTTATATGTGGAATCTAAAATATGGCACAAATGAACCTATCTACAAAACAGAAACAGACTCACAGACAAAGAGAACAGACTTGTGGTTGCCAAGGGAGAGAGGGATGGGAGAGGGAAGGACTGAGAGTTTGGGACTAGCAGATGTAAACTATTATATATAGAATGGATAAACAACAAGGTCCTACTGTATAGCACAGGGAACTATATTCAATATCCTGTGATAAACCATAATGGAAAAGAATATAAAAAAAAGAACACCTCTATGTGTATAACTGGGTCACTTTGCTTACAGCAGAGATTGGCACAACACTGTAAAGCAACTAGACTTCAATAAAAAAAATAAAATTAAAAAAATAAAAAAGTAAAAAAATAAAGTATTACTGCTCATTGACAATGCACCTGGTTACCCAAGAGCTCTGATGGAGATGTACAATGAGATTAGTGTTGTTTTCATGCCTGCTAACACAACATCCATTATGCAGCCCATGGATCAAGCAGTCATTTCAAATTTCAAGTCTTATTATTTAAGAAATACATTTCATAAGGCTATATTTGCCATACACAGTGATTTCTCTGATGAATTTGGCTAAAGTAAATTGAAAACCTTCTGGAAAATATACAGCATTCTAGATGCCATTAAGAACATTCATGATCCATGGGAAGAGGTCAAAGTATCAACATTAACACAAGTTTGGAAGAAGCGGATTCCAACCCTCATGGATGACTCTGAAGGGTTCAACACTTCAGTGGAGGAAGTAACTGCAGATATGGTGGAAATAGCAAAAGAACTAGAATTAGAAGTGGAGCCTGAAGATGTGACAGAATTGCTGCAATCTCATGATAAAACTTTAACAAATGAGGAGTTGTTTCTTATGGATGAGCAAAGAAAATGGTTTCTTGAGATGGAATCTACTCCTGGTAAAGATGCTATGAAAACTGTTGAAATGACAACAAAGGATTTAGACTACTACATAAACTTACTTGATAAAACAGCAGTAGTGTGTGACAGGATTGGCTCTAACTTTGAAAGAAGTTCTACCGTGGGTGAAATGCTATCAAACAGCACTGCACGCTACAGAGAAACTGTTCATGAAAAGAGGAGTCAAACAATGCAGCACACTTCACTGCTGTCTTATCTTAAGAAATTGCCACAGCCACCCCAGCCTTCAGCAACCCCCCCCCTGATCAGTCAGCAGCCATCAGCATCAAAGCAAGACACTCCACCAGCAAAAAGATTGACTTGCTGAAGTTGCAGGTGACAGTCAGCATTTTTTAGCAATGAAGTATTTTTAAATTAAGGTATGCATATTGGTCCTTCTAGACAATGCTATTTCCCACTTGGTAGACTACTCTGTAGTGTAAACATAACTTTTACATGCAGTGGGAAACCAAAAATTTGTTTGACTCTCTTTATTACAATATTTGCTTTATTGCAGTGGTCTGAAACCAAACCCACAAAATCTCCAAGGTATGCCTGTATACCTTTGTTATACAAAATTCCATTGGCAGAGGCCTCCAGTTAAATGTTTAACAGCAGCATTAAAAATGAGCTCTTAGGGACTTCCCTGATGGTCCAGTGGGTAAGACTCCACGCTCCCAATGCAGGAGGCCCAGGTTCGATCCCTGGTCAGGGAACTAGATTCCGCAACTAAGACCCAGTGCGGCCAAAATAAATATATTTTATAAAATGAGCTCTTAGTATTGTTCTTTTTTTCTTAGAAAATATCTTACCAGTTGAGTTTACTATATGCTTCAGTTAGTTTCACCTCGTATCAGGTTAAGGAAGTTTCCTTCTTTTCCTAAACCTAGTCTATCAGAACTGGTTACTGAATTTTATCTAACAGCTTTATATATATATTTTTTAAATAAAATATATATATATATTTTGTATTTAATTTTTATTTCATATTGGAGCATACCTGATTTACAATGTTGTATTAGTTTCAGATGTACAGCAAAGTGATTCAGTTATACATATACATATATGTACTCTTTTTCAAATTTTTTCCCCATTTAGGTTATAACAGACTTTTGAGCAGAGTTCCCTGTGCTATATAGTAGGTTCTTGTTGGTTATCTATTTTAAATATAATAGCTTTTTTGTCATCAACTAAAATGATATTGTTTTCCTTCTTTGATTTATTAATGTAGTCCTAATGATACTAATAGATTTCCTAAGGTTAAATCATCCTTAAATCTCTGGGACAGCTTGACCCTATACTTTTAATATACTTTTGGGACCAGTTTGCTAGTATTTTATTTTGGATTTTACAGTGAGGTGATGAGAAGAACCTAATGTTTTCTTTTCTTGTGCTATCCTTTTTGCTAGCAGAGTTATGTTAGTTTCAAAGAGTATCTTCTCTTTTGCATTTTTTCTTTCCTCTGGAAATAATGTGTAACATAGGCATTATCAATTGCTTTAAAGTTCTGTAAAACATCTGGCCCTTTTAAAAGATATATCTTTGATAATTTTTTCTATTTCTTCATCAGCTACTGGATTATCAACCTTTTCCATTCCTTCTAACAATTTCAGTAATTTACATTTTCCTAGAAAATAATCCATCTCATCCAATTTCCAGGATATGTGGCATAAACTTATGCATAATATTCTCTTATAAGGCTTTCGTCTTGGTATTTATAGAGATGTCCCTAGCTCGTTTTTAATGTTTGCTTCTAGTTTGTTTTCTTCTTAAGCAGACTTGCCCAGAGTCTGCCACCTTTTGATTTTACTCATCAAGTTGTTTTGGTTTTCATTAACTTATAATTTTATATTTATTAATTCCTTCATTCTAATTTATTTTGTTGTTTTAAATCAGTGTGAATTGAATATCTTGTTCAGTTTTTTTTTTGAATGCTATTTATTTTTTACACAGCAGGTTCTTATTAGTCATCCATTTTATACACATCAGTGTATACATGTCAATCCCAATCTCCCAATTCATCACACCACCACTGCTCCCCCTGCCACTTTCCCCCCTTGGTGTCCATACATTTGTTCTCTACATCTGCGTCTCAATTTCTGTCCTGCAAACCAGTTCATCTGTACCATTTTTCTAGGTTCCACATATATGCATTAATATACGATATTTGTTTTTCTCTTTCTGACTTACTTCACTCTGTATGACAGTCTCTAGATCCATCCACACTTCCACAAATGACTCAATTTCGTTCCTTTTTATGGCTGAGTAATATTCCACTGTATATATGTACCACATCTTCTTTAGCCATTCATCTGTCAATGGGCATTTAGGTTGCTTCCATGTCCTGGCTATTGTAAATAGTGCTGCAAAGAACACTGGGATACATCTGCCTTTCTGAATTATGGTTTTCTCTGGGTATATGCCCAGTAGTGGGATTGCTGGGTCATATGGTAGCTCTATTTTTAGTTTCTTAAGGAACCTCCATACTGTTCTCCATAGTGGCTGTATCAATTTACATTCCCACCAACAGTGCAAGAGGGTTCCCTTTTCTCCACACCCTCTCCAGCATTTGTTGTTTGTAGATTTTCTGATGATGCCCATTCTAACTGGTGTGAGGTGATACCTCATTGTAGTTTTGATTTGCATGATGTTCAGCAGTTTTTCATGTGCTTCTTGGCCATCTGTATGTCTCCTTTGGAGAAATGTCTATTTAGCTCTTCTGCCCATTTTTGGATTGGGTTGTTTGTTATTTTAATATTGAGCTTAATGAGCTGTTTATATATTTTGGAGATTAATGCTTTGTCCGTTGATTCATTTGCAAATATTTTCTCCCATTCTGAGGGTTGTCTTTTCGTCTTGTTTGTAGTTTGCTTTGCAAAAGCTTTGAAGGTTCATTAGGTCCCATTTGTTTATTTTTGTTTTTACTTCCATTACTCTAGGAGGTGGATCAAAAAAGATCTTGCTGTGATTTATGTCGAAGAATGTTCTTCCTATGTTTTCCTCTAAGACTTTTATAGTGTCCAGTCTTACATTTAGGTCTCAAATCCATTTTTAGTTTATTTTTGTGTATGGTGTTAGGGAGTGTTCTAATTTCATTCTTTTACATGTAGCTGTCCAGTTTTCCCAGCACCACTTACTGAAGAGACTGTCTTTTCTCCATTGTATATCCTTGCCTCCTTTGTCATAGATTAGTTGACCATAGGTGTGTGGGTTTATCTCTGGGCTTTCTATCCTGTTCCATTGATCTATATTTCTGTTTTTGTGCCAGTACCATATTGTCTCGATTACTGCAGCTTTGTAGTATAGTCTGAAGTCATGGAGTCTGATTCCTCCAGATCTGTGTTTTTCCCTCAAGACCGCTTTGGCTATTCGGGGTCTTTTATGTCTCCACACAAATTTTAAGATTTTTTATTCTAGTTCCACCAAAAATGCCATTGGTAATTTGATAGGGATTGTACTGAATCTGTAGATTACTTTGGATAGTATAGTCATTTTCACAACATTGATTCTTCCAATCCAAGAACATGGTATATCTCTCCATCTGTTTGTATCATCTTTAATTTCTTTCATCAGTGTCTTACAGTTTTCTGCATACAGCTCTTTTGTCTCCCTAGGTAGGTTTATTCCTAGGTACTTTATTCTTCTTGCTGCAGTGGTAAATGGGAGTTTTTCCTTAATTTCTCTTTCAGATTTTTCATCATTAGTGTATAGGAATGCAAGGGATTTCCGTGCATTTATTTTGTATTCTGCAACTTTACCAAATTCATTGATTAGCTCTAGTAGTTTTCTGGTGGCATCTTTAGGATTCTCTATGTATAGTATCATCTCATCTGCAAACAGTGACAGCTTTACTTCTTCTTTTCTGATTTGAATTCCTTTTATTTCTTTTTCTTCTCTGATTGCTGTGGCTAAAAATTCCAAAACTATGTTGAATAATAGTGGTGACAGTGGACATCCTTGTCTTGTTCCTGATCTTAGAGGAAATGCTTTCAGTTTTTCACTATTGAGAATGATGTTTGCTGTGAGTTTGTCATATACGGCCTTTATTATGTTGAGGTAGGTTCCCTCTATGACCACTTTCTGGAGAGTTATCATAAATGGGTGTTGGGGGACTTCCCTGGTGGTCCAGTGGTAAAGAATCTGCCTTCCAATGCAGGGGACACAGGTTCGATCCCTGGTCGGGGAACTAAGATCCCACATGCCGCGGGGCAACTAATCCCGCATGCCACAACTACTGAGCCCGCACATATCAACAAGAGAAAACCCGAACACCACAATTAGAGAGAAGCCCACGTGCAACAACAAAGACACGACGCAGCCAAAAAAATAAATAAATAAATAAATAAATGGGTGTTGGATTTTGTCAAAAGCTTTTTATGCATCTATTGAGATGATCATATGGTTTTTATTCTTCAATTTGTTAATATGGTGTATCACATTGACTGATTTGCATATACTGAAGAATCCTTGCATCTCTGGGATAAATCCCACTTGATCATGGAGTGTGATCCTTTAAATGTGTTGTTGGATCCTGTTTGCTAGTATTTTGTTGAGGATTTTTGCATCTATATTCATCAGTGATATTGGTCTGTAATTTTCTTTTTTTGTAGTATCTTTGTCTGGTTTTGGTATCAGGGTGATGGTGGCCTCATAGAATGAGTTTGGGAGTGTTCCTTCCTCTGCAATTTTTTGGAAGAGTTTGAGAAGGACGGGTGTTAGCTCTTATCTAGATGTCTGATAGAATTCACCTGTGAAGCAATCTAGTCCTGGACTTTTGTTTGTTGGAAGATTTTTAATCACAGTTTCAATTTCATTACTTGTGATTGGTCTGTTCATATTTTCTATTTCTTCCTGGTTCAGTCTTGGAAGGTTATACCTTTCTAAGAATTTGTCCATTTCTTCCAGGTTGCCCATTTTATTGGCACAGAGCTGCTTTTAGTAGTCTCTTAGGGTGCTTTGTATTTCTGCAGTGCCTGTTGTAACTTCTCCTTTTTCATTTCTAATTTTGTTGATTTTAAGTCCTCTCCATCTTTTTCTTGATGAGGCTGGCTAACGGTTTATCAGTTTTGTTTATCTTCTCAAAGAACCAGCTTTTAGTTTTACTGATCTTTGTTATTGTTTTCTTTGTTTCTATTTCATTTATTTCTGCTCTGATCTTTATGATTTCTTTCCTCCTACTAACTTTGGGTTTTGTTTGTTCTTCTTTCTCTAGTTCCTTTAGGTGTAAGGTTAGGTTGTTTATTTGAGATGTTTGTTGTTTCTTGAGGTAGGATTGTATTGCTATAAACTTCCCTCTTAGAACTGCTTTTGCTGCATTCCATAGGTTTTGGATCATCATGTTTTCATTGTCATTTGTCTCTAGGTATTTTCTGACTTTCTCTTTGATCTCTTCAGTGATCTCCTGGTTATTTAGTAACGTATTGTTTAGCCTCCATGTGTTCGTGTTTTTTACGTTTTTTCCCCTGTAATTCATTTCTAATCTCATAGCGTTGTGGTCAGAAAACATGCTTGATATGATTTCAATTTTTCTTAAATTTGCTGAGGCTTGATTTGTGACCCAAGATGTGATCTATCCTGGAGAATGTTCCATGCGCACTTGAGTAGAAAGTGTAATCTGTTGTTTTTGGATGGAATGTCCTATAAATATCAATTAAATCTATCTGGTCTATTGTGTCATTTAAAGCTTGTGTTTCCTTATTAATTTTCTGTCTGGATGATCTGTCCATTGGTGTAAGTGAGGTATTAAAGTCCCCCAGTATTATTGTGTTACTGTCAATTTCCTCTTTTACAGCTGTTAGCAGTTGCCTTATGTATTGAGGTGCTCCTATGTTGGGTGCATATATATTTATAATTGTTATATCTTCTTCTTGGATTGATCCCTTGATCATCATGTAGTGTCCTTCCTTGTCTCTTGTAACATTCTTTATTTTAAAGTCTATTTTATCTGATATGAGTATTGCTACTCCAGCTTTCTTTTGATTTCCATTTGCATGGAATATCTTTTTCCATCCCCTCACTTTCAGTCTGTAAGTGTCCCTAGGTCTGAAGTGGGTCTCTTGTAGACAGCATGTATATGGGTCTTGTTTTTGTATCCATTCAGCGAGCCTGTGTCTTTTGGTTGGAGCATTTAATCCATTCACGTTTAAGGTAATTATCGATATGTATGTTCCTATTACCATTTTCTTAATTCTTCTGGGTTTGTGTTTGTAGGTCCTTTTCTTCTCTTGTGTTTCCCACTTAGAGAAGTTCCTTTAGCATTTGTTGTAGAGCTGGTTTGGTGGTGCTGAATTCTCTTAGCTTTTGCTTGTCTGTAAAGCTTTTGATTTCTCCATCGAATCTGAATGAGATCCTTGCCAGGTAGAGTAATCTTGGTTGTAGGTTCTTCCTCACTTTAAATATGTCATGCCACTCCCTTCTGGCTTGTATAGTTTCTGCTGAGAAATCAGCTGTTAACCTTATGGGAGTTCCCTGGTATGTTATTTGTCGTTTTACCCTTGCTGCTTTCAATAATTTTTCTTTGTCTTTAATTTTTGCCAATTTGATTACTATGTGTCTTGGCGTGTTTCTCCTTGGGTTTATCCTGTATGGGACTCTCTGCGCTTCCTGGACTTGGGTGGCTATTTCCTTTCCCATGTTAGGGAAGTTTTCGACTATAATCTCTTCAAATACTTTCTTAGGCCCTTTCTCTCTCTCTTCACCTTCTGGGACCCCTATAATGCGAATGTTGTTGTGTTTAATGTTGTCCCAGAGGTCTCTTAGGCTGTCTTCATTTCTTCTCATTCTTTTTTCTTTATTCTGTTCCGCAGCAGTGAATTCCACCATTCTGTCTTCCAGGTCACTTATCCATTCTTCTGCCTAAGTTATTCTGCTATTGACTCCTTCCAGTGTATTTTTCATTTCAGTTATTGTATTCTTCATCTGTTTGTTTGTTCTTTAATTCTTCTAGGTCTTTGTTAAACATTTCTTGCATCTTCTTGATCTCTGTCTCCATTCTTTTTCCGAGGTCCTGGATCATCTTCACTATCATTATTCTGAATTCATTTTCTGGAAGGTTGCCTATCTCCACTTCATTTAGTTGTTTTTCTAGGGGTTTATCTTGTTCCCTCATCTGGTACATAGCTCTCCGCCTTTTCATCTTGTTTACCTTTCTGTGAATGTGGTTTTTGTTCCACAGGCTGCACGACTGTGGTTCTTCTTGCTTCTGCTGTCTGCCCTCTGGTGGATGTGGCTATCTAAGAGGCTTGTGCAAGTTTCCTGATGGGAGGGACTGGTGGTGGGTAGAGCTGGCTGTTGCTCTGGTGGGCAAAGCTCAGTAAAACTTTAATCTGCTTGTCTGCTGATGGGTGAGGCTGGGTTCCCTCCCTGTTGGTTGCTTGGCCTGAGGCGACCCAACACTGGAGCCTACCCAGGCTCTTTGGTGGGGCTAATGGCGGACTCTGGGAGGGCTCACACCAAGGAGCACTTCCCAGAGCTTCTGCTGCCAGTGTCCTTGTCCTCATGTTGAGACACAGCCACCCCCGCCTCTGCAGCAGACCCTCCAACACTAGCAGGTAGGTCTGGTTTAGTCTCCTACGGGGTCACTTCTCCTTCCCCTGGGTCCCAACACGCACACTACTTTGTGTGTGCCCTGCAAGTGTGGAGTCTCTGCTTCCCCCAGTCCTGTTGAAGTCCTGCAATCAAATCCCACTAGCCTTCAAAGTCTGATTCTCTAGGAATTCCTCCTCCCGTTGCCAGACCCCCAGGTTGGGAAGCCTGACGTGGGGATCAGAACCTTCACTCCAGTGGGTGGACTTCTGTGGTATAAGTGTTCTCCAGTTTGTGAGTCACCCACCCACCAGTTATGGGATTTGATTTTATTGTGATTGCGCCCCTCCTACCGTCTCATTGTGGCTTCTCTTTTGTCTCTGGATGTGGGGTATCTTTTTTGGTGAGTTCCAGTGTCTTCCTGTCGATGACTGTTCAGCAGTTAGTTGTGATTCTGGTGCTCTCGCAAGAGGGAGTGAGAGCATGTCCTTCTACTCCACCATCTTGAACCAATACACCTTGTTCATTCAGTTTTAATCTCTCTTATTTACTAATTAATATTTAATTGCTATGAATTTCCCATAGTTTCACATTGGCTACACTGATATTACAGTGTGCTCTCACTGTAATTTACTTCTAAATTGTGTGACTTCAGTTATGATTGTCTCTTTAAGCTAGTTAAAAGCTATGTCTCTTCTCCTCTGCCAAGAATGTAGGTGTTTTTGTTTTAGATTTATGTTTTTGTTTGTTCTGTATGTTTTTGTTTTTTGGGGGTGGTAAAGCATCCTATTGCTGTTCATTTCTATGGCACCATGGTCAGGAAATATAACCTGTTTGTTTTTTGCTTTCCGAAAATCAACTGATTTTCTTTGTGGAAAAAAACATGCTCACTTTTGGGGACTATTCCGTGTGTTGCAAAAGCATATACATTCTCAAGAAATCTACGTGTAGGGGGTTTCCCTGGTGGCGCAGTGGTTAAGAATCCACCTGCCAATGCAGGGTACATGGGTTCAAGCCCTGGTCCAGGAAGATCCCACATGCTGTGGAGCAACTAAGCCCCTGTGCCACAACTACTGAGCCCTCGTGCCACAACTACTGAAGCCCACGTACCCTAGAGCCTGTGCTCCGCAACAAAGAGAAGCCACTGTAATGAGAAGGCTGCGCACCACAACAAAGAGTAGTGCCCCCCTCACCGCAACTAGAGAAAACCCATGCGCAGCAACGAAGACCCAACACAGCCAAAAATAAATAAATTAATTAATTGATTAATTTTAAAAAAAAGAAATCTATGTGTAGGAACTACAGCCAGTCTTCATTAAGGATTTAGAACTGAGATACGGAAAGCCACTGAATACCAATAGTTATTCCCCCCCCCCAAAGCCACTGAATACCAATAGTTATTCTTTCTCCCCAAATAAGGTACACAACACCTTATTTCTTCAATGCATTTGATTCATTCTTCTCTCTATAGATAAAGTTCTGATTGCTTAGGTATTTGAATCCTACCACCCTGACTAGGAGCAAACCCTCTGTGTCTAATGGCCTGAACACTCCAGTCACCAGTGGCCCAAAAGCAAACTCCTAGGCAAAACAATCCAACTGGCCCCACTTGAGTTAGAGGTCCATCCTCAGTCTACTCAACCATGGCCAGGAAAAGCAAGGTTGTTATTGTAAAGACTTTTTAAAGCTCACCCATAGCCAGGTCTCCTCTACTTCCAGGGACATGGAAGAACTACACTTCTTTACCCCCTTGCAGTTAGGTAAGGCCAAATGACTAGTTCCTACTACTAAAGTTACATACATAATTGCTGGTTACAAGATCCTCCAATGTTCTCCTTCCTTCCATAGCAACCGAGAAAGCCATGTGTTCCAGAGGAACAGCTACAAGATGGTAGAGCCTCTAACAGGCTTTCTCTCAACTGCTTACTTGACCCAAGCTGAATATGGAATGAGAAACGAACTTTTCACTCTGTCAAGCCACTGAAATTTGAGAATTTTTTTCCTTAATGTGGCATAATTTAGCCTATCCTGATTAATACTGTCCTGTTAACCAATACCTCCCAGAGCTGCAAGGAGGTCAAATTCTCTATATATTCTCTATTTATAATAAATTGACATCATCAGTACAAATGAAATTTGAGGGACAGTCTTTCTTCTATACTCTCCAAATTTTTCTAAAAATAGCATATTTCTTTTTCACAATCAGAGAAAAATACTCTTTAAAGAGCTAATAAAAGTTTCAATGGAATTAGCACTTTGGAACTAGAAACTTAGCCATTATCTAGTCTAGTCCTGACCACTGCCATTCTACAGAACAGAGAACTGAGACCTAAAGCATGTCCTGAATGAGACTATCCAATAGCCAATACTGCACTAAGGATAACCACTCAGGCCTCTGGATTGTTTAAGTCAGTTAAAATAACACATTTTAAGATTTATTCTCTTATCTTTTAAAAATACACTTTCTACGATTTTCCATGGGTCTTTTCCCCAGCTTTATTCTAATTTTTACATATCTCACCACATTCTCAACCTAAATAAGGTTAGGTCCCCTACTAGCCACTCTCCTAGTACTCTACACTTTTCTTTCCTAGCACCAATACTGCATTGTCATGACATAACTGGGTGGGTTTGTGTTTTTTTAATCTGGTCTCCCCCACTACAGCATAAGCTCTATGAAAGCAGAACTCAGGGTTATTTTTATTCTCTATTGTATAACCGAGTCTGAACAGTCTCTAGTCTGTAACAGGTGCTCATTACATACTTATCAAGTTGAATTATACTTTCCAAGTCTTAAAGACTTAGAAATAATTACCAACACTAAACTGATCATCTCAGAATTCTTGTCTCTGCTTCCTCAAAAAGACTATTTCTTTCTCCTTAGAAAAGTTAAGGGCTCTATGCAAGTGCCAAGAAAATAGGAGGTTTTCATTATTCTTGAATCCCAAATAATTCCTAATTCTTTTGTAACTTATTTGATCCATGTGTGGTTATTTAGAAGTGCACTGTTTAATTTCAAAGATTTTCTCATTATCTTTTGTTATTGGTTTCTAACTTAATTCCATTATCGTCAGAGAACATTATGAATGATTTCAATCCTTTGATATTTGTTGAGGCTTGCTTTAATGACCCAGCAAATGGGTCACACTCTATCCTTACTGGGTGTGATGTTCACTATATATTATGTTTTTTTGTTGCATCACCCGACCTTCCGTATCTTTACTAATGTTCTGTCTGCCAGTTTCATCAGCAGTCAGTGTGGTCATGGTCCCTGATCTAAAATTTTAGGTAACGTACACAGTGCTTACAATGGGTCAGATACGGTTCTAAGATATAAAATACATTTATATTATATATATGTTTTATATATACATATGACATATGTACATATCATATATATATAAACTTACAACCACTCCATGAGGTAGGAGCCATTATTCCCATTTTACAGATGAGGAAACAGACACAGAGATGTTACTCAATTTACCAAAACTTCTGATGGCCCAGCTAGGAAGAAGCAGAGCTGGGATTTAAACCCAACCAGAGTCCATGCTCTTAACCACTATATATTTATAACACATGATCCTAGGATAAAATGTTTTCCCTCAAGTAGAAAAAAAATTTTACTGCAACAGTACCCCCCCAAATGGTTAAGAACTATTTTTTTATTAGAAATGCTTAAGATGTGAATTTTAAAAGGATACAAATATTGCATCCTCAGTATCAGGGCAAACTACGCAAAAAATATGAGTAGAAAAAGAAGACCGAAAACAATTATACTGAATGTCAACAATGGTTGTTATGAGACGCTGGGGATGTGTTTCCTTTTTGTTCTACTTTTCCATGTTTTCTGAGTCCTGAATATGTATCATCCCTATAGTAAGTAAAAACTAAAGAGCATTCTATAACCACTGACTTAACTGAGAGTGTTCTGCCTTAATTTTCAAGAGGTAAAAAATGTTAGCAAGACAATGAATCACCAGAGATAATGGATACTAAAAAGTGCTTTGTAAACTATAAAGCTATTCAAATGTTAGTAATTTAAGCATCCCAAAACCAAATAAAAGCTTTTTTATGTCTTTCCCTTTTTAAATTTCAACTTTTATTTATTTTTTATTTTTTTAGTTTTTTTAGTTTTTGGCTGCACCACGCTGGTATGTAGGATCTTAGCTCCCTGACCAGGGATCGAACCCACACCTCCTGCACTGGAAGGCAGTCTTAACCACTGGACTGCCAGGGAAGTCCCTCAACTGTTTTAAAATGCCTGATTATTTTAAAACTTAAATATTCTGTCTAAACAAATTCATAAGAGCTGATTTTTGAAGGGCAGAACATTAAAGTACCACACATCCCTGAATACTAACAAAAACGAAAGCAACCAACAAATTTACAACAGATCACACTCTTTTAGTATCACTGAAAATCCCCTTATCTGTAATCTAATAAAATGTTGATTCAGTGCTGAAGATTTAAATAGGAAACCCAAATTTAACCCCCCAAAGTGATCTGTTACTTTTGGAAAAGAATTTTTATAACTCCTTAAGAAAAGGGAATAATTCGTTTAAAGATGACATAATACACACTGTAACACTAAAATTGTCCATATCATAATTAGTTGTAAGAATATCAGCTCAGTCTATTTAGGATATGTTTCTCTTTCAAAGTTTCTTCTGCTATTTCTGCAACAGAACCTATGAACAAAGAACGCACAGCTGCCTCGCAGATGTATAATTTCAGTGTTTAGATTCCATTCTTCCTAGCTTCATTCTGCAAGAGATTTTGGATTTTCTATTTCCATATGGTTTTTGACCTTCCTCAGTTTAGGTTCTACCTCCCCACATCTTACTCTATTTTAGTCCATTATTATAGAAAAACACTTCAAATTTGAAACATCTTAATTTTTTTTAAAGCTTAAAACTTGCACAGCTGAAAAGAGGAGAATATACAAGAAAAAAAGATGAACAGATAACTAGAACAAGACAGCCAAATTTCCAAAACTTTCTATTTCTATATAGATAACTCCCCCCCACCCCGTCCCCTTAATTCTAAGTTTCTTATATTTCAGGTTCAGACATACAAGTTTAATGCATGCACAGAATTTCAGCTTTACTCACCTAATTTCATCAAATTCTTAAATTATGGCAGAAACATTAAGCAGTAAGATTTTTTTTAACTTACACTGTGTATACCAAAATGTTTACAGATGTCACCTTTGAGTAGCATGAATATGAGATTTTTACTTTCTTCTCGGGGCTTTTCTGTGTTTTAAATTTGTTCAGTGAGCACTACTTCTGTAATAAGGAGGCAAAAAAGACTTTTGTTTTAAAGAGAAACCTGCGAGGAAAAGGATTCTTTTTCAATGTCTACATGCCATAACCACTTATGTTTAAAAATTTTTTATGGGGGGCTTCCCTGGTGGCGCAGTGGTTAAGAATCTGCTTGCCAACGCAGGGGACACGGGTTCGAGCCCTGGTATGGGAAGATCCCACATGCCATGGAGCAACTGGGCCCGTGAGCCACAACTACTGAGCCTACGCGTCTGGAGCCTGTGCTCCGCAACGGGAGAGGCCGCGACGATGAGGCCCGCGCACCGCGATGAAGAGTGGCCCCCACTCACCACAACTGGAGAAAGCCCTCGCACAGAAACTAAGACACAACACAGCCAAAAATAAATATTAATTAATTAATTTTTTAAAAAAAGATGAGGAACAAGGATACATTGTATAGCACAGGGAATTATAGCCATTATCTTAAAAAAAATTTTTTTTTAATGGAACAACATAAGCAATTTACTAATATTCCAGAGGACAGTCTCAGCATCATTAACAGGTAAAAATCAGGTTTCATTTCTCAACCTATCTGACTCCCAAAACTGCCCCCTAGATGAGCTTATTCACTTTCATTTTCAATTGATGTGGCAGTATTTAAAAATTTTTTTCTTCCTGTTCTCTCACAGGATAGATTTTAAATGTATTCTAAGAAACAATACAAATAACACAATTATGTTTTACAAATATCTACCCAATTTCAACTACTTTAAGAGTAAAAGCCATGGTAAAGCTGTGAAAAAGGCTTGTCTGTGTGATCATCATCAACAATTATATATGTCTCAGAAATGAGATATACAACACTAATTTTATTTTATTTATTTTAATTAATTAATTAATTAATTAATTAATGGCTGCGTTGGGTCTTCCTTGCTGCGCACAGGCTTTCTCTAGTTGCGGCAAGTGGCGGCTACTCTTTGTTGCGGTGCGCAGACTTCTCATTGCCGTGGCTTCTCTTGTTGTGGAGCACGGGCTCTAGGCACACGGGCTTCAGTAGTTGCGGTGCGTAGGCTTAGTAGTTGTGGCTCACAGGCTCTAGAGCGCAGGCTCAGTAGTTGTGCCACACAGGCTTAGTTGCTCTGCAGCACGTGGGATCTTCCTGGACCAGGGCTCGAACCCGTGTCCCCTGCATTGGCAGGCGGATTCTTAACCACTGCACCACCAGGGAAATCCCAGAACACTAATTTTAAAAAATATTTACGAGAAGCGTTCTTGTTTAAAAAGTAACTGTATTCCACTGACCGTTTAATACCCTTTTTTCTACAATGCAAAGGAAACATTAAGAAAGTCAAAGAATGACAGTCAAAAAGTTACCCATGAAAAGTTTCTAACAAATCTTATATATTAAAAAGAGGGGCTTCCCTGGTAGCGCAGTGGTTAAGAATCCGCCTGCCAATGCAAGGGACACGGCATATTACTGAAATGTACACAATAAAAGTTATCTGTTATCAAGTGACCATATCTTGTTGATTTGGTGTATATTTAAGATACTTCTGGATACTGTTGAAATATTTTTATTTCATGACATTTTTAAATGATTTTTTGAAAAAAGTTTAAGAACCTCACCAAAATTTAACAGCCTTTACTTTAACGTTTTCCATCAGGAGCTCCTTTCAGCTAGAAATCTAAAATATTCTTAGTTAAATACAAATTTAAGACATTCAAGATCTTATATTCCTAAAATATATTACAAAAATTTTAATTTCAAGTAAGAAAACTACATAAAAATTTCAACATACACAAAACAGTATGACAACCACGCAAGTCTCCTCCAGATTTAACTTCAAAATTGAGAGCCTGTAACATTGCAGATCATTTACCTGAAGGCTACGCTCAAAAGAGGAGATAAGAAAGCTGAGCATGGAAGAATACCACTGGTCATACGCTATTCCCTTCATTACCTGAAATGACTGCCAGGACAGGAAGAGTGACTTTTCAGCCAAAAGTTAGAAATCCAGTGCTGTCATCAGGACCAAAAGCATTATAAGACCTGCAATTTCAGTGACTAACTGCTCTACATTAAAGTCCTGGAATTTTCTTTATTTTTTTCTTTAAGCATAAAATAACCTTAAAGTTTATCAAGTCCTCTCACTTTTTAAGATAAAGAAACAGAGATCAGATAGAGTTAATATAGTATCCAAGACTGCACAGTTAGCATAGTGGTAGTACCAGTACTAGATGCTAGTTTATAAAAAATTAGAAGCCAATACTTAAGTGTTTTGCTGCTTCTTTAAAATTTTTCATATTTCCCAAATTATCCACAGTAGGTGTACTGCTTTTATAATTTTTTTAAATTTATTTATTTATTTATTTATTTATTTTTGGCTGCGTTGGGTCTTCGTTGCTGCACACAGGCTTTCTCTAGTTGCGGCGAGCGGGGGTTACTCTTCGTTGTGGGGTGCAGGCTTCTCATTGCGGTGGCCTCTCTTGTTGTGGAGCACGGGCTCTAGGCACGCAGGCTTCAGTAGTTGTGGCGCACGGGCTCGGTAGTTGTGGCTCATGGGCTCTAGAGCACAGGCTCGGTAGTTATGGTGCATGGGCTTAGTTGCTCCGCGGCATGTGGGATCTTCCCAGACCAGGGCTCAAACGCGTGTTCCCTGCATTGGCAGGCGGATTCTTAACCACAGTGCCACCAGTGAAGTCCTGCTTTTATAATTTTTAAAAGAGCAAAATATGTTTGCTTTAAAGACTACTAAATACTTCCGGGAGCCCTCTCCCTCTCCTTTCTGGTCCAAGGTCTCACTCTATAGGCCACTTTCTCAGGAAGGCCTTCCAAAGCACCCACACCCTAAACAGACCAGGTTCCCTTGTTACACACTCTTATAAGCTCCCTGTACTTCCGTTTTCTATATCTTAATATAACTATAATTAGATAATTATTTGTGAAATTATTTAATGTCTATCTTCTCTACGTAGGTCTTAAATTGCTGTTTCCAGGGCTGTTCTGGGCTCTCTGCTGTTATATACCAGGAGTTCCTGAAATGAGGTCCATAACATAACCATGAAATTATACGCTTGTTACATTTGTGTATTTTTCTTCAGATACTCAAAAAATGACCTTTAAAAGGGTTAAGAACCAAAAATAGTAGATTTATGTTGTGTACCTCCCCAGAGCCATCCTTTCTTTGGGGAAACAACCACTTGCCCATCTCACATGGTTCCAGGAAGGCTATTAGTCCCTGACTGCTCCAGTGGGCATATAAGCCATTTCTGGCCAATGATGGTACCCCAGACTCCATGTAGACCTGATAACAATCTCTCCATGAGACAGAATACATGCACCTGGGAAAGAAGTGCTTTTTCCCTCTCTTGAATCCATAGCAATAAGGCCCATTATAAGCCTAGAGTTACCAGTGGTCCTCTCTGCCAGATGAAGCCAAGAAAGAGGTAAGCAGAGAAGACAGACCCCCAATTACATCGTCTGAACACTTAGATCCAGCCATACCTACTTCCAGTCTTTTCAAAAACGTGAGGGGCGGGGTAGGAGGGGAGACTTTTTCCCCTTTAAGCTATGAGTCAGTCAGGTTTGTCACTTGCAAGCAAAAGTCACCTGAGAGAGCCACCCAATTCCCATTGTTGAAATATACAACTTATATGGTAATCACTCCCAAATGTCTACCTCCAGCCCAAATCGCTGTCAAACTCCAGACCAATATATGCAAGCAACTGCCAAGTAGAACTCTCTACCTGGTGTTCCAGAGGATCAAAACTAAACTATTTTCCTCCAGAAGCCAGCTCTCCCTCCACTTTTTTCATCTCAGCCAACAACACACATCTACCCTACCAGGTTTCCGATTTAGAAACCTGGGAGTCATTCTTGACAATCCCATTCCTCCTCTCTCCCCCAGCTAGTTACCAAGTCCTCTCCATTCTACGCCCTAATTACCTGCCACTATGCTAGTCTGAGCCAGGATGGAACAGCTTCCCTACAAGTTTTAGTGTCTTCAGTCTTCTTTTCTTCAAACTGATTCTCCGCTATGTAACTAATCTCACAAAACTGCAAATTTGACTATTTTATCCCCACACTTGACATACCACTATCCTCCTTAAGTGAACACCCAATTATACACAGATAGAGCAACAACCAAGCTCCACAGCTTCAGATGTTATTAGTGGTATAAAAAATGTATACAAAAAAAAAAAATGTATACAGTAAGAAAACAAGGTTCATCAGAAACATAAAAGTATAGAAGAGTAACAATGTCCATAATATCAGGGTAGCTCAAATTCACCAGTTTTTAATAAAAGATACTCAAGAATATCATTCCTTATCTAGTTCATGCCTATTCATTAGTTCTATATTTAACTGCCCTTATGAACTTGGTTTAGGGATCCCCTCCTGAGTCCACAAGATGGATTCCACTAATCATCTGATCTCCTTAAGACCCTACTCTAGTGCTTTCTTCAAAAAACATTACTGGGGATCTTTGAGCATGTCATTTTGTTTCTATCAATATTTTTTTAGAACTGATAGCCTTTAAAATATTGGCTATACAGCACTATTTACAATAGCCAAGACATGGAAACAACCTAAATACCCATCTACAGATGAATGGATAAGAAGATGTGGTATATATATACAATGCAATATTACTCAGCCATAAAAACGAATGAAATAATGCCACTTGCAGCAACATGGACAGACCTAGAAATTATCATACTAAGCAAAGTAAATAAGACACAGAAAGATAAATATCAAAGATATTTGATATCATATCAAATATCATATATCATTTATATGTGAAATCTAAAGTATGACACAGATGAACTTATCTACAAAACAGAAACAGACTCACAGACATAGAGAACACACTTCTTGTTGCCAAGGGGGAGGGCGATGAGGGAGGGAAGTAGTGGGAGTTTGGGATTAGCAGATGCAAACTATTATATATAGGATGGATAAAAAACAAGGTCCTAGTGTATAGCAGAGGGAACTATATTCAATATCCTGAATCAACTTTGCTATCCAGCAGAAATTAACACAACATTGTAAATCAACTATACTTCAATAAAATTAAAAGTTGGCTATAAGGACCTCCCTGGTGGCGCAGCAGTTAAGAATCTGCCTGCCAGCTGATTCACTTTGTTATAAAGCAGAAACTAACACACCATTGTAAAGCAATTATACTCCAATAAAGATGTTAAAAAAAAAAAAAAAGAATCCACCTGCCAATGCAGGGGACATGGGTTCAATCCCTGGTCCGGGAAGATCCCACATGCCACGGAGCAACTAAGCCCGTGCGCCACAACTACTGAGCCTGCACTCTAGAGCCCACGAGCCACAACTACTGAGCCCACGTGCCACAACTACTGAAGCCCACGTGCCTAGAGCCTGTGCTCCGCAACAAGAGAAGCCACCACAATGAGGAGCCCACGCACCGCAACGAAGAGTAGCCCCCACTCGTCGCAACTAGAAAAAGCCCATGCACCGCAACTAGAAAAAGCCCACGCGCAACAACGAAGACCCAACGCAGCCAAAATAATTAATTAATTTTTAAAAAACAAAAAAACTGGCTATAAAATTGACAAACATTATAACTATGATTTAGTAAATTACCTAAATATTTACAATTACTTTTATATCTACTTTTTAAAAAATTAGGTATATGATGATTGTTAATGATGATATATAAATACTGGATATTATCTTTAAAATAACCCACAAAATTGGTTGTCACAACTCTCCCACAATTCCCCCCTTACATAATCTGTGCCACTGTGTGAAAATTACCAGCTCTTTAGATAGCCTGTAAGTTCAGAAAATGAGCAAAAGAAATTAAGAGGAAAAAGTGGGGGGCAGGGGGGTGTCAAAGTACCTCGCAATCAGATTGGCATACCTTGTCGTGAGAGACCCCATCCAAAAATAAATATTTCTCTATACTGCCTGAAACATTTTACTTGTTAAAGAGGTTTAACAAGCATCCTCTCTTAAAAAATGACTTTTCACAGTAACAGCAGAGCTATAAGTCACTCCTACATTAGTGTGGTTTAAATTCTTCTTCCCAACATCTACACTAAAGGGATGGGAGTTTTGATAAGTGAGAGAAACCCTATTCACCAATTATAAAGCGCATATATTTTTCGTATTTTAGCACCTCTGAACTTAGGATGCATCTTACAATCGACGGCTTCTTAAAACTAACTAGAAGCATATTTTCTGTATAAATGGTCTATAAAATTATGGTGCATCTTATAGTTAACATAATTCAACACAACTCAGCATTTAATCTTAGGGTTAAAGAGTTGGACTGATGTGGTCAATATGGACCTTGAGGTTTTAAAACAACATTCTAAAAGCATAAACACTAATAAAATGTGGAAGAGGGAAGGAAAGGCTTTCTAGACCAAAATTTAGCCTGAGAGGAAACCCATTTTCCTTTCTCTCCACGGCTCCCTGCTCCCAAGATTCAAAAGTCATATCAATACAACTACAACTGATATCCAGCTGCTGCCAGGCTAGATAGGGCCTTTTTCCATTTATCATTTTAATATGCAACAAAGCCAGTTACAGACCCCTTCTACAGTCTAGGAGCAGAACTAATATTTGTATAAAAATCGCTGTAAAAGACCAAATGACTCACGAAAGTACACACTTAACATGTGTACATATCACTGTATACAAATTATATTTCAATAAGGTTGTTTTTTTAAAAAGACAAACGAGTGACAAAAGGCAACAAACTTTCAGTTATAAGGTAAGTACTAGGGATGTAATGTACAACAACATGATAAATATAATTAACACTGCTGTATGTTATATATGAAAGTTGATAAGAGAGTAAATCCTAAGAGTTTTCATCACAGGAAAAAATTTTGTTTTCTATTTCTTTAATTTTGTATCTATATGAGATGATGGATGTTCACTAAACTTACTGTGATAATCATTTCATGATGTAAGTCAAATCATTACACTGTATACCATAAACTTATAGAGTGCTGTATGTCAATTATATCTCAATAAAACTGGAAGAAAAAAAAAATGAGTAAGTGCAAAAAGAAAATATTAGATTAAAAACTTCATGCATTAAGCAAATCCCTTTTGGGACTTCCCTGGTGGCGCAGTGGTTAAGAATCCGCCTGCCAATGCAGGTAACACGGGTTCAGTCCCTGGTCTGGGAAGATCCCACATGCTGCAGAGCAACTAAGCCGGTGCACCACAACTACTGAGCCTGTGCTCTAGAGCCCGCAAGCCACAGTTACTGAGCCAGCGCACCGCAACTACTGAAGCCTGCGCACCTAGAGCCTGTGCTCCGCAACAAGAGAAGCCACCGCAATGAGAAGCCCATACGCAGCAATGAAGACCCAATGCAGCCAAAAATAAATAAATAAATATATAAATTTATTTATTTTTTTTAAAAAAAAGAAAATCCCTTTCTTCAGAAGGGGTTCCATCCAGAATTAGAAAACGGGGAAGACTTCAAAAAGAGATGGAATTTGAAATGGAGCTTGAAGGAGGCAGGACTTGTACATACAACAATTACCATTTATGCAGTCCCAGTAGGGGGAAGAGTTATAAGCAACAGCAGATGAAGGGTGGAAAGAACATGTGCAGGAAGCAAAAATAGTGGAAGATAAGAATCTGGCAAATCTGAGGCAAATCCCAAGGAAACAATTTCATTTAACAGAAGACACTGGAAACTTCTGAGTGGGGAAGTGACAAGAATGGGATTCAAGATTAATTTAGGCAGAAATGCATAAGTTAACCTGGATAAAGGTGGAAGTAAAGGCAAGAAGATCATAACATTAGTCCAGGTGGGATGAGAACCTGATTCAGCTAGGAGGGGAAAAAAAAAAAAAAAAAAAGATTGAAGAGGGAAAGTTATCAAATATACAAATATGTACACAGGACATAATATTGTATATAAGTATATCGAATCAAAGAAATTTAAAGAAAAAAGAATTATGTGAAAACCAAATAACACTAGATTTGAAAACTCAATAAATAAATTTCTGGAAAAAATATTAAACACGAAAATTCACACAAGAAATAGAAAACCTACACAGATCAACAGCTATTAAATAAACTGAAATGGTACTCAAATTCCTCTCCAGGAAAAAAAAATATATATAAGCCTGAATGCTCTTATAGGTGAGTTCTGCCAAACTCTCAAGTAAAAGATAATCCCAGTCTAAACTGTTCCTGAAAAGAGAAAAAAGAAGGAAAGTGGCCCAACTCATTTTGTAATCTATTATAACCTTGATACCAACATGTATTAAGAACTGTACCAGAGTTGGCATGAATAGAGAGAAGAGTGACAATACCATGAAAGCAGAACCAACAGATGTTGGCTACAGACAACACGTGATGGGATGGGGAAAGGACTAGGTTTGGGATAACATCAACAAAAATAAGGAACACCAGGGAAACAAGTTTGGTAAGAAGGAGGAGTTCACTTTGAACCTGAATAATCAGGTAGAGATACACATAAAACAATTTGAAAAACCAGGATTCAAGGGCAGAAGAGAAATAAAGAATAGAGATTTGAGAATTATTCAGACAGAAGGGTCTGAAACAATGTCAAAGGACCAGAGATGTATGAAAAATGATCTGAAAAGTGAAACTTGGAGAACACTTACATTAATGAGGAGGAAGGAAGAACAGAAAGTGAAAAGGGGCAAAGAGTAACGAGGTCAGTATAATGTCACAGAAGCCCTGTTTTCATCTAGTTAATTCATACTCATCCTTCGGAACTGTCACAGGGTTTCAACATAACATTTTTAAGAAGGCCTTCTGAGATTCTTCCAACATACACCAGCACCAGGTCAGGCCCCCACTTTAAGCTCTTATAAATACTCCGCACTTTATCTATACAATTACATTTAATTATAGAATTCATTCTTAAATATGTCTCCCTTAGTAGACTTTAAGCTCCATGAAGGCAAGGCACCGTACCTGTTGTTGCCTCCTACTGACTCGTGTGTTACGTTAGAATACAGTAAGTATTCGTTGAATGAAATGGACAGGTGAATGATGGACAAGGAAAGGTATTTCAAGAATGATGGGTCGATGTTAAGTGCTACAAAAAGCTCAAGCTGACTTAGAAAGGGGGCTTTAAAAGTGTTTATTAGGTTACAGGTGACCTTTGTGAAGGTGAAATCCAGATAATACGGGGTTAAGAAGTGAATGGATCGCCAGGAAGTAAAGGCAGGAAAAGTAAACTACTCTTGGCAATGTCTAGAGTTGGGATTATGAAGGAGTGAATTTTAATTTTACTTCATTTTGCTCTATTTTTCTTTAACGAACATGTATTACTTTTATAAGAACATAATTTCTTTTTATTGTTAATATGATTTGAAAAGGAAAGGCAGCAACAAGACAGGTTGAGGGAGTAGCAGACTCAAGGGAATGTTTTTGTAAATTGAAGAAATCTTAGGCACATTCATACTTGTAAGAACTCTAAGACAAAAGAGTAACTTATACTCCATTAAGTAGGAAAGAAGAGAAAAATGAAATAAGGTGTTAACCAGGAAGAAGGACAAAAAATATTCTTCCACTAAGATGGAAGGAAAGAAGATGATAAAAGGAATCCAGCAAATTCTGGAAGGAGCTCCCATTGGATGCCTCAATGTTTTCAGGAAAGGATGTGAAGTGAAGAAAGCAGAAAAAGTTTAAAATGAGTTCTACGGAGAATGTGCGGGCGGGTGGGGGGTGAGGGGCGGGGCGTGGTGGTGGTGCAAAACAGGAGTGGAACACTGATTCTGTTAAGAGATCATTCTAAATTTCAACTGGCCTTTTGTAAACTTCAACCCATTTCTAACTCAGAACTGCCCGTATTTTAGCTTTAATTTTAAATATTTAAATAAAATTCTAGTTCAGAAACTTTCTATTTCAACAACTGAAAAGTTATAAGCATTGATACATTCTACTTTAATTCAGACTTGAACTCCTCTTTTGAAATAAATACAATAAAGGAGTTGTTTTCAACTCAAGCAACAAAATAGCGATCATTTCAAGTATGAGTTTACTGAAAAGCGCTCCTAAACGTCAGAGTGTCTACAGAGAAAGGCTTTTTGTAGTTGTTGTTTAACTCTTCGCATGCCTCACTTTTTTTTTTTTTTTAAATTCAGACAGAAAGTCACACCGCATGCCTCACTTTAACAGATCCTGAATAATAGAAAAAATCTTGGGTTCAAATCCCAGCTCATTTAGACGTTATTCAACCTCTTTGCGTCTCGGTTTCCTCTTCTAAAAAATGAGGAATATACTAACCAGGATTATCATAGGGATTAAATGACGTAACACAGGTGAACGTGCCAAGTTCGTACTATGTACTCAGAACAGTTTGCTAACCGTCTGAAAGACAAAACCTGCAGCACTTTGACCAAATTAAAACATCCGAGAGCCTGAAAGAGCACAAGTCACAAAACGCCAGATCCTAGCACACAGCACACTATTTTTCTTCCCTGACGCAAGCTATTTTTTTTTCTTGCCAAACCTTTCCAGTAGGAGTCTGGAAAGAGAAAAAAAGGGTTACATTCAATCCAGCAGAAAGTTTTCAGAAACTGAAGTGCAGAATCACAACAGACATGGCAGCGGAGGCAGCGCAGGACAACAGGTGAACCTCCGAGAAACCTGGCACCTTCCCGCGGGCAAGTTTTGCGGGAGGGCTGGCAGTTCCTCCTGCCTCTACCGCCCCACGAAACAGACATTCGTTTTCTCTCTCTTTTTTTTTTTTTTTTTGCAGAAACGTAATGGACAAATCGCGAATATCACCCTCGCAGCTCCCGGGCGGGGAGGTGAGCGTCTTTCCCATTTAAGGATTCAAGAATCGTCCTTGGTGGCAGCTTTCGCCCACACCGCCTCCCCAAACTCGGCCTGAAACCCGGGGGTGGGGAACAAAGAGGGGCCCAGAGGCGGGGACGTCGCGGGGGGCGGCCAGGGGGCCCGGGTCTCCGGCAGGGCCAGGCCCGGGGCAGCAGGGCCCAGTCGGCTGCGGCCTGACAGAGCCGGGGCAGCGGGGACCCTGCGGAGCGGCCAGGCCCGGCGGCCCCCAGCTCGGGCCTCCCTCGCGCTCCCGGCTCCCCCCGAAACTTCGCCCCGAGCCCGCGCCAGCCTCCCTGCCGCGGCCGGCCTCTTCCGACGCGCACACGCACTCTCCGGACGAGCCAACTCACCCGGACCCTGGGGAACTCATCCTGCAGCCCTCGGCGCGGAGCGGGGTGGGCGCGGCGAGCCGCCGGGGCAAGGCGGGGGCCCGGCTCGGCCTCCGCCCTGGGCGTGCAGCGGCCCCAGCCCGGTCGCCCCTCGCGCAGCTGTACGATTCTCGTCTCGCGCGGACGGACGCGGCGCAGCCCGAGCCTTCCTGCCCGCCCTCCTCCCTCCTCCTTCGCCGAGCGCCAGCAGGCGGATTCCAATCTCGGCAGCCGTCGCCGCCGCCGCCGACACTCGCCAAGGAGGGAGGAGTGGGGGGGGCCGGCACGGGAGCGGGGTCTGGGGGGAGGGGCGGGCCTCCGCGAGACTGGCTGCAGCGCGCGCGCACTGGGAGGGCGCCCGCCCCGGGAGGGCGCCCGCCCCGCCCGGCCGGGGACGCGAAAGTAGCCGAGCGCGCGGCGGAAGTGCCCGAAGGGTCTGAGGGGCTCGGCGCCCCACTGCCGGGGAGGAGGGCTGGCAGCCGGCAAGGGGGCGCCGGGCTGCCGTAGGGGAGGGGGGGGGTTCTCCTCCGCGCGGCCCCGTCGGCCCCTCCTCACCGAGACGCCCCATTGCCGCTGTGGCGGGGCTGGCCAGTGTCCGGAAGCCGTGTCCAGCAGACGCAGTGCTCGCGCCGCACACGACTGAGCGCCGTGGAACAGCGCGGACATCGCAGCCCCTTGCTGCGCGCTGGCCGGCCCCCCCGGCACTGCCAGTGTTCCGGGGTTCCTTCGTGTGGACCCCTCCCCCCGACAAACTAACTCAACAAAAACTCTGACACGTGAGGGCAAGTCAGCGCTTGCGGAATAAGCCTGATCGCTGAGAATTCACACGCCACGGCGGGGAACTGCCCGATCGTGGTAGTAGTGGTTGCGACAAAGGAAAGAATAATGTAGCCACAGTGTAACCATTATTCACCCACAGCTCCCCGGCTTCTCTTCCTGGGCTCTTTGCCAGCGTGCCATGGCGCAGGTAGGGAGGTGGAGGTGGACAGGCTCCGGGTGAGCTGCAGGGGAAAGGAGCATTTCCGCGTCGATCCTGGAGCTCCGAGGCCTGGCCCGCCCGCGGACCCTGTGATGGAGCCCGTGAATTCCAAAGGCATAAGATGAGGAGCGGCGTTAACCCAACAGAACTGAAGTCAGCGGACTATAAATATTGCTCCCTTCTCTGCCTTTGGCTCACTCTAGGGACCTCGAATACACTCCGGAGCCTCATTCCCTCCATTTGGAAAACATAAATAATTGTCACTACCTCTTTTCTTCCATTTGTCCTCATTCTTTGGAAAATGCCGTTAAAAGTATTCAATGTCCTGGATGTGAAGAAAGAGTCTAGGTCCCTTTTTAACAACCAAATGTGACCTTGATCTCTTTGGTAAGTCTTTCAACGAATGTATGGTGTTAAATTAAGTCTCTTTACAAAAGATACTCTTTTTTAAAGTTACCTTTATAAAATCACTTTTTGAACTGGGGGTAAAAAGAGGCAAGGAAAAGAATGTGCCAGGCCCTGATGTTTGTGTTTTACACACATTCTCCCTTGAGAGACGTTTAGATTCCAGGCCTTTAGATTCCATTTATATTCTTCTTTAAATGGCTAAATTCCCTTACATTCTTGTTTAATGGGGTTTTTTTGTCCATCTTTTATTCTGTCCCCCTTTTATACATCCACCTTTGCCCTTAATTCCTCAGATACCTTCTATAATTCCAAGTTATTTTTCAATTCTATTTATTCTTTAAGTTTTTTCCTGAACTCTATACCTGTCTCAGGTTTGAGAGTCATGGATCTTGCTATGCAGGATGAATGTATGATACATGAGTTTCCCTGCATCTCCTAAAATTTGTCACTTTTTCAAGTTTTCTACATAGGACACTGCTTTGATATCAAGGGAAAGGGTGGACCTTTTGCTCGAGGAGATTCAGAGTGATTGACCAAAGAACTCATTGATGTAAGCTGAGCAATGTGTCATGGCAGATAAAACTATGACAAGTGTGTTAATATACCCTCTAGAGCCTAGTTCAATTTTCAGACATATGAATCAGTCTATAAAATAGACAACCTCAGGTTGGTAGTTTAGTACATCAAGTTTCTGAAATGTACAAATCTGTGTTGCCTAGGTTGTGTTATATGCCACTGTAGAAATAAGAGCAAAACTGAAGCATCAAATTTTAAGTCATGACATATTTGCTTCTCTACAAAAGGATCTCCTTTTCAAGTTTTTGGAAATTTTACTAGATATCCTTTTGCTCTCCTTGGATAAGGCCCACCTTAGTGCCCAGGCTGAAATCCTTAGCTTTATCACAGCGGGCAACCTACCTACTGACAACTGAGCAGGGCATGGTGTTTTCTCTGGTTCCTGGCATGTGTATGCATGCTGGCCTGTTTCTCTGGTTTGCCTGCCCACTAAATGAACAAGAGCAGCCAGGAAGCCCAAGGAGACATCTGGACACGCACAGTCTGGCCCCCAAACTCAAACGCAACACCTCAAGGTCCAAATTCAACATTCTCTAATGTGATGGTTTTCCTTTAAGTAGGTTAATAGAATGCTCTGGAAATGGGCCTTTTTTCTCTGCATAGTCTGAGGTACAGGTCTCAAGAATGGTAGTTGCATGCCCAAATCACATAGCATTAGTTTGGAATGCAAAATCACCTTTCTTTTTTTTTTTTTTTTTTTTTTTTTTTTTTTTTTTTTAAATTTATTTATTTTATTTACTTATTTTTGGCTGTGTTGGGTCTTCATTGCTGCACGTGGGCTTTCTCTAGTTGTGGTGAGCGGGGGCTACTCTTTGTTGCCGTGTGCAGGCTTCTCATTGCAGTGGCTTCTCTCGTTGCAGAGCATGAGCTCTAGGCACGTGGGCTTCAGTAGTTGCGGCACATGGGCTCAGTAGTTGTGACTCACGGGCTCTAGAGCACAGGCTCAGTAGTTGTGGTGCACGGGCTTAGTTGCTTGGCGGCATGTGAGACCTTCCCAGACCAGGGTTCGAACCCGTGTCCCCTGCATTGGCAGGCGGATTCTCAACCACTGTGCCACCAGGGAAGCCCAAAATCACCTTTCTCCTACAGTTCTCAGGACCTCAAGGACACTTTCCCTGATCACCTGTCTTAAATTAGCACCCCAACACAGCCAATTTTATTTTCTTTATACCACTTTTTACTATATGAAATTACCTTGTTCATTTAGTTATTTGTTTATGGTCTAGAGGGTTTCTCTGACCCTCTAGAATGTAAACTCCGTGAGAGCAAAGACCTTGTCAATCTTGTTCTCAACTGTTTCCTCAGAGCCTAGTTCCTGGCACATATCTAGTGCTCAATATTTGTTAAATGAATGAGTGAGATAAGGATAGAATTTCCTCTAAGCATTTCTAAACCTTGTCATCAAGACCCAGGTTTTTATTTACTTATTTATTTATTTATTTTCTATTTTCTTTTAGCCGTGCTGCGTGGTTTGCAGGATCCTAGTTCCCTGACCAGGGATCAAACCCGGGTCCCCTGCAGTGGAAGCGTGGAGCCCTAACCATTGGACTGCCAGGGAATCCCAAGACCCAGTTTTAGAGGGTGGCTTGGATATGTTGAAAAGGTGAGGGTGGATCAGGGAAGCTATGGGTTATACCATCTTCAGTGAAAAGGAGACATCTGCTTTCAGGGAAGGCATTAGTTGGATAGATTCATCCAAATTAATCCATCCAAAGTCATTTTCCTGCTGTAAAGACTTTATGAGGCAGAGGCAGCACTAAGTCATCGTGGGTATGGAGATAGAGTCCACTAAGGAGGGAATAGTGAAGGGATACCCTTGGCAGAGTGATGCTTTAGGTTGATTTCAAACCCAATATTAATGGACAAGAGTGCTGTGAAGAGTAGAGGAAACAGCTACATTTTTCAGCATGGACACTACTACATCATTTTATTGGTTAATAATACCCTGTCATGGTTTAGAAGGACCAAGCCAAAACAGAAATTGTGTTTAAGAAAAAAAGATGGTTATATATAAATATAACTCAGTGCACAAGATAGAGAAAAGTTTAAAGATCTGAATTTGTTTTTTCTTTGTAATGGTATAGTACTTGATTTCCCATTCTATTTTCACTTATAAATAACTTGCTCCTTTTCCCATTTCCATTTTCACTTCTCCTTGTTTCAAAGGACTTGTTTCCTATGATTAAAAGATGGTTTAGTGAGGCTCTTGCTACAAAGTAGTCACCACTTGGTCCTGCCTAGTCCATGTTCTCTGTAGACCTCTCCCTACTATCAGTACACCTTTTACCATAGAGCCCAATCCTCTCCTGGCCCTGTGACAGGAATACTTCCCAGAGCTCCAGTCCCAAGCCCAGGACTCAGCCTCCTGCTGCTTCTGCTACCTACTTGGGGAGCCCTAACCTTGGCCCCCTTCTAAGCACTGACTTATAGCCCTTTTCTTGCTCTTGAAGCCATGGCCTTTTAGCCTGTGTGGAACTTGATTTTCTCTGCCTGTTGTCTGGACTTTGCTCTGGAGTCTGCCCCAGCCCTACAACACAGACTCTTCTGTGCACTGATAGCAATGCTTGTTTGCCTTCAGCTTTTTTCCTAGATTCTCTGAGTCCATATTATATCCATCTATCAGGCCTCCTTTCCCCCATTACCTCAAGTTGGACATCCTGATGCCTGCTGCTCTCCTGGACTACCACCTGTTGTTTGCTCACTGCTCTCTGGCTATCTGCCTAGAGGGCTGGAGTTCCTCCCACCCAACATCTGGAGCTGGGGCCTCCCTACCCCAGCTCCACTCAGCCCACGGTAAATCTGTCCTTCCCTGTCCTGTAGCAGTTCACCTCCCTGCCTTTCTCTGTCCTGAGAGCAGTGGGTTTATAACCTATTACACTTTATTTTTTAACCGGATATAAATAAAGACAGAAAGTATATATATATATATATAATATATATAGTTGGTTTTTGTTTTTGTCTGGTTAAAAAACAGATACAAATAAATAAAGATAGAATATATATATACATATGGTTTTTGGTTTTGTCTGGTTAAAAAATGAAGTGTAATAGATGCTTGTAATATGTATATATGTGTATGTATATATATGTATATTTATATTACACATATGTAAATGTATAACCCATATCTGACTCTACTTACTACTCCTAAACACTGATTCTACTCAAGAATTCCTTTGGCACTAGTAGTCCAGAAATCCCAGCATCTGGAGCTGAGTATGATTACCTTGTGAATGACCAGTCAAAGAAAGACAAGGTGTCATGATAAAGATTCAAGCTGAGATAACTGGGGAGATAACAATCCTGGATCAGGAATGCTGTGTCATTAACAGCCATACTGTATCAACTGTACATGCTGTACATGGTTATCCAAATGTATTCCTAGGTGTAGTGTGGTGCTACCAATGTGCATAGGCATACTAGTTTATCCACCACATATGTTGGGGTAGCTATTCCTGTGTGGGACACAAAATTCTAGGGGACAGAAACTGTCTTTTTCTCACTCCATTGTTTCCCTAGGATCTAGCACACTGCCTGGCACACCAGTAGGTGTTCAATAAATACTGAATGAATGAATGACTAAGCATACTAGGCATTATAGTAGACTCCTGTCCCCTAAAAGCTTAAAATCTAGTAAAACAAGATGTGTACATAATTCCTTTATTTGATGTTTGTTTCTGAGTCAGGATTTATTGCCCTTAAGATAGCTGCTAATTCATTTTGTTCTCTACTGATAGTTTGCCCTCACTCGTTTCTTCTATTTTTATCAACAAAGGCAGGGTTGGTTTTATGGCTTTTGTTTTTAATATTTTTGAGGCTTAATGTTAAAGCACTTACCGTGAGGGAGTGAGAGTCTAAGAAATGCTGTAATGATAGCACAGAACTATCACTGACTATCACTTTTTTTTTTTTCTTTTGGCCACGCCATGAGGCTTCATACCAGGGATCAAACCTGGGACCATGGCAGTGAAAGCCCAGAATCCTAACCACTAGGCCACCAGGGAGCTCCCGATCACTGACTTTAAATTTACCAACTCTTCAACAAACGGTGCTTGAGTTCTGAAGTTCCATGTGCTCTTTAAAAAACAACTTCCTCAGTTCTCTCATGGGGAAACATAATCAAATATCCAGTCAGTAATCAATAGCTGTCAGTGTTTCTTTTAAAATGTAGGTTTTACATTTGGTTTGCTACCCACCTTAAAATCTGTCTTCCTCGCTGTATACCTGAATTATACCAGCTATCCTAATTGGTCATTCCCTCTTTCAACTGATCTTGCTCAGTTTTTCCAGATTTCACTTAATGAAATGCCACTGTCATCGAAATCTGAGAACCACTGCTGTATGGCAGTGTTCTGTTAGACTGGTCACTCCACTTCCTGCAGAATGGGCCACATTCATTCTCCTTTTAATGCCATTCTCCTGCCTGCAATGCCCAAGTACCACCTCTTGCAGGAAGTCATCTTTGACGGCTCCATCCTAAACCCCTTAGGCTTTTCTCTCTATTGTCTATATCACTGACTTTTTTGCATAGTTTAGCTGTTCCTATGTCTTTCTCCCAAATATGATTTCATACCTTTATTCACTTACATATGAATAGGGGCTTTCTAGCCTCCCAGCCTGGGGAAGGACAGTGTAGAGGGTATCAAATACACAAGGTATCAAAATAGCAGCCCCAGGCTGGAGCCTACCATTGTAATAGTCAAAATTCTTGCCTCTTAGTTTTCAAGGTCCAATTGGAGGTGGAGGGGTGGTCACAAACTTCTCAATGCATCTGCTGTGCTGCTCTGTCCCTCAAGGTCAAAGAGGGTACTCCTGTTCCTCCTTCCTTTCTACCCTCCCCTGCCCCGATTGTTAGCACAGTTGCTGTAGTCACTGCACTGAGCACCTCGGGCGGCTACATTGCAAGACTTCAAGGGGTGCCATCCTGCTTTTTGTGAAAGATGCTCCCTGGAGTTGTGCGGTGCACAACTGGCACCTGGCCCCACTGAACACCATGAAAGAGCCACTCCAATTGCAGGCAGGGAGCCTAGTCCCTAGCTTGCTTAAAGAACCAGCTTTTTAAAATTATTATTAACATTATATATCTATATGTAACATTATATATTACATAGATATAGATATAACACTGTATTTTATTATATAACATTATATACCTTTCAGGGCATTTGGGGGAAATGAAAGTGGCCAGATGAATATTTTTTAGAATTAAGTCAATTAGAATCTCATATAAGATGTGTAATTAATCAAAATTTTCATGTATTTGATCAATGTAAATGCTCAATAACAAAACTTATTCTGTTGTTATACTTGCAATAATGCATCATGCTAATCAAATTTTATATATATACCATATTTCATCAAAACTAAGATATCATTAATTATAAGCACTGTTATTTTATGTACAACTAGGAAAGAAAAGCACTGCCAATTAAACTATGTTACATCATTAATTGTAAGACATCCTAATTTCAGAGGTGATAAAATGTCAAAAAATGTGCTTCTAAGAATTGATGAAATACAGTGTGTTTTAATGCATCTAAAAGGCAAAACAACACCATGCAGTCCAGTAGTTTGAAACCTTAGGTTTCTGGGTTTTTGACATATAACTTATTTATTATGCATGATCCTCGAATAGCCACACTATGAATGTTAACCACAAGAGCAGAGACAGTACAGTTCAACTGCATATAGACACGTAAAACAGAAGTGAAAAACTTATGATTCAGTCACATAAAGTTTAGAAGAAATACTAGCATCAAGTCACATGCTTGGATTACATTACAAATAAAAAATTAACTTTTTGACATCTGCTTATACTGAAAACGTACGATGACAAGAGGAATGGACATGTTTTTATCTTTGGAAAAAGTCAAACTAAACAATCAGAAAAATCTCAGCGGTGCAGTAGAATGATTTTACATTTATCCTGGAAGCTGAACAATAGTGCTTGTTGCTTATGGGGCCATCAGGAAAAGCCAGCTGTGGATTTCTTTCTAGTACAATTAATTGCTTCCGCTGTATATAAAATCGAAAGAATTGGTTGCTTTAGTGCGGAAAAAGGATATCCTGCTACACTGCTCCTATTTCCTCACAAAAGCTATTATTGAGCCTTTTGCCATTAATTCACATGCATTGGATTATCCTGTGATGAAAGACCAAGTGGCTTTTCATTTTTATAGTCTCTTATCTCCTATTTATTTGGCACCTCTCTGGAGATACCTGCTCTTCTCCCAAGACTGGTTAATTGCTAGGATGTCAGAAGGTAGCTAATGACTGACTTCCTTTTCTGAGACTAATTGTGAGCCCATCTCTATACTTTTTCTTGGAGTGGCCTTTCTCACTGCTGAGAAATATTCTGAGTTCTGCTATTGCTTGAAATGACAGAGGCATTTTCAGTGCCAACTTGCAATCCCTGCCTACTGTTTACTTTGAGACCAGCAAGTGACTCTTTTATAAATCCTCTGTATAGACCTGCACTGTCCAGTATGCAATAGCCACTTGCCATGTGTGGCTATGTAAATTCTGAATTAGTTAAAATGAAATTAAAATTTTAAATTCAGTTTCTCAGTCTCGGCTCACCAAGTGCTCAACAGCCACGTGAGGTTAGTGGCTACCATATGGGAAGAGTGCAGAGATAGAACATGTCCATTTTCACAGAAGGTTCTATTGGACAGTGTTGCTATAAACTGTGACCTGCTCTGTTCAGGCCTCGTGAACAGTATCTGAGTCCATCTCCTGAATTGATGTTTCTGTGCTCACCATTCAAGAAAGGCTAGAATGGTAGAAAGGCTACTTTCAGGATCATCTCTACAGTTTGTTACTTGAGAAGTTTCTCTGAACATGTAGAGCACCAGAAATGGGGGAGTTGCTGTTCAACAGGTTAAAGTTACAGTTATGTAAGATGTGTTCTTACCACAATAAAATAAATAGATATATATGTATATTTCTTTTTTTTTTTTAAACATCTTTTTTTTTTTAATTTTTATTTATTTATTTATTTATGGCTGTGTTGGGTCTTCGTTTCTGTGCGAGGGCTTTCTCTAGTTGTGGCAAGCGGGGGCCACTCTTCATCGCGGTGCGCGGGCCTCTCACTATCGCGGCCTCTCTTGTCGCGGAGCACAGGCTCCAGACGCGCAGGCTCAGTAGTTGTGGCTCACGGGCCTAGTTGCTCCGCGGCATGTGGGATCTTCCCAGACCAGGGCTCGAACCCGTGTCCCCTGCATTGGCAGGCAGACTCTCAACCACTGCGCCACCAGGGAAGCCCTATATGTATATTTCTTAACGGTAGAAAACTGACCAAAATGTTAATAGTGTTTGTGGCGTCTCCAGGTAGTGGGACCATGATTACTTTTTTCTTCTTCCTATTTATATGTGTTTTTTGGGGGTTTTATTCAATAAGCACATATTCCTTTCTTAATTAGTAAAAATCACATTTAAGATACTTAAACCCATTCATTTTTTTTATCACTAGTTTCAAACTAAGGTGGTTTTATCCAGCCCCTGCCTTTTTTTTTTTTTTTTTTTTTTAATATTTATTTGGCCGCACCAGGTCTTAGTTGCAGCATGCAGGATCTAGTTCCCTGACCAGGGATCGAACCCGGGCCCCTGCATTGGGAGCACGGAGTCTTAACCACTGGACCACCAGGGAAGTCCCCAGCCCCTGCCTTTAAAGAGAGGAAGTAGTCATTCTGAGCAACTGTTTCTTTAAAAATTAAACTCAGCCAACAGCTTTTAGTTGCGAGATCTGTATTCCTTTCTATCCTAGCATGAAAAGCATCAGAGAACCTGTCCTAGAATCCTGCCAAATAGAATCACAGAACACCCCTCCGGAAGAGATGGTTCACGATCACTAGCAATTGTCTCACCCAGGCATTTCTTGGACATTTTGCCAGGATCCATGAATTTCTAGACTATAGTTCAGAGTCTCGGAATCATGGCCCAACAGGTTAAGGAGGCTCATGGAGCTGAGGAGAGCTCTATTTTTACCACTGAAAAGAGAACCATAAAAAAGAAATCCTTGTTTCCTAAAAGTTCAGGCATGATCATACAGGTTTAATTAGGAACAGCAAGTTGTTTACAGCAAATTATAAACTGTATAAAGCAGACCTCAGTGAACACTCCCAAAGGATGTCCCATGAACCCTTACTTCTCCAAGTCCAGATTCAGCAGATCTGGCTTGGTGAGGTAGGGTGCTGCAATGCCAGCCAGAGGAGTATCCCAAAAGTCCCCTTTCAGAACTTTCCATGACCAAAGGAGAGGGTCAAGAGATCATGTAAAGCCTCTGTTTTTCTTTCCTTTTGTCCTTGAAACTTGAAGCCAATCCACAATTTTCTGGACTGCTACTGCACCCGCCAAGTAGAGAGACACTTCAGATACAAGCTAAGCAACATTATATGGTGGGAAGAACACCAACTTTGGAGTCAGAATTCTGACTGAACTTCCTAATTTTTTACCTTGGGCAGTTTGTCACCCTCTCTGAATCCCAGTTTCTTCATCTATAAAATGAGGATAAATAATACCAATCTAATGAGGCAGATGTGAGAATTAACTGAGAGTATTTGGAAAACAGTTGGCACAGAATCCACACTCAATTAATTTCACTTACCTTTCCTTTTCGTTCTAGGAAGTGATTGGTCCATTGGTGTTCTATTGAAGGGGAAGGAAAACAAACTGTAAAACTCTTAATGAGCCTTACTTCAAACACAGCCCAGTGCAGTTCAATAATTAGTATATGAGTTCTGCTTCAGCTTGGGCTGGGCTCCAGTTCTTCGTTCCAGCCTTGGGTCAAGAATTTCCTTCTCTAGAAAGCCTTCGCTGCCCACTCCCAAGCTGATTAAGTGTCCCTCCCGAGTAGTCCCGTGGCACCCCAAGCTTGTTTCTGTACTATCATTTACCTTGCATTCTGCTTCTCAAACCAGGGTACCCAGCATTGGGCATGGAGTGTGGGATGTTATAAGGCATCTTCTCCAGAGCATCAATTTTATCTAATAATAAATAAAACAAAGGGCATATATATATATATTTTTTTTTTTTTTTAAGGCAAAATATTAGATTACATAAGAAATTTCAGGGAATTCCCTGGTGGTCCAGTGGTTAGGACTCCGTGCTTCCACTGCAGGGCGCACGGGTTTGAACCCTGGTTGGGGAACTAAGATCACGCAAGCTGTGCGGTATGGCCAAAAAAAAAATTCTCAATTGTAGAGGTTCCTAGAAGACATATGTTCATTGTCCTTTGCTTTAGATCTGCTTTTCAGAGAAGTTGGAGAAACATTTATTGCCATATGATAGTGAAATCACACGGTAACTAGTCTGTTTCTTCCAGCAGACCGTGAGCTCTGTTAGGGCAGGGATTGTGCCTCATTCGCCTCTGAATCACAAAATTTAGCTACTTAGCATGAGGCCTGGCTCAGAGTAGAGGCTCCATGAAAGTTTGTGGAGCTGAACCCAACTCTCTGTCTTCCTCCAGTACTTTGGGGAAACTATAGTATTTCCACCAAGGAGAGGAACTTTGAAATTGTTTAACTGACAGGACTTCACATCTAGTGCCTGTTAGATCACAATCTTAGCTGTACTTTTGGGAAAGGTATTAAACTATCTGACCTTTGGCTTCCCAACCTGGTAGGGTTGTGAAGACTCAATGAGAAAAGATTCACAAAGTGAATTGCGCTTGGCACATAGAAGGTGCATGGAAAAAAGCTTCTTTACTTTTCTCTAAAGTCACATTCTAGTCATTAATCTACAAGCTAAGAGATGATTCTGGTCATTTCAGTCCTTCCAAGCAACTCAAAACAGACATGGTATCCATGGCTCAAGTCTCAGCCACTGCCTGGAGCTTCTCCTGCAGCACCCTGGTCCTTCCTCCTAAACCTCCAACCTAATATTACCATACCATCCAACGGCTTCCTTACTGTCTTGGTGACTTTCCCATTACACCTGGGCTTATAAGATAGAGATAATTCAACTAGAAGGTGGAGAAAGATAACCACCTGTTAGGAGTGTGAGCTGCAGAGTCAGGACCCATTTCAAGTCTTGCTTCACTCAGTAATCTGATTTGTTCTCCCAACTCTGAGGCATGTCTTAATCCTGGTTCTGGAGACAGAACCTGGTCCTGGACAAATGTTGCCAATTCCTAACTTAGAGCATGAGCCAGGGAATCAGGATCCCCAAATGGCTGTGTCCTTTGTTCTATTGGCCTAGGTCTGGAGTATATTTACTGGGAAACTAATGAAGCTTAAGCTTCAGGGTCCCTCACTTTCAAAGGCCCCTCTTTATGCTGAGAGTTCCTTGAAATGTTCTAGATTGAGAGGGGAAGTCAGGTTGCAATCGGAGCATTCCTATGTAAGCTTTTCTGATAAGTTGCCTAAGAGATTTCAGAAGAAAGAGACACAGAGAGCCATGATTCCAGGAATTTGTTGTGATTCTTTCTTGTCATTCTAAATAAATACTCAGTGTTGTAGTTAATTATGTGTTTGAAATTTTATATTCTTTTTCTTAAAGATGGCTCCACAAAACCTGTCCCTACTTTTCTCCAATGTCTCCCTACCCTACAGATCACCAGAAAGTCACAAGAATGAGAGGAGGGTCCACAGGGGTCTCTGTAGTGATGACTCCATGCGAGGTAGACTCACCCTCACTACTTGCGTTCCATCTTCTCCTACAGGCGCATGCTGGGCGCCTTGTACCAATTTCCTTCCACAAATGCTAGGACCCTTTAGCATTCCCAAGTACTTCATTAGAAGTAAAAGAGAAAACCTCTGTTAGCTGACTTCTCCCCTGAATCTAAAAACTATTTTGAAATAGTCTCTTTATACCTATTTTTATGCATCAATAGACTTTGAACTAGAGAGAGGTAAGGGGATAACTGACTTGCAAATGGAAAGGTAGTCTGTAAGAACTTTTCCTTTTTTTTTACATTAAAAAAATTTTTTAATTGAAGTATAGTTGATTTGCAGTGTTACAGGTGTAGAGCAAAGTGATTCAGTTATATGTATATATATTCTTTTTCAGATTCTTTTCCATTATAGGTTATTACAAGATATTGAATATAGTTCCCTGTACTATACAGTAGGTCCTTGAAGAATTTTCTTAATGAGATGTTTTGGTTTTTTTAATAGAATTAGTTCATGAAAAAAGGAACACAGGTCCCAGCTAAGCGATAACAAGGATGGCATCCTTTTGTCATTTCGGTTCTAAATCTCTCCAATCTAATGCCTAATTGTAGATGGAGCCCTCATGATCATTATTACTCAGATAACCTTTAAAATGTATTTTAGAGAGGTTTAAATAGGATCAAACAGTGAAGTTCATAGTTTAAAAAATACACTGTTTTAAAAAGAAAGCAAATCTCAGAACAGTATATATAGTATGATTCCAATTAAGTCAACACAAAGTGTGTGTGCAGTTTGTGTGAGTGTATATACAAGAATAGGTCTGTGTTTCCCAGATTTCAGAAAACAACACTGTGCTGTATCCACACAGAACTAATGTTTCCCAGATTTTAGACAACTGCATAACACCGTTTTTTTTTTTTTTGGCCGTGCGTCGCGGCTTGCGGGATTTGAGGGATCTGCGGGATCTTAATTCCCCCACCAGGGATCAAACTTGGTCCCCCTGTAGTGGAAGCACAGAGTCCTAACCACTGGACCTCCAGGGAATTTCCTGCATACAACCTTTGGCCGTATTCATCTAGAACTGCTTGATGAACAGCTTTGACATTTTTTTCAAAAGTCTTATAGGAAAAGTAAATGTACTCTACTACCAAAAGTGAAGTCCTTCACTTATAGTCAAATATTTATTTCATCTCTTTGCAACTGGCAGGTATTAGAAGGCATCATCTGGCCTGCCTTACCACAGGCTCCAAGGGCCTCTGTGCTCTCTCCCTCCTCTCCTGCTGCCCTCTCCTCACCTCTGCTCTCAAGCCCCGTGCCTTCATTGTGCCCAAACTGTACCCTGAAAGCCTCCACATTTCTCTTACCCTCCACTTCAAATTTTGGTGTGGTTGGTTTCTTCTCAACATTCAGACCTCAGCCCAGATGTCACCTCCTCAGCAGGGTCTTCACTGACCACCCGACCAAAAGTAGCTTACTCCAGCCCCCAACATATCGCTCTGTTTTATGTTCCCATAGCACTCACTAACTTATAGTGTATTGATTATATACTACTTGCTTATTGCTTGTCTCTTCCCTTTAGAGGGTAAGCTTTATGAAAGCAGGAACCTTGTCTGTATTGTCATCTTCCATCCCTACAACAAAGCCTAGCCATTCAGTGAGTGTTTGTGGAATGAAAAGTTATACTTCTGTAATATTATTCAGTGCTAAAAAGAAATGAGCGGGCTTCCCTGGTGGCGCAGTGGTTGAGAATCTGCCTGCTAATGCAGGGGACACGGGTTCGAGCCCTGGTCTGGGAGGATCCCACATGCCGCGGAGCGGCTGGGCCCGTGAGCCACAACTACTGAGCCTGCGCGTCTGGAGCATGTGCTCCGCAACAAGAGAGGCCGCGATAGTGAGAGGCCCGCGCACCGCGATGAAGAGTGGACTCCGCTTGCCGCAACTAGAGAAAGCCCTCGCACAGAAACGAAGACCCAACACAGCCAAAAGTAAATATAAAAATAAATAAAATATTTTAAAAAAAGGAAAAAAACAATTCCCAGGAAATAAAAAGAGAATCTGGATAATAAAGTCTAACCTTTAAAAAAAAAAAAAAAAAAAGAAATGAGCTATCAAGCCATGGAAAAATATGGAGGAGAATGAAATGTATATTGCTAAGTCAAAGAAGCCAATCTGAAAAGGCTACATACTGTATGATTCCTACTATATGACATTTTGGAAAAGGAAAAACTATGGAGACAGTAAAAAGATCTGTGGTTGTCAGGGGTTAAGGGGGGAGGGAGAGATGAGTAAGTGGAGCACAGTGAATTCTTAAGCAACTTTATATGATATTATAATGGTGGATACACGCCATAATACATTTGTTCAAATCCACAGAATGTGCAACACCAAGAGTGAACCCTAATATAAACTACTGACTCTGGGCGATAAGATGTGTCAATGTAGGTTACTGATTGTAACAAATGCACCACTCTGGTGGGGGATGTTAATAATGCGGAAAGCCGTGCATATGTGGGGGCAGGGGGTGTATGGGAAATCTGTTTACCTTCTGCTCAGTTTTGTTATGAACCTAAAACTGCTCTAAAAATAAAGTCTATTTAAAAAAAAAGGTATATTGCCCAAGTTGTTGATGGTTTAACTAAGTGTGTAAGTGGAACACTGAGAAAGATTATTTGACATTAGGATTGTCCTGGGAAAGTCAGAGCTCAGGAAAGCCTAAACCAAAACTTTAGGCAACGTTTTCCAAATTGGAGTTCCATATTCTGTTCTCAAATAAGTTAAACAGGTTTCTTTATTGAGGGACTCAGTACCCACACAGCTCCCATGTGTGCTGTGAATCTCTAGGGTGAATAGCATATGCAGCTATTTCCTAACATTTGATCCAGAACCCATTCTTCACGCCATGTTATCATTCATGAGCTTAAGTCCGGCTGAATGCCAGTGCCACTGTGCAGAGCCACTTTAAATAGTCAAAATATTTCTCCTCAGAACTAACCCAAAATAATTTAGTCATTTATCTAAATTATTAGATACATAATTTGGTGGATTCCATTCCATGAGAACAATGTTTTCTGTTTTATTCACCATCATGTTCTCAGTGTCCAGAGCAGTGCCTGGCACACATTTGGTGTTCAATAAATATTTGTTGAAAGAATGAATGAATAAGCAAATGAATAAACATTTTTTATTATATAAGTTTCAGGTGTACAGCATTATGATTCAACATCTGTACACACTACAAAGTGATCACTATCACAAGTCTAGTTGCCATCCATCACCATACAGTTGACCCCCTTCACTCCTTTCACCCAGCCCCCCAATCCCCTTCCCCTCTGGTAACCACGTATCTGTTTTCTGTGTCTATGAGTTTATTTTCCTTGTTCATTTGTTTTTTTTATATTCCACATATGAGTGAAATCATATGGTATTTGTCTTTCTCTGTCTAGCTTATTTCACTTAGCATATATCTTCAAGTTCCATCTATGCTGTTACAAATTGCAGGATTTCATTCTTTTTTATGGCTGAGAGTATTCCATTGTGTGTGTGTGTGTATATATACAAACACACACATATATATGTGCATATATATCACATCTTCTTTATCCATTCATCCATTGATGGACACTTGGACACTTAGATTGTTTCTATATTTTGGCTATTATAAATCATGCTGCTCTGGCACTATTTACAATAGCCAAGACACAGAAATAACCTAAATGTCCATTGACAAATGAATGGATAAAGAAGATATGGTATATATATATACGATGGAATATTACTCAGCCATAGAAAAGAATGAAATAATGCCATTTGCAGCAACATGGATGGACCTACAGATTATCATACTAAGTGAAGTAAGTCAGAAAGAGAAAGACAAACACTGTATGATATCACTTATATGTGGAATCTAAAATGCAACACAAATGAACATATCTACGAAACAGACACAGACTCAGAGATATAGCGAACAGACTTGTGGTTGCCAAGGGGGAGGGGGGGTGGGGGAGGGAAGGATTGGGAGTTTGGGATTAGCAGATGCAAACTATTATGTATAGGATGGATAAACAACAAGGTCCTACCGTATAGCACAGGGAACTATATTCAATATCCTGTGATAAACCATAATGGAAAAGAATATGAAAAAGAACATATATCTATGTGTGTGTGTGTATGTGTGTGTATATACATATACATATAAAATAACTGAATCACTTTGCTATACACCAGAAACACAACATTGTAAATCAACTGCACTTCAATAAAATTTTTTTAAAAAGCTGCAGTAGGGGCTTCCCTGGTGGCGCAGTGGTTAAGAATCCACCTGCCAGTGCAGGGGACACGGGTTCAATACCTGGTCCGGGAAGATCCCACATACCGCAGAGCAACTAAGCCCATGCGCCACAACTACTGAGCCTGCGCTCTAGAGCCCACGAGCCACAACTACTGAGCCTGCGTTCCACAACTACTGAAGCCTGCGCGCCTAGAGCCCATGCTCCACAACAAGAGAAGCCACCACAATGAGAAGCCCACACACCGCAACGAAGAGGAGCCCCCCTCGCCGCAACCAGAGAAAGCCCGCGCACGGGAACGAAGACCCAACGCAGTCAAAAATAAATAAAATAAAAAATAAATTAAAAAAAAAAAAAGCTGCAGTAATGAAAAAAATAATGCTGCTGTGAACATAGGTGTGCATATATCTTTTCGAATTAGTATTTGTGTTCTTTGGATACATACCCAGAAGTAGAATAGCTGGTTCATATGGTGGTTCTATTTTTAATTTTTTGAGGACTCTCCATACTGTTTTCCACGGTGGCTGCACCAATTTACAGTCCCACCAATGGTGTACAGGGGTTTCCTTTTTTCCACATTCTCGCCAGCACGTTATTTCCTGTCTTTCCCGTAACGGCCATTCTCACAAGTGTGAGGCGATACCTCATTGTGGTTTTGAGTTGTATTTTCTTAATAATTAGTGATGAATATCTTTTCACGTGTCTGTTGGCCAGCCGTATGTCTTCTTTGGAAAAATATCTATTCAGATCCTCTGACCATTTTTAAAATGGATTGTCTGGCTTCTTATTGTTGAGTTGTATGAGTTCTTTATGCATTTTGGATATTAACCCCTTATGGGACATACAATTTGCCAGGTATGGCCTTCATTATGTTGAGGTATCTTCCCTCTATACCCACTTTGTTGACAATTTTTCTTATAAATGGATGTTGAATTTTGTCAAATGCTTTTTCTGCATCTATTGAGAGGATCACATGATTTTTAGCCTTCCTTTTATCAATGGATTTATCATGTTGATTGATTTGTGGATGTTGTAACATCCTTGTATCCCTCAAATAAATCCCACTTGATTGTGGTGTATGATCCTTTTAATGTGTTGTTGGATTGGTTTTGCTAATATTTTGTTGAGGATTTTTGCATCTATGTTCATCAAAGATATTGGCCTATAATTTCCTTTTTCTGTGGTGTCCTTGTCTAGTTTTGGTACCAAGGTAATGCTGGCTTTGTAAAGTATTGAACAAGCAATTTTTATTCGGTCCACAGTTCCTCGGTGAAGAGGGCAGAAATTTTGGTACCAGGTAATTATACCAAATTCTGATTCACATGGTTCATACTTCTGGGATATTTGTGTAATATTTATTATTGCTGCTGGCTTTCCCAATGTACTTTTTCTGGATGGACAAGTTGAAGGCATTAAGAAAATGAAGCGGGAGTGAGGAGTTCTGAGCCCACTCTATTGGTGATAATAACAAGTAACATTTGCATTGCAATTTTCTTCCAAAAGTTATTACATTTGTTTCTCAAAACAAAATGCAGGTGTTATTACCTCCATTTTCAGGTAGATATGCAGGCTTAGAGAGACTCTTCTGATATCACTCAGGTGGTATTAGATCAGCCTTGATCTAGCCTTGATAAGACACTGGTCTTATCATGTCAATGTCTATGCTTATTTCATGGCACTTGGCTGCCTCCCTAGCTGGTTGTGTATATGCCGGGAAGCCACTTCCCCTTTTTGGGCCTTGGTTCGGTTCGTACATCTGGAAAATGCCCAGGTGATCTCTTAGGTTCCTTCCAACTTTAAGTTCTGTAACAATGAGCCTTTTTTTCTCCATCATCTCTTTGAAAAATTGCTATAGCTTTACAAAATACTAAAATAAGATTTTATTTCTCTTTGAAAATCTGATTTGGGTACTAAAAATCAAATAAATTATGAAAAATATCCCTTTCTTTTAAAGTAATGCCTAGAAATAGAATACCTTGAAAAAGAATGAATTGGTTGTGTTAAACATAGTACCCTCCGAGGAGTCTTCATTATTTTTAAAAAATGCCGTGAGAGGATTTTACTCTAGCTTATTTCAAGACAAAAGATATGGAAGAAAATATAGCAACTTTTCTAGAAATGAAGTCATTTAGAACAGAAAAAAAAAAAAAAAATCTGAACTAGCTAAATAAATCTAAAGTAGCTAAATAAATCAATCTTTCCAAAAGGAAAAGGCCAAGCCTGGTCTTCAGGTTATTATTTACTTGGTAAATTCATTTTGTATGCAAAACATTTGTATTACCTGCATATCCTTGTCTGTTTAAACAAGACGATTAAACTGCTGTTGGGCCACATAGCCAAAAGAGCAAGTGAGTTATATGTTTCTTCTCCTTAGGGCATTTTGTTTTGTCTCAAACTTTTATTTGAGGCCATATAGAAATAACCTACTTTTGGTTGTCACATGAAGAAACTTTACACAGAAAAATCTGTATTTGCACATCCGTTTTAGGGTTTTATTTTGCTAAAAAGAATTCACACAGGCCAAAAAAAAAACCAAAAACATGCAAAATATTTTTGCACACACTTCTAACACACTATATTCCACCTCTGCAATGTTAAAAATTTTAAAAAATATCCCAAAGCAAGAGTACTTGGGTTGAAAAGTTAGCATTATAAAAGCTAGATTCCTAACACAAACACTGCAGACATAAGTCACTCAGTTGCAAAAAGTTAATGTTTATAAATGTTAAATAAATGTCAACAATGAGGAGACAAGAACTGTAGATCCAAAGTGTACTCCCCACCATGAACTATTAAAAATTGTGTTTGGTGTTGTAGGACATCCACAATGTTAACTTGAAATAGACACAACCTTAACCCAACGCTACGCCAAACTTACAAACATCGAGGGAACCATATTCAGAACTACCTCCTTTTCCTGCTACCTTTAAAATGTTTGTTGCTGTTGTTGTTGATTTTGTGTTTTGGTAAATAAAAGAGTCCCTCAGAATCTACACTAGCTCTGAAATGCAGAAAAACCGACTCAATAAATGACTATGATGAAGTTCTCCTTTGAGATTTTACTTTTCTTTTTAATGATCATACACGTTTTAATGGGCACACTTGTGTGTGTGTATGTGTAAAATCTTTTAAACGATATTTTTGGAAACAACTCTAGGGAAATTTTTTCCCTTTCCTTGAGACCAGTCCCTGATAATTTAAAAGTTGTGGGGGTTTTTTGTTTGTTTTTTTTTGTTTTTTAAGAGAAAACCTGCCTAGAGCCTTTCTGTACAGTCAGCAACCTCCTTGTTCCTGTGTATTTGAACTTTCCAAAAATAACAGAATGCTTGTTTGCAACTCTTGAAAAATCTCCAGGCACTCCCTGCAGATTTTACTCTGCCTGGTGCTTTATGACTTTTTCCCTGCACCAGAAGTAAAGAAGGGTCCTGTGGTAGGAGCATGTTTATGTCCCTCCTGGTGCTCCCTGGGGGATGTTGGTGACTTCACTCTTGGAAAAAAAACCTCGGGTCTTTTGTTAGAGACACATCTAGCTGCTTCCTTCTGCCTCAGGTAAAAAGGCAGTCCCCTGGAAGCCTCAGTTCTCAGAAGAAAAGTATCCTAATGCATTCTCATAAAACATTTCAAACATGCAAAGAGAAAATCCAAAACAGGAGTGAGGAAAGAGTAGCAGTGATTTGGAAGAGAGCCTAAATATTGTGCTCAAGTGAGAAACATCCACTCAAACCACCTGCTTCATGGCCATGTTCAATGAGCATAATAACAGCGTTTCCTAAAAGGGAAAGAGACTACACCACTTCCAACCTCAAAAACTAAGCTTCTCTCTTTATCACCAAACAGCTTTAAAATGCTTACTTAACTCAAACTATCACTAATACTTTAAGGAAGTTTGAAGACCCAAGTCTATTTCAATAAATGCTTAAATAATTGCTAGATCAACTCAGCTCATACTTTTTCAAAATATTGGCCAAAATGGCAAACGTGTATATATCATATACCATCTTTCCCTTCCAGCAGTCAACACAATTGTATATAATCAGTGTACTGCATTTAAAGGAAGATACAAGAAGGATGGAGCAGCTCTGAAGTGGGAGGTCCTGCCAGCTCGTGCGTTCTTACTGAGGTTGGCAGAAAGGAAGGTTCCTCTTCCCCACCCAGAGTTTGGGCATGTTCTCAGCCTCTTCTGCCATCCTGTTTCAGACACTGTCTCTCTCTTCTTTTCCACAGGTCACTAAGCCTGTTGGGGGAAGGGGTGCTGAGGAAGACTTCAGCCATGAGCAGTCATAGTATTGGGAATGAAACACATGCACAAGACTAGACGTTCATGCTAATGAACCTCGTAAAGCCAAACAGAGGCCAAACACAGCCCAGAGTCGTTTTAAAATCTCCTCTCACAAACAGCAAAGCAAACCTGTAAAAACCCAATTCCACCTTCCCACCACAACTCAAAAAGAAGCTAAGCTTTCTGGGGACATTGGATATTTCAGACTGAAAGAGGGTGGCTGAAGAGCCCTTCTTTCTTCAGCTGTCTGTGGTGTGAGCCTGACCCTTTCCTGAAGCCCTGTCGATTGCCCAGAGGCTCCCAGAAGACATCCCTCCGATGTCTGGGCTTCCTTGAGAATGTTCAAGCCTGTGCAAGGTCTGAAGTCTGATGCGCAGAGGTAGCTCCATGACACGAGTAATGGAATAACACTTCCTTTTTTGGTGAGGAAAGCCCAATCGGTCTTAGCTAACAAGCGCTCAGCTATGGCTCTAAAAATACCCTGCAGCGAGGACTGTTTGGCACTTCATTTTGTTTGCTGGAGGGGCTCTAAAGAACTCCGCAGAATGCTTCAGATTCTCCATAACTGCCCTGAGCTCTGTCCCTGCTCTGGTGACCTCAGGGAAGTGTATCGCGTGGGGAAAGTTACTTTTTCTTTTTCACTTTTGAGTTCTTGGAATTCTGTCCTCAATGTTTGAAGTACAATTCCAGTCTTGGATTAATTACTAGCTTGGTTCAGGAATCTTCATTTGGCTTCTAGTCTGAACTATGCAAATACACAATCTGTGTGCAGAAGAAAGGCCTAAAATTATACTTCAAAAGGGCTCAGTCACTTCCTGTCTTCTCTCTTTTCCCCCCAAAAAGAAACATCAGCCTCCTTGAATCCTTCGTTGCCAGCAGATGCCCTGGGCTCCCTACACGTTGATGGCGTGTGCATGCTTCTTGCACAAGGGTTTGTCCTTCTTGGAGTAGAATGGCTGCCCCTCCAGATTCACGTGGCAGACCTGGGACAGAGAACAGATAGACATGAGACAGCCCATGAGGCAGGGGGACACAAACAGAAGATTTCAGCCACCCCTTTAAGACAAAGTGCTGTCACAGGCAGACGGGAGAAAAGGCAACAGCCTGCTTCTCCCTACCACAAGTGCTTGACAGCTAAAGCAGTGTAGATGCGTCGACCTATCTAAAAGTCAAGACTTCCAAAGAGGAACATGGAACAAACTCAAGTTAACTTAAATTAAATTAATGGAATACGGAACATATACACAATAAGGTGATCAACTGATGCTATCCAAAATTTATAAGGAACCAATACAAATTCATAAGTCAATATCCACAGAAGTGATTAATACCTAAGGAAATATAAAATGTCAGAAAAATGATCCTCACTAATAATTAAAGGAAAAATTAATTAAAACCTCCATGAGATATCACTAGACACCTGTTAATCTAGCAAAATAAATAAAACAAAAAGCCTCAGTAGCTTGTCACCTTTAACCTTATATGACTGGAGCCAGAAAATGAAAAAAAAAAAGTAATCAGTCAAAAGTCAGCAATGCCAAAAGGGGATCAGGCCTACTTGTCACTGCTAGGGACACATGAATCAGCCCAGCCTTCTGCAGGGGATGTGGCAACACTGAAGAGAAGCCATGAAAATGTGTCTGCCCTGTACCCCAGTAACACCACTCTGGAGAATTTCATCTTGCAGCAACTATTGCACAGAACAGGAAAGCAACATATGCTCAACTACAAACTGAAAAACTACTAATATTTCTCTCAATGGGGAGATGATTAAGTTAATTTTTATGGTGTATTTTTCCAATGACAGGCCACCACGAAAAAATAAATCAAATATGGCAGGGACTTCCCTGGTGGTCCAGTGGTTAAGACTCCATGCCTCCACTGCAGGGGGCACAGGTTCGATCCCTGGTCAGGGAACTAAGATCCCTCATGCCGAGAGGCCAAAATAAATAAATAAATAAATAAATAAATATATCAAAAAAAAAATATGGCAAAGTGTATGCAGGAAAATACTGAGTGAAAAAAAAAGAGGCAAAATTATATATCCCCATGATGACAACATATGAGTGCAGTCTGAAGATGCTGATTAAACAAAAAGAAGGGAGATCAGTAATATTTGTTGAGACTACTGCGGGTCAAGTACGATGCCAGACACTCTGTATACATGGTCTCATTTTTTTTTAAAATCTTATTTTATTTTATTTTTGACTGTGTTGGGTCTTTGTTGCCGCATGCGGGCTTTCTCCAGTTGCAGTGAGCAGGGGCTACTCTTCGTTGTGGTGCACGGGCTTCTCATTGCAGTGGCTTCTTTTTGTTGCAGAGCATGGGCTCTAGGTGCACAAGCTTCTGTAGTTGTAGCATGCGGGCTCAGCAGTTGTGGCAAGCGGGTTCTATAGCACAGGTTCAGTAGTTGTGGCACACAGGTCCAGTCACGCCACAGCATGTGGGATCTTCCCAGACCAGGGATCGAACCCGTGTCCCTTGCATTGGCAGGTGGATTATTAACCACTGCACCGCCAGGGAGGTCCCTACATGGTCTCATTTAATTCCCACAAAAACTTTATGGGATAGGTATGACTGTTCCCCATTTCACAATTGAAAGCTGAGGCTCAAAGAGCCCAAGTGTCTTGCTCAAGTCACAGACCTAGTAAGTTGTAGAACCTGGGCATCCATATTCAGGTCTGTGAGACTCCAGTTCTAAGCTCATTCTCCCCACACCTCATAGCAGAGAGGGGCTATGTTTACTTGAAATTGTTCTGGGTTTACAGGCTTGTATAGAGGTAGTTCACTAAGCTTGCTGGACTACCAGTATGAGGTCTGGTCCTGGGTGGGCAATCTGCCAATTGCCAGTCAGCTGGGAAGTCACATAGGCTGGGACAGGCCCTAGCCTCAGAGAGGGCACTGAAGATCCCTAATGGGGAGCAGAATTGGGGACCACATCCAGGACATTGACATGAGAAGAAGTGCAGGTGGAATTCCCAGGTACAGGTAGGCATGAGGATACAGAAATCACCCTTCCAAGATGAGCTTGGGTCACTGAGCATGTGTCCGCTCCAAGAAAGCTGGAAAGAAAAGTGGCATCATGGTTGTCCCAAGTGTGAGGTACTGATGGCCCAGTTGAGGATGTTATACCTGAGATCACACAGGGCTGCCAATGGGCTCTGGAAGCCAATGACCTGAGAAAGTGTCTCAAAACATCCCAGGTAGATGCAGTGATGTTGAGTGTAACCAGGCTCCTGTGGTGGCCTCAAGCTGTGGTGACAACTTGGAGACAAGTCTAAGATGGTGGCACCCAAGATCCAACTGGTGAGGATGGGTTTTGGGGGAGATAGAAAGGCAGCTCTGGAATGAGTTGGCAAGGAGCTGCTGGTCAACATCCGGGGCTCTGGCCAGGAGACCCTGCCTGGTCTGAGACAGTGCTGGTTGCTTGTGAAAACTCTGGACGAGTCAGGCTGGAGAGGGTGTTGGGAGACTGAAGACCAAGGAGTGAGGAAAGGCCAGAGCCTCAGAGGTGGCTCACTGATAAGATGAGACTGAGGGCAAGAACTGTCATAGAGAGGTCGTACTCAGTGCCTTGGGCCAGGAGCCTGCAGGTGGGATGCAAGGGGGCTCCATGGTGGAGGAGGCCTCCAACCTACCCAGCACAGCGGCACAGCAGGGATGGTCCAACCCCCAGGCTCTGTGGTCAAGTGGCAGCAGGGCCTGGCTGGGAAGGAGCGGTGGCCATAGAGTGCTGACGACAGAGTGGAAGGCGATGAAACAGGCCAGCTGCAGAGGCCCCTCGACTGCCCACAAAAGTTACACCACAGCACATCCCTTCCTGGTACCCACACCAACTAGATACCAACTAGACTTAAGGGAGAAGAAGGGCCAGTAAGACATCTTTCCGCAACTAAGGTAGGACTCACATCCTTTCCATTAGAACTCAAGTGCCAAAGCCAGACAGGAGGTAAACCCTCACCCTGACCCACACTGTCCTTCTCAGCCTTCATTTTATATGCTTGGGGCTTTAGAGATGTTGTCTTGTTCTGTTCATTAATTGTTCATATATGTCAGCTTTGTTTTCCTTTCAAGATTCTAAATTCCGTGAAGGTAGAGACTTGTTCTGGGACACTTTTGTATTCCCAAAACTCAACTGAATTAGTCTGAAGTATGTGCTCCCCTGAGATCTAACTGATGGGAAAACAGCATGTCAGCTGGAAGAGCTAGTCCTGATCTTCCTTTCTTACTAGTTTTTTTTTTTTTTTAAGTTACAGGAAAATACATGCTCATTAAAAGTGATTTGGAAATACAAAGTGATGGAAAAAGGACCAAAGGAAAAAAAAACCCTGAAAGTTTTCCAATCAAAATGTTGCTTTCCAAAAATTAAACCATGTTCCACTTTGATATAGCTTCATGGGGCAGTGACTGCTACGCAGGGCTAGTTTGGGGGAAGGCGTAACAATTCTCTGTGCTGATTCTCCTGAGGACAGGATCTGACTGGTTTCTTTGGGCAGACCCTCTGGGCAGTGCTGTGGGTCTTTCACACCTGACTGGAACTTATCTGTAATCTCAGCCTGAACAACCCCAGGCTTTACCGCTTCTTCTTGTCTCTCTCTAGGACTTGTGCCATCATGACTCAGCCAAACATGGCAAGCTTGAGGGAGCAGACCCATGCTCACCTTTGTGTGATTCCCTCTCCATGTGACACAGAACTCTCATCAGCCTGCCTTTGGAGAACAGGCCTTCTACGCCTCTGTCTTCCCTGGACCTCCTCCAAGTCTCTTAGATCTTTCTAGAAGTTGGGTAACCAGATTTGCAGGCAGCATCTTAGGATCAGACAAGCCATGGCTTGAAGGTAAGGGTCAGAAAGCCCTGTACGGTGCCTCGCTGAGCTGTGGCTCTTCAGGGGACAGCCCCAAAGCCAGTATATTTATATTGTTGTCCCTTTTTGGAGGGGAGGTCCTGATATAGTTAAAGGACCCTAAAAGGCAATTAGAGAATCTGTTCAAAGGGCTGGAAAGTGTTATGGATTGAACTGTGCCGCCCTAAATTCACATGTTAAAGTCCCAACTCCGAGTACCTCCAGCCTATCCAGTACAGGGACATAGCAGTGACCTTATTTGGAAATAGGGTCTTTGCAGACTTAAGACTGAGGTTAAGGGCTTCCCTGGTGGTACAGCGGTTGAGAATCTGCCTGCCAATGCAGGGGCCACGGGTTCGAGCCCTGGTCTGGGAAGATCCCACATGCCGCGGAGCAACTAGGCCCGTGAGCCACAACTGCTGAGCCTGCGCGTCTGGAGCCTGTGCTCCCAACAAGAGAGGCCACGAAGGTGAGAGGCCCGCGCACCGCGATGAAGAGTGGCCCCCGCTTGCCGCAACTAGAGAGAGCCCTCGCACAGAAACGAAGACCCAACACAGCCAAAAAATAAATAAATAAAATAAATAAATATTTAAAAAAAAAAAAAAAAAAAAAAAGACTGAGGTTAAGATGATGTCATATGGAGTACGGTGGGCCCTTGATCCAATATGACTAGTGTCCTTATAAGAAGGGAAGAGACACAGAGACAGATACCTGCACAGAGGAGACTGTCATGTGAAGACACAGACACACAGAGGGAAGGCAGCCTTGTGACAATGGAGGCAGAGATTGCAGTTATGCAGCTACAATTCAAGAAACACCAAGCATGGCTGGCAACCACCAGCAGCTAGAAGAGAGAGCAGTTCCCTGCTGACACCTTGAATTTGGACTTCTAGCCCCCAGAACTGTGAGAGAGTAAGCTTCTGTTGTTTAAGCTATTCATTTGTGGTACTTTGTTACGGCAGCCCTAGCAAACTAATATACGGAGTGAATACAATGCACCCCACAGATGGGAGGGGATATAGAAATGAAGTATAAAAGCTGAAGTGAATTGCAGTAAACTTTATGACTAGGGTTGTCCTATGTCATAAGTCTATAATAATTGTTCAAGTTTAAACTATGTAGACCTTTCACACATTCCCAAAATTTACCTTGAGCAGCTTTGGTAAAAAAAAAAAAATAGCAGTAGTAGTACATTGATTTTCCCAAATAAAGTTTAGTCAATTATAGACTCACATTACGGGGCTTTATCAGAGACGACTATTTTCTAACTCTAATGCAGACTCTAAATGTCGGCAGGCTCATTGCCCTGTCCCTTCCCCAACCCAAAGCCCTTGGAAGGAGAACGTCAATCTCACGGTAAAAATGACCTGGCGGTTCAGCAGAAATAAACTGCATATGGTTAATATTTAATCTAGGGCTTATCTCCTGGCAACTATATATCGAGAACAGGACCATTTAGGAAAATGAAATGATACTCAGTCCTGCTTTCTAAAGGTTCAGTCAAAAGAAAACTTATCTCAGCTTTTCATAGGATTAGTCAATAAGCTCCAATCTAGTGTTCGTGGTGAAAATTTGGGGGAAAACCCTGAATCACATCATCATATCTTAAACGACCTATAACCATGGGAAGCCACCTGCCCCTATTAAATCCCAACATCATTCACTCCTCCCACCTATTGAGAGCATTGCTGCTGAGGAAAGCTGCTAGTTTGCCAGATCCTAAGACACTCTTCTGTCCTTAATGAAGTGGAGAGTAACAAAGCCATATTGGTTAATAAATCATTATTAGTAATAAAACTTTGCTCAGCTGTGACATATCAAGGCATCATGGTATTTGCCGGCTTTTAAAAATGACAGAATATTAGAATGCCAGAGTTGAAAGGGATGTAAAGGGTTGGTCATCTGGCCCCACTTTGTCCCTCCTGCCTCCTTTCAGAAAGTCAGAACCCCAAGCAAATAACATACTGCGCAAATGAAGCAGGTGTCGTGCCAGGTATGCCCCAGGGCTTCGATAAACTTGTCACCGGCCTCCACGGGGAAATCACAACCGTGACACTTGGTGCTGAACAGATTGATGTAGTCTGAAATGAAAGGCAAAGTAAGGACCAGGCATCCAGGCAGGCTGGGAGGAGTGTCCCAGCCACATCGACCCAATGCCAGAACAACAACCCCCCAAATCACTGGGCTGGGGGCAGTGGATGAAACCTAATTGGTTACTTGTCATCTTGCAGACAGAATACTCAGTTACATGATTGGTTTTTTCCTTTTCCAATAATTTGCACTGGTGTGGTGCAGATTCAGGCTTAGTCACCACCCTGTGCTGGTTTGATCTGCAAACACTTTCTGGAACTGTCATTAACTTTCTGCAGGGTGATTTTCTCCTCTTCTCTGTCACCTCTTATGGTCCAAACAGACCAATCCCAAAAAAGAAAAAAAAAACCCTATTTCCCAGCAGCTCTGCTTATTTTGGAAGAGTGAGAGCCTTTAACATTTTTTAGAGTTATAGCATGTTCTTGGCTTGGTCATTCTTCTGTCATTGGGCATCTGTGTTGATAATAAATTATCACTACTAGAAACAATACCTGAGCTACTTTGTTGGGACATGTTCCCCTCCCCCAGCCAAAGAGATAATAATACCAAATACTATTTACATAATGCTTTACAGTTTACCAAGCTTCCTCACAGAGATTGTATTATTTGCTAGTATCTCAATGTCAAGGTCTATGTATTAGTTTTCTTTGTACTCCCAGCACAGTGCCTGGCACACAAGTCAGTACCCAACACATATGTCAAATGAATGAGTGAATGGATGAATCACTGAATCAATAAATTAATGAATAAACTTAATCTTGGTGAAATTGTTTTTGTTTTGTTTTGCGGATGAGGCTGGAAGAGGTGAAGGGCCTACCCAGAGCCACACAGGTGAGACAGCAGGCCAGGCCTGTGCTTCTCAGCCCCAGTTGTCCGGGCCTGGTAGTGGGCAGCACTCCCATTGCACTCACTGTAGAACTCTCCCAGATTCTTCTAGAAGAATCTTGATGCCTTTTACAAAGCCTTCATTACCCTAGAAGTGTACTTGTCTCTCCACAGCTCTGCCACAGTTGGCTTTTTCTTACAGAGGTTTTCTGCTCAGATCTCCTTGTGGACAGTATGCCTAGTCACTGTCTCAGACCACCTGCTGAGAGTCAACGTGCAGTGGGGGCTATGAACTTAGGTTCTGAAGAAAGAAAGACCTGGGCTCAAATCCCATCTCTATCCAGGAATTGTTAAAATCTGGGACAAGTCACCTAACTTCTCAGTGCCTCAACTTTCTCATCTATATAATGGGAATAACTATACTACCTAACTCATGGGGCTGTTATTCAGTTATCTATTTGCCATGGAGCTTTTTAGATAAGTTATATCTCTTGCATATTTTTTCCAATGTATGGTTTCCCCTTTGGGGTTTAATTATAGTTTGTCGTGCAAATGCTCTTATATACATCACAGTCCATCAATCTTGTTTCTGACAAAATACTTCATTTCTTCAGTGGGCAAAAATCTATTGCCTCACCAGAGCTAGGAAAACATCATTCTGCTTCCTTTAGAGAATTATGGCAGGTTTATGGTTCACTCTGTGCTCTGTAGGAACTTACTAGTGTGGGGTGAGAAGCAGGGCTATAGGCTAACCCATCTCCACTCGAGAGCAAGCCCTGCACCCCACTTCTGAATTCTCTCTCATTCTGCCCAGTTGGTCTCCAGATGCCCTGGATTCTCTCCTCCATCTTCATGCCACTGTATGAACTGGGTCCTGGGCTTGGAAAACCCTTCCCACTTCGTCTACCTGAATCTCTGCAATCCTTTGGGCTGCCGTCCTTCTGGGAAGACCGCATCCCCATCCCACCCAAGAGAGATGAGACAGCATTCCTGAGGGCTTTTCCTGGGCTTCTCTCCCTCCCCATTCATTCATTCATCCATCTATCTATTCATTATCTCTTAACTGTCCATTTATGTGCCAGCATATCAGACATTGATGGGTCTGCTTGAGGTTTTTCAGGGCAGAGTCCTCTGCTCTATGCTTAGCACCCTTCACAGGAACTGGCACACATTTGATGGATAAATGATGAGTGAACAAACAAAGATATGTTTCAAAAAATCTTGTTAAATAGTGATTCCTTCTCCTGTTGTGCAGGCTATGTTTTTTCACAGATTAAGCTCTTTCAATGGCTCAAATTTATTTCTGGAATGTCTAGTCCTGCCTACTGATTAATTTTTTTGTTTTAAACTTGATTTTGTACTATCTGGAAAATTGCCACTTTGTTTCAGAATTTGGTATCACAGGTGTGACCCTAGTACATTTTAAAAAATGAATTAAATTAATTTATTTATTGGCCGCACCCCACGGCCTGTGGGATCTTAGTTCCCCAACCAGGGATTGAAGCCACGCCCCCTGCATTGGAAGCGCAGAGTCTTAACCACTGGACTGCCAGGGAAGTCCCCTAATACATTTTTTTAAAAAGCTGGTATTTTCCTCATTTATTCTACAAAAGGGGAATATAATTGGTATTAAATAAAGTTAGTGCATGGGCCTTTCCAGGAAAATAATCTAGTTTCTCATTTATGTATTCCTTCCTTTATTTCTCCTATTAGGTCTTTATAATTTTCTTTGGGACTGGAGGGAGAGGGGAAAAGGGGAGTTGTTTAATTGGTATAGAGCTTCATATTTGCAAGATGAAAAAATTCTGGAGATCTGTTTCAGATCAATCAACAGTGTGAATATACTTAACATTACTGTACTGTACACTTAAAAATGGTTAGGATGGATACATGTATATGTATGGCTGAGTCCCTTTGCTGTGCACCTGAAACTATCACAACATTGTTAATCGGCGATACTCCAATATAAAATAAAAAGTGAAAAGCCAAAAAAAAAAAAAAACGGTTAGGATGGTAAATTTTATATGTGTATTTTTTCCCCCACGATAATTAAAACAAAAATGACAAGGTCAGAACCAAACACAGTGTCCCATGGTACGGGGACAGGCTGACTCTGATATTTTATCTCTAGGGCAGGTTAACCAACAGGCTTGACTTTACCTCACTATTGGCTCATCTAGCTCTCCTTTCTTTACTTTGTTTATAAGAATATCACCCTTTATCACATTCAACAAGCATATTAAATTTCTAATGCTCTTTCTAAGGTAAAAATTAAATTGTGTTATTTCTTTACTTAAAACATCACAGTGACTCCCATTGCCTAAGGAAGTGGTTTCAAACTGTGCTCCTTGGAGAGCTGTGGGTCTCCCAGAGCCATTACAGAGCTGTGCACCCATTATCTCAGTTAATCCTCACAACAGCCTCTGAGAGTTAAGTGAAGAAGAAGAGACTCAGAAAGGGCAAGCATCTTGTCCATGGTCACACAGCCTGGAAGTGGCCCCTGCAGGCCTTCAGTCAGGGTCTCTCAGTGTGCCTAAGGCTGAGGCTAAACCTGCTTCCTTGCTGTCTTTTCTTAACAGTAGATCATCCCTTTCCTGGGTCTTCTTAATCAGAACATCATTTTTGAAAATCTTTTGGTGGGGGGGTTGCTAGGGAGAGGAGCACTGGTAATAGTGTTAATCTATCATTCTTTCACAAGCCTCACGCATAAATTGTGGCTTATCGCACATTATGAAAGTTATAATGCTTTTAGGTGACTAATAATAGCAATTTGTATTGGTACCACAGCACTTTTATTAATTACCAATCATCACCATTTCCTCCTAAGAAGGGAAAAGACAGGTGTTATCTTCTCCCTTTTACCGATATGGACTCTGAGGCCAGAATGACTGAGTGACTTACTTAAAGTCATTCAGTGAACCTCAGAGCTGGAAAGAGAATTCACCAGTACCTCAGAACCCAAGAAGTTTCTTTTATAATTTATTGTCAGGGGAAAAAAAGTTTTATGTTTTCCTTTTCCCCTTGAAGAACTGGAATGTTTTCTCCTTTCTGGTTTTAAAGTAAACTAACTTACTGTGTTTCTCGTTTTGCTCTCACATTTGCTACCCAGTCAGTGCAGCTCTGTTATTCTCCATAATCAGCATGTTTCCTTTTCCCTCTTCTACTTGGTGCTGATTTGCTAGTTCTATTGTCTTAACTTTCATGTTTTTGTTACCTTTGTTGGAACCTGCCTCAAATCCTTATCTGAAAGAGGCAGGCTGTGAATAAACGAGCGTGTGAATGTGTGAGTGACTGAATGGCTAGTTAGCCAGGATGCCCAACTCTAACAGATGGCTTTGTCTTCAGAATTTACCATAATTGACTCCAAGTTATAAGATAACACGTAGTGTATGGGGAGAACAGAGAAACTCCGAATTCAGACAGGGAGTTGGCTGGACTCTGAAGGAACATCAAAGTCTGGTAAACATCACAGGAGCTGGGAGGGGACCTGCATGTACTTGACGAGTTCCGAAGTTTCTTTGGTTTAATCCTCACCACAACTCTGGGAGGCAGATGTTGATCTCCCCCTTTTACAGATGGGGAGAGTGAGGCTCAGAGAAGTTTAGTAACTCAATCAGGGTTACAAAGCCAGCCTGAAACAGAGCCTGGAACAGAACCTAGGACAAAGGCCAGAGCCAAAGCTTTTTCAGACTAGACCTTGTGGTCTTCAAATCAAAATCATCTGAAAGGTTTCCCAAGCGGTCACAAGATGCCGACTTGTGGTCCACATATTTGGTGCCGGGAAAACAGCACAGATTGAATGTGTGTGAAAGGGAACGCCTACCCCTTTCTCCCAGACTGTGGGGCCTCCCCACAGCACAGAGGTCCTACCTTTCTCACAGTAGGGCTCCCCATCTTCCATGTGGAAGAGGCTGTTCCCGAAGGGCTTCTTGCAGGCTGCACAGACAAAGCAGGTGGTGTGCCACGTCTGTCTCAAGGCATGCATCACTTCCTGGGGAAAAGAGCCTCAGCTCAGGACAGAAAGGTCCAGGAGGGAGAAGAAGGCAGGCTTAACTTCCACACCAGCCCCGGTCACTGCCGGAGCATCCCATCAGGGAGCAGGGCAGGAGAGCCCAGGAAGTGGGCCTCGGACACACCGAGGAAGGCTAGGGGCGGCAGAGGAGAGGCTCCTACTCATGCAGCACTTGCTGGGTGCCAGGTTCTGTGTGCGCTTCCATAAGCTGTGATGCTTCACCCTCCCACCCAACCTGGGAGGGAAGTACTACGTGTTACCGCCATTTTACCAAAGGGGCATAGAGGGTCAAAGCCACATGCAGGTGCACGGTGAGGTCAGGCTATGAAGCAGTAACTTGCTTGCAGAAGCTCTGCCACCACTTCAAGCTGTGTGGCCAGGGATGTGGCCCACGGATCTCTCGCTTCAAGTTCATTTACTCCCTAGTTCACTGGTGGCAAACCAACTCCCTTCTAGGATAGAAATGGAGTTGTTCTTGCTCTGTTAGCACAGCAACTTCTTAGCTTCCAAATAGGACCCCACAACCTTGCGGAGGAGGAAAGATTGGTTGGAAAAGAGACAAGGGTCAGAGGAGAGGAATGCGGCCCACTTACCCCCATGATTTTGGTGTTGCACTTGGCACAGACTGGAGCAAAGAACTGCTCATAACACCGCTCACAGTAAACGTTGTTCTGCTCCTCCACAAAGCACACATCTGCCAGGGAGGTCTTGCAGTAGGCACAGTTGAACTCTTCTGGGTGCCAGGAGCGGCCCATGGCTACCAGAAAGGGGCCCCTGGGGAAGCAGAGAATAGTACCTCCTCTAAGGCAGCCCCCAAAGCTTAAGACCAGATATTTCAAAACGCTCAACAATATTCACACTTTGATCCTATAACGCTGACTTCTGTGACTGTTCTAATGAAATAACAGGAAATTCAGATAAAGCTCCATGCAAAAAGATGTTGTTTCATCACTTGCAACAAACAGAGATGGGGAAGCAACTCGAACATCCACTAGCAGGGGACTGGGTAGGTATATTATGGAGTATCCATTAGGTTGACTACTGATAATTGTAGTAAGAAGAGCAATGATGATGGTGCTAATGGCTAGCATTTATTAAGTGCTTACTCTGTGCCAGGTACCATTCAAGAAGAAATTTGCATTTATTAACGTGTTTAATTCTCACAACAATCCTATGAAGCAGGTACTATTATGATACCCATTTTCAGATAAGGAAACTGAGGTACAGGGATGTTAAGTAAGTTGTTCAAGGCTATAGGGCTAGTATGGTAGACCCAGGACACAAACCTGGCTCCAGATTAGTAGTCAGACAGTGGGCCTGAAGAAACGCTTTATGTTTTAATTTTTACTTTTCTGAATTTTCTAATTCTTCTCTAATGAGTATATTTTTTCTAATGATACTTTATTTTAAAATAAAAGTGTATTTTTCATATACACAAGCTCACCCCCCACACACATATGCACATACTATAAACATATTATATTCAAACAAGTACCACCCATGATCCTTGGCCTCTAAGCATGAAATGACTTGTTTTCCTTTAGTGTGGCAGATGCCCACCAAAGCCCTGAGCAGCACGGGCTTGTCTGTGGACAGACCCAGGAGCACCTCGAAAGGAAGGAAAGCTGGGTCAAAACTAGCACTGTCAGCCAGCTTGCAACAGGGCCAATAAATCTACCATCCAGACCTGCAATTCCCAGAACCCAGCCTTAGCCCACGGGGGTGGTGCTGGCACAGGCACCATGCTGGGAGCTTCACCCACTCACCTCGTGGAATCCTCCCAACTCCCCAGGGAAGTGGGTATCACACAGGTATGGAAGCTAAAGCTCAGAGAGGGTCAGACCAGATGGCAAGCCAGAGGGACCTGAGGCTGTCCTGCATGCAGTCTTCTCCCTACACCTGCCCTCCCGTCCCCCTCTCGTCCCAGCACCCCAGCACAGGGGCACAGCTGGCCCTTACCGGATGATGTTGTTGCAGTGGCCACAGAGCGGAGTCCGGCTGCTGGCTGGGAAGCGCTCGGCCCTCTGGACAGTACCCCTGGCAAGGGGGGACACCTGGGGAGCCGGTGGCGGGTTGTACGCAGGGGCCCCTCGGGGCAGGCCTTGCTTGCTGACAGTGGTGGTGCTCTTGCCAGGGGCAAACTTCTGAGAGAAGCTGTCGTCTGTCACCCATGGGGGACGGCTGGCAGACTCTGCAGGGCCCCCGCTGTAGGGTGCAGGATTATAGCTTGGGGCTGGCGAGGGGGTATAGGCTGGTGCTGGGGAGGGGGAGTAGGCGGGGGCAGGGGAAGGGGTGTAGGCGGGGGCAGGGGAGGGGGTGTAGGGGGTTGGACTGTAATTGGCCCCTGGGGATGGGCTGTAGGTAGATGCAGGCACTGCAAGCCAAAAATACCCAAAGAAAAATGTGTCAGGAATTCATTCTCCCAGCTTCCCCTGCCCCCAGCCAGAGAATTGGAAAAGACAACTTTAATATTAGAGCAGCACAATTCCAGTTTTTACAGGAGACGCGTCCCTGAACTTCTTGATGGCCTCGATTTGAAGTTGCAGCAGAGAGCCAAGGGAGATAAAGAGCCCTCAGAGCAGAGCCCTCGGGAGCCTGGACAGGGCTGGGAAGGGACAGGGCTATAAATATCTGCAGCTGTGCGGGGTGCGGCTCTGCCAGGCCTTGGCTGCCAGAGGCCTGCAGGAGACAGGGACGGGGGCAGGGGTGGCCGGCCAGGCTCATATCTGGATCCCCTGGGCCAGGAAGAGGGTGGGAGTGGGTCAGCTTGGCCTTAACTGGAAGATGCCTTTGTTTGCACTCTGACCAGTGATTTGACATCTGAAATGCCTCAATCACAAGCGTTTGCTGAACCTGGACCTAGTCCAGCCTTTGGGACAAAGCAGATGACGGGACAGTTAGGTTTTCAGGTTCAGGTTTCAGGTTTAGCTACAATCGTTTTCTTGAAAAACAGCTTGGCTTGATTTGTACTGGGGGGAACTTCCATTTTGGTTTGATTTGGGTGGTGGGTCTTGAAGGCAGCATTCGGAGGGAAGCTGGGCAGAGATGCTGGGGTGACAGAGCCTAGGTGTAGCTGCTCCCTCAGCCTGTGGCTGCCTCTGGGGGACACATGCTCCCCCTCATCACTTTGGTGGAAACTGAGAGTATGTCTGAGTAACTGCGTGGAGGTTACCAAGGAAGCCAGAGTGCAGGATGAGAATGCACTGCCCCGCTTCTAGAACCCCCTCCTCCAGCCCACTGAGAGCTGAAAACTCTTTTAGGGCGGCAACACAAAGGAGCATAGCAGCTGCTCACCCAAAGCCCTCTGAGGCCTGGGCCCTCAAAACCCAGGTTTCTAAGTTTTGCTGCCTCCCATTGCAAAGCCAGCCGGGGCAGACCCAGCTGTGTCCGGCACACATGGTCTCACCAGCTTCCCCTCCTAGGGAGGGAGGTTCCAGAAGCCCCACCTCAGCTTACAGTCTGTTCCTCTGGAAAGAGGTCTCCTTCCCCCTACCCCAGGAAGTGTGTTGGGGCAGCCTCCCTCCCCTTCCTGAGTCTGGCCTGGTGAATGGACTGTGCTGCTAGATGCTGAGGCAGTCCCCATCAGGCTCCAGCCTGGAAAGGAAGGACATTCTCAGGGCTAAAGTTCCTGGTTTCTCCCCACCTGGTTCCCCTAGATTACCTTAGGCGGCCTGTGGCCTGCTGCTCCAACCCCATACCTTCTACTCCCAGGTGATTGGCCCTTCAGAGGTGGGTGACATGGAAACCCCTGTGTTGGGAATGGATAGGGACCAGGCCTGTGTTATTGAAAGCAGAAGGGGTAAAAACCCTCTCCAGCCCTGCCCTAGAGCCATCCTGGGAGTGACGCTGGCTTCCAAAGGTAAAACTTTCTCCATAAGGAAATCTTCTTCCCACTTACTAAGAGGGTAGGCTAGGCACATAACAGGTCGTCTGGGTTAATCCCTTTTACCGTTGAGGTCACTGAGGCTCAGACAGAGCTAGTAAGTGGCAGAGTGAATTTCCAAAACCATTCTTTCTATCACCCCAAGCTGCCTCTGTAAAAACCATGAGTCCAAGTTCCAGAAGATTTGGGTGCACCATGTTATGGAGGAGTACCTATCAACCTGGAGGAGGCTGCATGGTCTGGCATGTAGCACAGTCATCAAGAGCCCTGGGTTCAGGTCCCAGCTCTACAACATCCTGGCTGTGTTCCTTAACATCCTTGGGCAAGTTCCTTAACGTCTCTAGGCCCAAATTTCCTCGTCTAAAAATGGCTATAATAATTCTCAGTATCTCACAGGGTTGTTATGAGGATGATGGGAGATAAGAACTCTAAAGGCTTAGCCTCGTACCTGGCACTGTGTATGTGTCATTAAATGTTAGTGAAGATGGTGAGGAGAGTGACTCCTGGGTCTCATGGTCCAGATGAACTGTCAGCTCATCTCACAGCTTGATGGTCACCTGAGGGATCCCACCCCAGGGAGACTGTGGGATGTAGGCGGTGGGAGATGTGACACCCCTGAAGTCAGTAACCTGGGACTGAGTCTAATCATCAGTGGTGGTAGGTATGACATCCCTGCCTGCCTCACAGGGTGGGGACCTACTGGAGTGACATGTTGCATGCACTAGTAAACCTGTGAAGCCCATACTTGAGGTGTTGTCTCCCTCCCTAACAAGCTTGCATAGCTCCCAAGTGCCTGGAACAGAGGGTCTCAAAATGCTAGAGCATCTTCAGCCCTCTCTGAATAATGGGGTTCTGTGCAAGATCTTATTTCCTTTTTTTTTTTTTTGTAAAGTGGGGGGGATCTCTGATTAAGAATGAAAGCCCTAATCCTGTGTTATCCAATACATAGCCCTATGTGGCCATTAAGCACTTGAAATGTGGCTAGTCCAAATTGAAACACGCTATAAATATAAAATACACACCAATTCTTAAAGACGTAGTACAAGAAAAGAAAGTAAAATATCTCACTAATAATCTTATATTGCTTGTTCATTGAAATGATATTTTGAATATACTGAGTTAAATAAAATATATTAAAATTAATTTCACCTGCTTCCTTTTACTTTTTAAAAACTGTGGCTACTAGAAAATGTATTGTTATTAGACAGTGCTGTCCTAATCAGAACAATGGTTACCAAGTACTGACTGCTTCCACATGCCAGGGCCTTTATGTGCACTATTTCATGTAATACTCGCTGCAATCCAATGACGCAGATAATATTTTCAAGTCCATTTTACAGAAGAGGAGTTGAGGCTTGGAGAATTTAAGAAACGCCGAGCTGAAACTCGCACTCAGGCAGCAGGTCTCAACTCCAGATTCCCTGCTTAACCACTCCCTAGGCAGCAAAACAAGCTTTAGCACACCCTTTCCAAATCGGGCCCTTGCCCACTTCCAGCTTCCCTCCAGCAATACTAACCCTATTCCCTTTGCCTGGCAGCCATTCTCTTCCCTCCTCGGAAGGCCTTCCAGACTCCATGATCCACCCCCCTTTTCTAAATCCCCACAACACGAAGTTCTCAGCAGGTCAGAGGCACCCGGCATCTGGGCCCAGGTGGGCTGCTTCCTTGCTCAAGACTACACCCTTCCAGAGCTAGGGCCCTTCCCTTCTTCGAGGCACAGGCCGGCAGCTTCCCTCAGCCATCAGGTCCCCGGTGAGGATGGGGGCGCGGGGAGCAGCTGCTTCCCAGTTCCCTTCCCTCTGCGCCCTTCAGCCTGGCTGGCCCCACCATCCCCGACGTGCCAGGAGAGAGACTTGATATCCCATCTGCGAGCCCTGGGCTGTTGCTATTTCTGCTTGACGGAATAAAGCCCGTCCAAATTAGAAGGTGATATTTCATCTCTAATTGGCAAGTTCAAAAGGCCCCTATCGCACTCGTTGGCTCGGGAATGTGTAATTAAACAAGGTGATTTCTGACTCACTCCAGGTCGGGCCCGGCTCCCCCGACTCCCGCGAGTCGGGGTGGGAGTGGGGGGCCCTCTGCCCACGGCCCTCTCCCGGGCCCCAGGTGCTCCGGGGAGCGGCTGCCCACCCTCGGCGCAGGCGATAAGATCTGGGCTGAGAAAGCCACCCTGGACCCGGAGGAGCCCTCGCGGGGAGCTGCAGCTCGGACGGCACGCGGGCTCCCCGCTCTCCCCGGGGCCGGGGTCGGCGGAGGAGAGGAGGGGAGGGGCCCGGGTCCACGATCCTCGTTTCTCCCAAGACCACCTGCCAGCCTCCCTGGGACCCCACCCTCAGGAGAGGGGGCAGAGGCAGGCCGGCACAGGCGCGTGCTGCCCAGCTGCCTCCTTCCCTCCGGTCAGGAATGAGTTAACGTCTGCAAGGCCTGGGAACTCAGCGGAGGCCAGCAGCTCCGGGGCTCCTGCAAGTCTCGCCCCGCCCCGGGCTCCAGTGCCGGAAGGAGGAGGAGACAGGCGCCAGGGGGGGCCCGGCGGTGCGCGCCCCCGGAGCCGTGCCGCCCCCTGGCGGGCCTGCAGAGGAGAGCCGGCGGCCCGGGCGGGGGCGCCGAAACCCGGGGCCCGCCCCGGAAGATGCCCAGAAGGACCTGCCTGGGAGCGGAGCCCGCACCCGGGCGGAAATACTCTCCCTGCGCCCCCTCCATCCGCCGCTGCTCCTCCAAACTCCTTATCACCCTCCCTCCTGTGCCCCCCATCTCCGCAGAGCAGCTGCTTCCTCTACCTCCATCCGAGATTTTTCACCACAGCAGCCCGCTGCAAATTGCTTCCTAATACTGTGGACTTTTAACCTCAGAACTTTGTGTTCTTGCCTCTTAAGAGACAGAGAAGGGCACCTCCTGTGTGCCAAGCACTGTGCTGGGTGCTTCATTTCATCCCCAGAGCACCAGGTGTACATAATATGCCTATTTTTAAAACGAGGAAATACAGGCCTGGGAGATGAAGTACTTTGTCTTAGATACCAAAGTGGAGCCTGGCACCGGAGTCTGATGCTAAAGCCACGACTACACACTCAGCACTAATGTCAGAGTATATTTTATAAAACAGAGGGCTGACTGTGGCTCCTCTGCCCTGCACATCAAGTCAACTCCCCCAAGCAAGGTGCTTCCTGCCTCAGTCCCTGTCTTATCTTCCCTTAAGTTCACTGAGCAGGGGCATGCAGGGGAAGGAGGGGTCTAAGCCAGCCGGAGAACCGCCCTGGAGCTCTGGGGAGAGGCCCAACTTTGCCTAGGAAAAGGGAAGACACAGGCTGAGCCCTCGTCCCCGCAGTGATGAGAATAGGGACCAGAGTGATGGAACAGACAGCCAGTGAGGCCAGCCACCGGGAGACCCTGTGTGGGCCACTCTCCTGCCTGTCACATGTGCTCTCCATGCCTCTAATTAGCCTGTCCCAGCTGAAGAAACCAAAGACCAGATAGGTGAGCAGTTTGCCCAGCATCACATTATGCAGTAGGTCTGTTCAAAGCCCGTGGCATTTTTGTTACAGCTGCCTATCCTCTGTCTTGAGCCAGATCCAGACTCCTGGAGGAACAAGCCCCTCCCCTCTAAACCCTCTCTTCCTTACCTGGAGCCTGGAAATCCCCAGGCAGGAATGTCCTCTTCCCGAGAGCTGGGAGGCTCCATCCCTGCCTGGCACTGGCCACCTGTCTCCCCAGCGCCAGAGGCAGCTTCCATAGGATTCTGGCCCACAGTTGGAGGAAGGAAGGCTGAAACCTCATTAGCAGCGCCTCTATAACCACCATCCTTCAGGGGGATGTGGCTTTGGAGCTGACCCCTGGAGCCCACGCCCAGCCTAGACAGCCTCCCTTCCCACTCTGCCTCTCACCTGGCTGGTAGACAGAAGGCCGGATGCTGGCAGTGGTGACAACCCGGGGCTTGGGTGCAGGGGCAGCTGGGGCCTCGCTGTATGTATGGGCGGCAGGTGCTGGAGAGGTGGCCACAGCGGGACTGTAGGCAGAGGCCTGGGGTCTGGAACCAAGGGGGGAAGAGTTAACATCCAGAAGGACAGCCCCACCCGGGCCCTGGGGCCTGGAGCCACAGCAGGCTGGCTCCCAGATCTTTAAGGAGCCTCTCAGGAGGAAACCTGACAAAGATGTCCCTGGGGAGCTGCCAGAGGCTGTGAAGGAAAGACCATGGAGGTCTCAGGGGGAGGAAGCTGCTCCTTGGGTGCTGGGTCTTGGTGAGTCTGGTCAGAGCAGCAGAGACACCTTGAGAAATACAGCCCATTGCTGGTGCCACCGCCTTAGGAGAGAGGGAGGAGAGGCACCAGCCAGATAGGAGGAGCAGTGAAAACACTTCAACCCCTGGGTAGAGACCGTGGAATGGTAGGGGGGGAGGCTGGGGCAGGGAAGGGGGCAGAGGAAGGAGAGAGGGGAGATGGAGATGTTCAGAGCTACCCTACTCTCTCCACCTCCCGACCTTTTGGGGGCACCTCATAGCCTCAGACCACCTGGCCTCCTCCCCCTCCCCCTTTCTATTGTTGCTGGAGGGAGCAGCAAAGTCTCAGGTTTCTGGGCAAGAGTGCTCCGGGGAGGTCTCATGGGAGGCCAGGAGACCCCCCCGGCGCCCCCCCCCAACATACATAGAGGCTTCTCTTCCATACAGGATTCCTGTTGCCCTCCTCCCAGTGGAATAGCTGCCAAGAAGCCTAAGCAGCCTTTTCCCACTTGTGACCCAGGGACCATGGGACCAAAGAGATGGAAAAACAAAAAAGTTCCAGTTCATTGCCCTCAGGAAATGCTGTGCTTGGCCTCTCCTCTTAGAGAACTAAAGGCTCCAAGAACTCCTATAGCTAAGCAGTCTGTTTAACTTTGTCTGATCCAGTGTTTCCCAATTCCATTAGTCAGTGAATCCCCCCTTTTTTCTTTCATTTAAAACTAATGAAACCTTATAGAACATGTCCCTGGTCTCTCCCTGCATCTTTCACATCCTAACGGGGATGACATGACCACCCCCAGGGCAAATGGGGCATTGATGGGAGTGCTGGAGAAGTGAGCCCCTTAAAATATACTGACCCCTGCCCACCCATGGCTTCCTGCCTGCCTTCCACCTGTTGCTCATGGGCCAAGGGCCTGCCCATTTCTGCTGGGCAGAGTCACAGGATAAGGGAATACCTTCTTCACTAGGGCTCTGGGAGTGGGTTGCCCTGAGCTAAGAACCCACCGCCAGGCTCCTAAATAGATTCAGAAGGGTCTGTAGTGATGTCCCAGACAACTGGAGGAAGAATGAGTCTCAGAGAGCCAGTGTCCCAGACCTGGGGGCTTGCCATGCCAAGCTGCTGTGTTTCTGGCTGAATGAGGATACTGCCTCCCCTCCCTGGGCTTGCCCTTCTCTGACATACCCCTGTTAAGACCAGTGGACTAGGAGCCTCCATGGAAGAGAAAGAGGCCGTGTCTAAGAGGTGCCCAGCTTCCACTGTGGTAGGAGAAGGCCAGACTCTCCCACCAGTGGAGGATGTTTTCCCAGCATCCCAGGAGCTACAGGTCCTCTGTCAGAGACTGGTGTTGGGGCCGCAAGCAGAGACTTAAGATACCCAGCAAGAATTCTGAGGCCACGTTGGGTGTCCATTTGTCTCCCATTGGCTCCCTCTAGCTCCATCCCAGCCCGTGTGCAAGGAGGGAAGGTAGCTGGGCCCAGAGCATGGTCCCCTGGCCCCCTCTGCTCCAGCCTGATGCTGGGAGCCCTCCAGGTCCTTCTCCAACCTCTGCCCAGGCCTCACATCTCTTTGCAAGGCAAAGCAGAGGAAGGGTTTGTCCTGTTGAGGGAGTCCCGAGGGCCCCCAGACATGGAGGGCTGGAGCGGGTGCTGGAGCCTGCCCTTGAGCAGGGCTGGGGCCCCAGGGATGAGGCTAGACCATCCACGGGGCCGCAGCATCTAAAGCACCCCCTTCAGACTTGGAGAGGCATCTTCTCACTAGACAGCAGGGATATATCTTATCCTCCTCAAGGTTTCTTCTTTGTGCAGGGAGCAAGGCCCTTACCTGAAGAGATTCTGGTGTGCAGAAGGGAAGCAGCTTGCTAAATGCCCCCGGGAAGCTGGGATATGAGGAGCCCTGGAAGCCTGGGCCAGGCTCACCCTTGACGCTTGAGTTGGGCTGGGGAAAGGCTGGGCTCAGCACCACCTGGGTCACTGTGGAGCCCGAGGGTAGGGGCGCAGCACACAGGCCACTTTGCCGACCCTTCATGGGCCTCAGGCTGCACCAGGGAACTATGCACCCTGACCTAGAGCCGTGTCTTTCCAGCAAAACCCTGGGAGGGGAGTGTGGCGACTGGGAAAGCTGGCTCTGACACCAAACACCAACTTAGCAGCTCCACACAGCCCAGAAAGAGCTGGGCCTGCCTGGCCTGTTACACTGCCTGGCGGCTCCAGAATGACCTGTCCAGCCCACCCCCTCTGCCTCCCCACACCCTTTTCAACACCCCCCTTCCCCATCTTGGCTGAGTATCCATGAGGGCAGGCAGGAATGCAGTAACCTGCAATACTTGAGAGCATATTATGTGCTAGGTGTTTTATGTACACTTTTTCTATCCTGACCTTGTAAAATAGGCATTGCATTAATGCCTTAGCAGATGAGGAAACTGAGGTTCAGAGGAGTTACGTCACTTTCTGAAGGTTAGAGACAGTAAGTGGTAGAGCAGAGATGTAAATCCCACTCCACCAGGTGCCTCTGGAGTTAGCATGCTTCTTCATCAAAAGAAGGCAAGGTAGTGGCTAAATATCTGCCCAAATCTGACCTGCCTTCAGTGGGCTAACGCAGCCTCCTCCACGGAGGCCTCCTTGATTTCCTTTCTTTCTCTGTAATCCCAGCTCCAGGAACACGGACTTTCCACACAGTCTCCCTTTGTTATTTAACTTTGTATGTGTGTCTGTGACTTTCACCTTTCTCCCTAGAGCATGTGCCCCTGGGGCAGGGTGACACGTCCCAGTGCGCTTCCCTGAAATGCACCTCCAGTTTCGCCTTCACTCTCAGCACCAAGCGGTGCAGAGCCTTGGCGTCCCCAGGGCCCTGGGGTCCTAACCACTTTGGATGGGCCTTTCTGAGGGCCCAACACAGCTGCCAACAGATGGACCCGGGGGAGGCCTTTCCTGCCTCCCTTCCCCACAGTCAGGGCTGGCACCTGTGGGCCAGTTACCTTGGACTGTCCTCAGGGCTGGAGGCAGGGGCTGCGGCAGAGGCGGTGGCAGCATGGGCAGCGGCTGTGGCCAGCGGTGGCGAGGCTGCGCTGGGAGAGGCAGCAGCAGGCGGCTGGGCAGAAGCGGGCAGCAGTGGTGTGGTGGCCTGGCTGGTGCACACTGGAGCATGCTCAATAGGGGTGCTGATGAGGCGGACCGAGAAAGACAACAGGTCAAGGGCGCCCCTCTGCTGGGGGGCGGTGGCTGCGGGAGAGGCAGGCTGGGCGGAAGGTACCAGCCTTACTGCCAACAGAGCAGGATCTTCCAGAAGTCCTGTCCCCAGGCTCAGGGAAAGAAAACCCCCACCCAGGACCCCAAGAGGGAAGGGCTCAGACCACAGGGAGGATCACAGTAACATCAAAAATATTTTCAAGCCTAGTGAGATTCCCCTGCCTCCCATCTTTGTGTACTTCCTAATTTGTCTTTCTCAACGTGTATTATAAAAACAGTGTGGTCAAAAAGTAGTCTAAATTATCAACCAAGGTTTCTCCCCCATCCTGTTTTCCTTTCTTTCACCCTTCCTCATTTAGTCAGAGGCATGCTTTGCCTTTGAGAAGGGATGATATAATGAAAAAAGCGGAGGTAAGATATTTTGTTGTCAAGGGCTTAAGCTCTGAAGTTGTGACAGCCTGGGCTTTAGGCTGTGAAGCACTCAGGGCACTGATGATACATTTGGAAGATGGGTGAAAGCTACCATGCCAGACAGATCAAGGTCGTCTGGACCAGAAAAGGGGCAACGAGGCGTGAGGGATTCAAGAAAAGAGGCAGCTGTGCCCGTTTTCTGGGCAAACCCTGGGGAAGTGGCAGGACCCCAGGGTCCCCTATGCCCAGGCCCATGGTGAAGGGGCAGGCAGGCCTGAGGCAGCCCAAAGACCTGTAGGCCATCCTGTGGCCTGGGGGTTGTAGACGGTTTCCCACACACCTGAGAGTGACACGGACGTGGCCCTGAGCGCCTGCACATCTGAAAGTCCCTGTACTTGGGAACATGAGAGGTGACTGCTCTGCCAGTGTGGACCAGTGTGACCAGACAGATGGAGATACCCCAGCAGATGCCAGCACAGGTAGACCATGATCAAGGACCAGGTGCCCAGACTCCCCACCCCACTCTCCTTGGCATTCTGCAAGCCCCTCTTCCCCAAAACCACCCCAGACAAGAGAAGCATCAGAGCCTGGGTCGATGAGATTAGATTTCAGCCACCTGTGAAATGAGGGAGGGAATAAAAATTAAATTATAGGAAAGCAAAGAAATGTACATGGGTTGTTGCAGCTTCTGGCTCAGTAGGTATGGGGTGGGGCTGAGAGTCTACATTTCTGACAAGCTCTCAGGTGATGGCGACAGGATACTGCAACTCCTATAGGTGGGAATGATTTTCCTTATGCTATGAAATTCAATTATTGACCTCCTACTATGTGCCAGGCCTATGTCTTTAATCCTCACAAAAACTCTCTGATGTGGGTATTATCAATTCTTTTTAATAGGTGAAGGAATGCAGACTGAGAGAATTGAATTGCTCGAGCTCCTAGAACTTATCGGTAGTGACAGCAGGCTCTGACTGAGGCATGTGGATTTGAAGCCTTACCTAGTACCTCAAGTGGTCCCTCATACAGGAACAAAGAACCTTCTTCCTGCAATCAGTCAAGTAGAATCTTTCCCCAACAAAAGGCTCTATTCTTATTTGAAATAATTAGAATAATCCTCTTCCCTCTCTGAGTGCTTACCATATGCCAGGCCTTGCACTAAACAGCTGTATAAGTGGCACCCCATTACTCCATTTGATCCTTTCAACCTCACTGGGAGATTGGTATCAAGATCCTCATTTTACAGATGAGGAACCTGAGGTCCAGAAAGATTCAATCTCTGCTAAAACATCACATTGCTACCAACTGGCAGAGATAGGCGTGATCCCTAACCACTATACCACTTCTCAGACTTTAATATGCAGGCGAATTGCCTGGGAATCTTGTTAAAATGCAGCTTCTGGCTCAGTAGGTATGGGGTGGGGCTGAGAGTCTACATTTCTGACAAGCTCTCAGGTGATGCTGGTCCGTGGACCACACTTTGAGTACCAAGGTACTACAAAGGTCTGTCCCAGGTAGGGATGCCAGGGGGCCATGAGCTATTTACCAAAGCATCACGACGTGATGTGCTCTCCTCCATCCAGTGAAGTGTATGGTAGAGAAAGGCATGAAACAGCATGAGAGGGTCAGGGAAGAAGAGGGCTGGAGAAGAGGCAAGGTTGAGTTGACTGCCTCAGGGGAGGGCGCACCATTCTTCTCTGTGACTGCATAGGAAGCATCCAGGGTGGACAAGGGCAGTGGCCATGCCCTGTCCAGCCCTTTCCCAGCTTAGTGGTTCAGAAAGGAAGCCTTGGACAACCCAGCTCTTAGGCCTGTGGTGGTACCCAGCCCTGGCCCTTCCATGAGGCCACTTCCTCACCCTTCATGAAAGAACCTGGCTTCTGGAAGCCATGCCTGTGAAGCGGCCGCCTCAGAGAAACAGCTGCAGGTTCTGATACCATACTGAACTGGCTGCTCAGACCCCCATGGCGTGGACACGTATGGCCTGGGAAGGCTCCGCCTGACAGAGGACAACCCTCTTCTTTATCTGTTTCTCCCTGACCCTGCCACATGCTTCCAGTGGGCTTCTGGGAATTGAGGACAGCAGTGATGAAAATACCCAGGCTGGGGAAAGTATTCTGCAGGGCAAATAGGAAATTGGCGTTGCCTGTCCCCTGTGCTCCAATCCCGTCAGACCAGCTTACCTGCGGCTCTCCCCAGGCATAGCTCCACGTGAACCCTGGATTTTGTGGGGTGAAGTTGGAGCTGGATGTGACCCTAGGAAAACTCATCATCTACCACAGGGCAGGACCAAGGACATGCACGTGAGCCTGCTGCTCAGGGTTCCGGCTGAGGGGCATCCTATCTAGGGCCGCTGTCTGCAGACACCAAGCAACCAGGGCCTAGTGGAGGTAGGCGTGGCACTGAAGAGCATCCTGAAGGATCTTGGGTTCTTGTCCAGGTCAGCTCCTGCCTGAAGTTCCCTGAGCCCCCAGAAACCCCAAGGAGTGGGGCGTGGGTCTCAGAAAGCAAGCACTGCAGAGAACTTACTAGACCCTGGCTTCAGTCCTAAAGACAGTACCCGTTAGATCACCCCAGCCTGGTCTAGGACTCTATAGCTGCCTCCTGCCTTGGTCATAATTCACCTTAAACATCAAAGCAAAAACCAAACCAACCCAACTATATTAACTGCTGGTGGCTGCATGGGGAGGGTGTGGCCAAAGGAGAGACACAGTCTGGCTCCAGTCCCCTTTTCAGCCCGTCTCTCTACCCAGTTGGCATCAGGGTGCAGTGTGCTAACCCTGTGCCCTGCTCTGTTGTGGTAGCCTTTGGTTGATGCTCTTATTGATGACAGTGGTACTATGTATGCAAAGGATAGGGATGGTGTTGATGGTGGTGGTGCTGGGCCTGGGGGTTTGTAGTCATTGGGCTCAGGCTGGAAATGTTGACGATGGTGGAGGTGCTGTGACTGATGGTTCTGGGTGCTGTTTGCCATAACTGGGGTGATGATGGAGAATGGAATATGAACATCTCTGTTGATTGGATGATGATAGAATGCCAGTCAAGTGGTTGGTGTTGAAATTGTTCATGCTGCCACCCGCCTATCTAGCATTCCACCTTGCAGCCTGATGACTATTGCTCAGGGCAGCCCTGACCATGTCACTTTGCAGCAGGGCTGTTGCACTGCATGACTCCAGGGGCCACACTGACACTGTAGTCTAGGTGATGACACCCCTCAAGAACTGTGCGGTCCACAATGATCCCCACAGGCTGTAGTGTGACTGGTGCCCTGCAGCTTTCACTAGTTCCACATTGTGTCAGAATACAGTCAAAATCCAGAGCCTGGCATTTCAGCTCCAGACCACTACTAACCATAACATCCTCTGCACGCCCTCCATTCCAGCCAAAATGATTAAGTCAGGGTTCTGGGACACTGACCCAGCACCTCTGCTCTGTCTGCTTAGAGTACCTGTGCAGCCTTCCATAACTGCACATGCCCCACACCTAACTGTTCCCGAAGATCAAACACACAGACCCCTTCTTCCAGGAAGCCTTCCCTGATCCTCCAGTCGGAGGAGCGCTCCCTGTCTCTGGACCTCACATGATCAGCCTTGCATTATGGTCAGCCACAATCACATCAGCTCTTTCTGATTCCTTCTGCACCTACAGCAGCTAGGCACAGTGCCTTGACTAATGCCCATGGACATGGAATGCTGAATGAGGACATCTCTCCCATTTACTCCAGAGGGCTTTACACAGACCCCTGGCCTGGGGCCACCCAAGGTGCTGCATGCAGCAGCCTGGGGTCACTGGGGAGGCACCAGGCAGACTGGAAAGCAAACAAGAGCCTTCCAGGGCTTCAATCAGGTGGATCCAAGAGGGCTCCGACAGGCCGAGGGGATGGGGACAGGGGATGGGGAGGCCACCAGCTCTGATGGATTGGCTCAGGTCCTCTGCCAGCCTTAGGACACCCACTACCTGGGGCCTCTCTCTGTCTGGCAGCCCCTAACCCCCAACCTACCCTTGGCCTTGGAAGTCCTCAATGAAAGGTCAGCTAAATATGAGTGTGCTCCAGGATGCCTAGATACAGGCAGAAGCACACACCCCCACCTCCCCAGTTGATCCCCTAGCCAGCCTGCCTCGCCTGGTCTTCGTCTTGGCCCTGCAGTCAAACTGCTAGAGGCAGGAAGAGATGGGAGGCCAAGGTGGAACAGGTTGGTGGGGGGCTTAGGGGAGCATCTCAAGGTGGTAGGCAGGACAGAACAGTCTCCCTGGCCAGCTCTTCTAGGCGGGATTGCCAAGGTCCCCAGGGTGAGAAAGAGAGTCTGTGCCCAGGCAGTGGGGGTGGGCACGAGGCTCTGGCCCAGTCCAGCCCCAGGGGTGGTGAGGGAGCCCTGAGGGGTGGGCCTCAGCACCTGTCATTATTTGCCAAGTGCCGACAATCTCATGTTCTCAGCTTGTGGTTCCCCCAGTCAGGGGTGAGGCTGATGGGTAGACAGGTGGGTGGGGAGGACATGAGCCTGCCAGCCCGGCCCTTCCCAAATGCTCAGGACCAGGACAAGGCCATAGGTGTGTGGAGGCCAGGAGCAAGGGCCTTCCCCTCCTTCCTGCCACCTGAGCAAGACTCCACCAGGCATACCTACCAGCTCCTCTCCCCTGAGCCGGGGCCCAGCCCACGGGGGACCCCCAGCATTTCCCCTGTGAGCCACTCCTTAGTTCAGGTGTGTCTCCCTCCTGGACCAGGGCTGAGCATGAGCAGTGCCTTCCTGGGACAGGGGCTTGTGGCACGCTTTCTGATGGGGAGGGAGGGATGGCTCGGCCTGCTGGCTGTGGCTGGGTATGGGAGAAGAGGCGGGGGCATTCAGACCCCGTTCCTCTGTCCACGCACACGCTATCCCGAAGGAGGCTAAGGCTGCCCACCAGCCCGCAGAACAGATTCTCACCTGCCGTCCTCTCTGCCTGCGCCCTGCAGTCCTGGGCAGGGCCCTAGGGGCAGGAAAACAGTGGTGGGCAGAGCTCACCAGGTCCCAGCCCCGGCGGGCACTGCCCCTGCACCTCTTCTGTAGGTACTTATCCTCTCCCCGTCTCAGACCTGCCCCCTTTGGTGACATGCACACAGGCACAGCAGGACTGGGGCTGGTTTGGTTCATTTCAAATCCTCTTTATTTCAGAATGAGCATGCTTATATGTACAGGAGAGAGAACTAGGGAGCCAGCACACACAGCACAGAGAGGAGAACACTTGCTCCAATCTCACCACGGCCAGGAAGGGCCTCTGCCTCATCCACCCTGGGGCCTCCTCCTCCTCTACAGGGAGCCCTGTCCTGGGCTGCCTGGGCTCTAGAGGGCACGAGGGAGTGAGGGGGGCCAGGGAATTGGCCTCTTCTCAGGACCCTGATCTATGGGCAGCTTCTTCCAGGATGGCACTAGGCCAGGCTGCCTCTCCCAGGAGCTGAGGTTGGTGGGAAATGGACCAGTGACACATTCTGTTTCCCTTGGTTCTGGGGTGTTCTGCCAGCAAACCCCATCACATTCTCTCTGATCTACAGGAAGGTCCTGTACAGGGGAGCAGAGGCTTGGGCTATCTGGGGGGGCCGTGAGGGTTGCACTGAAGGGTGGGGGTAGAGTGGATGCAGTGCTGCGTGGGGCTGGGCCTCGGCCATCAGCTCTAGGGTGGGCAGAGAGCACAACTGCTGCAGGTGACTAGCGAAGGTGCCCCCCAGCACAGCTATACATTCTCAAGCATCACCGTGTGGCTCACATGCCAGATCTGTGTAGGGGGAAGGAGGGAGGGGGTCCAGCCTGAGAGGGGTGAGGGGGCTCCAGACAGCTTTTTAGCTTTTAACATTAAGGATTTGGGCCGAAAGGCCATGGTGCCAGTTGCGCAATTTGGCAAAACGTGGGCTGTTACGTTCCGTTTCAAACCTTTCCCTGTGGCACAGAGAGAGAAACAGAGAGACAGAGACAGAAAGAGAGAAAGGAAGAAAGAAAGGGGTTAGGGGGTGTGTCCGCCATCACCCTGTCTGAGAGCTGGGGCAGAGGGCATGGGAGGGAGGAAGGGATTCAGCTTGGAGAGGCTTTGCCACCCAGGGGGTACTTTCCAGGGGGTCAGGCAGAGTCGCAAGGACCAGGATGGAGGGACTGATGTTCCCGACTTGAGTGAGCCATGGAGAAGGGGCCTGGCTAAAGAGCCTGAGGGCAGGCTGGGCAAATGGGGAGGGTCTCTGGGTTCTCCCTGGCCCACGTGTTTAGGGCTGGGCAGGGCTGCTTTGGCTGTCTCTCAGGACTGAACCCCATAGGCAGGTGAGCCTTGCATGGTCTCTGTCCCCTAGCTGGGCATCAAGAAGGAAGAACGCCTGTCCCCGTGATGAGGCTTGGTGAGCAGACCTGCCATCTCCCTGTGCTGCCCGTCTCTCCCAACCCTTTTCTGTCCCCAGAGAGAAGCCTTCAAACACCACTGACTGCCCCGCCCACCTAGGCCTGAGCATAGCCAGGCACACACGTGCAAACGCATACTCACAAGGCCGCTGGCACACATACTGAGGGCCAGGACTTCCCGCCAACAGGGCCTCTGGGTCTCAGCCCACAGCCTGCTCAGCCGAGGGCATAGGACAAAGCCGGTAAGGAACGGCCAGAAATGTAGAAATGGAGGAGAGAGTGTGCCTGGGAAAGTCCAGGGCCAAAGATGCCAGAATCCTAGATCCTCCAGGCCAGAGGGGCCTCTAACATCCTCCAGAACAGAGGTGCAAATTGGTGGCCCAGGGGCCACATGTAGCCACAAACGCAGTGTGTTTAACCTGGACAGTGTTGAAAACTCATTTTAAAAATTAATTGCGGGCTTCCCTGGTGGCGCAGTGGTTGAGAGTCTGCCTGCCGGTGCAGGGGACACGGGTTCGAGCCCTGGTCTGGGAAGATCCCACATGCCGCGGAGCAACTAGGCCCGTGAGCCACAATTACTGAGCCTGCGCGTCTGGAGCCTGTGCTCAGCAACAAGAGAGGCCGCGATAGTGAGAGGCCCGCACACCACGATGAAGAGTGGCCCCCACTTGCCGCAACTAGAGAAAGCCCTTGCACAGAAACGAAGACCCAACACAGCCATAAATAAATAAATAAATAAATAAAAAATTTAAAAAAATTAATTGCTATATCCAGATGATGGAATACTACTCGGCACTAAAAAGACATGAATGAACCATTGGTACACTCCAAAACTTGGATGAACCCCCAGAGAATTAGGCGGACTGAAAAAGCCCATCCCATAAAGTCCCAGGCTGTAGGATTCCATTTGCATAACATCCTTGAAATGACAAAATTATAGAAACAGAGAACGGATAACAGGTTAGTGGTTGCTGTGGGTTAAGGACAGGGCGTGCGCAGTAGGGAGGTGGGTGTGGTATGAAAGGGCAACATGGGGGGATCCCGGGGTGATGGAAGTATTCTGCATTCGACTGTATCAGTGTCAACACCCTGGTAGGGATATATTGTACTATCGTTTTGCAAGACGCTACCATTGGGGGTAAAGGCTACATAGGATCTCTCTGTATTATTTCTTATAGCTACATGCCAATCTGCAATTGTCTCAAGATGAACAGTTTAACAAACGAATTGCCAGCATATAAAAATCAGGAAGATCGGCTTTAGGTCTTTAAAAGTCAGAGGATGGGGCAATGCTGGTCTTACATTTCTGTATGGTAACAGTCCTGTGTCCCCACATGTACACCTGGCCACCTTCCCACATCTGTATTACCTGACAGACTCTCCCCTACACCTTAAGTCCTGCATATGGGTCTCTGAGTAAGATTCTGTTTGACAAGAGGGGCCCCCTGCTAACATATTTGAAAACCACTGGTCCAAACTTTCCTAATGCCAAGAAGAAGCCAAGGCCCAAACACATCACATGAATAGCCTAAAGCCACACGGAAACTCAGAGGCAGAACCACGATCTAAGTGCCAGGCATCCCCTGCTACTGCCTCTCCTAGGGTGGGGAGAAGGGGCAATGACGGCAGAAGCCCAGGCCCTGCGGCGGAGCCCACATACCCCTGCAGACAGCACCACAGGCGGCAACAATGGGCCAGCCCATAGAGACCACCCAGGACACAGACGCAGCCAGTTTGCCCAGCCAGGCCCAAGCCTTTGTCATCAGTGCTCAGTGACAGGGTCAGGAACAGTCCTGGAGAATTGGCGAGGGTAGTGAGTCTGCTCTGCTTGGAGCTGTTGGGAAATTCACAGCTAGCCAAAGAGAGGAGCAAGAAGAGGGAGGAAGAGAAGAGACGGGAAGAGATTGGAGAGTGGGTGAAAGAGAAAGGGAGGGAGGTCCCAGGACACAAATGAGGGCTGCTCAGGTGACACCCAGGGGTGTCCTGGTCTCTCCAGTTGTGAATTTTGAACTTGCTAGGCTGGCAGAACACCAAAGACTAAAAATCCACGAAACTCTCACTACCAGCCCTGAGCTGCGCCAGCACCAGGAGAGTCTGCCTGTGAGCCGGGGCAGAGCTGAGCGTGCACAGGGAAGAAGGAGGACACTGACATGCCCAGGGAGGCTGCAGGGGGAGGAGGGGGAAACCAGTGAGTCCTGGTGCTCTGTTGGAAGTGGGGGTGGGGTGGAGAGGAAACAGAACCTTGGACGGTTGCACGTTGGAGAAGGGACTTCGGAGGGTTTTTACATTGTTTGCGGATGCACTGTTGTACAACGCAACCCTCACCTTCAACTCCTCTGGGAACTGGTCACTAAAATCAACATTTTCCTTAATGCTTGGGGACCAGGAAGAGATGCGGAGTTCTTTACTGAGGTGAGCATTATGTAAACACAGAGACTGAACGTGTAGACAGCGGCACCACAAGGTGGGGGCCAGGAGATGCCTGAGTTACACACCGGGGCCCTCCAGGATGGTTATGCCCAAGCAGTGGGATCCAGATGCCTTGCAGATTCAAGCCCTGCCTAGGATGAAGCTAGGCTTGCCTGTATTCCCACCCTTGTCAGGGCTGCCCAACGTGGACCCAACCTTCTAAGCCATCTGGGCCCTGAACGCCTTCCGGAAGTCAGACAGAAGCCGTGGTGACCTCTCTGAGATTAGAGGCTCAGCTTTGGATGGGGCTCTGCTACTTCAGATGAAGGCTGGGAGCCACCTGTACCCATGTTGAACCTGGCAGTAGGCTGGTGTTTAAGCCTACCTGGACAGTTTGCTAAGGTGCTGGGTCTTTCCTGGGAGGTGAGCCAAGTCTGCAGCTGATGCCTGGACTGTTCAGGGCCTCCCCTGCCTCCCTTGTAAAGATAGAGTCGCTGGAGATTAGGCCAGCAGGTGGGCACTAGAGCCTCGGAGGGAAGCTACTTGCCACCAGATACAGAGACAGCGTCACAGTGCCAGGAGCCAGGGCCTGAGAGGAGAGGAGGGGAGGGGAGGGCAGGGCAGGGCTCTGAGCTGCTCTGGGACTCTGCGGGGGCAGGCCTCAGAGGTGGAGCAGTGACAGGTGAGGGGCAAGTTTGCAGGGTCCTCTAACATGCAGATTACTACTGCCCTCGAGGCCACCAGTGTCCTTCTTGGTACAGAACACCTGGCATCCCTGCCAGCTTTCCCAGCACACAGCAACAGGAAGGAAAAAGCGCCCCAGCAGACGTACAAGCCTGTATAGGCTGCCACAGTGCGCAGGTTGCTGGGCCCTGCGTTTGGCAAACTCGGGCCGTGCCGGAGTGAGCTACCTGGAAGCGGGGTGCAGTGAAGCCTCTCTGGGGAGGTGCAGCCTTCGTGAGAGACCCTCAGATTCCCCACTGCGAGTCAGGCTAAACTGGGAGGGGGAAGGGCAGAGGCCATGTCTGCCCTCAGCCAACAAGATGGATCTGGGGGTGCAGATTCCAACTTGGGACGGGGGACGGATACCAGTGGGGCTCCCCAGGGAGCAAGATCCCTAACCAGCCTGGACCCAGGGTGGGGGTAAGTGTGTTCCCTTCTGCTCAGATGGCCACTCGGATGAGTCTGTGACCCCACGCGTGACCAGTGGCCAGTCGCTACTTCGGGCATTAATCACAAACAGAACTGAACCACTGTACCCATTGGACCCCCCACCTCTCACCTCTGGGCCACAGGCTGCTTGGGATTCAGGGAAATAAAAACACCTACCTTCCTCCTGTGGCCATGGACAGAATGGGCATTTTAGGGGGGGCCATGAAGACAACCTTCCAGAAATTAAAGTCAGAAAAAAGGAGAAGGGCAGCAGGCTTAGGCCCCTCCAGTCCTGGGCAGAAGGCTTGCTGGTTGCCTCAGAGCCTACACTGCAGGGCCAGAGACCCCAGAGGGAGAGGCTGACAGTGGCACAGGGCCTTGGGGGCGGGGAGATGCTTTCTCAGGATGGAGGCCTGAACAGAGGGAGGGAGCAGGCTAGAGTTTCTTCTTGGCCCCCCCTTTCCAGCTTTCCCTCCAGCAAAACCCTGCAAGGGCTGGGGGAGAGACTCCAAGACCTGCAGCAGCGTTCTCAAGACCCCCTGCCTTCTGCTGGGATCTGAATGGAGCTAGTGGGCAGTTAGGCCCCAGGGGGAAAGGGCCTACAGGACCAGGCCAAACAAACCCCAAGAGATGCTTCTGAAAGGAGGGAAGGGGAAGGCCAACGCCAAGGCCTGAAGACCACCCTTGATACTGCCTTTTGTGTTCTCACTCAATAACTTCACAGAGCCTGCAAATATTCCAGGGAAAATATGAAAGACAACGGTTCCCTGTAATCTACCTCCACCAGTACCCTTCCACCTTCTAAACAGTGTCTGGTTACTGAGATGCGAACTTAGAGTGACTGGCGGGAGAAACATAAAGTAACCAGAAGGACTGAGACGGGGTGACGGCGGCTGGAAAAAAAGTGCAGGCCCCTGCTGGCTTCCTGATGGAAGGGACCTGCAGATTTTTAAGCGGTTTGCTATGGGGTATGTGCTGTAAAGCCCCTCCATCAAATCTTCAGTAAAGGCCACATTGCCCACTGGAGCATCTCTGTGAGTGGCTCCGAAGAGGAGGTGAGACAAACACAGAAATGGCGCAGGAGCAGAGGAGCACAGGATGGGGAGAGCTGACAGCTTAGTCACGCTTCAAATAGCTCCATACTACCCTTTGCACTAAATCACCATCTCATTTCAGGCTTTTTACAGACACACTGCAGGCACCGACAGGTTAAGAACCACCACTGGAACCGCATGCCACTGTTAGCAGGCCAGGGAGGACCACACTTCAGGATTGGATGCCCCAGCCAAAGAGTGGGAGCAACTTCAGTTGGCAGAAATAGAGGTTCGAAAAGAAAATCCACATCAACTCAAGCTGATCCCAGAGTCCCACTCTCCACACAGTCCTGTGGCCACTACACACTGGTTAGCAAGAACAGAAAGCTTGGCCCAGGGTGGAAAGGCACCTCTGGGCCCCAGCCCCTCACACGGAGGCCACCACAGGATGTGCTGGCCCAAGGCAGACTCTCCCAGGAAGGACATGCAGATGACATATTTGCTTCCAGAAGTGTAAGCACAATCACACTGGGCCTCATGCCTCCCCATGGAAGGCCCTAGTGGGTTCCAATGGGTTCCAGGGCAGTGTGCCCCCCTCATGCACAGGGCCATGAGCACCTGACAGGCCAAAGGTGTCAGGCCAGTGGCTGGGGCCTTAGGCCTGCCACCATCGGGGAGACCATACTCAGAGACACCTAGCCCTGCACAAGCCACTCCTCATACCCAGGGCTTTGCTTCCTTGCAGCAGCTGTGGTGCTTTGAGCAATTTGTGGAACTGATACCTCAACATGGGTCTGGACAGGTGAGTCCAAGGGTCCGTCGCCCCCGCCCAGCACGGCCCTCCACGTGCCTGCTTCCCAGTGCCTACCCTTCAGACTCACAGGGGACAGGCCCTGAGATGAGTGGGCAGGCCAGGCAGCCGGCCCGGTGCCTCACAGGGAGAGATGCCCTCATTCTCAACAGCCCAGCAAAGGCCAAAGCAGCCCTGCCCGCTGCCCAGGGACAGAGCCGGGAGAGCCCAGAGTCCTCGTTCGTGCAGCCCGGGCCCAGGGGATAGAGACTCAGCTCTAGGCACCCACCTCACTGACCCGGGATGCACGCCCCAAGCCAGCATCTGCCGGAGCCCTTCAGGGGTTGGGAATTTCCAAATGCATTAACTTGAGACGTTCCTTCCATGAGTCGTTTGACCTAGGGGCTGCCCTGGGAGGGATGGGATTAGAACGGGCAAGGCCACAGAGCCTGAGTCCAGGCACTTACCTTGACCTTCGCAAAGCTTCTTCATCAGGGTCTTGCACTGTGGGTAGAAGTTGCAGGTCAGGAGGAATCACAGGGAACATCAGGAAGAAAAGCTACTAGAGCTCGGTGGGCAGGGAGTCCCCACCCATGATGGGACAGTTATTGCTCCCTACCTGTGACCTCTGGAAAGAAAAGGCTGTGTGCTGGGCACAGGGCAGGGGGAGAAAGGGGGCATGAGAGGAAGAGGCGCAGGTGGGAGGGAGTAGCCAGAGGCGTGGCCTGCAAAGTCCTCTCATCCCAATCCGGGAAAGCACCACAGCCAGACCGCTGCCCACCGGTGGAGTCCGGGAGCAGAGCAGCAGGCGGATGTCACTGTGCCTGCCCCAGGGGACCAGAAGGGGCACAGCAGGCTGCTAACTATCTATCGAGGCCAGCTCATCTTCAAGGGTTGGGGGCTCGACTCCCTGGCTTCCGTGGGATTGTGGAGTAGGGCCCAGGACCCTCACTGGCCCTTCATCGTTGCCCCTTCCTGCCACCCCACAGCCCTCCCTTACTATATTCTGTCCCCGTCATCTGGGCCAGGATGCGGAAGGAGCGAGACTGCAGGCTGGAGGAGCGGCGGGCCCAGTCGTCCGCCTCGTCTTCTGGCTTGTTCTGGTTCTTAATCACAGCCTGATACACGGGAGAGGTGCTGTCCACGGTGAGGTCTTTGACAGGAAGGCTCCTGTAATGCAGAGAGAGGCCATGGGCAAGGGCAGGTCTGGAACCCTGCCCCCGACCTCTGTGCCTCCCCCTGGCGCACCCCCCCATGCATGTGGGTAACCCCTACTTGTCTGGATCAACCATGCCCTTCTGAGAGCCTGCAACAAGGGCTTGACCTGGGTCCTCAGTGCTCAGGGTGGTCACAGCGAGACAGTGAATTCCGCTCACGGAGGGTCAGGAGGCTCAGACCCTCCTGCCAGTACCCACCCCCCCAACCCCCAGGCTAACTCCTGACACAGGCCTGAAGACACCCCCCCCCCCGCCCCCCAAGGAGCTGTATCTCCTTTAAGGAAAGAAGAGGCAGAAGAGGTCTTCTGGAAGTAATTTCAACCTCCCTGAGCAGGTCCTGACTTTGGGGCTGGGTGAGGACAGGCCATTTGGGGGACTCAAAGGCTTCCTCACGGTCAGTCCCTTGGCCTCCTCAAAGCTTGGGATCCAAACAGGGAGCCACCAATGTCGTGACTGCCCTGGGGGAGGACTGTGGGCTCCCACTCTGCAAAGACAGGGAAGCTCGGCGAGGAGGTGGTTGGAGGAACAAGGCAATCAGGCCCCTAAAGCCTGGCATCACCCATGGATAGCACAGTTTCTCGCCCGAGGGAACTGGGCGTAGAGCTGCAGGGAGGGTCACTAGTCCTCTACCCCAGGGCAGCACAGCTTTTTGAGGGGGACCTGGTGACCTTCCCTTAGACTCCTAAGGTCTGGCACATGGTAGCTGCTCAAAACGTAGTTGAATGAACAAATCCTAGATCAGAATCAGAAGGGACCCCAGAGCCCCTTGAGTCCAGGGTCTCTCAGCCCAGATCAGACTGCAGGGCAAGATACATTAAAAGCTTTATGGATGACCACTCATTCCAACCAGAGAGGGCTGGGTAATCTAGGCTGCCCAGCCCGCCCTCTCAGGAGTCAGGGTGGGCTCAGGAGAAGCTCACAGCAATAAGAGCCTGTCTCCCCAGCCTGTGGACCGGTGGCCCAGCCATCTCCTCTTACACATGCCAAAACTGAGGTCCAGAGAGGCTAGCCAACTAGCCCCAGGTTACGTCATGTAGGGGACCCACTGAGTTAGAACCCAGGCTCCCCAGCTCCCAGCTCAGCGTCCTTTCCATCAGACCCTCTGCAGTGACAGGGCTCAGGAAGGCCACTTCTGCCCACTGGGGACTTGCACACCCCAGATGCTCCACATCTGGAGACATGGCCCAGCGCAGACGCTCCCCCTGTCCAGCTTCGCCCTGCCTGCTGCTATGACTGCCTCTACCTGCCCTTGCTCCCCTGAGGGCTGGCTAGCTGGAGAGGGGACCTCCCCAGTGCTCCTGTCTTCTACCCTCTCTGCAAGAAGCTGGATGGAAGAACTGGCCTAGTCTCCCAGGATTGGTCCCCTAAGTCAGCTCAGGGTGGGCTATGAGAGCAGAGGTGGAGAAAGGTGATGGAAGGTGACTGACCAAGGTTGGGTGGAGCCACCCCTACTTTTCTGAAGGCTTTGCCCTGGCCTGGAAAGCTACAGGTCTGTCAGCCTGTGGTTGGGATCAGATAGGGAAGACCAGGGAGTGGAGGAGAAGCTGGGATCTCGCTGGAGAGGTCATTTCTGGCATAGGGAGGAGTCTCAAGGGGTCCTGAAACAGATGGAAGGCACTGGCTGCCATTTCCCTGGAACATGCCCTTAAGGTGCTCCCTGTTCCTTCCACAGCTCCAAGGGCTCAAGAAAGTGAACCCCAGGAGTGAGTCCCTTGGGAGTCACACTGTCGGCTTCCCTTCCCACAATGCTGTGCAAAGACCAGGGACTTGCGGTGCTGCCGCAACAGACACTGGGAACTAGACGAAGGAACTGCTGTGCCTTTTGAGAATCTGGGGCTCAGGAAGAATATATACAGAGAGGGGATAGAACAGGCCCTCCAGTTCTGGGACCCTGTGTCCGAGGCCACTCTCTGGAGCCACTCCAGCATGAACTTCTTGCCAACAAAAACACTCCATGGTCCCCGCAACATCAAGGTCACCGGTGGGCATTCACTCCACTGTACACTGCCCCCAAGTCTGACTCATCTTTCGCCTCTTATGGGTGGTCCTGGCAGGTGCTGGCTCCTCCAGATCCATCTTCCGTGAGGATTCTGGGGAATGGCCTCCAACAGACCCCCTTATCATCCTCTCCCCGAATAATGGCCCCATGTGGATTCTGACATTAAGATCTACGCTGTCCTAGTGTAGACAAGAAAGGCTGGGGGAAGCCCCCGCAAAGCACAGCAAGGAGAACACGGGATACACCCCCAGCCAGTATGGTGTCATTACTCTGATTTCTATGTCCACAGTGACATAGAAATGTCATTATTTGGGGAAAACCAAATGACATTATTTGGGGAAAACCCCAAAACCCAAATGACATTATTTGGGGAAAACCCCAAAAGAAAGGCACTTGCCTGTAGAGGCCGCGGGGCATGTCATTTACCTGTGAGGTGGGTGTGAGGAAGAACGTGGACAGAACCACCGTCCTCAGGCACATCCCACCAAACCCACACACCATCCCGCAACCAGACAGACGGACGACGGAACAGATACTGTGGGGTCTACTTACGCCAGCGGTGACGCCCTGCCAAGCAGAGGAAAACCCAGCAGTGAGTGCATGTCCATCATGGGAGGGCGGGGGAGGCGCATACACAAGGGAGCAGGGTTAGGATCAGAAATGAGTTATGGGGGAGTGGGGTGGATAAAAGAGGAAGAGAGAGAGAAACAAAAAGAAAACTGTCAGTGAGGAAGGAATCATGGAAATTAACAGCAGAAACGGAACACCTCATGGCAGACAAGGGCAGCTTTTACCCACTGGCACCACAGCAGCATCAACCCAGCAGGGCTGAGTTAGAAGAAAAAGGAAGAATGTTGCTTCCCAGGCACGCAAGGGAGGGGAAAAGGATGGGAGGGAAGGTGATAGGAAGGAGAAGCCTAGATTAGATCAACAGTGCATCATGTTAAAAAAATATATCATGGGCGACCTAGAGGTAAAACCAAATGACTTGTAGTCTTTTCCCAAGGTACAGAAAACATAAAGTTAGTGAACAGCAGTTCTTCCATTATCTTCCATTGTGCTTCCCTTTGGCCAATGTTACCACTTTTAAGAGCACACCAAGGACACACATGGCAAACAAATGTTAACAGGAAATCCCCGTTAACTCTTTGGCTTAATCAGGCAGCCTTGTCTTCCTGGGTACACATTAGCAACAGTTGTGTTTTTAAACTTGCATGGTCATATTTTCTGCTTTGAACGATGGGATTAAGTAAGTCAACCCTGCCCAGAGAATTCCGCAAAGAACTGCAGACCTGAGCCTGGAGGGTTTGACTCACGGCTCCAGGGCAAGCAACCATCCACCCCCTGGTGGCCCGAAGGAAGTACTGCGTGCCTGAGAGGGCCAGGCTCCGTTTGACCAGGAGCGCCAGGAAGTCCACACCACGTTCCATCCTTTGGCCTCTGGAGCCTGCACTTTATAACCTGCACGCTCGTCATGGTCACGAGGGTTGGGCTCTACAAAGCCCAAACGCTATAGGAGTTCTCCGGGACTTTTTAACGCCTCTATCCCTCTTACAATATCTGTTTTTCCTAGTTTCGGAAAAAACGACAACCATCATTTTAAGATTTCTTGCCTTGAGTTGCTGGAGATCCTGACTCAGGGATAAGACGTTACCACAGAGATAATCAGTTCTGAAAGTCAATACTAACAGTATTTCCAAGTAGAATACAGTAAGAGACTCTGTGTGTGTGTGTGTGTGTGAAAGGAAGGAAGAGACACACAGACAGAAACAGAAAAAGAGACAGAGAGATAGAGACAGAAAGAGAGACATACACAGAAAGAAAGAGATACAGAGAAGAAACAGAGACTAAGAGAAACAGAGACAGAAAGAAATTCTGAAAGAGGGAGAGAGGTCCACATTAATGTTTGTACTATTACCAGTTTCATCCACAAATGATTTTCAGCCAACTCTTTCCCTACTCAGCCGTCAAGTTCTTCAACCATTGCTAACAAGCAAAGTCAGGAACCAAGGATGTCCTAAGTCCCACTGCCCTGAGGCTGGGCTTCCCTGGGGCAAACAGGAGGAGGCGAGTGCTGGGTGACCCCCGGCTCTGTGGCGGGGCTGACTGCCAACAGCACTGTGGATGGCTGGTCCGGAGGCCCCTTCCCAAACAAGAAACCCACTCATGAATCTGAATTGCCCTCATCATTGGACGAACACAGCAACTTCCCCCCAAAGAATGGCTTAGTTGTGAGAAGCTGAGGTATCCAGAATGTGACCCCGGTTAACAGGATTCCAGAAGCCTCTTTCTAAACCAGCCCCCTCATGGAGCCTGGGAAAATGCAGAGGCTGTGAAAAGCACATGCTGCATTTCTCCACCCTTCTCCTAAAGCTGACCATGAGATTGATTCTGAAGAGAAAACATCACGTTCTGGGAGGCCCGGGCGAAGGCTGGCTCTCCTCCAAGGGCTGTACCCTGGGAGGATCAAGATGATGGAGGACAGCTGGTCCCGATGCCCAAAGTCTCCGATGGCGCCCAGCGGCCCGGTGCCCTCCTCGGTGATGACGCGGCGGAGGCGGCGAGCGCCAGTGGAGGAGGGGAGGCGCTTACCCACTGAAGTCACTGCCCTGGGCCTGGGCCTGCCCGGCGATGGCGTCCATGATGGCGTCCTGGGAGTACATGCTGATGGGCGTGTTGTACTGCGCGTGGATGATGGTGGCCTTGCCGCCCAGCCCCTTCACCTCGATGGGCTTGTGGGTCGACAGGGCCGAGTCCTTCAGGGCGCTGGGGTTGAAGCGTTCCTGGTAGTCGGCGCTGGGGGAGGGGAACATGGGGGCAGGGGAGCGAGGGAGGGAGGTGGAAGGAGAGAAGGGGCAACAGGTGGTGTTACACGGCTCAAGGTGAGGGCTGGTGGTGCAGGGTGTGGAGAGAGACCTCCCTAAGCCTGATCCCAGGAAGGCTACCCGAGTCCCCCCAACCGACGTGGGCGGGCTGGGTCTGGTCGGAAAATCCTCTCACCCTCCCCAGAGCCATTTGTGGAAGGTTCTTCTTGCCCGTCTCCGCTTTCCCAGATCCCTGGAGGCCCCGGCTCAGCCTGAGCTACCGCCCAGGGTCAGCAGGGGGCGCCAGGCATTGAGAGCTCTCTCACCACACCCGCAGGGAAGCAGAAACGGAAGGGGTTGCGGAGTGGCGGTTGGGATTAGGAGACGAGCTGGGCCACGCGTGAGAGGCAGCGGCAGCCCAAGCGGAGTCCAGAACGCCCAAAGGCAAAAAGCAGCCCCACTGGGCACCCACAGGGATTCTGAGCTTGGTTCCTCCACGAAGGGACTCATCTTGGGTGGCCCGGGGCTCTGCTCCTCCAGACTCTTCAGTGCATGTGCTTCTTCCTCGTAGCAGGGCTTAGCTGCTCAGGCCCCGCCCAAGTCCAACTTGCTGGGTGGCCCACCAGCTTCTACCCATGGAGGCTTTTCCCTTCAACAGTTAAGCGTGCTCCCCAGGCAAAGACAAGGTCAGGTACAGCCCTTCTGAGTGGTCCGGCCAGGCTAGAAATGTCTTCAGGCTCGCCCAGAACCGGCGTCAGCACGCACTCCACCCACCGCCCACCGGAGCCAGCCTTCGGTCTAAGCAGCTGCAGCAGCTAATTGGGAACACAATGGTCTGGGGCATCTGCCGGAGCCCCAGCGCCCCTCCCCACTGCCTCCACTCCATACTCGCAGCTTCACACACATGCAGGCTCACTCAGGGACACAAATGCACCCCCATTCACGCATGCACATACATGTACACATGCTGCTGACACAGACGCACGCTGCCCAGCCCCCCAGACACGCGGTCGCATGCTGGGATATGCAGGCAAGCACACACACGTGCTTTCCTTTGATACTAACTTGGCTGGAGAGTTGGCTACCACCTGGGGGGGGGGGAGGAGAGAAAAAGCAAAGAAAACAGGGCTATCAGAGTGAGGGTCCTGCCAGGGGGTTTGAGCGTAGGGACCCAGGGATGGTCCTCAGACTGGCCACTGTGGAGGCAGAGGCAGCCCAGACTGGCACTGGGTGAGGAGAGTGCAGAGTGAGGAGGGGGAAGAGCTCAGCATCCCGATCACAGCCTCTCAGTTTGGGTCAGAGATGCCAGCTGCAGTGTACGTCCACAGTACCTGAAGCTTTGCCAGGGAGAAAGGTTTTTTTGTCCATCTTCATAGGTGCTTATTTACCATGTACATGAATCTCCTACATACACCTTGGCTGTAGACCCCGGCGAGGAAGCTGGAGATGGAGATCGGACTAGCGATGGCTGCTACAGGAACGGCCAAGGCCCCAGGTGCCTCCTGGCCGGACAGTAGCTCTGGACTTACCCTTGTTTAATGGGGGACGGCTCCAGGAGTTCTGTTCCCTGAGCAGGAGTTGCAGTGGTGCTGGGGTTTGTGTGCAGTGGGGTTTCTCACAGCCCCGGGAACATGTTCTCTTTCCCAGAGGAGGGTCAGGCAGCCCTGGACACTCCTCCCGGGGCACAGTAGTAAGGGGTCTGTGCAGTTCCCAGTAACTGCCCTTAAAGGCCCTGTGGATGGGCAGTGAGGCAGGATGGAGGAATGAGGAGGCTTGGGAGAAGTGCAGGTCCTTTATTGCAGGAAAACCCCCAGACAAGGCAGCCCAGCTTGGACACTACAAGAGGGACCCCACCCTCACTCTTATCTGAGAGCCAGCCTCCTGGAGTATCATCTCCTTGAGGGAGGCATTGCCTGCATTATGTTTCTTTAAATGCAAATTCCTTGCAGTGGCAGACCCTTGTCAGAAACCTGAGGGGAGAAGAGTGCAGAAAGTGGTGTCCCTTTCCCCACACCCTGCCACTTTCCCATATCTGACCACTCTGGGCTCTGGCTGGGAGAGCCTGGGCCTCAGCTGGCCTGGCCCTGGTCACCCCTTGGCCAGGACCCTGGGGATCCAGACCAAAGCCAGGGAGACCCCCACCCCCACCCCCGCCAGTCCCAGGCGGCCCAACCCTGTCTCAGGGCTGATAAAATTCCCTCTGTCCTCCCAGGCTCAAAATAGCTGCAAGTGGAGCTATGTTAAGAAAGGGCCATCACAGATCTCCAATTCCTTCTCCATTTTTGGCCAGTGCTGACAACTGCAGGATCAGCTCTTGCCCTGACCAGCCCAGTGCCCCCTGTAGAGGGCAGTGCTGGCCTCAGGGGCTGCCTATGCCCTTCCCTGCCTAGGTAGCCAGCTCCTGCTTTGGCATTGATTCCTGCCCCCTGCTTAGCTTCTGCCTGAGGACCTGGAAGCTGAGATGCCTGCAACAGACATAGCTCAGAGAGGGGCAGCCAGGTCTTGGGGAGAATGAGCCAAAGATGTAAAAACGCCCGGGTGCCCTCGCACCAACTGGCCTGAGGGACACTGCCCTTCAGTACCAGCCCCAGAGAGGACAAGGAGCAGGGGGCTGCAGGCCCGGCTGTTCTTTCACCCCCTCTGTTCCTCTCCACTCCTCCCAAGGGCGTACAAGCTGCCAAGGGATCACCTTGAAGCTACCCAGAGAGAGAGAGTATGGGAAGGAGCTTCCTTTTGGAGCCAGACAGGACAGAGTTCAAATCCTGACCCTGCCTCTTCCTAGAGCTGTGACTCTGGATAATTTACCCACCTATCTTAGCCTCAGTCTCCTCATTCATAACACCAAGAGGGTGGTGCCCTCTGCAGACTGAACAGAATCCTGAGTGTAAAGCCCTCAGCATGGGTTAAGTGTGTGATGAACAGACATAGGGAGTAGCATTTGCCAACCCTGTCTCCTGTGAGGTGGTGGCCTCAGCCCTCGGCTAGCCCAGGTCAGAGGCTCTGCCCTTCCTGCTGGGACCACAGCATCAGCCTTCACTTTGAATGAAGCACGCACCATATTCCCTCCCTAGCCCATCTTCCCTTTGAAGCAACTGTTGGACCCTGCTGCTCTGAGTGTCAAGTAATAATCTAACACTTGTCAGGTTCTGAGAAGCCCTTGTGCCAATGGGAGGGCTTGTCGGGAGTCGGGAGAAACGGGTGGGGCAGGCAGGTAGGTCCCTGGCTCCATGCAGGGAGAAGTCAGACTGACCTGAGCGCCAGTCCTATCTGCCACTCATTAACTGTGTGACCTTGGGCAAATTACTTGCTCTCTCTGGGTTTCTATTTCCCAGCTATAAAATGAGGGAATGATGCTCCCGCTCTGAAGTTGCTGAGAGAGTTGTGTTAGATAAAGCATATGGACTGTTAACCAGCCCCAGCCTCGACTGAGGCCTCCGTGAGGGAAGACCTTACCATCACTGCAGGTGGGCCCCGTGGAAGTCCAGGTCCACCAGAGCGTGACCTCCCTGCTGGGGGCCAGGCCCAAAGAGAATCAGGAAGAGCTATCAGCCCATCCAAGGCAGGAGAAAGAGTCCACTTCTACTCTGTCTTTCCCTGAGCTTTCTGGCAGAAGCCCCTTGCTGGAAAAAGCCTGGGGGTAGAAAGCTTTGCCATCTTGGTCCAGGGAAGCCAGGGTCCAAGTGCTCAGACCGTAGAGCGCCCAGCTTTACTCAGGATCCCAGAAAGAGCTATGGGATCTGGGGGAGCTGGGGATCCCCAGGGGAGCAGTGAACGGGCGGAGCACAGATACCATGTGCGGCTAGGTCAAAGGAAGGGTGTGGGCTTGGATCACACTGACCTGGATTGCAATGCTGACTCATCTGTGTACGTGTTGTGTGACTCCAGGCAGTGATGGCAGGTAGCACGCAGTGAGTATGCCAGAACAGAGCTCAGCACTATGCACGTGTTATCTCCTTCAATCCTCCCCGTAATCCTGAGATATGGACAGTCTCATGGAAGAGCCCTGAACCCCTAGCCACTGGGCCATATGCCTTGACTCAGCCTGCTTTGCCTCCAGCCCAGAGACGATTATACCAATTGCATGGGGCTATGGAAGAAGTTACAATGAGATAACAAACCTTCAGGACTTGGAAGCTGATATGTGCTCTGCTGGGAGGCTCCCTCCCCTCAGCCCCTCCACAATGCCCACTCTGGCTCTGCCTCTAGGTTCTTTTAACTCCTGTGCTCCAAGAGTACCATTAGCTAGACCTCGGGGAGCAGGGGGTGGCCTGCTGTTCTCCTGCAGGGCCCTTTTCTCCTCAGGGTCCTGCTCCCTTGCTTCCCCAACCTAGCCAGGGTCAGTCTTGCCAACCCACTCCACTCACCCTATTGCCCCATCTCTCTGTACCCAGCTCAAGTGCTCCCTCCTCCAGGCAGCCTTCCCAGACCACTGCCAGACCTAGAGAACTTGCTCTCCCACCTCTCAGGACTCCCAAAGGGGTGGGGACCAGCCTGTCCCTTTGCCCCAGAGTTCCTGGAGGTATTAGGCTTTGTCCTGTCTCGGTGGGTGACCTGATGTGAAAGTTTTGGGAGTCAGAGTTTCTTGTATTCAGGCCCAGCTTGGCCACTTAGTAGCTGGACAGCTGGACCTTGACTTAACCTTCTCTGAGCCTCAGTTTCCCTCTCTGCAAAATCTGACACATCGCCCCAGCTTGTGTAAAGCAATGATGGGCCCGGCTCATGGCAAATGTCAATAGGATGATTGATTTCACTGCTCTCAGCCTGCACTGCCTCATGGGCTTGGGGCTGGCCAGAATGAGGCCAGTTCCTCGCTCTGACTATCTGACCAGGCCTCTACGAGCACTGAGGACCCAGATGGCCCCTGACCACCAGTGGAGAGCTGTGAGCCCGTTACCTACCCTCCTAGGAGTCCAGCACCTGAGGCCTTCCCTCGGAGGCTCATCTGATACATCTGAGCCATCTCCCTCAGGGTCTCTGCCGAGTACAGGCCAACGGGGTTGTTATACTGCCTTGGCTGGCTCGAACCCCGTGGGGCTTTCAGGCTTAGAGAGTCAAGGGCCCCCTCCAGGCTGACCTTGGCCCCCGGGCTGCCCCATGGAGGGCCAGCGCCAGAGGCCTCCGTGTGTGAGGAGAAGACGGAGGTCTGGGAGAAGGAGGAGCTAAAGGTCTGCCCGAGCTCCAGGGTGCCTGGGGTGCCCAGGATGGCCCTCGCCTCGGGGTTGGGACTGGGTGCTGCCAGGCTGCTGTCCGTGTCCAGAGCAGGGTCCTGGCCCAGGGCAGCACCATGCAGGGGAGAGAGAAGAGAGCAGTTAGAGGCCATGCCCATCCCAGCGCTTCTGCGTGAACCTGAAACAGAGGGGTTAGTGCGAGCGCCTAGCAGCCCACCACCCTGGAGCCCGCAGCCCATTGCACGGAGGTCAGGGTTGGGGGATAGAAAGGACACCTGGAAGAGAAGGGTTTTGTCAAAAAGAGCGGGGTGAGGCTCCTGGCCCTGAAGCTGTCATCCACCTGGACAAAATGCAAAGCCCCACACAGAAAGCTAGGCCAAGCCAGCCTGACTGCAGGGCTGGAGGAAAGGGGGTGTGGTCTCAGGGAATTGTGGGGAGACCCCTCCATCCTACATCTGTTCCCCCTTCCCCTGAATGGGGGCACCTGGTGAGCACAGCCCTGCCTCCTGCTCTGCTGACCCCACTCTGCAATGCCCCACACGGCCAGTGAGAGGGGGCCTTCTGGGCTAGTGGTGAACAGGCAGAGTAGAGGTGCAGAGGGGAAACTGAGGAAGGAGGGGGGCTGACATTTGCTTCCTTCAGTCTGCCTCTGCAGCTTCTCCCCAACAGCCCTCTGCCCACTTCCCCAATCTGTCACCCACCCCAGACCCCCGTCATCTTCTTCTTGTCCCCTCTCCCCACCCTGCCCATCACCCACCCTACCCCACTGGACAGACAGGGTCAGTATGAGGTCCTGCAAGGAGGGGTGGAGAGTGGCGGGAGTGTGTAGTCCTGTAGGAGCGGTGGGGTAGGCCTCCCACGCTCTGGGTCCCTCAGGGTTGAGCTGCTTAGAGGGAGCTGGGAAGGGGCCTGGGACCTGCTGGCTGCACCAGCACCTCTGAGTGTGGTATAGGAGCGTGCAACTGGGAGGAGAAAGGGACACGGGAGGGAGACAGCCTGTGACACAGGCTCCCCCATGCCTGGGAGCTCCTCCTGGGGTGACCAGCTCAAACTGGGGCCTCGGATTTCATGCCACGGTCACCCCCCTTCCCCAGTGCCCTCAGAAGGATGAGGGTCAGAGCCTTCTGGACACTTGTCCCTACTTGGCTGGGAGAATGGTCCCTTTCCTGAAAACACCGCTGCCTAAGTGGATTTCCTGTCAGCCCGCCCATGAGGCCCAGGGTGCTGGCTAAGCACCCAGGCGGGCACCCCTACATGCAGCATTTTATGGGGCTTGAACGCTTCTCCCCGGGGGGTCTGCGCCACCTCCCCGGCATCAGCCGAGGCAGGGGCAGGGCTGGGGCCGGGCTGATCCCCCCACCTTGCCAGAGTCAGGCCAGCCGAGGGTCCGTCAGGCAGACCAGTGGCTGCACTCCGGGAGCCACGGCCCAGAGTGGAGCCTGCCACCCACAGTCAGCACCTACCTTTTGGTGGGGGATCACAGGCGGAGGGGAGTGGATCGGGGGCGCTGCCGTGGAGATGAGAATGGGACGCTTCGACCTGGAAAAACCAGAAATGAAGACAGTTGCCATTGGGTCCAGGAGCTCCTGCCTGAGAAGGACTGGAGAGGGGAGAACATCTGGAACCCAGGGAGCCAGGGCAGAGGCCTGACCAGCATGGGGAAGTCACGGCTCTGGGGTACTTTGCAGCCACGGGCCTCTGCTAGGTCTCAGGGAGGCTGCCTGTGCACAGAGGAAGCAGGCAAAACCCTGGCTTCCAGGCCCGGCTGCCCACATACCAGCAGCACCGTTATCCACCCTCTCTGAGCCTCATCTGTAAAGTGAGACACAGACATGGCAGGTGCTTGATGACTTGGGCCTGTCCTTCTGGTCCAGAGGCTGTCCTCACTTCCCTGTGCGGTCCGGTAGCACGAGGCTGGGCCCATGCTGGACAGCTCCTCTCCCAGGCCCTTGGTGCCCACACCCAACCTCTGCCCCCTGCTCTGGAGAGCTCCCACCTACTTCTGCAGCGTGAGACTCAGGTTGTAGCTGGCAGACTTGATCTTGTTCTGGGCCTCCAGGTGGGTCATGGTATCTGTGTTGATGCCGTCAATGGCCACCACAAGGTCACCCGGGCTGAGCTGGGACTGGGCGGCCTTGCTGCCCGGTGTGATCTGAGAGGGTAGCAGATGGGGGGTGAACATAAGAAGGGTGACCTGAGGATGGGCCCGTCCTCAGGGAAGAATCACCAGGGATCATCCAGTAGAGGCTTGCTATTTTGTCTTTCATTCACTATGACCACCAAGCCTGCTTCCTTTTCCTGGCACAGAGCTACCACATTTCCTGGTGCTTTGTATCTGAGTGCAGCCATGAGACTAGCTCCGAAATCAAAGCACACCACTTCCAGGCCTGCCCCTAGCAACCATCTTGCCATCCTGCACTCTCTCTGCTTGTCAGCTGACTGGATGCAGAGGACCCAGAGGAGGACAGCCAAGCCACTAACTGGAAGGGACCTGGATCATGGAGTCACTGCTTGGAGGAGAGATGACTAAGGAGCACTGAATTGGATGTTGCATGAATGAGAAATAAACTTCCACTGTGCTAAGAGAACTGGGGGTTGTTTGTTACACCAATTAGCCTACTATAACATCTGCACCTTGAAAACCCATGGCACACTTTCCAGGCTTCAGAAGAATTCAGCAGCTGCTAAGACTCAGCACCACCATAGAGATGCTGCCAGGCCAACAGGCAGGCCAAATGTACCCTCACAAAAGCATCCTAGTGTAAGTGTGTCTTACTCTACTGTGGCAGGTGTGCAGAGAGGGCTGGCAGAGCTGTCAAGCCTGCTTGTGGGAGCAAGGTCAGCTGGGATATGGAGCTCAGTGCTCTGTGGTTGGCTTCATATTTTCCAAAGGGGAGGTGCAGATGTGGAGGCCAGTTCCCAAATCTTGCACTCTAGTGACATTACAGAATGCTAGAGTCTGGGGGCCCTACCCCCAGTGTGATCACACAGAATACCATGAATATGCCACCCCACGAACCCCCCATGCAATGTCAGGAAGACCACACTCCCAGAGACATTACCTGGGATGCTGAGATAGCTCAGATTCCACTCCCAATGACATCATGCACAATGCCAAATTCTGCATGTCCAGCCCCCAGTAGTAGCACCCTGAATGCCATGGTGGCCTCCTATGCAGTGACATACCATGAAATGCAAAATTCTGGAAGGCCTAGTGACATCACCTAAAATAGCTTGTGGGCCGGCCCCTAGTGACATTACATGGAGTGTGATGAAGCTTCACCCCTAAAGGTGTCTCATGGGATGTCGTGGAGACTTTGGCTGCACCCCCTCCTGACATCACATAGAATGATTTTATAACCTGGCCCCCATGACATATTGTGGAAGCACGCTGTGACATCACATGGGGTGCCGGGCAGGGCTTGCCTCCAGTGACATCATAGGAAAGAGGAGCCCCTGGGAGTCACCCCCCACCGAGCTGTGCCTAGAGGGTGTCCCTTGGCTTTTCCTCCCCAACATGCCCACCAGCCAGCCCTCCTGGCTTCTCTGGGCACATCCCAGTCACCTTCCTGGCTGTACCCCAAGGACAAGGCTGGCTCCTAATGCTGGCAGAAGCCATTTTCTGGCCAAGGCTTGGGGACCATCCTAGAAGGAGCCCAAAGACGTCCTGGGGACAGTCCCATGCCCTGGGTGCCAGGCCTCGGTGGGCCTCTGGCCAGATTCTGGGCTCTCAGACATGGATGGAAACTTCCTGCCGGGCCCCTCGGAGGGAACTCCCATTCTGACCAGAGCCCTGCAGCCACCAGCCGCCAGCCCATTCCCAGACAGGCTCTACAGGGCGGGCCAGGAGCCACATGTGTTAACCCAGTGATTAGAGCAAGACCAGGAGAACTCTTGCCAATTGCCGCTGACCTGCCATTTCAGACCCAGGAACTGTGGTACCTTCTTAAACACTGGCCACCTTGTGCCCTGAGCAGCCTCCCCACCGCCCCTGGAATCTGCTCGGATGAGGCCAGGACAATAGAGAAACAAATGCCTTGATTGTCAGGAAGCCACACTGTCCGGTTTGCCAAGTCCCGCCTACTCTCCAGGCTCCCATAGGGGCATCTTGGAAGCGCTCGGGCCATCTCAAAACACACGTCGCCTTTATCCCCAAATCAATGGCCGTACAGAGCCTCTACTAGTGACAGGAGTGTGTTGTTTCCTTTGATTTAAGCGGTTAAGCAAAGGATAAAAAACGACAACAAAGAAAAGCAAAACACTTTCTAGGCTGAGAGGGGACTCCTGAGGGCAAACTGAGTTGCCCAGCCAGGCCTGTCCTGCAAGAAAATCACCTTTCCCTACACCTTCTAGCTTCATGTGCAGGCCTCTGCTCTTCCGGGTATTTTATTATAGACACCTTCAAACACAGTAAGGCAGAACTAATTCTACGGGGAGCACCCGAATACCCACCACCGAGGTTCTACTGTAGCATTTCACTCAACTTGCTGGTCAAGTGTCCATCCCTCTCTCCATCCATCAATCCATATTATGTGTGAAGCATTTCAGAGAAAGTAGCAGACGCCAGTATGCTCCCATTCAGGGTGAATTGCGCAATGCCTCTGCTGTCTTAGTGGACTGCCCACAGGGTTCCCCCACAGCAGGACACCCCCATGCCAGGGCTTCCCGACCCAGGGCTCCCCCAGATGCTTCTAAGCAACCACAGAGAAGGGGGCCATCAGCCTGCAGCAGGGAGCTCCCAGGCAGGGCAGCCACAGACCCCAGACAGAGGGGAGGGCCTCATGCCTGCAGAGGTGATGCCTGCCAGGCAGGACCAGAGCTGTGTCCAGGAGATCATGGATTAAGTGTGAACAAGGACACCAGAATGACATCCAAAAGAGGCTGGGGCCAGCTCAGCTAGGGCAAACCACGGGGCCATCTGGAATGCCCTCCCTTCCGAGCTGTCTTGAGGACTTATTTCTCCCTCAGGCATGGGTTAGCTAACATCATACCTTCCCACAGGGCTCCCACCTTCCCCTTGCCTGGCCCTGGCTGGCTCCCCCACATCCTCAGGTATAGACTGAGATGATCCTTTTCCCAGGGAAGAGCCCAGGCTCCCTCAGGCTTGGTCAACAGCCAAACCCCCTGAGGAATTTGCCACCAAGCTGGCTCCAGCCTGCCCCTGGCGCCTCTCCTTGCACCTGTGTGTGCTCATCAGGGCTCAGCTGGCCCGACCTTTGGCTGCCCTGAGCAGGGTTCAAGACCCCTCGGGCTGGTGGGGTGGAGGATGCTATAATCCTCTTGCAGGGAGGCGCTCTGCTAGTTCTGCCCAGGTCTCCCTAGAGAAGGAGGCAGGGACTCTAAGGAAGTTGCCCCTCAGCTCTGCCCAAGGGCCGTCAGACCCCTCCTCGCTCTGCAGGAGCAGCCTGCCTGGCAGAAGGGTGCGGCCACCCTTGAACACTTGCCCAGAGCCCAGGGCTTGTGAAGAGTGCAGTCTAGGTGTGAGGTACCCATGTACCTCTTGTCTGACTCCCTAGCCCCCTCCCTCTGCTTTCCTTGTCCCAGAAAAGACCCAAAGCTCCTAAATCCTTGGAGGATTTTTTTTTCTTTAAAGTTTTTCTAGCCCCTTTGGAGCATTTGAAAAACTCTTTGTAATGATTGTTTCATTCCACTTTTCACCTTCTCTAGTCACCAGCCACCTCTCAACAGGGAACCCAGCCATGGGCAGAGCTCCAGGACCGAGGTCCTGTCTCAGAAGCCCCTAAGGCAGGCTCTAGGTGTTTGGGGGCCAAGATCGCCACCTAGCCCACCCTCCTTGCTGGGCCATGGTTTAGGGCACCCCAGAGGGGGCACAGGGATAGCTGGTGCCAAGGGGCAGCTGTGGCCTCCGTGACCTTCGGGTGCCTGGGGGGAAGCAGTAGAGCAAAGACCATGGACTGTAGTCTGAGCCAGACCTGAGGTTGCAGTGCCAGCCTCCGTGACCTCTGTGTAAAGACAGCAATGATGCCTTTCTCCCGGGATTGTGGTGTGGATTTCATCATTAAATAGGGCATTATACAAAGACAGTGCAGAGCTGAGACAATTTCAGGGAAGCTCCCAACCGAGGAGGTGCAAGTGCTGTCCCTGACCCCTTCCCCTGGGAGGTGCCAGGGGTTGGAGTCTGGGAGGCTGCAGCCCCCACCTCCAGAGGAAACAAGGTCTGGAGCTGGCAGAGGGTGGTGTGTGAAGGGCCAGCCCTGACTGATCAGTCCTGAGCCAGCCTCCTGTCCCTAGAGGGGCCTGAGCATCAGCTGAAGGGGAGAGAAGTTCTGTCCAGGGTCCCAGGGAAGCAAGGCACCGGCTGGGGCTCAGGCACACCCATGCCCTTGGCTCCTATTTCCCCAGCTCCCTGGCAGCAGAGGGGGCCACTGGGCTCCACAGAAGGTCCCGGCCATCACTCCTAGTGCTTAAAGCCAGACAGGCCCCTGACTTCCTTTCCCTCTAGACCTGCCAGTGTAGGTGCGGCAAGGGATGGGAGGCAAGGGCAGGCTGTGGGTGCTGTGGACTGTGCAGCTTCCAGCATCTCCTCCTGACCTTCCCAGGCTGACATCCCAGGGGATTTCCAGGGAGCCCTAAGTGCACTTTACATTGTGTGATTAAATTACTGTCATGCCATGCTCTGTTCCCTTCCCATCTGGCCTCCCCTGGGGCCTTGCTCCATCCCTCGCCCTCTCACTGGAAGCTTCTGTCTTCCCATGGCCCCTCTCTCCAACCCCACCCTGGCTGATAAAAAAGCCAGAATCTTATCTATGCTCAAAAAGCCTCTCCTTACACAGAGGACTTTTAGGGCAGTGAAAATACTCTCTGTGATATTATAATGTTGGATACATGTCATAATACATTGGTTCAAAACCATAGAACGTACACACCAAGCGTGAACACTAATGTAAACTATGGGCTCTGGGTAATAATGATGTGCCAGTGTAGTTTCATCAGTTATAACAAATGTACACTCTGGAGGGGGACGTTGGTAATGCGGGAGGCTGTGCATGCATGGGGGCAGGGGGGTTATGAGAAATCCCTTTATCTTCCTCTCAACGTTGCTGTGAACCTAAAACTGCTCTAAAAAAGTTGTCTTAAAAAAAAAAGCCTTAGCTGCTCCAACCGGCTCCTGCCATGTTTCTCTCCTTTTCTTCACCACCAGGCATTTCCAAGAAGTGACCAGCACGTCTGGCCTCTACAGTCTCCCATCCCTCTCACATCCGCCATCTGACTTTGGCCCCCACCACTCCACACATACCAATGACTTCCCTGTGCCAAAGCCAGGGGTCCTGGCCCCCTCTCTAGCTGACCACACCCTTCCCTGGCCTTCTGAGTCTCTTTCTTCTCCTCTTGTCCCCCAGTTCTAGGTCCTGGATGTCAAAGTCTGCTTCATGCCACTTAGAATGGTTCCTGGGAAGAGGTGGATCCTGGCTTCAAAGGGGTGGAGAAGCTGTGTTTGGGAATGGAAGGGCCCTGGGTGGGGGCCTTTCAATCATGGCTAGCCCCTGGACAAGAGGGAGATTCAGGGAACTGGGGAGCTATCTCCCAGGCAGGACAGCTGCCCCAGCAGGCCCAGCAGACATCACCCAGGAAGCCCTGCCCTCCTCGCACTTGCTGCCGTCTCACAACGCCTTCAGCCCGAGGAGCCCCCGGGGACTGCCAGTGAAGTTGCCCTTGTCCTATGTCCCAGCCCAGGACCTCAGAAGGCCCGCTCCCCAGGACCTAGCCAGCCTCATACCCACTCACTTCAGGGACCTCCCGGGGTCAGGAACAGCTCTGTGCACCAGGGAGAAGAAGCATGCTGGGAGAGGGCCTGGCCTGGGAACCTCTAAGGATGTATTCCCCAGCGGTGGGCCACTGTCTGGTTATCTTCCCCATTCGTTCATTCGGGAGCCAGCCCTGCAGCAGCCCTCCAGAGGCTTGCCTGACCTTCAGCATGGCTATAAACAACACTTGCTGTCAGCACTGCTAGGCGCTGCCCAAGAAACAGCACCATGGCCTCAAAATTCCAGGAATCGCCGGTGCAGCTGCCCCAGAATAATCTCAGCCTGTCCCCCTTCCCCTCCCAGGGACCCTCTGTCCTCTGTGTCGCCACCATAGCCAGGAGAGTCTGACAAATACTGGAACCGAGAACAGCAAAGGGGCAGAGGTGAGCCTGCTGGGCCTGTGGGTAAGGCCATAAGGAGTGGAGGCCTTGGAGCAGAGAGGCAGGACCCCCCTGGGCCCAAGCTCAGTTCCACCACTCCCCCATCCTCACAAGCAGCCCATGTGGAAAAATAGGTGTATTTTCATAAGTGCACATTAGAAAGAACTCTCACGTGTACTTTTACCGACATACCATCCCCATTTTGCAGATGAGAAAACTGAGGCTGAGCAGGTGAACTGACTTTTCTAAGGTGACACAGCTGTGAGTAGCAGAGCCAAACAAAAGCATACGTCGCCGCCATAAAGTCAAGGGCTGCAACTCGTGAGCCAAGAGGCAAGGCCCCAGTCCGTGGCCCTGGCCTCCGGCCTAGCTGCCCTGACAGGGGTGGGGGCTGGGCCTTTGGAACCTTCCCTCTTCGGCTGCTCCCACCCCTCCCCCACTTCCTGGAGGACTGGCTGGGATTGGGGGAGGGTGGGGGTGGGAGGGCAGCTCATGTTGCAGGCCCAGCCACACCTGTCCAGGATAAATAAAGGCATTTCCCCTCCACCCTCCGAGTCTCCCTCCTGAACCCATTTCTCTGTGGGTCCTCAGGCTGAGACCCACCGACGGGAGGACTTGAGGGGCTGTTACTGCCCCAAGGTTGATTCTGTGGGGCTGGTGGGCAGGGTGGGGTGGGTACAGGGGCTACCACCCAGGCTGCACGTGGCCAGCCTTCTTACAGGAGGAGCTGCAGCACACAGGGGATGGGCCCCACGCAGTGCTTTTCTACTAGCCCCTAGCCACAGGGTGAGGAAGCAGGCATGGGGTTACCAAGGTCCCAGGAGCGCATGAGCAAGTTGGAGCCTCAGTTTGCCCGGCTCTGAAGTGAGATGCCAATCCCAGACCTGCCTGCCTGACCACCTGCCTCAGGGTTACAGTGTGTGTGCCCAGGGGTGCCGGCCCCTGCTGAGAACGAGCCGGCCCCGCCTTTGCTAGTCCCCCCGCCGCAATACGCCACTACTGCCCTGTCACAAAGACTCGGGCCAGGACATCTACTGGCCCTCTGTGGGAAGCAGGTCAGGGCTGCAGTGGATTCTTCCAGAGAGCTCTGGCCTTGCATCCCCTTAGGGGAGAAGTTCCTGGTGCAGAAGGACCTCGAGCACCCCAGCAGGAAATACCACAGCCCTGTTGGGAGGGCAGGGCTAGTGTCCCGAGGCCTGCCTGGTCAGCAGCGCTGAGCCTGGGACGCCCGAGCCCAGGGTATCAGCAGCCCACCAGAGGACTTATCAAGAGGCTCCAAGCCCTGGGAAGGCCCCAGCACCCAGTCCAGCTGGTTCCATGGCCTCGGTGATTTGGGGGCACGCCCCTGAAGGAAGTTGAGAGGCCCATCCCCTGATGCCCTGCCTGAGCTGCGGGTTCTATTTTTAAAAGTCCCCCCTAGTCGTTGGCTCTAGTGCATCCCAATACACCCCCTGCCTACAGTGAGGACATTCTTCCTGCTGTCTAGCTTAAGGCCTCTGTGCTGCAATTTAAGCCCTGGGCTGTCTGGGGCCAGGTGGTGCATAGACCCCGGATGAGGTCATCAGCTATCCTGGGTGCCACTGAGCCAGGAGGTTAATTTCCACCAGCAGGGATGGGGCTGGGAGCAGCAGGAGGAGGCCTTGAGGATAGTGGGGCTGGGGGAGATCTAGGCTCAGTCCCAGGCATGGGAAGCTGGTGGACCCATGAGAGTGAGGGTGGAGGGTCCTGCCTTGTACAGGGAGGAGACCTGTAACCAGGGGGGTGGGGAGCTGTGCAGGGTCCTGAGGGCAGAGGGGGTGTGTCTGCTGGGTCTCAAATGCCCCTGTGTCACCATATCATCAGACTGAGTGTGTAAGTCTCTGGGTGCCCTTCTAATATGGGACCCTGGGGTCTCCAGGGCAGTGGGTCTGGAGACTCAGGTTGGAATAAGCCAGACCTCCAGCAGGATGGTGGCCAAGGCCTTCTCCCTGGACTAGAGCCAGGCCAGCACCCCAGAGGAGTTGTGAGGCTGTTGTGAAGCTATTGCTGTCGTGAGGTTCCCATAACACCCCTGAGTGGGGCTTTCCATCTTAGGGTCCCCCCAAGTGTCCACATTTGGTTGCACAGCCAGGACTGTGCCTCCGGTGGGGACATTGGCTCCCTGCCCCCTCTGCCAAGTACCTTTCAGGCCTTCCCTGGCTGCCCACCTCAGTGCCTCCCCACCACCCTCCCCGTCCCACCCTCAGGCCCAAGGCAAGTTTCCATGCCCTGGAGAAGAAACTGTCTCCCTGTCTCCAGGTGAGCAGTGACCCAGACACCCCTGCCCATCCATCACCCTCCAGTGACAGCCTGGGGCCTCAGCCTGCCCCCTTGTGCCCACACCAGCACTGCTGGGGCTCAGTCTCAGCATACCCCACCAGGCAGGGCTTGTCTTTGCCCTGGCACCTTTCACAGTCCACCCTGAGCCTTGAGGCCTTCAGCGCCCCTCTGCTGGACTTCCCTTTACTTGATAAGTGTTGCCTGAGCACCTACTATGTCCTAGGTACTGGTCTAGGTGCCAGGGACACAGCAGTGTTTAAAACAAAGTCCCTTCTCACAGACCGCTTCCTCTCAAACAGATCTAGCTTCTTGCTTCTCTGGACTTCAGTGTCTCCAGCTGGGCCATAGAGTTACTCAGACAATCTCCAAAGATCTGTGACATTCCCATCAGGCAGTGCCATTCCCTGATCACAGACACTGCAGAACACACAGGCCATTTCCCCAGGTGAGCATGGCGAACCAGACTTGAGACAGGCAGGCAGAGCAGCTGTAGGTGAATGGCTAGGGCCTCCAGCAAGCGAGGAAGCCCCAGCTCCACGAAGCCAGCCAGTGTGAGGTCCCACAGCAGCCCCAGGAAGGCAGGGGTAGAAGGCGGCTGTTATCTCAGGTCTGGGATGGAGTGGATGCAGGAGACCGGTTACCAGCCCAGCCCAGCTCCGAGCCCTGATAGCAGGGCAGCCCAGGTCAGCAGTCTGTACATCTAACCATCTGCCCGCCTGTCACCTGACCTCTCCACGCTAGGAGTGCTCTTTCCCCAAAGCAGCTGCCCACTTCCAGGCTTGGGGGGTACCCTGAGCCCACCCTCCCAGAGAAAGGCTTAGGAAGGCCCTGTACTTTCTGTCTACCTGCCTGCCTGGCCTGCAAACTTGGCATTGCTTTCTCTGCTCAAAACACCAGCCGCTTGCCCATGTTTCATACTCATAATAGGCCAGCCAACGAGGGTGGGCAACAGCTGTGGCCAAGACCAGGGGCCTGTGGCCGGCAGTATCCAGTTGAGTCCAGTCCCACCCCCAGACCAGGGAAGTGTGCTCTGCTTTCCAAGAGCCTCAGGGAGGACAGACAGATGGACGGATGGACTCACACACCCTCCTTTGAGCATGCCCCGCCCCTGCGGGTTCCAGGCTGTGGGCCGTGCACACTCACCCGGGAGATGGTGAGTGGCATGTTGAAGTCCTTGCCCCCCTGCAGACGGAAGCCCCAGGGCCCAGGCCCGGTCAGGGTCACGCTGTAAGACATGCCGGTGCTGACAGCGGCGACCTCTGCGGATGAAGGGAGAAGAGTAGAGTGAGAGGACCCTCACGCACCCTGCCTCCCCAGCCCGTACCTCGGCCCCTGCCCCCGACCCCCGGCCTTGCCTGCTCCGTCCCTTTCTGCCTGGCCGGGCTGTGTGCAGCTCCTGAGAGGCTCCTAAGAATAGCTGGGAACGAATGCCATCGACACTGATATCTGCCCTCCACTGCGCCCATAAATGGATTGTAACCCTACACTGTGCCCGCCCGCCCTCCGCCTCCCAGCGGGTCCACTGTGACTCACAAGGCTAATATAGCCCCTGGGGAGGGGTGTCCGGCACCCAGCACCCCCCAGGGGGCAGGAGAGGGGCCTGGCCAGGTTACTGATAATGCTCTGCCCCCCTGCTCTCCTCTCCTTGCTCCGTCCGCCCTCTGGAGAGCCCAGACTGCCCAGCTGCCCTCTCTGCCTGGCTGTACCCACCCCCTTGCCCAGAAGACCGTGGCTGAGCTCCCTTGGCCAGGGGCTTTGTGACTTGGGTCTTTGCTGCCCTGTGTTCCCCGGTGAGGGCCCTGAAGTTGCCTCTTATCCTCATGGTGGCCCAAGATAAGGGATAACTTCAGGGCCCAGAATTGTCCAACCGTAAAAACAATCATAATAATAGCAGCAGCTCTGGGCATGGCCAAGCTCAGCTCTGGACCCTTCATGCCATTATCTCCTCAGATCCTGAGAGGCTGCCACTTGTCCCGCTCAGAGAGGTTAAGTAACTTTCCCAAGGTCACACAGGTAGTAGACCCAAGCCATACTGGAGTCTGAGCTCATTCCTATGGGGGCTCGTGCCAGATAACGGGCTGCAGGTGGTGGCAGGCACCTCCTGATACCCAAAGCTGGCAGTGGGGGTCCCCTGCCTGCACCCTCAGCGCAGGGTCTGAAAGCAGGTCTGGGGCAGGCCCCCACCCTCCAGACCCTCTGGGGCCCAGCAGTTATTCCTGGCTCTCCTGTCTCATTTGTGCTCTGAAAACTTGACAGCAGCATGGAAAGCTCCAGCTGCCAGTGTTGCATGCCAGGCCCCAGTGCCCTTTGCACTGGAATGGCAGGGGGCAGGGAGGAGGGGAGGAGAGGCCATTTGCTCAGCTGCTGGGACAAGGGGCCAGAAGGGGCCGGGAGGGGAAAATGTGTGTGTTGTGGTCAGTCCATAACCCAGAGACAGTATGTTCTGGATGGGGGCCTAGGCCCCTCGGGACTCCTGCCAGTGTGGTCTTTGAGCCAAGATACCTCCAGAAGTCCTTCCTCAGAAGAGACCTCAGGCTCTGTGTGGTCTGGAGGTAGATCAAGGCCCACCCTGCTCAGGAAACTGAGGCTCAGGGAAGGCAACTGGGCCCTCTGTTCTCTGCCCTCCTGGAGGGCTCTGGCCTGAGCTGGGCCCTGAGGACTCAGTGCTGGCCTGGGTGTGAGAAATTTCCCAGCTGCCAACACCCCACCTCAAACTCTGGGCCTAGCACATACAACATGCATGACAAGGAGTCCCCACTTCACAGGGGCGTTTGGTAACTTGCCCAAGGTCACAGAAATATCAAGTGGGAAAGCCAGGGAGGGACCTGTGTTCTTTCCCCCACTTCACCACCTCCTCTGCCCTGTGTCATGCAGCCCAGCTGTCCTGCCTGCCTAGGTCTGGCGCAGGAGGCCAGCAGCTCACGGCCAGCCCCCCGACCTCCCCCATCCCATCCCCTGCCCCTCCCCCAGGCCCCATCCCATCCATCCCTGACTCCAGCTTTATCTCCTCTCCAGGGAAGGAGGGTGTTTGTCCTGCCAGGCTGGTGAGGACCCAGCAACAGTGCGTGACCAGCGTGGGGAAAGGAAGGAGCTGATCCTGCACAGGGATGGGGAACCCTGGGCTAGGCCGTACCTGGAGCTGCAGGCTCTTTCTCTGGACTCAAGCACCCGCCTGATGCCTGATGCTGCCTCTGGGGAAAGGGAGGGGTAGCAAGAAGGATGCTCTTAAAGGGGAAGGCCAGCCTCCCTCCATCTGCCTCCCCTGGGAGATCCGAAGCCAGCCAGAGAGCAGCTGACTCACAAGTCGGGAGTGAGCTGCTTCCCAGTAACAGCAGCTCATCGGGGAGTAGGGATGGGGGCAAGCCTGGTCTTTGCCCCTCCTCCACTCTGCTCCCTGCAGTTTGAGATGGGGTTTTAGGAGTGAAAGTCACGAGGTGGGGGACAGAGGGAGAGGAGGAAGAGAGGCTGCTGTCAGCATCAGAGGCCAGGCCTTGGCTCTCTCTCCCACGGTGGCACCAATAGGTAGAGACTGTGCTTGTCGGAGACCTTTTCCGCTTTTTATTTTTCTACATCCTGCCAGAGCCAAACACCCTGGGATGAATTAGACCACTGATTTGAAACAAACCACAGGTGCAGTGTGTGCACTCGTGTACTTGGTGTGCATGCAAATATGTACACACAGGAGAGTGTGCCCGAAAATGCACATGTGCAGAAGAGGGTGGGCCATGGTGGAAATAGCACTCTGGGGGGAAAGCCAGAGGTAACGGGTTCCAGCGAGTGAAGGTCTGTGTTCCAGGCTGCGGGAGGGCCTGGGTGCCCACTCTTCAGGCTGAGCCTGGGGCGCAGGCTCTTGAGCTGAGAAGTGGGTGCAGACCACTTTGCAGAGCAGGAGTTTTGCAGTACAGGGCCACGAATCCAGCACAGCTTGGGTGACAGGGCCACTTCCAAAGCCCGCAGGCCCACAGGGTAATCCTGGGTCTGTGTGTGTGAGGGGGAGGTGAAGGGGTTGGACATGTCCCAGAAGAAAGACAAACCGATGGGCACCCTACATCCTGGGGTCCAGGCTGGGGAGCAGCCCTTTGGTCTGAAAGCAAACAGCAGACATTTGTTTAGCTCAAGGAGTATCCCACTGGGAGTAGTCTCCCAGGGACCCTCTGTGTTTAGGGGCACCACATGACAGAGGGTGGTTGTGTGGCCAGGTTTTGTCCTGGCTGGGGGCTGGGCCTTCTCCAGGCGATGTCCGAGGCCACCTTCAGGCCGTCCCTCTGGGATGTCCCCAAGCTCTCGGACTCCTGGGGTCGGGACTGAGCTCTCCTCACCCCCACCATCTGATTCCGCCCTTCCCTGCAGTCCTCTTCCACATGCTCCGGAGTCTCCTCTCTCCCTGCGGTCTTAAATGCCTCATTCCTTGCCTGTCCTACCGACTTCCTCCCATCTTCTCTCTGCCGGCTCATTCCACTCAACCTGTCCTTCCCCAGCCACTGCGGGGAGGCCCAGCTAATCTGCTAAGTTGACCAAGCCCCTCAGTGCTCCGCGAAGCCCTCCAAGGGCTCCCTGTCCCCCAGGCTCATGACTGGAGACCCCTCACGACAGCACCTAGTGGGCCTCCCCATGGCTCCTACCACCTCCTTCCCCATTCCCTCCTCCATCCCCACCGCCAGCTCCCAGAGCCCCTTGGCTGCTCCTGGGGTCACAGGAGACATTCTGTTCTGGGACACCCTGCTATGTTTGTACAGGCTGTTTGCTCAGCCTGAACCGCCCAATTCCTGCTCCTCAGCCCCATCCTGCCTGGCAATCCCTGCTTTACCTCCACCTTTCCTGGGAGCCCTCGGGGACCTGCCTCTGCTTTCAGCACCCTGTGTGCTGATACCTCGTTGGCAGTGCTTATCACACGCGCTAGGTGACTGCTGATGTGCTGTCCCTCTCTGCCCAGCGCCCCACCCCAGCCCAGTATTCTCTCCAGGAGAGGCACAGTGCCTTTCATCATTGCCCGGCCAGCCTGGGGGACGCTGCCGGCCTCTGCCCTGGCCTCTGTGGTCATGAACAGTTCCCGGGCTCAGGGCTGGGGCACCTGGGGAGTGGTGCTCCCTGAGGTGGGAACGCTGGAAGAGGCAGGGGCCCCACAACTGCCGGGAGCAGCCCAGGGCTCCCCCTCTCTGGGACAGGCAGGGGAGCAGCCTGGGGGAAGGAAGGCAGGAGAGCGCCTCTGGCCTTCGTCTCGCTGCCCGGGAGCTGGGGGTGTGGTGTGGGTGTGAGTGGAGGGGCAGGGTGGGGAGCTGTCAGCTGAGGGGCAGGGCAGCCTCAGGACCTGTGCGCACGGCGTTTCCAGCGTTCCAGAATATGGCCTTCTCTAATCACCATCAACATTCCGTTCCATAGGCACTTGGGCTGACAGCTGGCCTTCTTTTAATAGCCACAAGTATTCAGGGCGATACCCTAATCTCAGGGCATTTGCAGTGAGCACATACACCGATTGCAGCCCCACACCCCCAGGTACACCCAGTTTCCAAACACAGAGAGGTACGTGCCACCCACACTTGGTCACATGCACGGCTTAGAGCAGACACATTAGGGCACACTCAATCCCATGCCCCACGGTGCCACAGGGACAGAATGTGTGTGCCAGGCACACGGTCACACACATTTACATACATGACGTACATTCATCATAGTACGGTAGAGCCACCACCACCTGCTATGTACATGCACAGTCAAGGTCACACAAACACACAGACGCTCTCAGGCACAGTCACACTCACGCCTGCTCAGAACACCTTGGAGTCACGGAGACACCCAGGACCCCCAGGTGGGCAAGGGAAAGCTGGGAGGTGCAGGGAGGGGGTGATTCCCAGAGGGCATTGGGCCTGCTCCCCTCTCCTGGCCGCTCCCTGGGCTGCTTGCTCCTTATCCCCTCCCTTTTATAGATTGGCAGGTGCCGGGCCCAGTTACCTTTCCGGGAGCCTCTGCTTCCTGTCCCTGGGACTTGGGAGGGGCCTTGGCTTCCACATCCTCCGGGCCCTGACCGCAGGGGGACCATCCACTCACTTGCTGGGCAGTCCCCCAAGCAGCTGTTGCCTCCGTGTCTGTCCAGCCCTGGGGGAGTGGGAGAGTCCCTGTGAGGTGAGGGGGACACTCTGCATCCCTGCTTCTGCCCCCTCCCTGACCAGGCCTTTCTCCATCCTCTCTACACTTATTCACTGGGGTGAAGCCCACAACACTGTCTGCAGGGTTGCTGGTCACCAAACCCTTGCAAACTGTGCGTGCATGTGCTGGGATGTGTGTGTGTCTGTGTGTGTGTGTGTGCTTGTGTGCTTTCTTAAGCATGTAGGATGGGTATGTCTTCATGAGGATCTAGGCCCTCTTAATGGATAAGATTCACTCCTTGATGTTTACAACATTAGTTCAGGGATGGGTCCTCTGACAGCTCCTCCCTCAGTCCCTCAACTGAGACCCTCAGGGATGGAGGTAGTGGGAGGAGGTAAGTGGAAGCACTTGGTGAGGACCAGAGTGGGCCCTGTAGGCACAATGATGGAGGAGCTGGGGACAGGGGCTCAGGTCACAGGGAACTCTCCTGGTGACATCAGGGGGCATCAGCGCTCCAGGCCCCAAGTAGGGGCTGGCAGACTGGTAGCTCCCATGGCTGACCACAATGGTGGGGTCAGCATCCATGGGCACCCTATCTAGTCTTAGATGTAGACATGATGATTTTCCCTTTCAGAGGAGGACACAGAGGCTCAGAGAGGGTGAGTGACCTGCACAAACTCACACAGTAAGGACTTAAACTCAGGCTTGAACACAGGTCCCCCAACTCCAGAGCCAGTGCTCCTTCCACTGTATCCTGTGAGCTCCAGGAGGAGGGCGCTTAATGCTAAGGATGAAGGGTCCTGAGCTAGCTCCTGCCTGTCTCTCTAGAGGCCCATTTAGGGTCAGAAATGCTAGTCTTTTCAATCTGAGGCTCTAAGGCCCTGGGATAGTGCTGGCATGGAAAAGAGGCGGCCTGGAGTTGGAAGACCCATGTTTAGTCCTGGCCCTGCTGCTGGGTGACCTTGGGCCAACATGTTGCCTCTCTGACCCCAGTGCCCCTGTCTGGCAGGGAGGATGGTGTGTGGGAATTGGGGGGGTTGGTGAGGGGCTCTTCCTGCCAGCGTCCCAGGTTCCTGAGGGTCCCTGAGTCTCAGAGGCAGCCCCGCCCAGAGGAAAAGATGGTGAGGTGCCAGTCAGTGAGGGCCCAGCCTCCTTACCACCTCGCTCTCAGAGCCCAGGGACACCTGGCGCCTCCGTCCAGAGATCCAGCTGAGGTCCGAGGCCTGGCTGCTCAGTGTGGAGCGGTGGGTGGAGCGGTAGCTGGTGTACAGGCCATTGCGCTGGCCTGACACGCCCAGCAGCACCCCGAGGCAGGGCAGGTGCTGGGCGATGGCCATTCTGCAAGGACAGCACATCGGGTTAGGGGGATGGACAGACAGACTTGAGGAGATGGGGGTGGATGGACAGACTGATACTGGGCTAATGGGAGTGGACAAAGAGCCACTGGGGAATTGGGGACGTACAGACATTGGGGTTATGAGGATGGGCAGACAGACACTGGGTCCATGGGCATGGAGGGAGAGCCTTAGGGTGGCAGGTTCAGCCAGATGCTTGCTTTCAGTTCTCGAGTGGCTGACCTAAGCCACATTTCTGCAAATGGGGACCAAGAACACTCCTGAGCCGCCTCTGAGCTGGATGGGCTAAGGCCTACAGCTGGCCTCAGCAGGGTGCTGAGTTACTGACACCACCAGGCAAAAGGAAGCACTGAAGGCCCCCTTGTGGAAGAGGCCAGCTGTGCTGGGATTTTATCAGCAGAGTGCACTCCGGGCCAGAACAAGCCCCAGGCCTCTGCCAGGGCCCCTGAAGTGGAGTGGAGCTCTCCCTGCTGTGATCTCTACAGGCTGTCACTGTCTGGGGGCCTCTCTTTGTAGCGAGCAGCACTGCTGATCAGCCATCCTGGCTGCCTTTTGGCCTCAGCTCTGAAAATCCCAGTTAGTACTGGACACTGCCCAGGGGACTCTGATGTCCCTCCAAGCTGAGCCTCCTAGGAAGCTGTGACAGCAGAGAGGGTCACACCAGCTCCAGATCCCAGCCGGTGTCACTGGCTGCTCTCAGCTGCTAGAGTTCCCCACCCAATGCATGTACACAAGGGACAGGAAAGATGGCTGGCCTCTGCCCCCATTTATAGGCCCAGGCCCTCTGTGCCCATGAGGGTGGGACTGGGGATCTGGGGCTGGGTTCTGGCAGAGGGCCACACCTGTACTTGGGGTGGGTGATGGCATAAATGATGGGGTTGTAGATGGCAGAGGCCTTGGCGATGACAGCTGGCACCGAGTTCATGTAGGGCGTCAGGACATGTGCGTACCTAGGACAGAGAAGCTGTGGTCCCTCTGCCAGCTGGCCCTCCCTGGGGACTCCACAACCCGCCAGCCCTCTCAGGAACCTTCTTCATAGGCCAGCCAAGCCCTGCCAGGGCACAGCCCAGCCTGGTCCAAACCAGCACGACCAAGTCATCCCCGGGGGAGGGACTGCAATGCCAGGGAGAATCCTGATCTGAGGTGAGTGGGAACCCAGGGAGCAGTTGAGGGAGGGGTGCTGAGAAGATGTGCCAGGTTGGGGGTTTCACCAGGTCCCACTGTCCCTGTGCTGCTGGCAGTAAACCCTCCCCACCCCCAATGACTCTGGCCCTCTGCCCAGCTCTCCCCATGCCCCGCCGAACCCTGATGCCTGCTTCTCCCCTGGCTCCTTGAGAGTAACTGCACAGGAGGGCCCCAGAGGGGACCAGGCTGTTCCTGCACAAGGAGAAGGTCTCATACCCAAGCACCTGCAAGGACTCATAGTTCTCACTGTCTCAAAGTGCTCCTGAAGTCTGGCCTGCCTCCATGCTGCTGCAGATAGCAAAGTCCGCAGACTCTAGCCACAAAGGACTAGAGGGCGGGAGGTGAGTAGCACCTTGGCTGTGTGCCCACAGTCTGGGTGAAGAGGAAACCAGAACCTCAGGGAAAGTTGCATATTCCCAAGGGATCTGGCAGGACCTGGCAGCCCTTGCAGGCCCTCAAGCCAAACCCAGTGTGGCCCAGAACTCCCCCAGCATGTCTCCTAGTGCCTCCAGGAATGAGACAGGCCTGGCTCCCGTGGGGCATCTCATAGCAGGGGGAGAATAAGTCTGTGAGGCTGGACCTAGGGTGTGAGGACGGCTGGCTTGGGCTTGGGCTGGGGAGGGAGACGCTGCCCCAGGGTCCCCTTACCCTTCTCCCACTCTTCCAGCCCCTGCCCCAGCCCCTTAGCCACTGCTCACCCAGCAAAGCCCATCAGGGCCACAGTAGAGTAGGGGGCCCAGGAGAGCACGAAGAGAAGGATGACCAACAGCTCGATCTTGGCCATTTTCCACTCATTCTGCAGACGCTGCCGTTGCCAGGGGCACTCACCACCACCCTCGCTGGCCCCGAAAGTCTGGAGAGCTCTAGGAAGCATGCAGAGTCTGGGTCTGACCCCACTCGGGTTGCAGTGAGTGCCAGGGTCATGGCTACTGTCAGGGAGCCTTCTTGGACCCGGCCATCCCTTCCAGTGCAGGCAGCCCTGACTCCCAGAAAGTTCCCCAATATATCCAGCCTAAGCTGCCTCCCTGCGCTTCTACCTGTCGTGTCTCCTCTTTCCCCCACACCCCCTGACCAAGGCTGAAGGCCCCCGCTTCAGAAGACCGTGTCTCCTGAGACTTTTCTAAGCACCCAGGTTGTACTGGCCTTTTGGCACCCCATCCCATAAGCATAGGTACTGAGCTGGTCTCTGCCCATCTGGGGCTGGGAGTGCCCTGGGGTGTGGGTACAGATGTGAGTCACGGGCATCCCTGGCCAAGGGGCACAGCCCCCCTCCCATGGAGCCCCTCCTTCATGCCCAGCTCTTACTGGCCCGTCTCCCGGATGGCCTTGAAGATGAAGATGTAGCAGTAGATGATGACAAGCAGGGGGAGGAAGAACACAAAGCAGAAGAGCAGCATGGTGTAGGCGCGGACCGATGGCATGAAGCTCACGTAGTCCCAGGAGCAAGAGGTCAGCAGCCCCTCGGGCACATAGGCACCTGGGAACCAGGAGCAGGTGCTCAGCCTTCAGGGCAGCGCTGACTCAGGCTCCTCATCCAGCAGGGGCTTTGGATGTGGGGTCTGAGCTTCTCAAACACTGACCCCGGCCTCAGCCCCGCCCTAGTGGAGTGAGGAAGCCGGGGCACGTGGAGGGGAGCTTTCCAAGATGGTTCTAGCAGGAGACAGCTGGCAAAGTCCACTGCTGCCCAGTCGTGCCAGTTTGGAAGAGAGACCTCACCATAGCCCCAGGGTCTTACTCCCCCAAGACTTCAGCCAGCTTCCTGGTCCTACCTCAGAAGGGTGGGTGCCTTGCTGCTAACCCTCCTACCTGCTGAGGCCTCACACCCCAACTCCTGCCTGTCTGACTCATTGCAAACTCAGCATCAGATGCACCTGTCACTTCCCGCCAGCCAGGAACCACGTGGTCTTCCCCTCTGTATTTGGGAATGGGAGCCCAGGTTATCCTCTGATTGTTGATGGTACAGCCTCAGATCCCCCTGCTGCTAGTCATGTCATGCCCCCTGAATGTCCATTTGCTCTGAGACTTAAGCAGTCCCTTGGCCTCTCCTGCCAGCTGGTCAACCCAAGTCCACCTACCTGCCCCTTGAACGTACCCCTCCCAGCCTATCTTCCCTTCCCCTGATTCCCTGAGCCCACTTACTCCAGCCAAAGAAGGGCGGCAGACTCCAAGCCAGGGCATAGAGCCAGACGCCCAGCAGGATAAGCGCCGCCCGCCTCTTGGACACCATCCTGACGGTGGCCAGTGGGCGTGTGATCACCAGGTAGCGGTCCAGGGCGATGGCCGTCAGGGTAATCATGGAGGTGATGCCAAAGAGAGCCCCACAGAAGGCATAGAATTCACAGCCTGTGGGCACAGCTCCCTGACCTCAGTCCTTGGCAGGGAGCCCATCAGATACCCCAGGGGAAGGAGGGTCTGCGGATTGCGTGTACTCAGCTCCTATGCTCGCCTCTCAAGGAAAGCAGGCCTAGTTCCTCTCCACCCCGCCTACATGCATCTGACAGAGGCTCACGGAAACCTCTTGCTAACTCATGAGACTGAGGGTGGCCGCCCACTCTGCCCAGGAAGAGCACACTGCCTTCTCATCTGGGCCACCCTCCACGGTGGGCGTCTCCTGTCCCAATCCTCCTCCTCCCTCCAGCAAAAGGGAGTCCCAAGTGTCTACCTGCCTCTCCAAAGAGCCACTGCTTATAGACGCTGCTGGCGAAGAAGACGGGGGCCTGGGTGAAGGACATGAGGAAGTCGCTGACTGCGAGGTTGATGATGAACATGTTGGCAGGTGTCCTGAGACCTCTGCTCCTGTGAGGGGTCAGAAACCGTCAGGAGGCGCTTCTGCTGGGGAGCTTCCCTCACACACATGTGCACACACATGTATGCTTGCACACAGGCACGAGCTGCTGGCCCACAGGCCCATCCCGCTGGCCAGCAAGTACCAGCCAAACAGCTCTTGAGCCTGGCATTGTGGGCTAAGAGGTGAGACCCCTCAAGGCAGCAACTCATGCCTCTCCTGTCCCCCTTTTCCCAGTGTTCCTGCAGTCCTCACCTTCGGGGCTGGCAAAGGGGAGAGGAGTTGACGATGGTGCCCACAGGCCAGGTACTTTCACAAACCTCACATCCCATAATCATCCATCTTCACATCTACCCCCTCACCCCATTTCATTCTGCAGATAAGAACACTGAGGCTCCCACCCGTGAAGTGGCTTGAGGTCACAAGACTCAGTAAGTGGCACAGCCAGGATTCACTCATTTGCTGGGCACCGCACATATAAAAACTTACTTAATCATCCCATTGACTCCATGAAGTAAATCACAATTTCATTTTGCAGACAAGAAAAGTGGACTCAAAGAAGATAAGTAACCTGCTCAAGTCATTTCAGCTAATAGGTGGTAGAGCCAGGAGTTCACTTCTCCACGTGCCTGTCTCAGCCATTCAGGCGGCGAGTGGGGCAGGCAGGGAAGGGAGCCAAGGGTGGTGGCCCGGGCTGGTTGCTGAAGGGCTTGAGGACTCAGGACCCTGGTACCAGGGCTGCTCTTTGAGGCAGAGAGAGGATGCCCACTGGGACAGGTGATGGTGGAGGTGAGCCGAGAGCAGGGCAGAATAGGCAGAGACGTGTGTGTCATAGGGACACATACCCTACACGGACGGTGTGCCTGGGACCCACTTAAATGTGCCATTCAAGCTGCCCTGGATTACATTTGGGCCCCTTTCCTGGGTTTGAAGATAGAGGCCTGAGCCTGAGACCATTGGCCCTGGCCTCCCCACCCAGGCTCAACAGTGCCCTGGCAGAGCTGGCACCAGAATTTCCACCCTGTGTTCTGCCCCGTCTCTGCATGGCTGGCTGCCCTCAGTGCCCAGGCCCCCATCCTGCCAACCAGGCACCTGCAGAAGGTATAGATGACCGTCAGATTTCCCAGCATCCCTGTGAGCCCCACCAGCAGGATCACCGTGCCCAGGGTGTAGTGGGCATAGTCTGGAACATCGACCGTGGGAAAGGGGACCCAGGCAGCAGCCTGAGCCCTGGCTGCCTGTGAAGAGACAGAGAAACAAGGTCATCACATGACTCCATCACCTTCAAATAGTCCTGAGAAGAGTTAGGGTTCCCAATGGGGCAGGTAAAAAACTGCCGCAGTGGGGCAGGCTCAGAGTGGCAAAGCCATTTGCCCACACAGCTAGCAAGTGGCTGAGCTGGAACGGAAACACAGGTCTCCTAAAGTTGAGCCCAAGTTCCTATGCCATGGCCCAGATGCAAAAGTCTTCTAGAAGTGTGCTCAGATCACCTTTGGAGGCTGGTAGGACAGACAGACACATGTTTGGCAAGCAGGGACATGGCTGGAGTGACTTCATCTTTCCTTGGGGAGAAGGCAGAGCCATCTCCTGGGTGCGCTCCTCCCCTCTGTGTGGGCCCCATCCCAAGTGCCCGAGACAGTCAGCAATGGTATTCCAGTCCCCTTTCACTCTGGGGAGGTGGAGTGGGGTGGAGCCCCTCTCCTCAGGAGTCCCACACCCTTCCCAGCCTCAAAGAAGGAGGTTGTATTCTCCCACTATATAACTGGGTAGGGCTGACTTTGACACCTGGTGTGAGAGTGAGAAAAAGAATTATCTTTTAAAAAGAAAAGTCAGGCCCCCTAGGTCACTGTAGGGAGGTCATGATCCTATGAGGCCAGTACAAAAGGCTTTAAAGACTCCTCCCACCCAGCTCCTTGCCAGGGAAGGGAGTGGTTTAATTTCTGTCCTGCCCTGGCTCCTGTAGCTACTGGAGCCTTCCCATCCTGTCCATAACCTAGGCCAGCATCCCATAGTCTTGAGGTTACCCTCATCCCTCCCCAGTTAATGGTGGGGTTGGGCCCTGGCTAGGATGATGAAAGCAGCAGAAGGCACCAAATACCTCACTCTGGGCTGGGACAAACCCAGGGGCCCAGGGCAGGCCTTCCTCTCTGGAAGGCTCTGGGGGGCATCCTACTACCCTCAGAAAGAAATGGACGGGCCATTCCAGCCCTTTGTCCCACAGGGCTGGCCTTTCTGTTCCTTGGGTGCTCTCCACGAGGAAGGAAAACTTGCCACACTCCCCTCTATTGGTCTCTTCGCGTAGGACGGGCTCAGAGAAGTTCAGTAACGTGCCCAAGGTCACACAGCAGAGCTGTGGAACCTTGTCAAAGCCCCTGTGTGTCCCCAGGAAGAGCACCAGGGAGGGGGAGGGGGGCTCTGCGTGCACACGCTCACCCCAGGCTTACCGTGGGGCTGACGGGCGGAGGGTGGTCCAGGCTGGAGGTGCTACTCCAGGAGCTGTCCCACCTGCTGCGGGAGGCTGGGGTGGCTATGCTGTTGGATTCCTGGGCTGGGTCCGGTGGGGCTCCTGTCCCCAAAGAAGAGTTCATCCTGATGTGGGGTGGCCCTTCTCAAGCCCACGGAGAAGTCAAGGGCACGGGGAGCTCAGGATATTAGCTGTGCCCAGCCTCCCAACGTTCCTCCATCCTCAGCACTGCTTCGCAGTCCACCGGCTGCCTGCTCCTGTGTCCGGCGTAGACCCAGGCTGGAGCTGTTCTTGGGGCTGGTGGCTGCTCTGTGTCCAGTGAAGCACAAAGGAGAGAGTGTCACAGTTATGGCGACTCACGGTCACAGGGTCTGTCTCCACCTTTAAGTAGCAGAGCTGGGAGTGTACATGCCCAATCACTCGGCGCCTCGGCTCCCTCAGACACAGGTCCCTGATGATGGTGGCACGCATGTGTGAATGTGTGGGCGAGTGAGTGTGTGTGTGTGTGTGTGTGTGAGTATGAGAGTGTGTGTCTATGTGAATGTGTGTGTATGTGTATATTTCAGAAGAGATTGCCAGTCTCCGGCCCTTGCACTTTGTCCTCCCCTCTGGCCAGGCTCTCTTTCTTCCCTGAGCTCATCAAGAACAACTTCTGCCACCCCCAAGACACCCCCTTCCAGGGCTCTGTGGAGCCCAGACTCAGCCTTTCCACGGGGCGCCCTCCCCTCGTGTCTGCCCACATAACCCATCACACCTTCACAACCATCCCATCCAGAACCAAGGCTGGTCCACCCATGTCACAGATGCAGAAGCTAAGAGGATACACCAGGATATAGCACAATCAGGGGGGAGATCAGATCACGAGGCATCTTTTGTTTGTTAGTCTTTGATCATAAACTTTTTAATGAAATAGAAAGATTGAAAAAAAAGAAAAAAAAAAAACCCACAAAGCTGGTAGAGACCTGGGAGCTCACTCAGGCCTGCAGGCCTGGCCTGAGTTGAGTGAGTATCAGAGAGGTGGAGAGGACCCCCAGGCCACGCCTACCTCTTGAGGGAGGACAGCAGGAGGAAGGTGGGATTCCAGGGGCTGGGGCTGCACAGCAGGGTGTCGCAGAGAGAGGGTGCTCCCAGGTGGGAGCGGGAGCCTGAGTGGGGATGCGACCGCTGGCAGAAGTGCCACAGTGAGCAGAAAGCGGGTCATGAACGCCCACCACTCTCCTTCTGATCTCCTGTCCTTCTCAGGTGCCTTGCAATGGCCAAACCTACCTGGAAGTCAGAGGTAGGGGGGCTTGAGAGATGTGGTTCCCTCTGACAGAGAGCAGAGCAGGGCAGGGTTACGGAGCCCACATGCCTCATTCCTCCACACCACCCCTGCCTGCCACTGTTGCCAGTAGACAGTGTGGGTCCCCTCCACTCCCACTACTGGCCAGGAGGTCAGCCCTCCCACTTCACCTGTGGATGTTCCTGTTCTTTAATTTTCTCACCCCACCCCAGGGGCTGCTCATGGAGAAATGTCCTATGCCCTGGGTGGGCAGTGGTGCCAGCTCTCTGCCTGGCCAGTCTCCATAGCTCCCCTGGACCAGCCCGAGCCACTCTTCTGCTCAGCCTGGCCTAGGAGTTTATAGGCGATCACACCCATTCCCCCCACCATCCCACTCGCCATGCCAGGGAGATCCGAAGATGTCGAGTGTGCCTCATGGTACCTGGAGCCCTCGCCCACAGCTCTGCACTGACTCACTGTCTGCTCTTCACACTTTGCTGGCGTGGCTGGAGGTGGGAAAAGCTTTCCAGGTCCCTCACCCACAGGGGAGTACCAGGGGCATAGGAAGGGGGAGGCCTGAAAGCTGCCCTGGGGCGACGTAGAAGGCCTGGGCATCTGCACAGTGCGGGGGCTAGGGAGGCAGGGGTATGATGTTTGATGTTAGATCAGTGGGCCCTCAGCAGACATGTAACCACACTTGTTGAGGGACTGTTATCAACCAGCATCATGACACTGTCCACAGGCCTCCCCAGTGCCGACTTTACATACAGGTCTCCTGAGCCCCAGAATTCCTGTCCTTTGTGGAGAAGTCGTGAAAGTCCTTGTAAGAAAAGCCCCTGGGCCCTGCATTTCTGTTGTCTGGTGGTAGCACCCAGCATCTGGAGAGGGAGGCAGATCTTCCTGCCCTCCAGCATGGCCTAGCAGGCAGCACAGTAATGCCATTCCCATCCTGTCCACTCCTGGGGATCAATTTCCTCAACCTGGGGCTGGCCAGGGCTATCTGGTTACCCAGAGACTCCTGGGAAACTCCCTGGAGCTGTTGCCAGGGGAATATTAAATGTCTCAGTGAATGTGTTCCTGTAGGCACCTGGCCAGCAGCTCACCTGGACCCTCCCTCACCTGGATCCTGCTGGGTTCTAGGCAAACCCTCTCAGGATAGGGCCCTTCCTTCTTCCTGTGGCCTGAGGGAGGGACCATAAAAGCAGAAACTGAGAAAATCCTTGCTTTTCTGCTGCCTTACATCGTACAGCAGCAGGTGTAGCTCTGCCCTTTTACCTGCCCTGGGCTTAGAAGTGCCATCCATTCCCTCCCTCCCCAACCAAGTGCACACGTGCCCATCGGGAGCCAGCCAATTGACTCAGTGGTCCTGTTAATGTCTCTGTGACCAGCCTCTCTCTCTGTTGCTCTTTCCACCCTTACTCCCCTTCTGGGGTGCTCCCACTGAGTTCTCTCCTACGCAGCCTATGCTAGCGAAAGGGGGGCAGGCCGGGGGAGAGTCATGGGGCAGAGTCCACGTAGCACTGTGGCACTGTATTCTGTGGCTGGCTCCTGGGCTTGACACCGCTTGGTGCTCACACTCCTGGCCTAGGGTCCTGACCCAGGCACTTAGAGCTGTCCCCTATGCCATTCCTACTGGTCCACGTGTGTCGTTTCAGCGAGTCCAGCCTGGTGGTCTTCAACTTCATACCCATCCAAGTGCCATGCATTCATCAAACAACTACAGCAGTGTGCCATGCCCTGGGCTGGCATCCGTCACAGAGGCTGTCCCGGACGAGCTTGCTATGTAATAGTCACCCCTCAGAAAGTGGCCTCTTTGCCCCCCCCCTTAGCTGGAGGCTTCTGTTGAGGGGGTCAGGGCCAGTTAATAGGTGTGAGAGAGGACTTAGAAAACAAAAAGTCAAGGAAAACATGAGTAAGGCCAAAAGAATAAACTTTTAAGTAGAGAACTGATTACATACCCTAGAGGGGCATGTTGGTATAAAAAAACCCCATGAAGTGGGTGGTCTTGTATTTCACATACCTTGGGCACACCCAGCAGCCCATCAAAAGCAAGAATTTGCTACCGGACTTAAAAAATGAAATTTAGAGTGAGTGACATGGTGAAGGCAGTTGAAAAATACAAACTTCCAGTTATAAAATAACTAATTCCTAGGATGTAGTGTTCAGCATAATTGATAATACTGTATTGTATATTTGGAAGTCGCTAAGAAACTAGATCTTAAAAGTTCTCATCACAAGAAAAAAGTTTCTGTAACTACGTGTGGCGATGGATGTTAACTAGATTTATTGTGGTGATCATTCTGCAATATATATACAAATACTGAACTATGTCGTGTACTTGAGAATAATATAATGTTATATGCCAATTGAATCTCAATTTTTAAAAAAACATGAAATTCATTCCTTAGTGCCTTTGACATTTCCTAGTTGGCACACAGAGCACTCTAATTGGGGCACACAGAGAGGCTCGATCTACCCTAGGAATTACTATATACTTTTTCTGACCTTTTGGTGATATGCTGGAACAGCAGGAGAAACAATTTTCTTCTTTAAAATAATATAGCTGATCTTAGCCATGTTCCCTAGCGGTTTCCCATGAAGTGGAGCATTTGTCTGAGGGAGAGAGGAAGGGAGGAAGGTACCCACTTTGATTTATGACATCCTAGAGCAATTTCTGACTGCTCAGAGAGCACAGGTATAGAAGATACATAGGGCAGAATGGAAATCTACACGAAACACAAAGATGTTCTTAGTGAAGAGCGATTCTGGAATATAATGTGGGTCTGGGTCTGTTCCCAGTGACCCCCCCACAAGCCCTCGTTTATCTGAACATGGCATGAGTGGCACTGGAAGATTTCTGAACGAAAACCTTGCAGTGGAATTGGCTTTGTCTTTTGATGTGACTGTAGGCATGTCAGCTTTGCCGGCAGAATCCCAAAGCTGTAAACACTGTGAATTCCCTCTCACACCAGCCCAGCGCTGCCCCTAGCTGCCGTGAGGGTCTGGGAGGTGACAAGGAACATCTCTGAGACTTAGTTTCCTCACCCATAGATTGAGGTACTAAAACTGCTTCATTCGTAAGAAAGTGCGTAGAGCACACTAGCGTGCCTCCCCGAGGCTCGCAGGGGCTGCCTTGCCTGGGGGGGCAAATTCTGTACAGCACTAATGTCTGCATCATCACCAGAGGACACTGGGGTCAGCCCGGCCTGCACCTCCCTGTGGAACCACGTGACCTTGGCTGACCCTTGCCCTCTGAGCCTCCTTTCTTAACCTATAAAATGGAGATCGCAATGGCAGCCTCTTTGGCGGCAATGATTAAATTTGACAAGAAACTTGAACCACCTGGCACAGTGCCTGGAACACAGCAGTCTTCGGCAGTGTCAGCCCCCAGGTCTTTCCCCTGGTTCCTGAGGCTGGGGGTGGTTACGGGGCCTTCCCTTCTCCCTCTGCGGCCCAGGCAACTCTTGTCATGGGCCATTTTGTGGCGGAGGGAGCCCCTACCCAGACCCTCTGGGAGGAGGCAGAGGAGCAGCAGGAGGTAAGGCAGGTATGTGGGCCACAGCCCTTTTCCCAGAGAGGGGAAGTGAGCTGGCATGAATGGGAGTTCATGGCCAAGCACGGCCAGCCCCACGGCACCCAGAGGTCCCAGCTTCCCCACTTTCAGGGGCCACAGGAGTTAGTTATTTGCAGGGCGGTGACCGGATTGGTAGGGAAGGTGCTCATTCTCTCCTTTTGGAAGACCAGCTAATTCCAGGAGCTGCTAGCAGTCTTCAGGCAGCCAAAGTTAGTGGCTGGTGATGGCTGGCACGCTCCACATTAGGGCTGTCAAACTCGGCAGAAACCTTCAGGGAGCCCCAGTCCTCTGTCCTGTCTTTTCTTCCCTACTCGGGCCAGTTCTGGCTCCAGGCTGAGCTCCCCATCAGCACACAGATGTACAGCTGGGAGCCCTTTGAGGCCTCTCTCCTCTCCTCCTGCTCACTACCCCATCCTCTGCCTTCCCATCCAGCCCCCAAGGCACACTGGAGTCACTTGGGAGTTTAACAAATTGTGACACCTGGAGCCCAACTCCAGGGACTGTGTTAGCTGGCCCGGGGTGGGGTCTAGGCATTGGGATTTTTACAAACGCTGCCGAACACAGAGTGGTAGGCACTGACTCACATCTTTATGCCAGTGCCATCCATGCACACACCTGGACTCACAGGTGGGCCCCACCCCAGCCCTCCCACCCACCTTGGCTCTCTGCTCTGTCTGCTCTGCACGTTGCCGCTGCTTTGCAAACTCTCTGTATGGTCAAGCCACTCAAGATGGCTGTTCTCTTGCTCTCTGTCCATCCCCTGCCCGACCAGTGCCTGCTTCACCTATATTTTACGCATACGACTGACCTTCTTAGTACTCGCCCCAGGCCCCAGCTGGTGATTGTTCTCATCAAAGGGGCCGTGAGGGGCACGCCCCTCTGCTGGTTTCTCTGGTAACTAGTGAGCCCAGCTGACCTCAATTCCCCTATAACTGGTAATCTACCCTTCCCCCCTAGGAGCGAAGACTGCCACCATGTCTTGCCCACTGTCTGCTGCACTTGGTGGGGTGTTGCTCCAGGACCTTGCTTCAGACATGTAAGATCCCCCCATCCATTAAACCATTGATGTCTCTGTTGCTGACTCCAGGCTCTTTCTTCGGTCTTACAGCTGGGCAAGTGCAGGCTTACAAGGCGTGCAGCCCAACACTCTCCAACCTGCAACTGCTCAGGGCAAGGTCTGGATTCAGACCTCAACCAGCCTGTCTGAGCCCCTGAAAAGTGGGGAAAAGAGGTGGTGCAGGGGCGTCCAGTGCCTGATGCTGAGGGGCAGAGGAGCCCAGGAGAGGAGTCTGGCGGCAAGGAGCGTGAGGGGTAGAAGCTATGAGGTAGGGGCCAGGAGGAGGAGGCAGGGTTCTGAGCCCAGGGTCTGCGGGTAGAGGTCAGGGCACCCATGAACTCGGGTGAGAAAAAAAAGGATACTGTTGTTTGCACTAACCTCTAGCTGAAATTTAGCAGTTCCCTTCATTACGAACGTGGACAAAACCCCAAGTAATAGTGCCCATGACTTTGTCACCATTGGAAATCACTGCTCCTTTTCTACGACCGTAGAGTTGTTGCAGACAATGGCGTGATATTGGTTTTGCTCATCACTACTTCCTAATTATGGGTCTGCTTAAAGCCCCCACCAGGTCTTTTGGATGATTCGTTAAGAAGCACACATATTACTCCATCACAAGTTTATTATTTAATATTTTAGTAACAGTATTTCACTACAATCGGTTTCTTTTGTAATTCTGTGTATTTTATTTCACGCATTGAAAACATTCTGGGGAACTCCCTGGCGGTCCAGTGGTTAGGATTCGGCGCTTTCACTGCCATGGCCCGGGTTCATTCCCTGGTCCGGGAACTAAGATCCTGCAAGCCATGATGCACGGCCAAAAAAAAAAAATTCTGGAAGAGGGCTCCTTTTAAGGCTGCACAGAACCCCAAAGGGGTCCCTGGCACAGCAAAGTAGAAGTGGAGTAGAAGATAAGGCAGGGGGGTATTCAGAGACCAGGAGATGGGAGCCATAATTCCGGGGGCTTGAAGTGGCCTCCCTTGGGTCACCCCCCCACAAGGGCTGCCTGGGAGTCTTAAGAACTAGCCATTCTGCTGGGAGACTTGGTTTGTGCCAGGTCCGGTTGTTTAGCTTTGCCTGGGTCCCCTGAGCCAGCCGAGCCAGCCAGAGTCTGACAAGAACCTCCTGGCCTTGAGCCCCCATTATCCGTCCCAACCCCTGAGCCCTGGCGCCTGGCTGCAGGGCCTGCCTTCCCCTTTCCTCCGATAAACTGCGGTCCTTGCGGCCAGCAGAGCTGACGAACACTGTGAGAGTGCAGAGTCTGCAGGAGGCCTGGGCCACCCAGAGCCTCGGGGTGTGCCAGTTGCCCTGAGACAGTCTGAGCAGGTGAGCTGCACTCAGGGCAGCGCCTCACTGGAGAGACAGGAGCTGCCGGGCCTTCCAGGGAGGGCTGGACAGAGCGTGGAGGTGGAGACAGAGGCCAAGAGGTGGGAACCAGGTGCAGGGCTGACTTCCAGTGCCTGGGGCTCCTCCATCCCTTGCCATTTGACACAAAAGAGGCTTCCACTCACGGCATGGACATATATACACTACCAGATGTAAAACAGATAGCTAGTGGGAAGCAGCTGCATAGCACAGGGAGATCAGCTCGGTGCTTTGTGACCACCTAGAGGGGTGGGATAGGGAGGGTGGGAGGGAGACTCAAGAGGGAGGAGACATGGGGATGTATGTATATGTATAGCTGATTCACTTTGTTATACAGCAGAAACTAACACACCATTGTAAAGCAATTATACTCCAATAATGATGTTAGAAAAATAAAATAAAATTGGAGAATTTTAAAACTTGAAAAAAAAAAAAAGAGGCTCCCACTCACGCCCCATAGCTTGGACCCTCCAGCCAGGCCTGCACCTCTGCCCTTTTCACTCCAAGAGGCTGTCATCTCCACCACGAGCCTCAGCCTTTTCCTGATCGTCTAAAAGCTTCTCGGAATCCTAGTTCTAAGAGCAAAACCTTCACACCTTCTCCCACAGGACTGGGAAGGCTATGATTTCACACCAGCGTGAAGGGCAGCTGCTCCCAACACCCCGCCCAGGAGTTCCTGCTCCAGGACTCGGCATCTGCAGCAGTGGGCAGGGGTGAGTAAGCAAGTGATGGGATTAGAGTGAGAGCTCACGGCCTCCTCCCACCACCCCCGCCCCTCCCCGCCCCCATGAATCCCCGAGAACGGGCCAGGGCAAGGGAATTCCTAGACTTGTTTTGTAGTTTTTATTTGTGTGATCTAATTAATACCAGCACTTCCTTTAGAACTGAAATCATACTAAAAAAACAAGAAAATGAAATCTTACTGAAAGGCTTATACAAAAATAGTGCCCAGTCCAGTCGCCCCTACTCCCCTGTTCTACTTCCTGGAAGCAACCGTTTTCAACCCTTTAGTATTTTTTTTTGCTGTTATTTATCTCCGTATTAATAAATAAAAGGCTTACGTGCTGAATCTTGTTCAGAAGGATGGGGAAACATTACTTGGATTTTATAGAACCCTGAGCATAAAAACCTAAAAGTTTTTTAAGCACACCCACCCTCTCCCCGCCCCCGACTCCCTCCTCAAGCCCCAGGTCTAATTAAAAAGCACCATCAGAGCTTCAGACCCCTCCCCCAAACAGCCAAGCCCTGAATTAGCGTTTCCTCATGTTCAGGTTTCTGACCTTTAGACCTGTTGCACAGAAATGATGTTTCCCCATGAGAAAGAATCCAGGCCTGGGGATCCCTGAGTATATTGTTTTCAAACTCAGGGAAGAAAGTTGAGCTGCATTTCTCTCTATCACAGGTTTTGCTACCCCTGCCTCTGGTTAGTGTCCCTGGAGAGGCCGGAATCCAGGGGGCCTGGGTGTGAGGCTTCGGATACCTCTGAGCCCCCTGGCATAGGCAAATCTCCATCCTGGGTTCAGCACCTGCTGAGGACACAAAGACAGATGTTTGCAGGAGGTGGGGGCAGGGCTAGGCCTTGAGGAGGAAACTGGCACCAGGAGTGACAAAGCCTCCCCTTGGAACGGGGCCTCATGCGCCCCTGAGAAGGGTGGAGACACCCGTCTGAGCAAGTATGTGCCTCACTGAAGGCCACATCAGCAGGAGTATATCCCATCCAGGACAGCTCCCTGCCTCCCCCTCTGCCCTGCTCTTGCACCTGACCTCCCATCCTGTGCTCAGAGCTGGCTCCCAACCAGACCATGTACCAGTGCTGTTTGATTGGGGCTGACCTGAGAGAGGCCCAGGAAAGACTTCCTGCCTGTGCCCCTCCAGCTTTACAAGGGGAGGGACTGTGGCTAGAGCTCTGCAGGCCCTGACTGCACCCTGCCAGCCACTAGGACCTGCTCCCTGCCCATCTGCATAGAGCCCCAGGGGCAGGGGCATTCTTCTCGGCCAGCTCTCGAAGGCCTACCCAGACAACCCTATTGCCACTTTTGATTTGAAATATTTGGTACTTCAGATTCAAGAACACTGAAATATCAGGGTGGAAAGGGCTCAACCAGACCTAGGAGTAGGGTCAGCAGAATGGCAGTCAAAGGTGCCATTTCAGGCAAAGTCCTAGACTCTGCCTGATTCTTCTGGGAATTCTGGTGTGTAAATTACCTTTGAGAGTTGACCCAGCCTCAAGGCAAGGAAGTTTAGCATTCCTTCACTAGCAGTTCTTGGCTACAGGCTACCCTGGAGGGACATAAACTCTCAAGCACTCCCAGCTCACTCCAGAGCCCCAGGGACGAGGAAATCCAGATGCCAGTCCTTAGAAGGGGGTGGGTACACAGGACCGGTGAATGTGCACCACAGGACCTGGGCAGAGCACCAAAAATTTCTGCTACATTGAGCAAGTAATTGGACTGAAATTCTCCGAAAGACAGCTGGTGCTCAGTGAAACACAGGATCCTAGAGTGGGAAGGAGGGCCAGAGATCATTACAGGTAGACTCCCAGCTTCTGCTCCACCCTCTCTGGAGGAGAGTTCCTTCCTCTCGAAGGTTTAACATTCCAGATTTGTCATCTCTTGAGTCCACCAGAGTGTCCTGTCCTCCAGCCTGTGTGGTCGAACTGAACCATAAGCTGCTGGAAGAGTCTTTGGCCAATGTCTTCTCAGACGACTACCATGACCCAAGTACTCACCTCGCCAGCCCCCCTGCCCATCCACTCTAGTCGACTTTCAGGAAAGATATTATCTGGCATGCAGACTTCCTATAAATCTAGCCACTGCTCCCTTTCTCCATGCTCACAGGTTTTAGAACTGACCAGCAATAAGTGTAAAGGCTTCTAGAATTTGCTTTTCCTGCTTCCTATATAATGGGAAATTTGTCCCCCTTGTCTCCCTTGGCGCCTCCCACCAAAGGCTCTGGGGGAAGGACTGTACCTGTTGTGTTCACCGAGGTCTCTCCTGGTGCCCAGAAAACAGGAGGAGGTGCTAAGTGCCTGTGTGTTGAGCGGAGCTGATGTCACAGGGTGATTTTTGTAAAACAAGTGCGAAGAATGAGCTTTGCCTCAGCCTCAATTCCCTGGAAAAGTCTGAGGCAAAAGTTTAGATGTTAACACTTCTTGGGGGGAGCGAATCCCAGGGAAGCAGGAGTGAGGCAGGCAAAGAGGGAGGGAAGGCATGACTGAGTTGGCCACAGCGCTGTGATAAGCACAGCAATCACTCAGCTGTGTAAGCCATCTTCAGAGGGGCCATAGGAACCACCACGATGCCAGAAAGTCCGCCTCAGTGTCGGCAGGGCGGGGGGTGGTGGGGGGAGAAGAACTGACCCACGAACTCCCATCCCCTTGTTGCTGTGTTTACTGGGTGGCCTTGCCAGGAGCTCTCCAGCCCTGCACTTGTGTGTGCTGCCCCCTGCGGCCCCAGCAGGCGTTGGAAGAGCTGTATCCCAAGGCCATGGTGGTGCACCTTCAACACCGGCTACAGCTTGTGGGGTAAGCCAGGCAGTAGGCAGGAGCCAGTGGCACTCCCCACCTGCCATCCTGTAGCCCGCAACTCCGCAGGCTGCCTGGAAGGCCAATAAGCATGCAGAGGTGCCAAGTGGGGCTTCAGCTGCTTGTGTCTCTCTGGGGACAAGCTTCAGGACAGGAGGAAGAGACATGCAGCATGAATTGGGGGAGCAGGTGTGCTGCAGGCTCAGGTGGCTGGACAGGGGGGCACCAGGCAGACACAGCCTGTACCACAAGGCTGTGCCCAGCTCAGGAAGCTCCCTCCAATGAGGGTCCAAGCATCCCCTGTGCCTCAGGGATGTGGGTGTGTCAGGCTGCAGCCAACACTGACCAACACCTGCTATTAACATTTTGTTTTCTAGTCTCCCTCTCCTGGAGCTACAAACTTACTAGGTTCATTGTCTACCTTCCAAGTTATTGTAGGTGATGGTTTTGTCAAATGTACCCATGTAAAATAGCTTCCAATATCATCTTCCTTGCCCTATTAATCAATGTCACAAAAGTCAGATTTTGTTAAGACACCCTCAGTCTTTCAGCATCAATTTTTGTATCAATCAAAGTATGCTAGATTATGTCAAAATTTGAATGACATAAAATAATGAAAGTTTATTTATTTACTTTTTTTAAAGATTTTTTTTGATGTGGACCGTTTTTAAAGTCTTTATTGAGTTTGTTACAATACTGCTTCTGTCTTATGTTTTGGTTTTTTGGCTGAGAGGCAGGTGGGATCTTAGCTTCCCGACCAGGGATTGAACCTGCATCCCTGCACTGGAAGGCAAAGTCTTAACCACTGGACCTCCAGGGAAGACCCTACGAAGGTTTATTTCTTGTTCATGCTGTGTATCTATTGCCAGTTGCTAGGTCCTCTTCACTTTATACCTTGTCACTCTAGGATATAGGCTGATGGAGCAGTCATGATCTTGAATGTTGCCAGACTCAAAAGCAGAGGGATTGTTCTAGAGGGTGACAAATCAGCAATTAGATGTTCTGTCCCTGAAGTGACACACTTCTGCTCAGAGCAGATTGGCCAGAACTAATCATGTAGTACCCCACCCAACCACAAGGTGGCCGGGAAGCGCAAACCACCAGGACCCCCGAAGGTGGAGAGCAGGAAATATTTGGTCAACAGCATAATTCAGCAGCAGATGAACTGTATAATTGAATGTACTCTGGGTCTGGGGAATAGAGGCCCAATTTTACTCGAGTTGCAGCCCCTCATGAGCCCATTTCCAGACTTAAGAGGCCCCTGACCAGCTTTAACAGCACAAGCACATACTATGCACTTTTTCCTAGTCTTCCACTGAGGAACCTGTGGTGATTTTGCCAGGTAACTCTACCAGGTAAAGAGGAACTGCCCTCCCAAACTTTCAGTTACAATCAACCCTAGCTCTGAGATAAAACCAATTCCTTGATACGTAGACCACCAGCTTGGTCCACCACTCAGGGCTTTAAGAGCATCAGAGGATAACTGAAATTTTGGCTAGAGTCAACAGCAGGCCCTGTGAAGCAGCAATCATCAGGGTCATTTCCCCAGTTTCTGAATTGTCAGATGGCCTGATTGCCATGGAACTGCTCCCTGACTTAAAGAGTAGGTCTACTGTAACAGGAAAAGCCAAGTAGAAGCCGCTGGAGCATCCCTCCTGGCCACAGAGGAAACAAAAAGGAAGTTAACTCCTGCTTCCTAAGGCTTAAGGTTGTTGAGACTGTGTTTGCCTTGTCTCCTGCACTTGAGCGATTGCTACCAGCTGGCATGAAGGGTGTGTGCAGCTAGGGGAAGTGAATCGGTGAGAACCCAGCAGAGACCCAGATAAAAGGGGACAGAGCTGGTGGTATCCAAGGATGGCCAATAACTAGGGACCACATCCAGAGCATGTTCAGAGTTCTTTGTGTGGAGAAAGTGAGACACCTGATCAAGGGCAGTGGAAGGAGAAGTAACTTCACAAAATAAAAAAATGTAGAGGGACAAGGGGAGGCAGTCTTCTTAGGAAATGAGTCTGTCCTTCTGTAACTGGAAAAGCACGTTATGCAACCCAACGCATGACAACTCTTCATCAAAATACCTCAATTTTTGTTCATCATGAATATATAAAACTTTTGAAATATAGAGGAAATAGTTACGTCTGCATTCATCTAGTTTATTAATTTAGTTACTCATGTTTTAAACCATATTTTAAAGTGATACTTCAATCTATAAATGTTTCTTTGTCCCATTCCACATTTTGTGAAACAACCCAGTGTGTTTATCACCCGAGAGCCTCCTGTTGAGTCATCCAACAGGTTTCTTGAAAAAGTCACTTCTTGAGAACAGAAAACCAAAAAGCCTGAGAATTCCAGCTCCCCACTTACCATCAAAAAGGTCTCAAGGAAATAAGTTTTCAGATGGTGCACTTATTGTAGGTGGAAATGGGGACCCACTTGACCACTCTGTGGAGGTGTGAGACTGGTGTAACACCAAGGGAACACCCAAAGCACTGTCTACTAAAGGGTGGGAAAAGCAAATGACCCTGGGACTTGTGACATGGTCACAGCAGGTTAGGCTACGAACAAAGGATCTAAAAGGGTTCCTTAGATTTAAAAAAAAGGAGGGGGTGGGCTTCCCTGGTGGCGCAGCGATTGAGAGTCTGCCTGCCAATGCAGGGGACACAGGTTCGAGCCCTGGTCTGGGAAGATCCCACATGCCTGGTCTGGGAAGATCCCACATGCCGCAGAGCATCTGGGCCCGTGAGCCACAATTGCTGAGCCTGCGCGTCTGGAGCCTGTGCTCCGCAACAAGAGAGGCCGCGATAGTGAGAGGCCTGCGCACCGCGATGAGGAGTGGCCCTCACTTACCACAACCTAGAGAAAGCCCTCGCGCGGAAACGAAGACCCAACACAGCCATAAGTAAATAAATAAATAAATAAAGAGTAAAAGAGAGTCATTTAAAAAAAAAAAAAAAAAGGAGGGGGAACTTTGATAGATTAAAGGAAATATAAGTCATGTCAACAGAATGCAGTGTGTGACTCAAACCAACATTTGGAGACGATCAGGGAAATTTTATCTGTGACTGGATATTAGACGTTTTTAAGAAATGATTATTTGCTTTAAAGATGAAGTAATAGAATGGTGTTTATGTTAAAAGAGTCTTTTTTTTTGGCCGTGCCACGTGGCTTGTGGGAATCTTAGTTCCCTGACCAGGGATCAAACCCGGCCCTCGGCAGTGAAAGTGTGGAGTCCTAACCACTGGACCACCAGGGAATTCCTGAGTGCTTTTCTTAAAGATACATAATATCTGCAATTTACTTTAAAATGACCCAGCAGCAGAGGTTGGGAAAGAGACAGAGAGGAAGTGTGTGTGTGTGTGTGTGTGTGTTGAAGGGGAAAGTAAAGAGGAAACAAGATTAGCCACAATTGATAATTGGTTGCTGAGTACTTGGGGGATGATTACACTATTCTCTTTGCTTTTAAGTATGACATTCTCCAGGGACTCCACTTTCTGGATCTCCTGCTGGTGCTTCCTGTTGACCGAACCCAACTGGAAGTTAGAGGGCCAGGGCACTCGTGATGCAGTGCATTCGGACCTGCTTCCGAGAAACAGAGCAAGGTGAAGTGTCAAGGGTCCATCTGGGGAGGCAAATTGAAGGATATTCAGCAAAATTCCCTTGGGTAGCATTTTAGAAGTTTCTAAGGATGTTGAAACTGTGCATGGAATGTAACTTAGCACTTCTTTATACAAGGCAGCACTTCCCTGGGAAAAGAGGAGATGAGGGGTCAATAACACCTGACCGACCCAGAGACCTTGCAGGCTCACGTACTGAGTTCCAGTAATTCCCCCAGTTGATTCAGTCCTGGAGTCACTTGGCTCATGGTTCGAAGTCCTGAGAAGAACGAATCCTTCCACTGGACAGCCAAGCCTGGGCTGGTGAAGAACAGAAATCCTGACTTCCAGGTCCACATGGCAGACACAAAATCACGTGCTCACCAAACTGATTTGTTTTTCTCCTGGGCACACAGTAAAGAAAGCTACATTTTCCAAGTCCCTGGCATCAAGATGTCTAATTCTGGCCAATGAAATGTGGGTAGACGTGATGTGTGCCTTTTCCAGGGCTGACCCTTAAACTTCTCATGCAACCCTCCACGTTCCCCCATTACACATCAGCTGGCCAGATGCAGGAAAAGAGTTCAAGAGCCCTGGGGACCATTGAGTCACTGGATGCAGAGAGCCTGGCTCCCTGTCTGCTTGCAGGAAAGTCACCCAACTGGACACCTCTGGCATGAATCAGAAAGAGACCTTTGCTGGATTGAGACTGAGTTTTGGAGGTTGTTTTTACAGTGGCTAGCATACCCAGACTATCACAGCCACCAAAACTGCACACAATAAGAGAGAAGCAATTTTACAGAAGAAAACCAGGAAGCTATATATATATTTAAAAAGAGAGAAATGAAGTATTGGTCATGTCTTTTACCATACAGTAGATAAAATGATCAATATTTCTTTTTCGCCTTCTGGATTTATTGACATGCTTATCTACCAAGATTATAAAAACATTTTTCTATCTATTTTTAAGGAGTCTGTGTGGTAGGCAGCCTCCAAAATGACCCCTATGATCCCTGCTCCTAGTATTCACACCATGGCATAGTCCCTCCTTCAGTATATCCTAACTTATTCATAAGGAAACTGAGGCCCAGGGAGGGGCGTGGCATGTCCAAGGATACACAATGATAAAGTGTCACAGCCAGGACTAGGATGAAGGTCTTCCCGCATCTCCACTGCTCACTATGACCAAAGTCAAAGGCTGACTGTTCCCATGCATTTGGCAGGTGCAGCAGCTTTTGAGTTCCTGCCATATGCCATGCCAGCCCTGTGAGGATGCAATGGATTAGACCTGGTCCTTGTCTCCAGGCAGTGAAACTGACTGAGGAATAGTAGCACCAACTAAACAGGCACAACACTTGCACATACTTTACCTGTAAGGACTCATTTATTCCTTACAATCCAGCAGGGCCGGTACTATTATTATTCTCCATTTTGTAGATAAACAAACTGAAGCCAGTGAAATTAAGTAACTTGCTTGTAGTCTCACAACAGATAATGGGCAAAGCTGGGATGTGAATCTAGGCTGAATAAGCTAGATTCTTGTGGTTGCATGCATACGAGGGGAAAAGGAAGAAGGCGGTGTCTGAGCTGAGCCTGGAAGTGCATTTTCGTAGAGTGGGAAGGGAGGAAGGACAGCAGGAAGGGAAGAACAACGTTAGCCTCAGGCAGATACAGCAACCTAGAGCTGAGTCTCTGTGCCCAAGGATCCCAAAGGCACTGGGCCTGCTTCTCTGACATTCCACCCCCATTTTAACCTTGGCTGTGGAGCGCTGGAGGGCCCTGCCGAGACCCATCGATCACCTTCAACTCCTGCAGTAACCGGCCTCCACCAGCAGGGGGTGGAGCGGAAGAGCCCTCGGCCGGCATCCTCAGTACAGCCAGCCCGCCACTGGGTGGCATTGCGGCTCCTCAAGAAAGGTAGAGGCCCGCCGGGATACTAGCCACAAAAAGGAGTGGGAGCGATGCTGGGCCCTCCTGTGCCGGGCACGGGGGTTACAAGAGAGACAAGAAATAGTTCCTGCCTTCCAGGAGCCCATGGTGAGACAGAGAGACACACGGATAACTAATTAATTGTTCTGACGAGTGGTTCCAACTGAAAGGCCCGAGGGAGGAGGCGGTGTTTGAATGCTGATACAGGATTCCTTGTAGGCCATTCTGGGACAGGATGGCTGTGATGGTGCTGGCTCCCGCGGCACAGTGTGCAGACGTGGGGTGGGGGGAGAGGATAATGCAGGGCGCTTAGGAGGGCAGCTGGCGGCGGGAGGCCTCCGTCAGCAGCGGTGCGCCTCTGTGCACAGGAGCCGCAGTGCCACAACCCCGTACGCCCCTCCCACCCCGGGGTGCTCTTTACCTCCGTGAAGCACTTAATTCAGGGACATGGAGAGGCCCCAGTGTTAGGACGACTAGAAAATGCTGGAAACCCCTGGAAGGGTTGGAAGACTACCGGCCTCCTGTCCTCTCGCTTCCTGGCCCTCCTGGAGCTCGGCCTCCAATCCCAGCTCTGGTGCCATCTTGCTGCAGGACCTGGGCCCAGACGCCGCAGCTCTTGGGGCTCAGTGACTGCATCTGTAAAAGGGGTCTTTCATGTGCACAAATATGTTGAAAATGCAAAATGTTAGTCAGAAGCCACAGGGTGGGGGAAAATAAGTCAAATAGCAACAGAACAGCCCATGTGGTTTCCTGCTGACCTGAAGGTGCGCCCCGGTCTTCTTTTGGGAAGTGGGGCAGCTGGGGGCAGCAGACTCCCTGTGCTCACTTCAGGCCTGGCCAGGGCCCACTGGAAAACCAGAATATGTCTTTGTCCTTGGAGCACATTTCATCTCCACAGAGTCTGTAAAATTTGATAGGCCCAGCTTTGCAGCAGGGAAATAAATGGTTTAATATCTGCTAGATATATTTTCATCAAGTTTTTAAAGATGGAACAAAGACTCTCTGTTTTCAAATTTTCTATTCAGAAATGAATGCATCATGATGTTGAAACCCACATTCCAAAGGCTGAACTAAAATCGACTTCCTAAAGAGAAACACAGGTGAAGACAGACTGGCGGAGGTTAGTAATTGGAGACTTCAAACCCGTGCGTCGCAGGTGGTCAGCATCGGGGTCGGCGGGCTCTTACCACACACACCCATCACTTGAAAGGGCTGCCTGTTTTTGCCCCCAATCCTACCACAGGCACAGAAGGGACAGGGCAGGTCGGGGGCTGCAAGCCAGGACCCAGTGTATCATTTCAAGCAGATACTCTGCGCCTCTTTTTGTCATTTACAAGTGACTCTGGTGAGAGGTGATAAGGGTGCTTGGAGGTGCCCAGGGTTTGCCAGGGAGGGAGCTCTTCCTCACACTCCCCTCCACCAGTTTCCAGCCCCAGAGCCAGACTTGCCCACCCCAGCTGGGTAGCCCAGGTCACCTTTTAGAGACTCCAGAAGAGGCACAAGGGGCTTTGCTGCAAGCAACATGTGCGTAGGGCTGCACAACTTTTTCATTTAAATAGTGTATTACAGATCAATACAAATTGCAGTTTTCCAAAGTTGCTTTTAATTACACATTTCTGTTGTTCTGCAAAGCAACAAAAATTTTATATATTGTAACTACCTATTTGAGTAATGAGGGGAGGGGAGGAGGATGGCCTGAGGGGAGCTGATGGGGATTAAGGGAGATAAAGCCCTCTGGTCCTGCCCTCTCCTTTGCCTTTGTCCATTTGCTCCTAAACAATTACCTTTTAATGTTACAAAGAGTCATGCAGCAAGAAGGTCAAGAAATGCACTTGGCCCAGCCTTTGTGGTACCACACTCTGTAGTCAGATTGTATGTAATTTCATCCCCAAATTGATGAGGAGCTTTCGGGTCAGACGGAACTAGGTGCAGAAATGCTTCAGCACAGAAGCTGGCCTTGGAGGAGGGGCAACTGAGTTTCCAGAGGCATGATGCAACCCCCAGGCACAGATTTTGTTTTCTGCAACTGTGGGGTCCAGGAGAGGATTTGGGGAAACTGGGAATTTATCTTATTCCTCATCTCTTCTGCAGAATGCTTCTAATCCCTTTATGGGGTATCCTGGCACCACTGAGCTCTTTTTATAAATTTTAGATATGTAGATTTAAGCAAGTGATGTCGTGTCTGGTCATTTCATCAGTAAGAGCTTACTGTTGACTTTGTCAGTATCTTGGTGGTGTATTATCCTTAATACATAAAGAGCTCATATAAATCAAATAAAAAATGAGAACCCCAATTGAAACATGGGCAAAAGAGATGAAAAATACAATTCACAAAAGGTTAAAAATGCCCAGTTTTAGATGAAACTGGCCCTCACTTTCTATGACTAGGTGTGTAATTTTATACAGTCTTTCAATTGAGAATAGTTTAAAAATTGTTGAATGTATATACTCTTTTTTTTAAAAATCAGTTAATTTATTTATTTTTATTTTTGGCTGTGTTGGGTCTTCGTTGCTGCGTGCAGGCTTTCTCTAGTTGTGGCGAGCGGGGGCTACTCTTCATTGCGGCATGTGGGCTTCTCATTGCGGTGGCTTCTCTTGTCGCGGAGCACGGGCTCTAGGCACGCGGGTTTCAGTAGTTGTGACACGTGGGCTCAGTAGTTGTGGCTTGCAGGCTCTAGAGCACAGGCTCAGTAGTTGTGGTGCACGGGCTTAGTTGCTCTGCGGCATGTGGGATCTTCCCGGACCAGGGCTCAAACCCATGTCCCCTGCATTGGCAGGCAGATTCTTAACCACTGTGCCACCAGTGAAGTCCCAGTGTGTATACTCTTTGATCAAGCAGTTCCAATTCCAGAAATTCATCCTGTGGAAACCCCTGCCCAACTAAGCAGAGACAGATATACAAGGATTTTCCTTGTAGTACTATTTTCTTTATAGGCAAATTGGAAAAATCATAAAAGTCCATCAAGAGTAGATTGGTTAAAAAAAAAAAAGAGTATATTGGTTAAACTATGGTATAAGCACACAATGGAATACCGTATAACTATTAAAAAAGATACAATAGATCCATACCTGTTTTTTTGTTTCTTTGTTTTTTTTTTTATTTTTGGCTGTGTTGGGTCTTTGTTGCTGCACACGGGCTTTCTCTAGTTGCAGCGAGCGGGGGCTACTCTTCGTTGTGGTGTGCGGGCTTCTCATTGCAGTGGCTTCTCTTGTTGCGGAGCATGGGCTCTAGACGCTGGCTTCAGTAGTTACAGCACACGGGCTCAGTAGTTGTGGTGCACAGGCTTAGTTGCTCCATGGCATGTGGGATCTTTCCAGACCAGGGCTCGAACCTGTGTCCCCTGCATTGGCAGGCAGATTCTTAGCTACTGTGCCACCAGGGAAGCCCAGATCCATACCTCTTCATGTATGCCAATAGATCTTCAATATATTTTCAAGTAAAAAAAAGCAGATTAAAAACTAGTATGTTCCTGTGAGTTCTTCTATATAAAAATATAAATCTATATATACATAGAAAATCTGGAAAGTTATAGAGCACATTAAACTTTTGCAAGTGGCTAGCTTTGGGAAGGATTTAAAATTTCCTATTTCTACTCTTTTGGATTAAAAAAAAACCTTTTGTAATATTTCTTAGTATTATGGTCAGTAAAAATAATAGAGTTTCCATCTGGGGAGAAAACAAATATTCCAACACTTTAATCCCTATATCTTTGGATGTTTCATGAGTTATTTGCCTGTTGTGAATGGGTCTGATATGATTTCAAACCCACTTGTTTATGACTGAAGTGAAGTTATTTTAATCTACTTGGTTATGGCAAAGACCAAAAAAAAGTTGTTTTTAGAGGTAAAATTGTTTTGATATAAGAATGAAGTAAGTAGTGTCAGGAAGTCATCATCTTGTTTGTTGTCACTGGTAAGCACTCAGTAGCTCAGCTGCTGAGGGGCCCCAGTGGGTGCTTATTGATAAGAACATGTGAAGAACTGACACAGGCATACCCCAGAGATGATATTGCAGGTTCAGTTCCAGACCACTGCAATAAAGCGAGTCATACTTTTTTTTTGGTTTCCCAGTGCATATGAAAGTTATGTTTACACTAAACTGTAGTCTATTAAGTGTGCAAGAGCATTATATCTTAAAAATGTACATACCTTAACTTAAAAATACTCTATTGCTAAAAAATGCTAATCATCATTTGACAGCAAAATGTTGCCACAAACCTACAATTTGTGAAAAAACGCACTAAAGTGAAATGCAATAAAACGAGGTATGCCTGTAAATACTGAGTGTTTGTGGGGCTATCAGCGTCTGGGCAGGCAGCCCTTTGCTGATCTAAGTAGTCTGGGGGACTGTTAGACATTAGCTCCTATGAGATAAGGGTGAGTCTTTTACTGGCAGTAGGGAAAGCCTCTCAGCGGCTCCTCCAAGGAGGCCATCTTGCCCATCAACAACAGTGCCTTCGTTCCCTAGCAATGTGCTCTAGCAACAAGGGACTTTGACTTTTGTGCTGGCAGCTGGACATCAGCTAGTAGTTGGCTAAGTCATCTGTCCCCTCCCAGCTTGTATAAAGGTACATCTCATGCTGAATTTGGACTTTATTCCTTTCCTCTCCCCTTGCCTGGAACAATAGTGTGATTAATCTGTCAGTGGTTTGGGGTATGTTATTTCGTTATTGGCTTATTAAGAGACATTATCCTGTATGCTCTTAGCTTGTGAAATTCCCACAGTGAACCTGTGTTAAATAAATTGCTGTGCATAAATTTTGCCAAAACAAAACACTGCCCCTCACCAGGTCAGGGAGGAGGTCAGTCAGTTCACCTCAGTCTTACAGGTGGGCCCCTTGAACCCCCAGGAGTGTAGGGAGCTTGGCCAGGATCACACAGTCGGAAGTGAGTGCTCACTTCTCTTCAACTAGATGTTTCACAAGGAACTTTTTGTTTTTCTTTTTCTGAGAGCCATCCCCTTTGCGCTGAGTATCTTCCGGCAGTCACCTTGGTATTCTGTATTTTCCTGTAGCAGATGCTACCTTACCTGTACCCTCTTAACTTTCTCATTTCATTGTATGCTGGCCTGACTTCTGAATGCTGGTATGTGCATCTAATTGCCTGAGAGCATTCTCTAGAGCCCACTCTGCCTTCAAAAACAGTCCAGAAGTGACAGAGAGTTCATCCCTCCTGGTGGCAGCCCTCTACTTAATCATAGGCAGGAGTTGGTGTATAAACACCCCAGCTCCCTCACTCCTCAGCTGGCAGAACACTGAGCCAGCTGTTCTACACTGACTTCCAGAGTTCCATACCAGACTGACCTCCTGTTGCCCACAATGGTAATTTGCTTGATAACATAGTATATTGACTTCCTTCCCTAACTTACTTTCCCACACCCTTAATAGGGTTTCCAGGGAGCCTTTCCCAAATAAATTACTTTCATTTAAATCCTTAGGTCAGAATCTGCTCCTGGGTCTACTCAAACTAAGATGCTCTGCTTTGTTAGCAAGTAGGAAATGGGAATCAGCCAGGATGGAGGAGCCAAGGGGTTTGAGGGCAATAATCACTCCTTGATGCCAGGTTAGGGCTCTGGAATAACCTAGAAAAAGGAGAATACCAAAATTCCCTCATAGTTCCAGTGTGCTAGGACAGGGTTTGGCCAGCTTTTTCTGTAAAGGGCCAGTAATTAAATATTTTAGTCTTTGTGGACTATATGGTCTATGTTGCCGTTGCCCAGCCCTGCCACTGTGGTATGAAAGCAGTCATAAATAATACGACAAGAAATGGGTACGGCTGTGTTCCAATAACACTTTATTTGCAAAAAGGCAGCAGGCCAGATTTGGCCCACAGGCTGAGTTTCCTGACCCTTGCTCCAGGACAACAGCGAGAGGCTGGGCAATCAGCTGGCCAGAATGGGGCTCTGGGTGGGAGGTGAGACCCGTTGCTGCCTTGGACTCTATGAATCCAGCAGCAGAGCTCTCCGCCTGAGAGTCCCATGGCTATGCTGCCAAGTCAGGAAATACTCCTACAGCTCTGTCGACAGTGGGGCACTCAGTGTCTTACTTTCCAAGCTCAGGATAAGCTTTCTGCTTCACTTTTATGCTAATAGGTCACTTTTCCTAATGGGAAGAGTCCTGCCCACTAGAAAAAAAAATCCAGCCCCCCCCACCAGAAGGAAAAGCAGCTTAATATTTTAAAAGGGACATAAAATTGGTAAATTCAACTGATGTTTCAAATAAGACAGGGAATACAAAACTTGATTGCAAATAATTTACGGAGCAAGAAATGGAGTCTTCTGTTGGAAACTAAAGACATGATATTGATAGATGACTGCGAGAAAGGCCTTGTTTATGGTACTGAAAAGTACAGAACCAAGTTCACCAAAAGAGAGTTGATCCAAAGATGGGTGACAGCATTAATAAGAAAACTGTTCTAAATAATACAGGTCTCCTGCTCTGATGAATTACATTCTGGAAAACTTGCAAATAAGCTAACAAAACTAGTTGGTTACCATTTCCAGTTTCCAAAAAAGAATTCTCCATAGTGAACTTCCTGCAGGCCCAAGGTCATATTGTAGACTGAGTTTTTGGAGAGGTTGGTTTGTGAGCTGACCTAAAAAGGCAGTGAACCCCAGAATGAAGAAGAGACAGTATCAGGCTAACTTTATTTGCTCTTTTGATGGTGTTACTCTGCTGGTGTGTCAGAAAGTGCAGAAGACAGAGGGTGTGGTAGAAAAATATTTTGATATATTGATCTTTGTGCTTTTCCCTTTTCAATTCCTAGTGCCTTGTGGCCCTCCCCAGACCAATCAGCTAGGCCTGTCTCCCAATCCTGTCTCAAGAGAGGTCAATTACTTCAAATGGGCATAGGTATCAAAGAACTCTTTGAGTTCTAAAATAGGCTTTTAGAATTTGTGACAAAGACACCACTTTGATAGAAAGGGTTTTAGAATCCCCAAAGCTTTCCATTGCCTTGGATGTCAAAAATAAAGCCCAAAAGAACTCAGGGCATCTAGCTTATGCCATAAATAACTGTTTTGGGGAACTGTAGGTAAAATGCCAAATTAACCCCACTTCACACATTTGAGATAAAATTTCCACTTCCCTGGGGACAAGCAGGACAAATATGACCTGGCAAAGAGATTAGAAGTGTTCAAGTCAAGGTTACAGCGACATGAATTGCATGGAAAACAAGATTAGAATCAGCGTGAAGCAATGGCCTAGAATGCCTTCCTAAACTTGGAGTGGGGACATCCTTTTTAATTTCAAAGTTCTTCAAAATTCAGAAGTCATAGACTAAAATTCAATCAATTTGATTACATAAAATCTAGACATTTCTGCATGGAAAAAAATTAATAACAAAACGAAAACTCTAGAAACAAATTGTCAAAAAAAATGACAGGCTTTCACTTCAGGCTGTAATGGAATGAAAAGGACCAGATTTAGCATTCTGCCAAGAGACCAATTAAACAAAAAACTGGACAGAATATGTGAAATTGATCTCAGACATCAAATAACAGGCAACACACACTGTGATACATTTTGTTTTTAATTTATTTATTTTATTTACTTATTTTTGGCTGCATTGGGTCTTCGTTGCTGTGTGCTGGCTTTTTCTAGTTGCAGCAAGTGGCGGCTACTCTTGTTGCAGTGCGTGGGTTTCTCATTGTGGTGGCTTCTCTTGTTGTGGAGCACAGGCTCTAGGCACGCAGGCTTCAGTAGTTGTGGCACGTGGGCTCAGTAGCTGTGGCTCGCAGGCTCTAGAGCACAGCCTCAGTAATTATGGCGCATGGCTTAGTTGCTCTGTGGCATGTGAGATCCTCCTGGACCAGGGCTCGAACCTGTGTCCCCTGCATTGGCAAGCAGATTCTTAACCACTGCGCCACCAGGGAAGTCCCACGACTGTGATACTTGAGAGAAAGGAAACAAATGAGTTGAGCCCTATGATCACCACAGCTTTCTGCCTGGAGGCATATTTCAAACTATAGAGTAAGGAAGAGGAGTCCAAACATAGTCCAACAATCTTGCTTAGGTGAAGAGCCAGAGTTCAGGATTATCTGAGGTGGCTGGAAATTGCAGGGCAGAGTTCAGAGAGGAGTAGATTATGCAGAAAAAGAATTCCAGAAATCTCCATAGGTACCTCCATGAATCTTTGCTGAATACTAACATGTGAATGTATGGGATAAAACTTCATGAGGCTGGTTGGAGACCAACCAGGAAGCTATGAGCTGAATGGTTCCCCAAACTCACAAAAAACTGGAACACATTTGAGTTCTGACCAGCCAGAATAGAGAGATCTAATCCATCACTTGGGGCCCTAAGTGGGCCATGCCTTAGTAAAAAGGCTCAACTATCCCTAGAATATAGGCCTCTCTAAACACACTTTAATGACACTGTAGAGGAGCCTCAAAAGGATCAAGCTGAACTGAAGGATCAAGCTGTTCTCATTGACTATGAGAACAAAGCCCAACATCCTGTAGAGGAAGAAAACAAAAATAAGACACACAACAATGTAAAACAATGGTTAGCATCCAAATTTACTAGACATAGAAGAAGCCAGAAAATGTGATCTGTAACTAGGAGAAAAATCAGTCAATACAAATAGACTCAATGATAGATTTGATAGAACTAGCAAATAAGAATATTAAAACAGCTATTATAGCTATTTCATGTATTTAAAAGAAAGCATGAACATAATAAGGAGAGGAAGCATGAACACAATAAGAAAGAGATGAAAGATAGGAAAAAAAGAGCAAAATGAAACTCCTAGAGGTGAAAAACAATACCTATGATGAAAAAAAAAATCACTGGATGGAATTAAAAGCACGTTAAACAATGAAGAAAACAATCAGTAAACCTGAAGAGACAGGAATAGATTCTATTCAGAATGAAACAACGAGAGAAAAAGAAAGCCTTAAAAAAGTGAACAGAGTCTAGTGACTTGTGGGACAGTATCCAATGGTCTAACATAGTTCTAATTGGAAACCCAGAAAGAAAGGAGAAATAATAATACAGAAAAAAATATTTGAAGAAATAGCGGTCAAAATTTTTTCCATGGGCGATAAATACTATCCAAAAACATCAACAAACACGAAACAGGATGACTACACACACGCACATCACCACCAGCACCAGCACCAGAATCAAGACACATTATAATCAAATAGCTGAAAGCCAAAATATTATTAACAGAAAATCTTAAAATTAGCCAGAGGAAAAAAGAAACAAAGGAATAAAGATAAGAATTAATGAAAACTTTTCAGAAACTATGTAAGTCATAAGGCCATGGTACATTTTTAATGTGCTAAAAAACATGATCAACCTGGAATACATATGTACCAAATATTGTTTACAAAAGAAGATAAAATAAAAATCTTTTCAGACAACAATAACAAAAGCTGAGTAAATTTGTCACCAGTTGGCCCGTACCACAAGAAATGTTAAAGGAAGTTCTTTGGATGTAAGGAAAATGAAACACATGGAAACCTTGATCTATAGACAGGAAGGAATGGCACCATAAATGGTTGGGAGTCATGACAAATGCAGAAGTAAAATGTGTGAAAGTGGGTGGAAAAAGGAAAATGGAAGTGTGCTGTTGTAAGATTCTTACAATTTACATTAGGTTATATAGTATTATTTGAAGGTAGACTGTGAAAAGTTAAAGGTGTATATTGTATGTGCTACAGCAACCACTAAAACTAATAAAACAAAGAGGTAGAGCTAGTAAGCCAATAGAAGATGTAAAATGGAAGCATAAAAAATTAATCAAGGGAATTCCCTGGCAGTCCAGTGGTTAGGACTCTGCACTTTCACTGCCAAGGGCCCGGGTTCAATCCCTGGTTTGGGAACTAAGATCCTGCAAGCCGCGTGCACGGCAAAAAAAAAAAAGAAAAAAAAAAAAGAAAATCCAAAATAAGCAGTAAAAAAAGAAAGAACAGTTGGTACAAGTAGAAAACAAATAGAAGATAGTAGACTTAAACCCAATCATAACAATAAGTACAATAAATGTACATGGTCTAAACATTCTAGTTAAAGGGCAGAAGTATCAGACTGGATAGAAAAGCAATACTGTACAATGTGCTGTATACAAGAAACCCACTTTAAACATAAAGACGCAGACAAAATAAAGTAAAAGAATGTAGAAAGATATACTATGGAGGCACCAATCATAAGAAAGCTAGAATGGCTAAATTAATATCACACAAAGAATATTACAAGCAATAAAGAGGGACATTACAAAGACATAAATATACTAAATACATACATACCCAATAACAAAGCTTCAAAATACATGAAGAAATAAACAAAAAAGCTAAAATAAATGAATAAATCGACAATTATATTTGGAAATACAAACATGCCTCTTTCGGTCATTGATTCAATAAATAGGAAGAAAATGAGTAAGAATGTAGAAAACCTAAAAACATTATCAACAGCTTAATTTAAATTCATAGAACACTCTACTCAATATATAATTTTCACATGCACATTTATTAAAATATACCAAATGCCATAAAACAAGCCTCAATAATATTAAAAGGATTGAAATTACGCAAATACAAAATGAAGCAAAATGAGCAAAAGAAAGACTGAAAAAAGTGAATAGCACTCAATGAGCTATGTGACAATATCAAGTAGTCTAACATTTGTATGAATGAGATTAAATTAAGAATTAGTAGTTGAGTTGAATTAGAAGAGAAATCAATATTAGAAATGAATCTAGAAAAATCTCCAAATATTTGGAAGTTAAACAACACTTCCAAATAACCCATTAATCAAAGAGAAAATCACAAGGAAAATCAGAAAATACATTGAACCGATTGAAAACGAAGACACAACATTTCAAAATTTGTGGGATGAAGCTAAAGCAGTGCTTACGGGGAATATTATAACTTCAAATGTTTATATTTAAAAAGAAGAAAGGGGCTTCCCTGGTGGCACAGTGGTTAAGAATCCGCCTGCCAATGCAGGAGACATGGGTTCGAGCCCTGGTCTAGGAAGATCCCACATGCCACAGAGCAACTAAGCCCGTGCACCACAACTACTGAGCCTGCGCTCTAGAGCCGGTGAGCCACAACTACTGAGCCTGTGTGCCACAACTACTGAAACCCGTGTGCCTACAGCCCTTGCTCCGCAACAAGAGAAGCCACCACAATGAGAAGTCCACGCACCACAATGAAAAGTAGCCCCCGCTTGCCGCAACTAGAGAAAGCCTGTGCACAGCAACAAAGACCCAACGCAGCCCAAAAATAAATAAATAAAATATAAAGAAGAAAGGTCTAACATCAAAAATCCAATTTAGTACATTAAGAAGCTAGGAAAACAACAACTTAAATCTAAAATAAGTACATGAAAGGAAAAGATAAAGATAAGGGGCTAATATCCAAAATATATAAAGAACTCATACAACTCAACAGCAAAAAAAAAAAAAAAAAAAAGATTCAAACAATCCAATTACAAAATAGAGAAACAGAACAGATATGTTTCCAAAGAAGACATGCAAATGGCCAACAGGTACATGAAAAAGTGCTTGACATCAGCAACCATCAGGGAAATGCAAATCAAAACCACAATGAGAGGGACTACCCTGGCGGTCCAGTGGTTAAGACTCTGCGCTTCCAATACAGGGGGCGTAGGTTCAATCCCTGGTCAGGGAACTAAGATCCCACATGCTGCATGGCACGCCCAAAAATAAAAAAATAAAAAACCACAATGAGATATTACTTCACACTTGGTAGAATGGCTCTCATCAAAAATACAAGAGATAGTAAGTCTTGGAGGATGTGGAGTAAAGGAAACTCTTGTGCACTGTTGATGGGAATATAAATTGGTATAGCCAAACAGTATGCTGGTTTCTCAAAAAATTAAAAATAGGACTACCATATGATTCAGCAGTTCTACTTCTGGGTATATATCTAAAGGAAATGAAAACAGAATCTTGAAGAGATATCTGCGTTCCCATGTTTATTGCAGCATTATTCACAATAGCCAAGATACGGAAACAACCTAAGTGTCTGTCAATGGATGAATGGATAAAGAAGATGTGGCACATATGTACAATGGAATATTACTCAGCCATAAAAAGGAATGACATAAAGTTATTTGTAGTGAGGTGGATGGACCTAGAGTCTATCATACAGAGTGAAGTAAGTCAGAAAGAGAAAAACAAATACTGTATGCTAACACATATATGTGGAATCTAAAAAAAAAAAATTGGTTCTGAAGAACCTCAGGGCAGGACAGGAATAAAGACGCAGATGTAGAGAATGGACTTGAGGATGTGGAGGGGGAAGGGTAAGCTGGGACGAAGTGAGAGAGTGGCCTTGACATATATCCACTACCAAATGTAAAATAGATAGCTAGTGGGAAGCAGCCGCATAGCACAGGGAGATCAGCTCGGTGCTTTGTGACCACCTAGAGGGGTGGGATAGGGAGGGTGGGAGGGAGATGCGAGAGGGAGGGGATATGGGGATATATGTATACGTATAGCTGTTTCACTTTGTTATACAGCAGAAACTAACACACCATTGTAAAGCAATTATACTCCAACAAAGATGTTAAAAATAAAAGATTTGGTGTACATATATATGTATGTATGTATATGTATATACACACACAATGGAATATTATTCAGCAATGAGAAAGAAGAAAATACTGCCATTTGCAACAATGTGGATAGAACCTGAGGGCATTGTGCTAAGTGAAATAAATCAGACAGTAAAAGACAAATAGTGTGTGATATCATTTATATGTAGGATCTTAAAAAGCTGAACTCATAGAAACAAAGAGTAGAATGGTGGTTCAGGGGCTCAGAGGTGGAAGAAATGTGGAGATGTTGTCAAAGGGTACAAACTTCCAGTTACAGTAAAAGATAAATAAGTTCTGGGGACCTAATGCACAGCATGTCTCGAGATTATAGTTAATAATACTCTGTTATATACTTGAAAGTTGCTAAGAGAGTAAATCTTAAGTGTTCTCACCACAAAAAAGAAATGGTCATTATGTGACATGATGGAGGTGTTAACTAAAGCTATAGTGTTAATCATTTTGCAATAGATAAGTGTATCAAATCAACACCTTGTACATCTTAAACTTACACAGTGTTATATGTCAATTATATCATAATACAGCTGGGAAAAAGAAAATAGGAAAAGAAGAGGAAACTAATCCCAAGGCAAGCAGAAGGAAGGAAATAATATAGATCAAAGCAGAAACTAATGAGATAGAGAATTTTTTAAAAAATGGAGAGATTCAACAAAACCAAAAATTGGTTCTTTGAAAATATTATCAAAATTGACAAATCTTTAGGTAAAATGAACAAGAAATAGAGAAGACTAAAATGACTAAGATCAAGAATGAAGGAAGAGACATCACTACTAACCTTACAAAAATAAAAAGTATTTTAAGGGAATACTATAAACACTAATACACCTTTTTTCTTTTTTTTTCTGGCCTTGCCGTGCAGCTTGCAGGATCTTATTTCTCTGACTAGGGATTGAACCCGGGCCCTCGGCAGTGAAAGCACAGAGTCCTAACCACAGGACTGCCAGTGAATTCCCTAATACATATTTAATAGAATAAAGGACAGAACCACACACTCACATGAATAGATGCAGAAAAGCAGTTGACAAAATTGAACACCCTTTTGTGACAAAAGCACTCAACAAATTAGGAATGGAAGGAGATTTCCTCAAGCTATAAAGGGCATTTATGAAAACCCCACAGGTAACAAACATACTTAATAGTGAAAGACTATTTTTCCCTAAGATCAGAAACAAGAACGTTCTCTCTCCCCACTTATATTCAACATTGTATTGGAGGTTCTAGCCAGGGTAATTAGGTAACATAAAGAAATGAGTCATTCAGATTGGAAAGGAAGAAATTAAGCTATATTTATGCGTATATGACATGATCTTTTACATAGGAAATCCTAAAAATTGCACTAAAAAACTGGTAAATAATAAACAAGTTAAGCAAAGTTGCAGGATGTAAGGTCAATATACAAAAATCAATTGTATTTCTATACACTCCTAATGAATAATCTGAAAGTGAAATTAAGAAAATAATCCTGGGACTTCCCATGTGGCACAGTGGTTAAGAATCTGCGTGCCAATGCAGGGGACACGGGTTCGAGTCCTGGTCCGGAAAGATCTCACATGCCGCAGAGCAGCTAAACCTGTGTGCCACAACTACTGAAGCCTGCATGCCTAGAGCCCATGCTCTGCAACAAGAGAAGCCACCACAATGAGAAGCCCGTGCACCGCAACAAAGACCCAATGCAGCCATAAATAGATAAACAAATAAATATAAATTTATAAGAAAGAAAGAAAAAGAAAATAATCCCATTTACAGTACCAGCAATAAGAATAAAATATCAGGAATAAATTTCACAGAAGTGCGTGGTTTGTACATGGAGAACTACAAAACAGTAGTTTAAGGTAATTAATGAAGATCTAAATAAATGGAAAGACATTTCACTCTCATGGATTGGAAAACAATATTAAGATGGCAGTACTCTCCAAACTGTTCTAAAGATTCAAAACAATCTCTATCAAAGTCTCAGGTGCCCCCACTTTTTTGCAGTAATTTAGAAGATGATTCTAAAACTCATATGGAAATGAATGAGACTCAGAATAGCCAAAAAGTCCTGGAAAAGATGAACAAAGTTGGAAGACTTACACTTCTCAATTTTATTTATTTATTTAAAAAAAAATAAATTTATTTATTTATGGCTGAGTTGGGTCTTTGTTGTTGCACACAGGCTTTCTCTAGTTGCAGTGAGCAGGGCTACTCTTCATTGCGGTACACGGGCTTCTCATTGCGGTGGCTTCTCTTGTTGTGGCTCTAGGCACGCGGGCTTCAGTAGTTGTGGCACACGGGCTTAGTTGCTCCGCGGCACGTGGGATCTTCCCGGACCAGGGCTCGAACCTGTGTCCCCTGCACTGGCAGGTGGATTCTTAACCACTGTGCCAACAGGGAAGTCCTACTTCTTAATTTTAAAACTCACTGTGAAGCTACAGGAATCAAGAGGGTGTAGTACTGGCATAAGAATAGCTAGATAGATAAATAAAGTAGAACTGAGAGTCCAAGAATAAGCCCTTACATTTATGGTCAATTGAGAGACAAGATGCCAAGACAATTCAAAGGGAAAGAATAGTGTTTTCAACAAATGGTGCTGGGACAACTGGATATCCACATGCCAAAGTGAACTAGCTCACATCATATGGAAAAAAACTAACTCAGAATGGATCGTATACCTAACTGTTGGAGCTAAAACTATAAACATTTAGAAGAAAACATGGAATGAAATCTTCATGACCTTAAGCTAGGTATGACCCCAGAAGCACAAGAAAACAAAGCCGGGGGGGGGGGGGAGAATAGATAAATTAGACATCATCAAAATTAAACACTTTGGGGATTCAAAGGACACCATCAAGAATGTGAAAAGACAACCATAGAATGGGAGAAGATAATTGCAAATTATATGTCTGATAAAGGACTGATTATATCCAGAATATATAAAGAACTCTTACAACTTAACAATTTTAAAAATCCAATTTAAACTTGAGCACAGTACATTTTTCCAAAAAAAAAAAAAAGATATACAAATGGCCAATAAGCACATGAAAAGATGCTCAACATCATTAGCCAGTAGGGAAATGCAAATCAAAACCACAATGAGATACCACTTCGTATCTACCATGATGGCTTTAATTTTTTAAAATGGAAAATGACAAGTGTTGAAAAGAATGTAGAGAACCCTCATACATCATTGATGGGAATGTAAATGGTGCAGCCACTGTGGAAAACAGTTTGGCAGTTCCTCAAAAAGGTAAACACAGAGTTACCATTTGACGTAGCAATTCTACTCCTAAGTATATACTCAAAAGAACTGAAAACATGTTCATACAAAAACTTGAACATGACTTTCATAGCATTATTCATAATTGTCAAAGGTAGAAACAACTCAAATGTCCATCAACTGATGAATGGATAAACAAGATATCGTATATACCTACAATGGACTTTTTTTTTTTTTTTTTTGCGACACCGAGCAGCTTACAGGATCTCAGTTCCCCAGCCAGAGACTGAACCCCAGCCCCAGCAGCGAAAGCCTGGAATCCTAAACAGTAGGCCACCAGGGAATTGCCCCTACAATGGGCTGTTATTCAGGAATAAAAGGAGTGAAGTACTGATACATGTTACAATATGGCTAAACATCAAAAACATTATGCTAGGGCTTCCCTGGTGGCGCAGTGGTTGAGAATCCGCCTGCCAATGCAGGGGACACGGGTTCGAGCCCTGGTCTGGGAAGATCCCACATGCCGCGGAGCAACTACGCCCGTGAGCCACAATTACTGAGCCTGCGCGTCTGGAGCCTGTTCTCCGCAACAAGAGAGACCACGACAGTGAGAGGCCCGCGCACCGCGATGAAGAGTGGCCCCCCCTTGCCCAACTAGAGAAAGCCCTCGCACAGAAACAAAGACCCAACACAGCCAAAAATAAATAAATAAATAAATAATTAAAAAAAAAAAAAAACACATTATGCTAGATTTTAAAAGCCAGCCACAAAAAGCCACATATTGTATGATTCCATTTATATGACTTTCCTGGAATAGGAAAATCCAAAATAAAGTAGGTTAGTGATGGCAGGACCTGGGGAGGGAGAATTGGGAGTAACTGTTATTTACTGGTAGCAACTGCATATGGAGTTTATTTTGAAGGATGATAAAAATGTTCAAAAATTTTATAGTATACTCTTTGAATATACTAAAATTACTGAATTGTACACTTAAAGGGTGACATTTATGGTATGTGAATTATATCTTGATAAAGCTATAATTAAAAAATGGGTCATAGACTAAATGTAAAAGCTAAAATTATGAAACATTTGGAGGAAAACATAAGAGAAAACCTTTGCAACCTTGGGGTAAACAAATACATTTTAGATAGGACACAAAGAGCACAAATCATAAAAGGAAAAATGATAAAATAAATTTTTAAAATGTAAAACTGCTGTTTGAAAGACATTATTAAGAAAATGAAAAAGCAAGCCGCGGACTGGGGAAATATCTACAATACACAAAACTGACAAAGGACTTGTTTTCAACATATATAAAGAACTCTTTCAATTAAGGAAAAAGAGAAAAGCCTGGTGAAGTAGGAACAAAAACCTCACCATATGAATGGTCAAAAAACAGAAAAAGATGCTCGTCGTCTGTAATCATCAGAGAAATTCATAGTAAAACCATGATCAGATACCACTACACACCCACTAGATCAACTAAAACTAAAAAGACTGGCAAGTATTTATGATTATAAACTAGAACTCTCATATATTTCTGGTAGGAGTATGAAATGTTAAAACCAATTAGGAAAACAGTTTGGTAGTTTTTTTAAAAAATGAGATGAAACATATTCTTACCATAAGATACAGCAATTGTACTCCCTAGAGAAAGGAAATATATATTTATATAAAGACTTGTACGTGAATATTCATAGTAGCCTTATCCATAATAGCCAGAATCTGGAAACAGTATAAATGTCCATCAACAGGTAAATGGATAAATAAATGACTGTATATCCATACAGTGGTATATTATGCAGGAAAATGAAGAAAACAAAAAGAATGAACTGTTGATACACACAACAACATGGTTAAGTCTCAGAAACAATCTGCTGAGCAAAAGCAGCCAGACAGAAAAGGGTACATACTGTACATTCCATTTATATAAAATATAGGAAAAACAAATCTATAGTTAGAGAAAGAAGATACGTGATTTTTTGGATCTGAGAGTGGTGCATGTAGATCGCCTGGGGATGGGCACAAGGGAACATTTAGGGATGATAAAAATATTCTATATCTTGATTGTGGTACTGATTACATGTTGCATGTATGTTTTTCTAAACTCATCAAATTGTACTCAAAATGGGAACATTTTATTATATATAAATTATGCTTCAATTGAGCTGATTTTTAAAATCTCAAATTGGTTTTTAAAATATATTCAGGGAATTCCCTGGTGGCGCAGTGGTTAAGAATCCGCCTGCCAACGCAGGGGACACAGGTTCGATCCGTGCTCCGGGAAGATCCCACATGCCGCGAAGCAATTAAGCCCATGGGCCACAACTACTGAGCCTGCACTCTAGAGCCCTCGAGCCACAACAACTGAGCCCATGCACCGCAACTACTGAAGCCTGCGTGCTCTAGGGCCTGCGTGCTGCAACTACTGAAGCCTGCGCGCCTAGAGCCCGTGCTCCGCAACGAGAAGCTAGCGCATTAAGAAGCCCGCACACCGCAACAAAGAGTAGCCCCTGCTCACCGCAACTAGAGAAAGCCCACATGCAGCAACGAAGACCCAACGCAGTAAAAAAAAAATATATATATATATGTGTGTGTGTGTGTGTGTGTGTGTGTGTGTGTGTGTGTCTGTATATATATATATATATGCAATTCAGGGAGTTCCCTGAAGGTCCAGTGGTTAGGACTCATGCTTTCACTGCTGGGGGCCCAGGTTTGATCCCTGGTTGGGGAACTAAGATCCTGCAAGCCTCGCAGTGTGGTTAAATATATATATATATGCAATTCAGATCACAGAGGCCAATCTCTCTAATAATAAAGAATATCTAAAAATCAAGAAGTCAAGGACCAACAATTTATGCAGAACATTTATGCAGAAAAATGTAGAAAGGCATGAATATAGTTTTCAGAAAAAGCAATACAAATATGAAAAAGATGTTTAACTTCACTTATAAAAAGAGAATGCAAACATAAACCACAATGGGGTTGCATTCTCACCTATCAGATTGGCAAAAATTCAAAAGACTGACAACACACCCGCTGAAACCGTGGGAAAGCAGTCATGCATGAGACAGTCACATATGTATGCAGCTCATGCATAGCTGGTCCAGATGCAGAATGGCACCTTCCCCAAAGAAGGAAATTTGGCAATATCCACCAAATTACAAATGCACATACATTTTGACCCAGCAATCTCACTTTTGAGAATGTATCTGACAGATATTCCTACATATGGACAAAAAGATGTGTATACAAGTTTACTTACTTATAAGATAGTTTTTAATAGTAAATATTGGAAACTCCTCAAGTGTCCCTCTGTGGGTTTTTGATTAAATAAACCATGTTTCATCCATATAGTGGCAGGTATTTTTAAAAAAGAATAAATTCTTTATATGCTGATATGGAAATTTCTCTAGGAAATATTGTTAAATAAAAAAGCAAGGCACAAAACAGTGTAAATAACGTACTACCTGTTTTTGTAAGAAAGAGAGAAAAAATGTGTATAAATAAAGTACTTTATTGAGGTGTGATTGACATACAAAAAACTGCACATATTTAATGATACAACTTGATGAGTAATATACACTTACCTGTATTTTCTTTTATTTGCATAAATAAACACTGTAAGTATTCACAATAAATGAATAAATGTGGTTCTCTGCAGAGAGCAGATAGGGAGGTAATGGGGTGATGGGGATGTGAGTGCAAGCAACACTTCTGAGCATGAATATTTATATACTGTTTCTGTATTTGAACCAGGTAAATGTATTACCAATATTTTTTAAAATTTAAGAAAAACCCAACCAGAATGATATCATCAAATCTAGGAAGAATGTAATACAATTATTTTACACATGCACACATATGCACACACACAAGCCCCATCTGCATCCAAGCAAGCATCATTCATTGCCAGCATCAGAGATCATTTTTCAGTTGATTTTTTTTTGGCCGCACCACACAGCTTGTGGGATCTTAGTTCCCAGACCAGGGATCCAACCGGGCCCTCGGCAGTGAAGGCGCGGAGTCTTAACCACTGGACCGCCAGGGAATTCCCTGATTTTTCTTTAAATCTTCAGTAACTCTGCTCTGCACTACAGAGTAATGTGATGTCTGGGCAGTGATTAGCACAGTGACACAGGAGGCTTGGAAAAATCTAGCTGAAGATGGGTAGAATGGAGCTTTGACTTTCTTTTAAAGCTGCCAAGCACGAACGTATCTATGTCTCTTGGTGGGAGGCAGAGATGATCATTTTCCACTGTGGAAGCCATAAGGGCCAGATACCCACTTTTCCAGCTTCCTTTACAAACAGGGCATGGGCACGTACGACACAGGCTTAGTCAATCAGCTGCATCCTCCCTAGAGCCTGAAGTGAGAGCTAGTGGTGTGAAGAATCCTTTCTAGGGTCATCAACTGCAACAAGGATACCACCCAGGTCCTGGGACAGTGTAGGTATCCCAGAAACAATGGTAGTAGAGAGTCCAGGGCTGACAGTGGGTCCAGTGGTGATGTCCCAGATTCCATGTTGGCAGACCAAGTATATGCTGCAGTGGCCTCATTTTATATCACAGGTTTCGTTTTACAGCATATTTGCTGTGGCTCTGGCTGCATAGCTTCCCTTGGACCTGTTTATTTTCCAGGCCTGGGTCTCCAAGTCTCCCCATATTCACTCTATACATTCCATTTTCCTTAAATCTGTCAGAGTTGGCTTCTGTTGTTTGCAACTAATAACCCTGATTCAGGCATCTGGATTTTGTCAGGGTTTCTCTAGATAGAAATCAGAGCAAATAAGGGAACCCACAACCTAGCAGGGATCTCCAGGCCTGCACTGCTGGTGGAAAAGAAAAAGAGGCTACAGAAGTTCCCTCAATCTTAAAATTGTGTGTGTGTGTGTGTGTGTGTGTGTGTGAGTGTCTCATAGGACAGCAGTGGGGGCAGGAGTCGGACATGAGAACACAAGAGGCTTTCCTGAGAAGAGGCTGCTGGACCAGGGTCCTGGCTTAAGCTGGAAGGCAAGCTTTGACAGGTACACAACAAGGGTGTTAATTTCAGCCACTTATCATTGGAAGTAAACGTTTGAGAGTGGGGGTAGGATAGAGAATCTGTGAAAGTGAACTGTCACATAGTTACTGTTTGAGCGTGTATAATTTTTTTTAATTAATTAATTTATTTATTTTTGGCTGCGTTGGGTCTTCATTGTTGCCCTCGGGCTTTCTCTAGTTGTGGTGAGCAGGGGCTACTCTTCGTTGCAGTGCGCGGGCTTCTCATTGCGGTGGCTTCTCTTGTTGCAGAGCACAGGCTCTAGGCACACGGGCTTCAGTAGTTGTGGCACGTGGGCTCAGTAGTTGTGGCTTGCGGGCTCTAAAGCGCAGGCTCAGTAGCTGTGGCGCACGGGCTTAGTTGCTCCGTGGCATGTGGGATCATCCCGGACCAGGGCTCGAACCCATGTCCCCTGCACTGGCAGGTGGATTCTTAACCACTGTGCCACCAGGGAAGTCCCGTGTGTATAATTTTTAATAGCAACCATGAATTCATATATTGCTTTTGAAGTTTAAAAGACAGATGGGAAAAAGAGATTCAGCCGCGAAGGTTTGTGTGATTGCTCCACTGTATATATCCGACAACACTTCCATTAGATCTGATTCATTTATTCATTTAATACATATTCACTGAGCAGATAAAAAAGTGAATTAAACATGCACATCTAATTTTACTACTCTGGAAACCCCGATAAAATGACAGTAAAGGAATTTATAATTACTTTTTTTCTTCATTTGGATCTATCTTTTTTATTGTGGTAAAATACACATAATATAAATTTTATAATTTTAACCATTTTTACACATACAATTCAGTGGCATTAAGTACATTCCTAATGTTGTTCAACCATCATCACTATCCATTTCATCATTCCAAACAGAAACTCCACACCCATTAGGCAGTAACTCCACGTTCTTTCCTCCCTCCAACCCTGGTGTCTCTATTCTGTTTTCGGTCTCTATGAATTTGCCTATTCTGTGTACCTCATAAAATGGCATCATACAATGTTTGACCTTTTGTGTCTGGCTCATTTAACTTAGCATAATGTTTTCAAGGTTCAACCATGTTGTAACGTGTGTCAGAATCTCCTTCCTTTTTAAGGCCAAATAATATTCCATTATATAGATGTACCACCTTTTGTTTACTCATTCATCTGTTGATGGACACTTGGGTGTTTCCACCTTTTGGGTGTTGTGAATAATGCTGCTGTGAACGTTAGGGTACAGATATGTGTTCAAGTTCCTGCTCTAAGTTCTTTTGGGTATATGCCCTGAAGTGGGATGTCTGGATCATATGGTAATTCTACATTTCACTTTTTGAGGAACTGCCATGCTGTTTTCCACAGTGACTGCATTGTTTTATATTTCTATCAGCAATGTATGAGGGTTCCAAGTTCTTCACATCCTTACCCACACTTATTTTTCATTTTTAAAAAATAACAGCCATCCCCAAGTGGTATCTCAGTGTGGTATATTGTTTTTTAACACATAGCCTCACAAAGCCAGGGATGTACACCCAAGCGTGTCTGACTGATCTTTCCATTACACACCCTGGCCCTTCTGAGGCACAAGCATGTTTGTTTTAACAAAGCAGAAGGTTTCCCAACATTGCAGGACTTAGCTTAGACATGCAGTGTTTGGTGCTGATGCCATGTATCTCATCTTTAGCCCCATACCCTGGAATCCTGTTTCAGGAACTGTGGTAAAATAAGCCTCAAGAAGGACTAACTTTGATGTATAAAAGTGTCCATCACAGACCTACTAGGGAATGGACTTGAGGATAGGGGGAGGGGGAAGGGTAAGCTGTGACAATGTGAGAGAGTGGCATGGACATATATACACTACCAAACGTAGAATAGATAGCTAGTGGGAAGCAACCGCATAGCACAGGGAGATCAGCTCGGTGCTTTGTGACCACCTAGAGGGGTGGGATAGGGAGGGTGGGAGGGAGGGAGATGCAAGAGGGAAGAGATATGGTAACATATGTATATGTATAACTGATACACTTTGTTATAAAGCAGAAACTAACACACCATTGTAAAGCAATTATACTCCAATAAAGATGTTAAAAAAATAAAAAATAAAAAAGTGAGTGTCCATGACATTATTCTCTTATAAAAGTAAAAAAAAAAAAAAACTAGAATAATATAAATGTACAACAGGTCAAATAAATTACAGTGTATCTTTTCAATGAATATTATGCAGTGATTAAAGAATGATAATTATGAAGTCTTTGTTGAACCATTGTACCACTGAAAAACACTTAAGTGGAGAAAATGGTCTATAGCTGTAGTAAAATAATATGAAGTTACATGAACAAAGACCAGAAAACACACTCCAAAAAAAAGTTGCTATGTTAGGGTGTGGATTATAGGTGATTTTCTTTTTTAAAAACATCACTCATGTCTTTTTATTGCATTTCCAGTAAGAAAAGGGAAGGACAAAGTGAACCAGACACTTCACTGAGTTTTCTGATGAGTGACAACCGAATATCAGGTCTCACTTTCTAAAATTGAGATGCAATTGACATAAAACATTGTGTAAGTTTAAGGTGTACAATGTGTTGATTTGATACATTTATATTGCAATACAATTGCCATTGTAGCATTAGCTAACTGTTCGTCATGTCACATAAGTACCATTTTTCAAAGTGATGGGAACAATTAAAACTTAATGTCAGCAAGTTTGATGTTTATAAAATGGTATTGTTGTCTATAATCACTGTACTCTGTACATGTTTATGCTATGATATTGTTGTCTATAATCACTGTACAAGTAAGTCTCCAGGACTTACCTATCTACTAGTTGTAAGTATGAACCCTTACATAATATCTCTTCCAGTTCCTCTACCCCCAGCCCCTGGTAATCACCATTCCACTCTTCTTCAAATTTGGTTTTTTAGATTCCACATGTAAGAGATATCACACCATATTTGTCTTTCTCTGACTGACTTAGCATAATATCCTCAAGGTCCATCCATATGGTAGCAAATGGCAGGATTTCCTTTTTTCTCATGGCAGAATAGTATTCTAATATATATATATATATATATATATATATATATATATATATATATATATAAAATACTAATACACATATACATGTATATGTGTATATATATTTACATATATTAGAATATTATAGAATAAAATAGATTAGTATTCTATATATAATAGAATTATGTATATTATGTATTATTATTATTTTTTATTATGTATTGTTATATATATGTATGTTATCTTCTTTATCCGTTGACAGACACTTAGGTGGTTTCTGTATCTTGGCTGTTGTGAATAATGCTGCAGTGAGCGGGGGAGTGCAGATATCTCTTCAACATCAGTTTTCATTTTTGTCAGGCAGCCCATCTCACTATGATTTTGAAATTTATTCTGAATCATCTGCTGGCATTTTTTGCCTAGTTACATCCTTAGATGGGTTCCAAGAAAGGTGTGATTAAAAACATGGTGTCCAAATTCTAGGAGTCCTAGACAAATTTGTCACATTTGGATGCAAACCATCACTAAGGTTTATGGCAGTTGGTTTGACGGGAATATCCTGATCCTCACATTTCCCCATGTATTAAACAACCACTAGATGCTGCTATAGGCTGTGATATGCTTCCCAGACAGGCAGTGTTTGCCTTTCCTCTTTCCTGCGGGGAAATGACAAACATGCATTGAAATGTTTTGTGTTAGGACACACCTGTATGCATTTTTATGCCAAGTAAAGACCTGCGAATTGGGAGCGTAACTTTTTCTACATCTTTTGAGCAGTGAGCTGGAACTAAGGTCTATTGAGTGTCTTCGCTGGGCCGGGCAGGCACTCTTCATTCATGTTCCATTTAATATCTGCACCGCAACGCCCCCCATCCGCTCTCCACCCCTCTCCACCCGCCCTGTGCCCCCAGAGGCTGAGCTGTTGAGACAGCGTCAGCCAGCTCCTTCCTGCTCTGGCTTCCCCTTGGGTTTGGCCAATGGGGAGCACCCGCAGGAGGTGGCACACAGAGGAGAGAGCACCTGACGTGTTTGTTCCCCTGTTTCCACTGAAGAACCCCTACTGGCTGGCTACGTCCAGCCACCAAGGGCCCCACCACCCACAGGGTAGCCCTCCGCACAGCCTCTCTGTCTCCAGTTTTTGTCCTTCAGGCCCACGGGAGATGACAGCCCTATTGTTCCTAGTCCCTAGTCTGTGCTCCCAGAGGACCACACTATCCCTGGTGGTTATTCTACACCTTATTCACACCTTTGTAAATAGTCCCTTTAGTAAACTCTCCTCAAATTACCCCATAGAGTGTGTCATCTGTTTTCTACCAGGACCCTGACCGATATAATCCCTAAAGAGATAAGGAGTAACTCACCCAAGTTTAAGGGTTTGTAGGTGGCAGAACCACACTGGGAAACAGGTTGGTCTGCATCCTTTGCCAGGCCAGACTACACTACCCAGGAAGGAGCTGACCTGAGGAGTGGGCAAGTTGGGCACCAGGGATGAGGTCCAGCACTGGGCACGGGGAAATGGGCTCTTCTCCTCCTCCATGCCCTAGGCTGCTGCACATCCTGAGCCCATTCCCCCTCTGTATTTCCTGAAGTTGGTGTGTGCCCTCCTCATGATTCAAACACTGCATTTGCCCAGGAAGCCTTTGCTTGCAGAGCCCAGAGCAATCTCCCTAATGGTTCCTGTGGTGGTTTTTAATACATGGCCACAAATTCTTGGAGAGTCTCACCATTGGGAGTGGAGTCTAATTCCCCTTCCCTTGCATATAGGTTGTCCCTAGTAATTTGCTTCTAACAAATAGAATACAGAAGAAATGATATGGTGTGACTTCCGAGGCTAGGTCATAAAAGCAGATCAGCTTCTGTCTGCCTGTGTCCTCTTGGGACACTCCTTCATGGAGTCTAGCTGTGAGGAGACCTAGGCCACAGGGAAAGGTCACAGGCAGGTGATCCAGCTGAAACCCCAGCTGAGGTTCTAAACATAAGGAAGCCTTCAGGTCCCAGCCGTGGTTTGACTACTACAGGAGAGATGCCATCGAGAACTGCTGAGCTGAGCTAGGCGGTGACCAAGAAAAATAAAATAAAATAAAATGATTGCCATTGCTTTAAGTCACTAAGTTTTGGGATGATGTGTGACACGGCAATAGAAAATTTACAAACTCCTTTCTGCATCAGTGTGGTGGAGTCACCAATATTGATTGGAGTGTCCAGTGTATTCTGGAAGACTACTCTTCTCTAATCCTTTTAAAAAATCTCCAAATCTCTGATTTTTAGTTCACCATGATTGTCCTGGATAACTTCTTGGGATTAAATGTAGCTGAATTTTGTTCAGAGCAAGTTCATGTTCTAGGACTTGCTTTTTTCATCAAGAAATATATTGTAGGGCTTCCCTGGTGGCGCAGTGGTTGAGAATCTGCCTGCCGATGCAGGGGACATGGGTTCGAGCCCTGGTCTGGGAAGATCCCACATGCCGCGGAGCAACTGGGCCCGTGAGCCACAACTACTGAGCCTGCGCATCTGGAGCCTGTGCTCTGCAACAAGAGAGGCCATGACAGTGAGAGGCCCGTGCACTGCAATGAAGAGTGGCCCCCGCTCACCGCAAC